>NW_028301061.1:1962500-2697500 GCF_049000335.1 Polistes dominula | reverse complement strand
CGATTTTGCTGCAACGGATATATTCTATCTATGATATATATATATATATATTTGTATGTGTGTACGTGTATGTATGCCCTGTGTGCACCTATATGTATGTATATATGTATGTGTGTATATATAACCGTTCTCGTTTCATTTTTATTCATCCTTCTCGTTTTTCCTCGTCGTACATTGTCGCTTTTATGTCAAATGAATCAACGTTTCTTTATTCATCCGTAATTCATTTGCATGAAATTATATGAGCTTGTTTGTTCCTCCTCTTACTACTCTTCCTCCTCTTACTATTACGTATTCACATTTTTCAAATTATTATTTATTCGAAATATATATATATGAAGGAGAAAATTATCTAAACAATAATGGGATACGTTGCATTCAATGAGCTCGATAATAATAATTATATTCATTGTTTTAATTATTTCTTTTATAACGAACGATTTATTTGATAATCGTATGATTACATAAATAAATATATATTTAATAATGTATGTGAAATATTTATACATTTGTTTACTTATTGATTTTATTGTCAAACTCTTGTCAAGATAATTCGATGAGATAATCAGATAGAAAAAAAATGTCTACTATTGGGAATAATATATTATTATTTAATTCATTACATGATGATTTCTTTTCTATTACATACGATTAATTAATTAACCCCTTGAGTACTGAATTATTTTAAGATTTTAATTCATATATAACGGATTCAATTTGCTACTATATGGATTAATATGTAAAAGTAATACATTTTATCTTAATATATATATAAATTACGTGTCACGTTGTTTGTCCGCAATGGACTCCTAAACTACTAAACCGATTTGAATAAAATTTTGCACACTGTGTACAGTTTCATCAAACTTGAAAGATAGCATAGTTTATATCTCAATTTATAATCGCAATATTATTTTATTAATCGCGAATTATTTGTTTATTAACAAAGAGTCATGATTATATCTGTTAATTCGATAAGATTCTAACAGATGGCAGTATAATGTAATTCGTTGACTTAAAGACGTGTGTATCGGACTGATTGTGAGCCACAGTAATGCGTGGCGGGGCATCCCTAGTTTGGAATATATTTATATTGGTGATATAAATATATTATTGCTACAACAAAATATAAATAAATATATAAATGAAACAAAATAGAAATATTTATGTATTTTATATATTTTACCTATTTTATATATTTGTATAAGTTTCTTAAATTCATATGACGAGTCTCACTTGGGTACAAATGTACCCAAAGGGTTAATCATGCTAAAATATACATACACATATGTGAAATATATGTGTAATCGATCATTTAGAATTACATAAATTATATCTAATTCAATTAATTGTTTTTCGCATCCACAAAATACAATTTATACAAACTTTATATCATAGTGAAGTTGAACGAGTGAAAAAAGTCAAAACATATTGTTTTGATCTAGTTGAACGTTTCGTTCTTTTATTTATTTGGACTTTTTCAGCAACTATAAAATACAAGGATTACATAACCTTAAAAAACATATAGTTCTTCGAAACACTAAATATTTAATAATATCTTTTTTATTTATACCTCGATTATTTATAATATTTTTCAAATAAACTTCTTTAATAATTAAACTTACTATTACCAAATAACAACAATTCTGATAACAATTCAATAATAAATGAAACAATTTATTTCATTTTATAAATTTTCAATACTACAAATCCCATAAAAATTAATCCAATTTACCAAACAAATACCTCAACAAATTCTTTATATTATCAAAATTATTATTAAAAATTGATCATCATATTAACAAATGATATTAATAAAAATAAAAAATAAAACATACTGTGCGATTTCAAAAGAAACTCAACTGTGAGAAGATATTGACGAAAGATAAAGGGGTAAAAAGAGAGAAACGATTGATGAAAAGAGAGAATGGAAAAAGAAGGGTAAGGACGAAGAAAAGGGTCCTGCTGACTCGGCGCAGCTTGTCTCGAGACTTCGACTAGCTGAGACTTGAACCTTCGTGTCTCCTTCTTCTTCTTCTTCTTCTTCTTCTTCTTCTTCTTCAACTTCTTTCTTTTTTTCTTTTTTTTTTCATTTTCTCTTCCCATTTCATCTTCCCTTTTTCTATCTCTCTCTCTCTTTCCTTCTCTTTCTCGCTCCCTAGGGATTGACGTAATCCTCTTCCATCATTTCACAGTGATGATATAAAAAGAGTACTTATGTCGGTTCAATTATGGAGAGCCAGGCCAATAAAAGCTCGTCATTTTCCTTTCTCTTCTGGTTTCCATATTCTTTCATCTTATTCCTTCATTTCCTAACCTTTTCCCTTTTCTCTACTTTTACTTGTACTTCTACTTCTTCTTCATCTTCTTCTGCTTCGTTTTCCATTTCATTTCATCTATCCATCCTTCTATATTTCTATCTTCGTTTTCCCCCTTTTTTTTTTCTCCTAAAGGGCAACCATTTTCAACGTCAACGAGAAACCACATCCACGTATTCGAAGGATCCTTACGTGAACTCAACTCACGTTCAAAGAAAAATCGTTGAAAAGTCCAACCCTCTTTTGGCCCTCTTATCATTCTATTTCTCTCTCTCTCTCTCTCTCTCTCTCTCTCTCTTTCTATCTCTTTTTATCTTTTTATCTCGTCGACTCGTTAGTTATGACTCTCGAGTATTATGACCAAAGCATATAGGAAGCGTATGCTTGTATTATTGAAAGAAAAAATATATCTTAACGATTTTTTAACGAGAGGATTATTATTGAATGGTTGAAAAGGAAAAAATGGTACGAGTAAAATTATTATTTCTTTTTCCTTTTTTTTTTTTTTTTCTTCTTACCCTTCTAATTCAAGATTAATGTATAGGTAATATAATTGGAAATGTATTATAAGTTAAACTTTTTTTATTTGATTCATTGATACAAATGAATTTTTCTTAACGTATTGTCGTTTAGTAAGAAACCTTTTTCTTTTTTTTTCTTTAGGATTACAAACGATTCTATGGAAGATTATTAAATATTTTTCTTCGAAAATTGGTAAATAAATATAGGTCAATATTTAACAAAAATATTATTAACAAAATTCAAATATATTTACTGCAATTCTTTGAGATAGAATTATTTATATAAGTTTGATGTTTTGTATAATATATTTATCTTATTGTTAATAATAAATTTAACTAATCTAAATTATTTACTATACTATAATATATACTATATAATAACTAATATAGTAAAAACTAATAAATAATACTATACTATATAACTAAT
Source organism: Polistes dominula (assembly GCF_049000335.1). Classification (NCBI taxonomy): domain Eukaryota; kingdom Metazoa; phylum Arthropoda; class Insecta; order Hymenoptera; family Vespidae; genus Polistes; species Polistes dominula. The sequence goes on along the minus strand of NW_028301061.1, from coordinate 2,694,234 downwards.
TTAAAAATCTAATTTAAGTAATAAATTAAAGTCAGTGATAACTTTATTTTTATTAAATTGTACAAAGTATACTTAATAATTCCATCAAATAATAATTTACTAAACTTCACAATATTTTCTTGACAAATATTAATTTTAAAAGTAATGTCAAATTTTTCGATTGAAAAATAAAATCTTTAAAATTTAACCAATTCTACATAAAACTCAATTCCCCAAATACACCAACATAAAAGTACTAATATACCTATATAATTAAATTGTATTCCCATAATTATTTAATATTTAAAGCAATCAACAAATTTCCAAATAATGTTTCATCAAAGTATTAAAATCCTTCTAGTATCCCATTTTCCATATTACTCCACTAAATTGTTCTAACTAATATAAACAATTATTGTTCATTAATCTAACATAAATCTTTCAACATTATTTGTATGATTTAATTTTTCTTATTAAAGGAAAATAAACGAACGTAATTATGTCTCGTTGTAAACCAAAGTATCCTCTTTACTTCAATTAAGATTAGAAGACAATGAAATATCGTGGATCTTATGTTTGAAAGATAAGGATGAAAGTTAAAAGGGGAAATAGAATAAGAGGGAGATATATATATATATATATATATATATATAGATAGATAATAGGACAGGAAGAAAGGGATAGAAGGGTTTTACCGTAATGAAACGTCCAAGAGGAAACAGAAACTAAGGCACGCGACTAACTCACGTTCGTATTTGAAACGCATTAGGCTGCAACTAAACGTTTTTACTACATTACCACACTTACCACACTACAACCAACCATAAATAATAATAATAATAATAATAATAATAATAATAATAATAATAATAATAATAATATCTCTATTATTAATTATCTATATAATTAACCTTCTCTTCCAGATGCATCTTACATCTACATATACGCGTAAATATATTTGTATATACGTACATAGATTTTTATTTTTTTAAATACATAAATATTAAAATTCATACAAATATATTTACACACACACACACACATAAGTATATATGTTTGTATACGTGTATAAATTTTTATAGGTTCCCTTTTCCAAATTTTTAATTCAAAAAGAAAATATTTTACATTTATTTGAAATCTAAATACAATAAACATTTAATGTTATTATTATTATTACTATTAAATTTTATTATATTTTAATATTAGTAAAATTAATATTAATTAATATTAACATTTAATATTATTATTATTATTATTATTATTATTATTATTAAATTAATATATTTTAAAATTAGTAAAATTAATATTAGTTAATATTAACATTTAATATTATTATTATTATTATTAAATTAATATATTTTAAAATTATTATCCAGTAATTGAATATTATTTTTTTAAATAATTTAAAAATCAAATTAAATATGCACAAACTGTTTATAAGTTTACCCTATAAGAGATTGATCTTAATGTGATAATATAACTAATCTAATTGCCTAATGTAAGTATACTTGATGTGACACAATTTACAAAATAACAAAACACGATTATATTAACACGATTTAAAATAATACTTTTATTTTTAATTTTCTATTATACACCTTCATGTTAATTCGATCCATTTACGTATTTTGTTTCTCTTTCGTAAGCATCCATTTCAAACGGGTAATAGAAATCTACGAATATATATATATAGTATCCCTTTCAAAAGCCCAAAGACAGAGACACGCGAATTCCAAACGGAAATCAACATTTCCGGCGCATCGCACATCACTCGCGATTAAGTTTCCGTTTAGGATGATTAACGAGTATGTTTGAAATAAGAGGAAAAACTGTTGAAGTTGTGATTAATGATAATTAAAACCCTACGAAAAATCATTGATACGAAATATTAACAAATCGTTATTATGACAATTGAAAGAAATCAAAAACGTATGAAATATCATTGCTGAAACAAATTAAAATAAATCATAAACTTACTTTAAGATCTAAATTACTATTTAAAAAAAGAAAAAATTAAACAAAGTGACATATTAATTATTCATTATATCTTCCAATCTTTTTAATAAACACGCAAAGATCGTTCTTAACAAAAAACAAACAAACAAAAAAGAAAAAAAGAGAACAAAATTCACGTTATTGTTCGTGCATAAATAATTCATTTTATATCGTCTGACTGGGTTCATATAAAATGTAAAAAAGAAATTTAAAAAAAAAAAAAAAAAAAGAATAGAAAAAAAACAACAACAAAAATGTCACGCAAGAAAGTTCAACTTGGAGTAGAATCGTGGTACGAAAACATGAATTTAAATTAGGTAGATATATATGTATATGTGTATGTGTATTATAAACTGTCTTTTACATTTTATCTCTTTCTTTCTTTACTTGTACGTATGTATATAATCGCATAGGGTTTCGTATGAAAGACGAGAAAAAGTGTTATGTCCTTGAAAAACGAGAGACTTTACGCTTCGAAAAAAGAAAAAGTTTATCCAGGTTTATTTTCAGTATCGACTACGAAATAAAAAAAAAATAAAAAACTACAACGACTACGACGACTACGACGACTACGACGACAATGTTGGTAGGATCATTGACTGTGTTTGTAAAGTTCGTCGTACTGTCTTTCGCATGGATTACTCTTTTGCGTCTACTAATAATGCAAAGCTCTAGAGGCTCCTATTTATTGGAAACACTACGAGTATACTAAGTTAGAAATAAAAAAAAAAAAAAAAGAAAAGAAAAGAACTTGCATACTTTTTTCTTTCTTTTTTGTATTACAGTATCTAGAAATTGTTAATAATCATAAAAATAGATTTGATCATAAAGTTGAAATTTATTGATTTGTAAAATGTATTATTTATAATTATTTTTTGTTATATTTAATTAATTTATTTTATACACTACGAATACAGTAAGATAAAAATAAAAAAAATAAAAAATAAAAAATTACATACTTTTTAAATATTTTTTTATTATAGTATTTTAAAATTATTAATATTCATACAAATAGATTTGTATCAGAAAGTTCAAATTTATTGATTTGTAAACTGTATTATATATAATTAGTTTTTGTTACATTTAACTAATTTATTGTAGAAACCAAGAGTACAGTAAATTAAAAATACATTTCTAATTTTTTTTTTTTTTTATTATAGTATCTAAAAATTATTAATACTCATAAAAATAGGATGTGATCATAAAGTTCGAATTTATTGATTAACTTATAAATTATTTATAATTATTTTTATCATATACTAAATTAATTCATTCTAGACACTACGAGTACGTTAAGTTAAAAATAAAAAATTAAAAAAAATATTCCATACATTTCTAATATTTTTTTATTTTTTTATTATAATATCAAAAAATTATTATTAATCTTAAGAATAAAATAAAGTTCGAATTTTTGTATTCGTACAAATTAGAACGATTGTCATTCTATTATTTTTCACTTGAATAAAATTAAAAGGTCTACTAATTTATCACGAAACGGTTAGAAATATAATATTATAAATATTATTCCAAGAAATTCTTTGAACAACCTCGAATAACAGGAAATATATCTAACGGATGTTGATAAAAACATCAGATAATAATTAACATCATTATTATAATATTTATCCTCCTAGTCATTCGAAATTCATCGTAATATGTAGACAGAGAAAGAGAGAGAGAGAGAGAGTGAGAGAGAGAAATTAACATTTATTTTTTAATTAAACTTTATCACATCAATTTATTTCGTAGAAATCATTATAGATAATTATATGATAATGAATTCATTATTCTCTTTCTATGATATGATTCAATGATTTTTCTTATTAGTTTTATTTTTTCTCTCTGTCTGTTACTCTATCTTTCTCTCTCTCTCTCTTTCTCTCACACACATATAAACACATTTTCTCATTTATATATCCATCTATCTCACTCTTTCTCTCTCTTTCTTTTACTGACCGTTTCTCATTCAGAAAGAGGAGAGCTCGTTTGTAGAAACGGACTTTAAATGTGAAGCAAAACCGCAGAAATGCGGCATGCACTTCACCGGTTGCGCGGAGCCTCTACAAAATATTCTCTTTTTAGGTACTACATGCGCGGTTGAAAATTTATTTTTAATTAACGTGCAAATGAATGCCGCGCTACGAACCGAGGATACGAGAGGGGAGTAGAAGCAGGAATGGAAGAGGAGGGAAAGGCTGGGGGGTGGGTTCCTGCTTATCGGAGGCGCCACTCATCGGTTCTGATAACGAAAGAGAGAGAAAGAAAGAACAAGAAGTACAGAAAGAACAGAGACAAGACTATTTGCATCCCTTATTGGGTACACATATATGTACAAAAAATTGTCTTTGGGAAATGACGTTATCTAACTAACAATCAATGGAACACAACAAATGTTTTATATATTTTATTTTATTTTTTTTTTATTATTAGCAATATTTCCATGTATAATATTTTGTCTCTTTCTATTTCTCAAAAATAAAAATAAAACAATTTTTAACATTACATTCATTCAGGTGTTAAAAATAAATGTGGATAAAAATACATGGCAATCGAATAAAATAAATAATAAATTAATAATAAGAATAAAAATTCAATAAACTGATAGGTGTATCGGTCATTATCGAAATCGATTGTAAAAAAAAAAAAAGAGGGTTGTAATTTCGATAAAACGTTGTTTTCCTAATGAACGTGTAATATGTACACCCTTATTACATTAATTAAATACTAATATTAACACGCAAATATATATGTATATAGAGTAAGAGAGATGGAAAGAGTGCAAAAGGGGTAGGAATGCGTACGATATAAACGTATCAATAATCGTAAACGTAAACGCATTAAATCGACCATTTCCGGTTGATTAATCGACGATTGATGACCCTACCGTAAACTAGAAGTGTAATAAACTGTATTCAGGTCGGTAGTATTGGCATGTTAGATAGATAGATAGATAGATAGATAGATAGATAGATAGATAGATAGATAGATAGAAGAGAGATAGAAAAAGTTGTTTCAAATAGAAAAGAAACATAACTATAATCTATATTCATACGTATGACTATATATATGTATATGTATATGTATATGCATATGAATCTGTATATTATATAATATGAGATATCGTGAAATTCTAGACAGGTTATATACGTAATAGAAAAAGAGAAAAAGAAACTGGGAGACAAAGAGAGAAAATAAGAGGAAGAGGGAGAGGGAGAGGGAGAGAGAGAGAGAGAGAGAAAAAAATTACAAATTATTACCATTTCAACGATACGTACTATTTAATTAAGCACCAGAATAAAAGTATCATTTTATTCATTCGCAATACGATCAAGCATTCACTCACTCGTTCTTTCCAATTTTTTCTTTTTTTTTTTCTATTTCTCTCTGTCATTTTTTTTTTTTATTATTCTCTCTCTCTCTCTCTCTCTCTCTCTCTTTTTCTCTTTTCATCCTGATTATTTATTTTATCAAGTAACGGGTAATCAAGTGAACCATACTTTAGTTTCCTCTTATGTACATTATTAAATAGATCATATTATAAATATTTATTAGATTTTATTCGTCTGACTATCGATCAGGATCCACTTTATCGTTTTAAATAAATTATATTTTATTAATGATCATTCCAATATCTTTTTTTTTCGTACTGGATAAAGTTCATTCTTTTTTAGTTATTTTTATTTTTTTTATTTTTACGTTAGCCGTTGACAGACTAATGTACGATTTGTTCTACTTTTAGGAATTTGTTGAAAATTTAATGATTATAGTAATTACTTTATTTGATAATTATGTTCTTAATAATTAAAATTAATTCAATTCGTGTCTTTTTTTGGAAGGAAACTTATAATAATTATTATTTGGAACAATAATAATTCATACTACAGTGTGTTACTTCGTGAATTTTCTGTAATTTTCGAACGAATGGCTTATTAGTTTATCAAGCTCTATCATATTTGTGATTATTTATAAATAAACATTTAATACATGTTAAAAACATTTTCTTTATTTCTTCATATTTTTATTCAATCTATTCGGAATGATTAATGGTCACAATACAAATCAACTTTATCCACAAATCAAAATATATAAATAAATGTAAAGGAAACCACAAAGATAATCAAAAATCGTGACAATTGTAAAGAAAAAGGAAATATTTCGAAATAAGTATTATTGTTTGTTAATGGGGAAAGTAGGTTAGTATAGTGAACTTTCGTGCGGACAAAACAACTCTCTTCCTCTTTTCCTATCTCTCTCATTCTTTCTCACTCTCTTTCTTCTATATCCTCTCGGGTTAGGAAAGTTCTAGCACCGGTATAGTACCTAGACAAGCTAGTACCGATCGTATTAAGAGCCATGAGTGACGCGTAATTACTCGCATCCGAATTGCAGACAAGCAGGAGATTGAAGGGTAAGCGAGGAAAGGGTATGCTAGGAGTGACAGAACTTGTCAAAGTTAGATGCACGCGCGTGCCCTCCTCATGGAAAAAGATGGTGACGCTAATTGCTTGTAAAATATCTGTATATACGTATATATACTGGGTGTTCAAACTGATTCCTACTAAACTTCTATATACTCAAATATTTTAAAAGAGAAAAAATAAAAAAAATAAAAATTCATATAAAGTTACGTTCGAATATGTTTTCTTAAAGATATTTATATATTTATTATAATAATTATAAGAAGTATTATAAAAATATTCTCTTTTCTAATAATACAGGATTTTATACGTCGAGTTAGGTGTTTAATATATTCTTTCAAATATTCAAACTTTATTGGAATTATTATTAAGAGATGCATTTTGAATATATTCTTAAAATTTTTCTCATATTAATATCAATTTAAAATATCATTTAAATCAATCATTCTTTTATTTGATTCCATTAGCTCATATGAACATTTTTCACATCTGTTTAAATTCAATAATATGTAGTGTAAATTTAGAATCAATTTTTTTGAACACCCTATATATATATATATATTTAGATATATATACACACCTGTATATATATATATATATTTATACATAAGTTTATGTACTAAACGAAAGGAAAAGAGAGAGAGAGAGAAATATATTTATAGATCGATCTCTACTACCTGCCTGCAGTGATGCACTTTATCTTTCAAGTCTGTCGTGCAAAGCAGCGAACGATAAGCTCCTTGCTACGAGCTTACTCTCGATATCTCGTTTTAAAGATCGACCTTATTCGTTCTAGGTACTCGAAAACGAATTTACTTCGCACGAACCACCACCATCGTCATCATCACCATGCTATTCTCATTCTACTCCTTTCAATTAAATATATAATATATTAACCACATATATGTATAATATGTCACCCTTATACTTTAAGCTTCAGTATATATACAACAGGTTTTATTAATAAAATTATTTTATATTAATCATATAATATATTACATATATTTTAAGCCAATATTAAATGTTAGCATTAAAATTATATTGTATATTAATTCTAGAATTTATTCAAAGTAGCTAAAAGTTTTAAAGAAAGTAGATAAAAATAGAATATTATTATAAATTTAAACTAATTGTTTTTAGAACATAACTGAATTATATTATTATATAATATTATTATTATACTTTATATTTCAGTATACAATAGGTTTTATTACTTAATTTATTACACAATATATTACATATTATATTTTAATACAATATTAAATGTTAACCCTAAAATTGTATTGTGTATATTAATCCTAGGATTTATTTAAAGTAGCGAAGAATTTTAAACAAATCATATAAAAAGAATATTATATTAAAAATTTAATCTAATAGTTTTTATAACATAACTGAATTATATTAACATATAATATCATTATACTTTATACTTTAGTATACAACAAGTCTTATTATTAATTCTATTATATTTGAACTATATACTTTATTATTTTTTATAATACATTAACTTTAAAAACTATAATATATTATTAACATTAGGGATAATTCAAAGTAATCAAACAGATTTAAGAGAAATCATATAAAAAGAATATTATATTATATTATAAATTTTAAACTAATTGTTTTTAGAACATATAACTGGATTATACATACATAAATTTAAAAAAAAAAAAAACAATAAATAGTTATAGTACCCATAAGAGTGAAAGATGATTCATTTTCAATATTTGTTTTTCTTTCAACAACAATCCTATTAGTTATTCATTCTAATCTCTTCCTGCATTTGAAAAAAGAAAAAAACCAATGTTTTGTTAGCCTCCCTGTTGTTCTATTGGATTTTATTCTACAAATGAAATTTCCGTCCAGTGTATAACGTTATCGAGAACACCGAGAAAAAATAAAAAAAATAAAAAAACGATATTAGAAAAGTATCAAAGTTATTTCCCGTATACGTGCTTTTATTGTTATGCAAATAATTTGCATATGTGATCTAATACATATATATATATACATATGTATATACGTGTATACGTTTATATATGACCATCGTATATAAAATGAAATAAAATCTAACGTGATTAATTATTGACAAATTATTATTTATAGAATTGTTTAAAAAAGATCATTTAAAACAATATGTATATAATACAAAAGATATTAAATAAATAAAATAATATATAATACCTATTACTGGAGCACGTTTGAACACATCTAATTAGAAACGTATAAGAATGACGAATGAAAATAAAAATATGAATAGAAGTCATGCTAATTGAAGAAACGGTTTAATGTTTTGTTTATTCATTCCTCCCCTTACCACTCTTCTATCGGTGTTTGTATTTCAATGTGTGTCGTTTTTATTCTATCACGAATCTTACCGTTGAATTTGTAAACACATTGACCTTCCTGTACACCTTGAAAAGATAGTTCGGTATAACGCAGTTATTTTCTTATTCAGACTTATTCCAACCTTTAAACGTATAACAACGTTATTATAATAAGTATAAAATTTCACGTACGCGTGTGTGCTATGCAAATAATATGCATATGTGCAACAACGAGTGCATGTGTGTGTCTTTGCATTAGTCAAGAGTGATATACATATGTGTATAAGTGTATATATGTGAGTGAGAGCACAAATTGGATAAAAACAATGTGTAATATCTAAAACAGGAATACGTCGAGCATACTTAAAATCGTTTGGTCAAAAACTGATAAGAAGTATAGTGATAAGGAAACAAAAGGTTAGTTAAGATTAAGTATAATTAAATTAATTTTTCATTTATGCATATATTTATACCTTTTTCACTCTTCAACGGGTTTTAACATTCCAAAGTTGACAGCTTGATTCTTTTAAGTATTTTATTGTTAAACTTATAAACAATTGATTTTCGTGTTTATTAAAAAAGTATTTTGGTGTTCAATCAGTATACTCTTTGATTGTTTTCATAGTTGTTAAAAAAGTATCAAATTTATTTCTCGTACATAGATAGATATTCATATATGTATGTATGTAAAAAATGTATACATTTATGTGTGTATATAGGAAGGTGGTATATTGTACATGCATACATATATACATATATACATGTTGGATATGTAAAATTAAATATTTCTTGCACTTTATTGCACTTTATTGCACTTTCTTGCACTTTCTTGCACTTTCTTGATTCACCCATATGGTACCATCTCGTGTGCTTGTACATAATATACCTAATAAATTTATAATAATATCAAAAGATATAAATAAGAAAAGATTATTACTTTTTTATTGTATAACGTGTATATACTCTTAACAAATTGGCATTTTTTCTTTAAGTCTAGAGTCAATCACAGTTAACTGTTTAATATTGGAACACCTTGTATATATATTTATAATATTATCTGCAATGAGCAATGCATTGCTGGTATGTGCCTTCGAGGAGAATGACGTTCCATGAATAGCAATTGCAAACTATATTCTCCATACCATCTCTATCAGTCCATCTATCTATCATCTGTCTATCTATCTATCTATCTATCTATCTATCTATCTATCTATCTATCTATCTATCTATCTATCTATCTATCTATCTATCTATCTATCTATCTATCTATCTATCTATTTATCTATCTATCTATCTATCTATCCATTCATTCGTCTATCTCTCTCTCTCTCTCTCTCTCTTCTTCCTTTTCCCCTCAGCTATCTATGCTTTTGACGTTAGGGTCGTAAACGCGGCATAGTATTTCCATGTTGTTACTTATTCCCTGGTGTCTACTCTGTTAATTAAACGTAGGCGATCACTGAAAGCATTGGTTATCACAAGTATTATCAAACATCGTTAAATACGTACGAGATAAACTTTCTCATACGTTGACCAGATATTACCCTCGTACGTTCTCGTCTAAAAACATCTACTATAAATCAACCATTATTTCTCATTAATCGCATATTATATTATTTTCTTTTAAAATTCTATTCTCAATTTGTTCATTAATTTATCAGAAATTTAATAGATATTTGATTACTTGTTGAAATGAGTGATTTTTTATTTGGAATTATTTAAATTCATGAAAACTTTTTCAGACAGTCCAATAGATTAGTCGAAATATTTGATTATTTGAAAAAGGTTTATAATTAATTTTATACGAAAACATTATTATTTAAATGCGATAGTGCAGTTCATTTAAAAATCATTCAATCAGAACTCAGAACTTTTCCAGACAATCCAACAGATTTATATTACATGAACAAAATTCATATCAAAAATTTATGAAACTCATTAATTATTTTGATTTCATTCTACATTCTTACATCAATCTAATCTTCCAATAGATATTATTTTGAAACAAATCAGAATTAATAATAAATTGTTATTAGATCTAGCACGAATAAGAAATCCTTTAAAAAAAATGTGTCTATAATGTGTCTAATAAATTAATGAACAAGTTTAAAAAAGTTCTAAATAAAAATAATAATATAATATACAATTGTGTGTGTGTATGTGTGTGATGTAAAATAAAGAAAGATATTGGTATAGAGAAAAGAACAGAAAGAAAAAAGAATTTAAAAGAAAGAAAAGGAAAGAGATATATAAGACAACGTTTAGTTGTCTCCAAGATTTAAAAAGAGAAGAAGAGAGTACATCCATGTTTATAGTCTTCTTGGAAGGCGCGGCGCCTGAAACAGCACCGGCAGCGTTTTACGAGGATTAATCGTCAGAACGGAAATCGTTTGGTGGTGGCGCATGGCAGAGAATCTTGCGGAACGTAAGGGCGCAGAATCAAACGCGCAGCTGCAGCCGTCTGGTACGGTCTGCTTAGCTCAACATGCCGCGGCCGGAAGGTTACGACCTATAGTAAGGGCTTTTGCTCCTTAAAGATGCTGGAAGAAATAAAGAAAAAATTTTTACTATATCTTTAATAAGAGTTACCAACAAAAATATCAAAAGATTTAACCCTTTTTACTACGAGTATTCAAATTTTGTTTAAAAAAAAAATCAAATCTTAATTTTATGTTCTAATGAATACCTGGTATATGAAAATTATGATTGTGCTAATTGTATTATATTTGCAAATTTAATAAATAAGTTGAATTTACGATTGCTTAGATTTTTTCTAAACGAAAATTAAATCTTCATTCTATGTTTTAATTAATACCTGATATATGATAATTAGGGTTGTGCTTATTGTGATTATTATACTCGCAAATTTGACAAATAAAAGTTTAATTTACGAGTGACTTAGATTCTTCGAAATAAAAATCAAATCTTAACTCTCGGATTTAATTAATACCTGATATATGATAATTAGGGTTACTAATTGTGATTATTATATTTGCAAATTTAATATATAAATTAAATTTATAGGAGTAATAAAATTTTTTCAAAACAAAAATCAAATCTTAATTCTATGTTTCAATTAATACCTGGTATATGATAATTAGGATTACTAATTGTGATTATTATATTTGCAAATTAAATAACAAACCGGTTTAATATACTAATATACTGCTATAAAATATATAATAATTACCTAATTACTTTAATTGATCAAATAATATTACTTATTTTACGTATCCCAAAATTTTTTGGTAACAAAAATCAAATCTTTACTCTCTGTTTTAATCAATTCTTGGTATATAATAATTACTGTCACTAATTATAATTAATTAACTCACAAATTTGACAAATAATTTCAACATACTAATACAATACCTATACAACATATTTCCCTAATTACATTACCTGATCAAATAATGTTATATTACTTTTCATTTCAACTTCTATTGTCAACAAAAATTAAAACACACATTTACAAAACATTGATCGTACTTTTAAATATAGAAATATCTTGGTATATTAAACGATCATAAACATAGCCAAGAATTTTTAACGAACCATTTTCGATTGTACCAAGAATAAAGATATAATAGTAATAGTAGTAGTAATAGTAGTACCAGTAATAGTGGATTTTCCTATCTTCCTCTTCATTTTCTCTTGTATTCTATCTGAAACATGTTTCTAACCGTTTGCGCATCTCACGGTTCAAATTTCTCCTCTTTCATGGTTCTGATGCGTTGCAAGCGGCGGTAGTAGAACCACAGCAAAGCCGTTGCTCATAGCTCGTGAGACAAGAGTATCGTAGAGTATGGTATGGTGGGGGAGTTGGAATAAGGGGGATTGGTGGAGTAAGAGGGTTGGGTCTCGCATCAGTTAACAGGTCGTTGCTTATGTTGTGTCGAGACTAAGGCAAAAGCCACAGACCGTCGGTTATTAAACCACCCCTAATTATATTTCAATATGCTATGCGCTACCTCGCTTATTCCCATCTTCTTCTTCTTCTTCTTCTTCTTCTTCAACTTACGAACAACCAACATAACCAAAAGAGAAAGAGAAAGAGAAGAGAGAGAAGAGTACTCGAGAGAAAGGTTGAGAGATTTGAGAAAGGGAGAGCAAGGTTTTGGTCCGAGGGGTTGTTGTTTCCTCTTGGAATTTTACCTTCCACCCCTGATATCATCTCTTTCTCTTTCTCTTTCGTTCTTCAACGATTCTCTCCCGCTTCGTTAATCCTTCGTGTAATTAATAGTTCGAACGTTGATTAAAGGACGATATTAAAACTGCCGTGTGCCACGTACTTAGGACAAACCTTGATACGTTCCTTTCGTTTATCAATTCTACCTTTAATCATTTTTTATGAAAACAAATAATCTCGTTTTTTTATATTAAAATATACTTTTTTAATATTTTCGAATAAATATGGTTTCTTTTTTTTTTTTTTAATTCGTAGGATATTGAATTTAAGAAATTATTTTTGTAAAATATTTTTAATGAATTATTTATTTATATATATATAAATATATGATTTATAAAAAAATATGATTCATTAGTTATTAGGATATATAAGATATACCAAATTATTTTATAGAATATTTTTAATTAGTTATTCATTTATATGTTATATTTCATTTTATTTACTTACTGATATTAATAAATGTGATTTATTAGTTTATAAGATATAAGGTATAAGAAATTATTCTATAAAATATTTTAAATTAATTATTTATGTATATAATATATATCATGATATTTATTTACTTGTTCTAACAAATAAGATTCGTTAGTTCATTGTATATATGCAACATAATGAATTACTTTATAAAATATTTTTAATTAATTATTTTTTTATATACAATATATCATTGTATTTATTTACTTGTTCTAACAAATAAGGTTCGTTAATTGAATCAAAATTAAAAAGAAATTATAATCACCTTCGTATCAATTTTTAATTAATATTTTTATTAGTATAATAATAATAAAATTTGTTGTGAATACTTGTTGAATATATTTTCATCATAAATTATTTACAAATGAATAATTCTCTTTTTTTCTCTTTTAGTTACAGGTGAGTGAATTGATACAATCTTGGATCGATCTTCCCTTAAGTATAAGTAAGTTTGATGAATTATTTTAAATTTAATGGGACGATTAATTTTGAAGTTTCTTTCGTAAGATAGTAGAGATAGTATCTTTTTATTAATTTAACACCTTTTGATCGTTTTCTACTAGTATAGTCTCTCTTTTACTTTCTTTCTCTCTCTCTCTCTCTCTCTCTTTTTCTCTCTTATTTAAAGTATTCCATGGCTGGTAGTAACCCTCGTCTCTCATTATTTCTCCGATAATTTCTCATTAATTCCCCGGGAGAGTTATTCATCTCTTCTTCACCATTAATGCCAGGAGTTTGCTCGTCCTATGAATAACATTATCTTCATCGTAACCTTTCCTTTCCACGAGCATTATCTCTTTTTCTCTCATACTATCCCTCTCTTTCTCTTTTTATCATTTTCTTTAAGAACATCCACTAAAATATTTTTAACAAACGAACGAAAGAAAAAAAGAAAAATATTCACTTCTTAAATATTATTATTATTATTTTTATTATTATTTTTCTAATTCAATAAAAATTCAACGTAATGTTTATTAATTATAAAATCGATATAAGAAAATCAATGAGAGAAAAAAAAATAACGTTCGAGACAAAAAATATTTTTTATACTTTACTTTTTTTCTTTTTTTTATTTCAATAAAGATAGATATAATATATAGTATGTTTCATTTGAAATTGATCGATCAGTAAAAGCAATGAAAAATAAAATATCTTGTATCGGTATTTTATTAATAGAACCAACATCAATGTATTCCCCCTCCTCTTCCTCCTTGTCAAAAAACATTCATATTTTTTTCTAATACAATAATAAATGAATAAAGTAAAAATATTAGAATAAAAGGAAAACATTTGTCCAAAAATTCCGAAAGAAAACATTGTTCGTTCCCACCCTACCTATCCCGTCTCCTTCCTCCAATTTTTTTCTCTACCTTAAAATACAAAATATTTTTTTTTCTTTCCAATGCAATAATAAACAAAACAAGAAAAAACATCTTGTTGTAAAAAAAAAAAAGAAATAAACAATAAAAAAACAAGATCGATAGATCGATTAGTATCAGACAAAAACTACGATAAAATTCATATATATCGTCGATATTCATAACGGGTGTACGTGAAAAAAAGGGAACATTGTGAAATAGTAAAAAACTGAATAAGGGCTTGAAAATAAAAATAAAAAAAATAAAAAAACTACAAGAAAGAGAAAGAAAGAAAGACAGAGAAAGATATATATAAATAGTAAAAGATAGAAAAAGAGAGAAAATAGATCGTTGGATAAAACGTAGCACGATGTTTGATCTACTCTCGTTCTCTGCAAGAAGAACGAAGTCGACTATCCACCCTTTTCTCTCACCCATTATCGATGGAAAAGCTTCTGGGCCATCCGTTCGCACCTACCCCTTTTGCCTTTACTTGCCACGGATTATCGATTTACTCGTCCCATCTACCCCTACCCCCTCCCCCTATCTATCTCTCTCTCTCTCTCTCTCTCTCTATCTCTCTCTTTTCTATCTATCTTTCTCTTCTTCTCTTCTCGCAACCAGCAGCAGCCTCCAGGGCTCGTGCGCGTACGATAGAGAAACGTGTGGAAGGAAGAAGGAAGGGTGGAAGGAAGGAAGGGAGGGAGGATGTAAGTGTGCGTTTGTGCACCGTGGCAAACCCCGCCCAAAGTAATAGCCGTGATTACCAAGGGATGATCCCATTAGGGCTTACGAGACTCATAACGAGACTTTTCGCTCGATCGAACTTTAACGCTAGTTCTTTAACGGACGGATATGGTTTAAAACCGAAAATCGTTTGGAAAAGATTTTTTTTTTTTTTTTGAAGTTTTTTTTCTTTAAGTTTGTTTTAATTTAACGAATGATTCCTTCCTCGTCGATTTTTTTGTTTTCTATCTGTTATAGGGTTTCTTTTTGTTTTCTTTTTTTTCTTTTAATCGTACGCGTTTTGATTCTCAATTAAATCATTTAATTCATTATCCGATTCATTCATTATAATAATTTATGAAATATTGTACAGTATTTAGTTTAGCAAAGAAGGTTTGTTTCTAACTGTGATAGTTTATTTTTATTGTTTTAATCATACAAGTTTGAAATATTAAACCTATTGGTTGAATGTTGGTACGTGATTTATGATTAGAATGGTAAGGATTGTTTTTCTTAACGAGATTTGTCATTTGATCGAATTCTACTGGATGTTAGTCTAATCGTAATACGTTATAATGATTTATGAAGTATTGTACGGTATTTAATTTAGCAAAGAACCATCGTATTTTGTTTCTATCTATAATATTGAGTTAGCAAGAAAGTAATTGTGAAATAAAACTCCATTGTTTCTAAACTAACAGTTGTAAATAAAATTAATCGAAATTTTTTTTCTATAGCAACCTAAAAGTGTCAACTATCAAACCTCAAAAGACAAAAATTCTAACATTAACAAAAGAATAACGAAACAAACATAATTTTATCTATTGGTGCAAGCCAAAATTACTTTCTTGCCAACCCAATAGTTTATATTTTTTTTAATCGTACGCGTTTGAAATATTAAATCTATTGAGTGAAAGATAGTATATGTTCTAAAATTAGAAGGGTAAGATTTGTTTGAAGATTGTTTGAGGATGAACGAGACTCCTAACCCAATTTTTCACTCAATTTAACTTTACTTGATGTTAGCCTAATCCTAATTCATTATAATGATTTCTGAACCATTTCATTCGATCATTAAATATATTCCAACAACTTTTACTACAAAATCTATCACACAAGTCACACATTTAATCATCTAATACAATATTCTATTAAATAAAAATTTACAAAAATTCGTTTCCATTCGGTATCTTTTTATAATCGTACGCGTTTGAAAAACCAAACCTATTGATAGAAAAGGTGGTGGGTTCTCCGGGTAAGGGATATGAGGTTTTAGGGGGTGATTGGAGGATGAAATCGACGAATGAGTTCGATTGACAGTTTGAACAACGAGATCTAACGGCTATACGACAGCCGACGAGATAAAACCGAAAAAAAAAAAAAATAGGAAAACCAAAAAACAAAAAATAGAAAAAAATATACATGCGTGTATGTATATATAGGTGTGTACAGGTTGGGCTTGTATAACAGCGTACGATGAAAAAACAAAAGTGATCTGATGAAGAGGGGGCAAAGGGGGCAGAGGGGACAGAGGGGCGGGTTGGAGGGAGTTGGAGGGAAAATAAACAAAGGAGAAAGAAAAAGATTCGAGCAACGATATGCGGCGTGTCAGTTTCACGAACGATGACCCGCGAGACCAACGAATGACAGCCGCGACAATAAAAATTACGTTTTGGCTTGTGCCAGCTTTAGTACTCTCAGGTAACATCGTCGGGGACACTTGGCACGAAGAGTGTGAGAGAGATAGAAAGAGACGACGTTATCACGATCAAAACGAATGGTTGTCCGCGATACAGTAGAACCAACCCTCTTTTCACGTAAAACGCGTAATTGACGCGGAACGTTATGTTCTTATCGTTAATTTTATCGACCCTTCTTCCCTATTTAACAATTTACGTATTGGTATATCTATTTTTTCTGTTTCTTTCTCCTTTTTTTTTTCTTTTTTTCCTTGCTTCCGTTCATTTTCCATTTGTGTTATTTTATCTAATTAATTATCTAACTATTTTTTATAGGATATTGATTCATTTGTTTAATCGATCGGGTATCACATTGATATTTGGTTGGTTCAATGAATTTTTAAGGTTAGGTATATTTAAAGAAAGAAATGTAATTGATTGGAGATTGTAGATAGTAGGAAAAGATAATAAATTATAGTAGGGTGTGATTAAATGAGATAGGATAAATATTGTATTATTTTTTTTTAGTCAATTATTTAATTTTTTTTTGAGGTTATTGGATTTTTTAATCAATAGTTATCATTGATGTTTGGTTGGTTCAATGAATTTTTGAGGTTGTGTATATTTTGGGAAAGAAAAGTAATTGATTAAAGATTGTAGATAATAGTAAAAGATAATTTATTATAGTAGAAGATGATTATAAGATAGGATAAATATTATATTATTTTTTTTTAGTTAATTATTTAATTATTTTTTTTTTCGAAGTATTTCTTTTAATCGATGATTATCATTGATGTTTGATTGGTTCAATGAATTTGAGAGGTTATGTATATTTTGGAAAAGAAATGTAATTGATTAGAGATTGTAGATAATATTGAAAAATAATTAATAATAGTAGAGAATGAAATTAGAAGATTTTATTAAAACATTGTTTTATAAATTGTATTAAATTTCAATAAATCATATTCTATATTTACATGTAAATAATATAAACTAAATAACAAAATAATTACATACGAGTATATAATAAATATAATATTTATGTAATGTTAAATTTAATAAAAAAAAAAAAACGTTAATATTAATCGTAAATGTTAAATATTAATAAAAAAAAAAGAGAAAAAAGATTTTAAATTAATGAACGTAAATGGGTGAAACATATTAGATCAAAACTAAAGTAATTGATTTACCGGTGCCATATTATTTCAATTTCACTTGGGGGTTATATCACGAAAGAAATTATCTTAACGAGAAAAATTGAAATATGAATACAACAGCGTCATTGCCACCAGGGTATTTGCACCTTTACTCAACATTAGGGCTAAAAAGCAAATCCCAAAGAATGAACGAGAATGAAAGAAAAAGATAGAAAGTGAAAAAGAGAGAGAAAGAAACAGAAAAAATAAAATGAATATGATCCTGATGATTAATGAACGGGAAAATTTTTGATTATGACAGCACAGAGGGTGAGCTTTTCGTCATGCTATTAGATGATGAATCATTTATTCAAGGATACATAAAAATCGATAAAGAAAGCTTCCCAAAAAAATATCTTTAAAAATAAACGTCAAGCAATGTTTCTTTTCTTTTTATTTTTTTATTTTTTGAGTCTCATGGTAATCTCAAATCACAACGTTTCTAATTTAATTTTAAATAACGTTCTTATTTTTTTCTTTTTTCTTTGTAATAAATTGATTAAATTATGTTACTTGTTTTCTATTATATTTTCTTTATATTTTTTGGATTTATAATATAAAAATAATTATGTGTGCGAATTTTATTTGACAATAACGTATAATTCTAATTTTCTTTAATTCAACTGGTTAAAATTTGCTATGCTTTAGTAATAGTCTTACTTACGCACGGTCATTCGCTTTAAATCCCTTTCTTGGTAATTATCTCTCTGATGACGCGCTAATTGTGACATGTAAAACGATTAAACGTTGCCGAGTAATTAAGAAAACGTCTCGGACAAGTCGCTGAGAATCGCGTTCATATGACGTCGACAAATTAGATTAATTAAATCTAATTGCGACTGGCACCACCATTACGAGAAAATGATGAATTTTTTTTCTTTTTTTTCTCTCTCTCTCTCTATCTCTCTCTCTCTCTCTAGTACTCTTTGCTTAGAATTCTGTCCATCTCTTTTCAATTATTTTCTTTCCTTTTTACATCTTTTTGAACAACAACAAAAAATTTAACCTTACGATCTATAAGTTTTATTATTCTAATGAAAAAAAAAAAAAATGAAAAAAAAAAACATAAATTTTGATTAATTATAAATTACTACTCCCATAAACACAATCTTTCTATCATTGATGAAAAAAAATGAGTAAAAAAGTTATGCATTAAATATAAAAACGCATTACGTGCGTTCTACTTGTTTTCTTTTTTTTTTTTTTTTTTACTTTTCCCTTTTTTAATAGAAAAAAAAAAAGAAATAGACCAAAAAAAAAATTAGAAGAATTCGTCACACATTTTACAGTCACGCGACATCCGGCAACTGCGTCGATCTCGTAAATTTATCCTCGCAATCTATCTGTCAACGCCAAACAACACAACGAGTACCAACGTTTTCTCTTTCTCTAGTTCTTTCTGGGTTTATTTTTGTTTTTTTTTTTCTAATTTTTTATTTAATACGTAGAATCAACGGACCGTCCAATCGCGAATAACAGCTGGAAACATTTGAGACAAGACAACCACTGTTTCTCACTATATCTATCCTCTTTCTTTCTTTATCCACCCTCAACTGACGTCCCTTTATTATTTTTTTTTTTTTTTTTTTTATTATTATCTTCTTTCTGCTTTATTTTCATGCATGCTCGGACACGAGCACGAAAAGGAAATGCTTACAATGAAGTCGATTGTTTATCTCTTCAACAGTTCGTAACGTTTAGCTCAATTAATTTTAGATTCGTTTAATATATTCCCTTAATTTTTCAACATCAAATGCATCATCGATTATATTAAATGGTTAATGTTGAATATTGTGTGAAATATTTCTTTCGTTTCGATAGCAAAAGTATATTAAAACGTGTCCGAAATGTTTTAGTTACTTTTTTGTTCTTTTTTTTTGTGGATTACAATTTGTTTCATGATTTTTAAAATGTTCATTGCACAACGAAAAAATTAGAATAAAAATGGAAATTAAAACGTTGTAAATATATTTAAAAAAAAAAAAATGTTAATAAATGAATTTTCTATTTATTTGAATTTAGATTCACATTTAACAAAATAATTAAAATTAGAAAAATTTAGAATAGAAAAGAACATTTTTAAATAATAAAATATTATTACTCCAATTAAAATGAATGATTACGTTTAATTAGAAATATAATGTAATATTTACGTTATGTTAAATATCATTTAATAATGGACAATAATTAAATAACATTGTTAAATAATGAATGAGTAATCCTGTGAAGTATAAAAGAATAAAAGAAATGATATATCTCCCAGATGTCATAAATATCATGAATAACAAAGCAAATGTCATTGTGTGCCAAGGGAGTGCTAAATATTATCTAATTAGATAGTTATAATAATATTATTTAAACAATAATTAAAGTAACACTATTTAATAATAAATATTATTTCTACGAACTGTGTGGAAGCAAAAAAAAAGTGACATCACCCAAATTTCATCATGTGTTAAATATTTTAATGAATTATTCCAATAAAACAATAATTATTATAATAATTTTATGAAGTATAAAATGAATAAAAAAAAAGGGAATGAAGTATACCAAATGTTATTAAATTCCAATCAGCAGAATTAAAAATTAATACGAATAATTGATAATCGTAACTCATCAAACATTCAGCAGACGATTTAAATCCCACTAGTAATTTACCCTTTCCCTTTTCTCTTTCTAACCTTCGTCCCTAGAGAATTTAGAATAGTTGGAAGCTTTCTGTCGAGTTTACCAATGACACTGACAACGTAAGTTACAACACACACATACACACAGTCATATACTAACTAACTAAATATAAGTAGAAAGAAATAAATGTATACTATCTCACATACAAAAACAAACACCCACACAAACATAAATCCATATATACATGAAACTAGAAAAAAGATATGGAAAGAAAGTTAGATAAAAACGAGGGTAAAGAAATAAAAAAAAACAATCGAATAGATTGTAGTATATAAACGAACGGGGTAAATTCGTTGGAGAATCGTGAAAAGTGGGTTGAGAGACTATGAGAACCGGACAAGTATACGAATAGAAAGAGAAATATATATATATATATATATATATAAAGAGAGAGAGATTGTATGAGGTTGAATGAGGTTGGGGAATGGGAATGTAGATGTGGGTGGAAGTTGAAAGTGGGAGGGAGGAGGAGAGATTGGAAAGCAGAGAGAGAGAGAGGAGTGGGTGGTGGTGGTCGTCGATGGTTCGTCCGTTTGTCCTGAGGGATTTGGAGTGGTACACTGGGCCCCATGCCCGTGGCCGCTCCTCGTCGCATAAAGGGTTGCCCTACGGATGATGTAGTGCCGTGTTTATTGCGTCCTATTTGCTCCTCCGCCATCAGTGCTCCGCCGCAATAGCGCCTGCGAGCTAGTACTATACAACCATCACTCGCAAATACACACATATACCACGTTCACGTAGAAACACATATACCAACTCTCTTTCTCTCTTCAACAGGAACTAATTACAACGAAGCTCGGCTTGTTGCCCGAGAGAGTGCAATGTTTTCGTTCTTGTGAAACCCCCCCACCCAACTGAACCGTTCGTTTTACCTCCCACACAACACCCCACACCCCACATCCCCTCAATCTCTCGCTTTTTCATTCCATCCTACTATCCACCCCTCCAACCTTTCTACTCTTATTCCTCGTACGTACTCTTCTTATTCCTCTCTATACAACTCTTTTGCTCTTCTCGATGTTACACGTCTGACAACCCCCTCTCATACCACCCACACCTCCCTGCCAACTCCCACTTCTTTTGCACTACTACCAACGAGTATACACTCACCCACCTACTCGTTCACTACTACCATAGTCATCAGCATTATTGTTGCTCATCTGTATCACTCGTTTCTATGCTCTTTTTTTTGGTTTTACTTGCTTTCTTGTTTGTTTGTTTGTTTGTTTGTTTATTTGTTACTTTTGTAGAAAATATATACTTGAAAGATAGTTTAACTCAATATTATCTGGGTTCCGCACTATCAGACGTGTATCTTTCTTCTGTTTCCTGTCTCTCGTACTTTAGTATTGCTTTTTTATTCATAAAAAAAACGTAATATGTACAATGTAGTGATGGTAATGAATAAAAAAAATAGGAAATAAAATAAAAATAAAATGTATAGTGACGGTGATGGTAGTGGGAGGTACTAAAATCGTCTCGACCAACCTTTTTTTCGCAACTCCATACTTTACTTCTTCGTCCATTTGTTTCTTTCCTTTTTTTTTTTTTATTTTCTTTTTCCTATCCTGTGTGTTGTTCTTTCATCCTTTCTTTCTTTATTTCTTTTCTATTTTTTTTTCTTTTTTTTTTTTTGGTCGTTAAAGCATTGTGTTCTTGTCGTAGGAGAGAAGAAGAGGTAGAAAAGAACTATATATATATATATGATAGGGGTAAAATGTAGAATGGCAAAACACCATTATTGTATCCCGCGAGCGATGTTCTACATAGGTATGCATGTACGTATTTAACGTATAGGTGTATGTGTGTGTACACGTAGACAGGTTTGTCTGGTTAGAACGAGATGGTCCCGTGTTATAGGAGGGTTGTTTCCCTTTTTTTCTGGATGCATGTAAGCAATTGACTTTTTGGAAAAACCTCCCTTCGTATGATGGACGGTGGACAAGTAGTAGAAGAATAACTCGTGTACCTTTTAAAGGGATAAATTTACAACACGTTTACAATATGAGTTATTTAATGATATTTATAATAATTGTTTTAAAGTATCAAGAATAATAACAATAAATTCAATATTTTCTTTTTTAATTTTTTAAAGAGATTATTTATTTTTTTATTTTACAAATAAATCACACACACATAATTAATTATAAGAAATATTTAAATTTAACCAAACACTTTTATTCGGTATAAGTAATCGTATTTGTTAACGAAACTTTTAACTTTTGTCACATTTTTAAATTAATTTTTATTTATTATCACTAATAGCGTATAAATAGTAATATAATTGCAAAAGACTTTCTTCGTTAACCATTTGAAACGAAGGAAATAGGATGAGATAGGAATAATTAGAAACAACGTTTGGTTTTATGATATCTAAGTCGTTTATCGTTTGGTTGAAAACATTATTAAATTAGAGATGACTATAAAGGAAATTTCATACCCATACATAGGACACTTATAAACGTACATATATGTATACACATATATTCACGGATGAGAAAGTGTAGCGATGTAAATGAGAGATACGTTTTACACCATTCGAGAGTGAGTGGAGAAAACAATTCGTGGAAACGTATTTATATGCTATCTATATATCTATCTCTCTTTCTCTCTCCTTCCTGTAGATGAAAACGCTACTAACGTAGAAGTGTAAAACCATTTTATCCATTTTTCTCTTTTTTTTTTTTTTGTATCTTTCCTACGTAAAACTAACACACACCAAAACGTAGAGGATCGTGCATGCAGCGTATGATTCCTCCGAGAGAGACTCCGACGAAAATAAAATATAAACTTCTTTTATTTTTACTTTTTTTTTTTAAATTTCTTTTTTGAAGTTTTTTTTTTTGTTTTTATTTTTTGTTTTTCTTCTCTACTTTATTCCGCTATGCGTCTGAAACATCGTAAATTATTCAAATTGGTGGAAGGTAAATTGAAGGAACTACTACGTTGCATTCATTCTTTCGCGTCACGTGGATTAAATTAAATAAATAAACGAAAGTATAACGAATGATAACTTAAGGAAAAATGTATTTTCTTATTTATTAATCTCTATTGTTTTTTTTTTTTTATTATTATTATTTATCAAACGATACTTCTTTAATCGTATAATTATCTACATTAAATATAATTCTTTAAATTTGGCGCTAATCAATGGATCAATGTAGTATAGATGGCGCTTAGTATCTAGGGGACATCTAGTGGTTATTAAGTGTAAGCTTGGGGTCTTCCCCTTTCTAGTTACGACAATATACATACATAATATATTAGGGGGACCGGAAAGTAATGTCGTTTCTGCGCATGCCAATACTTGATTGTCATTTGTCAGCTCATTGTTTGGTTCAGAGGCGTACCAAAGACATTGTGAGGTTATAGTGATTTCTTTACTTATAGAGAATTGAATTACAATTTTTTTTTGTAATTTTGGGTAAAATGGCCAGCCAAATACCAGAAGAGGTACACATCGGGCATTGCATGCTCTTTGAGTTTCGCAAGGGAAATAACGCAACAGTTGCTACCAAAAACATTTGCGATGTTTATCCAAATGCACTGGACATTCGTAAATGCCAAAGGTGGTTTTCCAAGTTCAAATCGGGTAATTTTGATCTTTCCGACTCGTATCGATCAGGAAGACCATCAGCGTTAGACAACGACGTGTTAAGGGCGGAAGTGGAAGCAAATCCGTGTCAGACGATCGAGGAATTGTCAAACAGTCTCAACCAACCTTGGTCGACCATCCAAGAACATTTGAAGCAGATTGGGAAAGTAAGCAGAGCAGGTGTTTGGGTCCCGCATAATCTGTCCGAACAGAATAAGGCTAACCGATCAATCACATGCAACTTATTGCTTAAACGACACAACACAGAAGCGTTTTTTGATCGCTTAATCACAGGAGATGAGAAATGGGTCCTGTATGATAACCCAAAACGCAAAAGGCAGTAACTCTCTTCAAATGAAATCCCTCGGAGTACTGCTAAGCCAGGTTTACACCCCAAAAAAGCGCTTTTGTGTGTTTGGTGGAGTATTCGCGGCATTGTTCATTTTGAATTACTGAAACCTGGACAAACTGTTACTGCAGACCTCTACAGCGAACAATTGCAGCGAGTCAATCAATCTTTAATTGAAAAGTGGCCAGCGATTGTCAACCGAAAAGGCGTCATTCTCCAACATGACAATGCAAGACCGCACTGCGCAAGGCGAACTCTAGAAAAAATTAATGAATTGGGGTGGGAGGTGCTGCCTCATCCGCCATATTCGCCTGATGTTGCTCCATCGGATTTCCACTTATTCCGAGGCTGCAACACTTTTTAAGTGGCAAAACATTTGCAAATTTGGATGATATCCAAAATGCCATCTCTAGATATTTTGCCGAAAAACCAATTAATTTTTATCGATCAGGGATTGAAAATTTACTCACTAGATGGCAAAAGGTTATTGACAATGATGGGGAATACATCATTGATTAAAAATAAAGACTCGTTAAAAATGTATGTGTTTGTATTTAGCGTAAGAAAACGACATTACTTTCCGGTCCCCCTAATATACAATGTACATACATTTTGATTTTATAATTTAGGTATACCAAACGTTTACATTTTTTTTCCACAAATAACGGAAATACCTTGTAGTAAAAATAATTATTGAAAAAATAAACGAAAACTGAAAGAAGTTACAGACAACAGCTGATAACGTATACACTTTCGTGATAAATTTAAAACGGAAAGACGGAAAGAAAGAAAACATTAAAAAAAAAAAAGAAAAAGAAATAAAGAGAATGATGGTGATCCAGAGATGAAAGCAACTCACATCAGATATGGAAATAAATATAGAATAAGAGAAAGAGAGATAGAGAGAAAAAGAGAGAGAGAGAGAGAGGGAGATATAGGAAAAAAGGGAAACAAGAAAAAAGAAATAGGAAAAGACTCCGATGATTGATGGGAATACTGGCCGATTGAAAACCACGCTAGGAATGTCTGCTGCGTGGACGAATGAATTTCACGTTTGAATTCGCATGCCAGAAAGTTCAACGTTTCTAGACTTCGTTTGTCGTTATCGTTTTTGCCGTTTTCCACGTTCTTCTTCTTCGTAAACGAGACGCAAGAGACGAAATCCAAAAACGAGACGAGACGACCTAGGCGTTCGTGTCGTGTCGTGTCGTGTCGTGTCGTCTCGTCGCATAACGATTCGATGCCAGTTTTCACAAAACTTTTGCGGTCTTTGCTCGTTCTACCAAAAACCCAAACGATTCTGAAACTTGATTCACGAGGATATTGAAAATCCATTGGGTCGAACGAACAAACGATTCCTTCGATACGTTCTTTAATTTCAGATAAAAGGAAAGATAATATATAGATTTATATAGATTTTAGTATAAAATAGATACTTGTTCTTACTTTTTTATTATTTTTTGTTGTAAGACACTTTTATGAGATTTATGTAGATGAAATTTGTCATTCGATATGATTTTGAGATTTATTTTAAAGTTTTTTTCTTTAATTTGAGAAATAATTAGAACTATAAATAGAATTTATGTATCAGTTATGTTTGTTTAATTATAATAACTTTAATATAAATTAAATGTTATATAATATATTACTTATATATATTGTTTATTATGCATCTAGGTGCACAACAATTTTTTTATACGTTCTATAATTAAAAAAAAAAGAAAAATTAGATTGAGCTTATTATATTATTTCTTATTATATTATATTTTTCTTACAATTTTTTATTATTTTATTTTTTATTATTATTTCTCTTAATTTATTATTTTTTTTATTTTTATTATTTTATTTTCTATTATAATACTTTTTATTCTTATTTGAATTACATGTTCAGAATATATATGAAGTATTATATATTTAAGAATGCAATAATACATATTTAAAATATTAATATACTAAAAAATAATTATTTATTGATTACTTTAAAAATTGTATTTTTTATTTGATCGAAAATACACTTTTAACATAAAACTTATTTGAACTTTACATGTAAGTATTTAATTTAAGTAAATTTTTGCAATACATTTATTTATTTAAATATAAAAATAACTCACAAAGTGTGTTTTCTGTTTTATGTTAAACAAAGTATTCGATAAATTAAATAAATTACCTCCAAGTTAAAACGTGTTTATTTAAAATGATTTTTTTGTACAGTTTCCACTTAGCATTTATATTATCGAATGAAACTATTTCGATCTATACTATCACTATTTTCTCAATACCCTAGTATACGTAAAAAAAAAAAGAAAAGAGTAAAAATAGTAGAAAATAAAATGGCATTGTTCAAGAATATTCTAAAGGGGAAATGAATATTTTCGAAAAAGTCACGTCGTCCCATTCAAAACTCCATTTTCACGGATCAGACTACGCTTTTATCGAACATATTCAAGGCTATTCATAGATAGGAAAAGCAGAAAGCATAGCACGCAATTCACGTAGGTAAAAATGATAAGATTCTTTAGTTTTTACTATGGCATACCAATGTAAGCACACACAAAAATATTCATATATAAAAAAAAGTAAAGGATAAACAGAAGAGAATAATAACAAAAAAAGAATTGATACTAAAAAACAAAAAAACAAACAAGTAGACTAATATTTTAAGTCATCTTTAGAATTCAATGATTTACAACTAAAATATATACTCACATGCTCACACACACACACACACAATATTATGTTGAATCAAAAGTTCGTACGTTTATTGCGTAATTCCAAACATGTGCAATTTTTTGAAGTTAATAAAATTACTTTATATGCAATTTAAATATTAATTTTCAAAACTCACGAACTTTTGATTCACTCTAATATTGAAACACTGAAAACATAAGAGTGTATATATGCATGTGTTCAAACCTATTCGGTACGTTTGAAAAATATAAGAAAGTATTCGATAAACGATGCAAGTGTTATTACGTGAAAGATAAAAAAAGAAAAAGAATATAAAAGAGGAAGAAAAAGAGATAGAAACAGTCAGACAGACAGATAGACAGACAAAGTTCGAAGTTTTCACATTGAAGAAGAAAAGAGTATAATGCGGCTAACTCGATCCAATCCATCTCGTGATCGAATTGACAGCACGATAGACGCATCGGATAATCGTATCACTTTGTTGTATTTATACTGGCCCAGATATGTCAGAAATAAATTCATAATATCGAGTTCTCTGTCTTGAAATATACATTTTGCTAACGTATATGTAATAACACGTGTATGAACATATGTTTTGCTTAAATACGTGAGAGAGACTTGTAAGTAACTCGAAAAGGGGATTAAAATAA
Organism: Polistes dominula; assembly: GCF_049000335.1. NCBI lineage: Eukaryota > Metazoa > Arthropoda > Insecta > Hymenoptera > Vespidae > Polistes > Polistes dominula. The sequence goes on along the minus strand of NW_028301061.1, from coordinate 2,665,923 downwards.
AAAAGGACAAAGGGGGATGGGGTTTTATGGTTGTAGAATATTACATTAATAATTTATATACTAAAGTATGAGTATAATTCTATTTTTAAGCATACATTGATATTATTTATTTATTAAAATACGTGTAATAATTTTGTATTTGGTTTTTCTTTTTATAAGTAATTTTTTTTTTTGATTGACAATTATATCGAATTCTTTTACGATTTGTTTTTAGAATTATTTATTTAATAATGAAATTTATTTGATAGGAGAAATATAATTATAAAAAAGGAATATTGATTATCGGATTAAATGTTAATAAAAAAAAACTATCTTAAGATGCATATTCGTTAATAATAATATGGATATTTTTAATGTAAAAAAGATGAAATAATAATTGGTTAAAGGATTGAAAATATTACAACACGATCTTAGAACAAAATTGTATACTTAGTTAATAAATAAAAAAAAAACACATAATTTATATATAATAATTTAAATGAAATATCTAATATAAAATTTGTTGTTAAATTAAATCACGTTACATCAATACTATCTATATTTAGTTTCATAGTTGATACATCAATTGAAACAAAGTATTATTCGATCATGTTTCAACCAAAAAGGGAATTTTTTTCAGAGCAAGTTTTCACACGTTACTACTTTCGCGTAAGTTTAAACCAAGAAAAAGAATCTCTATCTTTCTTTTTCTTACAAAAAAAAAAAAAAAATTAAAAAAAAACAGTAAGAAAAAGAAGTATAAGAAGAAGTAGTAGAAGAAGAAGAAGAAGAAGAAGAGGTATTCCGCAGGTGCCTCTTTTCCCGTGAGTTTTCTACGAAAAGAAAACATCAGGGAAGTGGAATTAATCGACCTCCGCCTAGAGGAATTGGTAGGAAGTAAAGTTAATTAATATTTATGAAAGCAGTGAGAAAATTAACGAGCTTCTCTCTAGGATTCGAATTACGTTTTAGTTCATTACCAATGTACTGAGAATCCTTTGCTTGATACTCAACCTACAAACTACTATCACAGATTTTCATAGCAATATAATCGTACTTGCTGATACTAATAATATTCATCTAAGGGGGGGGAATTAGATTTATTTTTTATTTTTCTACAAAAGTCACAAGAATTTTGTTTTCTAATATTTTATAATCAAAAATCTTTTTGGGTTATAGATTTATAATTATTATTCTATATTTAATATTTTATTGAAATCATGACTTAATATTTTGAATCTTGCTGAATATTTTCTTATCATCTTATTGAGTTATATATAAAGTTTGATCGTATAACTTTTTATTATTTCATTTTTTATTGTTTTATTTTATGTTTTTTTTTCTTTAGTAAGATTATTTACAATTAATTCATAAAAGTATTCTTCATTTTTACAAACTATTTTTGACAAGATAGAATTCCAAGGATAAATATAAACGAATTAGGAAACAACACATTAATTCTCAATTAAATAAACTTAATTATTTTCACATTCATTGTACAATGCTTTGTATTTGTTTATATTAACGTAATACGTAATATAAAAACAATAATGAGCTAATTAATAATAATTAACAAATTATCGAAATTTACATTATAAAAACTCATATCATATAGAAGTCCAATGAATTACCAAAATTATGGTATCCTATATTTATCAATTAAATACGAAAATACTATTTCCATAACCCAATAATAACAATAATAATAATAAATAGTACTATTAGATTGTCCGTCAAATTCGTGCCGATTTTGACGGAAGATTGAAACGAAACGCATTTAAGCTTCTCTTTTTGGTATATATTTACAATATTAAATTATATAAAAGTGCCATTCTGTTCCACAACCTTTCTCCATATGGGTAACTTCAAAAATTCCTCCTTCCAAAACTTCTGAAGTTTTGCAGCAAAAAATCTTTACACCACCTACTAAAAATCGGCACAAACTTTCCGGATAACCAAATAGATTACAATCTTAAATAAAAAACGTGTCATAAAAATTAAAAATACGTCCAATCCCAATAATTATAATAAATAGTACTAGATTACAATCATATTGGATTGTTCGGAAAGTAATTTGATTTTTCTTTTATAAAAATGAAGACAATTTTTGCTTCGATATTAAACCTTAACCTTTCAAGTGGTCATAAATAGTTGAATTTGATAAATTTAACCTCTCATCGATTTCATGTGTTGCTATTTACCGATTTGCATCAACTAATGCCATTATTGTGTCAGCAAAAAACGAAATTACTTTCCAAACAACCCAATAAATTAAAAAATCTGATGAGAATGAAAAAAAAAACCTCTCATGATCAATTTCTAACTATTCGATAAACAAAAGGATCAGTAGATTCGAAGTAGAAATATATAAGAGTAGGAAGAGGAAGAGGAAGAGGAAGAATAAGAATAAGAAGAATAAGAATAAGAATAAGAAAAGGAGAACACGTTAGAATCGGTGAATAATATCGTCGACGAAGTCTCACGACACGTTCACTTGAATAATTCATAGGGCATCGCTCCTACCAACGTTATTTATTAAGCAGCCGTCCACGGCCAACGTTTTGTGGGCGGCAACGCTATTGGTGGTGGAAATAGTGATGCTTGTGGTTGTAATAGTGGGATAGAGCTGGGTGGTGGGAGTGATAGAAGGGGGGTTGGTTGGTTTATGGTTAGAGAAAGAGAAGGAAAAGGAGAGAATGAGAATGAGTTGAATTGCAAGAGAAGAGTTGAACTAAAAGGAGGAGGAGGAGGAGGAGGAGGAGGAGGAGGAGGAGGTAAGGGGGTGATTGAGGGTGAATGAGAAGGTGGGGGAGTGTCTGTAGGTTTCCGTGCAACGATATTTGTCGTGGTCGGCAACCACACTGGCGCACCACGAATAGAGAGTGAAAGAGGATGGTTTTGCCAACCACGGAGCTTTGATGACTCCCTATCGTAGAGAAATAATTGCATAGATAGATGAGCGAATAGGTGAACGGATAGATCGATTGTTTAGGTTAGATGGGAAATGTCTTGTTAAGAATTATCGATCATTTTCGATTTTCTAATGTCAAGTCAATAATATTGTCATCAATGATTGTCTCAACAATTTTCTATTTTTTTTTTTTTTTTTTTACATTGTTTTTAATCATTTTTACTTAATTTATATTATTATCACAGTCTTTAATATTTTGCTGTAGAATCAAAAAAATTTAAACTCGTTGGTTGATTGTTACCTGATCGATGTTTGCTTTAAAAATTAAGCTATACAAAGATTTTAATTATTTTTAATATTAATAAATAATACTTTATACATTTTTTATATTACGTTAGAATCTTTATAACAAGCGTTAATACAAGCTAATAATACAAATGTTTATTAATATGATAAATAAATTCATCTTTGATCAATATTTTTCTTGATTAACAAATCTGAGTTTTAATTCGTCTAACAAAAATCGATTTATTTTAGGAAAAAACCAATATTCATATAATACGTTTTAAATTTCAATCGAACGTATGAATCACTAGTTAGAATGTTGTTTTAAAACAAAAACAAAAAATAGAAACATTTGACCTGCAATAACCGTACAGAAAAAAATTCTACTAGAATAGACAACACACTCTTTTCGACAATCACTCAAATAAAACAAATAAATATATTACTATTTTAACATCGATACCTAGTTATTACAACCTAGGTTGAATTCAACAAAATTCAAATCTATTCTGTCTGTTATTCGAGAATAGAGAAGAAAAAAAGAATGCTCGATAAAATCCTGATAATACCGTGTACCTATTGTGAATGAAATAAAGAAGAATGAAAAATAAAAAGAAAAATATTGCAGATAACAAGAATTGAAAAAGGTTTGTAGAAAAATAGGAAGGGGATGAGGGGGATTCAGTGGGAGGGGGGGGGGTATGTACACGAATTCGAACAAGTATATCAGCATCGATATACTCTCTTTCTCTCTCTCACACACACACACACACATTTGCTTTTATGGTCATTTTAAGAATAGAAAGAAAAAGAGATATATAAAAAAGTACAAAAGTACATAAGGGCTGGAAAAGATAAAAGAAAGAAATCCTACGTGCTTGACCGAGTGGGGTAGGTAGTTTGAGAAGAAAAAAAAAAGTTGAAAATGAATGTGTAGGAGAGGAGATGAGAGGAGGGGTTGGATAGAGGGTGGGGGAGGGTAGGAGAAACGATTAATAGGAGCAACGCGAGAGCTCACGAACGGCCGTAGGGCAGCTCGAGATTTCAGAACGTGCGTATATATATATACATAACACGAAGTACACTACTCTCTTGACTGCTATACGAGCACCGCGGGTATTGTTATCTCTGCACCAGCTGCCAACCAACCAACCAGCCCTTCTCTCTTTCTCTCTCTCTCTCTCTCTCTCTTTCTCATATACACACATACAAGTACGCATACACTGTCTCTTTCCCTATCTTCTTCTTCAGTATAGGTATCTGCAATCCGGAACTGAACCTACCAGGTTCATATGTGAAGCCCACCTACGTGCAGATTTTCCCCCTTTAACCCCCCACTCCCATCCAACTGGTTCCCCTACTGACCCCCCACCATGTTCTCTCATTCTCTATTTAACCCCCTCTACTTTTCATTCCGTTTCGTGTAGATTACGTGCTAACACGTATGTTCCTAGTTGATATAGAAAGGTAGTATATGTGTGTGTATCTGTGTATGCTTCTGGGGAGTATGTTGTACATATCGGATAGTTCGTAACGTTGGTAGATTATTAATAACATTATGATACGGCCTTACTGCAAGGTAATTGTTAATTTTGAATTGTTAAATGATTTTGTATATATTGTTTTCGTTTGATTTGTTTTAATATAAAAACACGATAAAAAAATTCATAAGATTTATTTTATAATATTTTATAATAATATTATATGTTTTTTTTTGAAAATTATATATTAATTTAATTATATTATATAATATAATTAATTAATAATATTATTATTAACAATATTAATTTTTTGAATCGTTTTAGTTTTATTTTTTATGCAAGCATAAGCAATATTAACTATAGGAGTGTAGTAGTATCGTTTAACGAGTGAAGTTAAAGAAGTTTCCCCTTTTTCGGGGGTAGTTCTGAATTACCACGTCCATCTATCCCCCATTTTCGAAACGTCGGTTGGTCCGAAAGCCTTTGGGATCGACATCGACCTTTGCCCCCAAGGAAAGCCGCGAAAGTCCCTCGAAATTCGACATGAAAGCAATCGGAACGTTCGGTTTCTATCCTATCTTTTCTCTCTCTCTCTCTCTTTCATTCTCTCTTTCTTTCTCTCGAACATTTGGAAAGCTTCTCTTTTTCTTTTTAGGACTAATTGCAGAATTGTCAGGGGAGCTGTTGTACTCTGCAAATCGAAATGCACGGGGTCTTCTCGAGAGCAGAATCTTAATCAACATTATTATCTTGATAATAATACTTAATCAACAATTTCTACGAATACATAACGTTTAATTGGAAGATAATTTTATTTATTTTGATAATATTATTAATAATTTAACTTACAATTACGTTAGTTTGTATAACATTCGTGAAACATAAATTATTATTTATTATTATTTCTTAATGGACAAAAATAATCATAGGGATTTCAAAAAACATTCTTATTTTTAATAACGAACCATGTAACACGTGGATTTTTATTCTGTACAAAAAAAAAAAATTAATCAAAAATTAAAACAAAAATAAAACACTTTTTATTCCTACAACATTAAAATTGTTCTCAAAATCAAAAATACTACATCATTCATCCAATACAAACGTTTAAAAACAATTTTTAGGATAAAACGTTTAAGTAAATAAATTAAAAAAAAAAAAAAAAAAAAAAAACAATAAATTACAAACCCTTCTTAACAAGATGTAATATTAAAAATCAAATCTTTACGAGTATCTTTACACGTACAACTGATGTATAAATAAAATAACAAACACAAACAAAAAAGAAAAATAAATTATGTATCAAGGTCTTTGTTAAGGGGTGTTCTCGAAGGGAATTAGAAATTAAAGCCGGAATATAAATTGCCCAACCCTACGAACAAAACCCACCCCCTCTGTTCTCTCTCTCACTCTCTCTCTCACTGTCTCTCTTTCTTTCTTTCTGCAAATGGATCGCGTTACAGGGACGGATAGAAAAATATCCCCGACGATGCAGAATCGAAACCCTCGGTACAACGTATAATTCCCCGGTGTTGCAAGGTCATTAACTTCTTATTTTCACGCTTGGTAAGACCCTTCCGTTGTATTCCGCAAAAGAAAGGAAGAAAGAAAGAAAGAAAGAAAGAAAGAAAGGGAAAAAGAAGGAGTGGGTAACGAATAGAAAGGGGAAGGGGGGAGAAGATGAAACACCCTATCTCGTTCACGTAGCTCATCGATCAACGACGTATATATCTATATATATATACACCTACACCAACATACACATACACATACAAATACATTGAAGAAGAAAAGAAAATGTTCGATCTCCCTACTTGTGCACAGATTTTCTTCGTAATCGAGTTTGTCCGTCGATTATCGAGAATCTCCTCGTTTTTCGTTCAACTCACCCCCCCCCCTCTCACTCCCTCCCTCCCCCCTGCCGCATCTCACCCTCAACCTCCAACTACCCTTTCCCTCTTCTTTTTTTTCTTTTACATCTACTACAATATCACCTATTTCTTGTGTACCATCATTATCCATCTCTTTCTCACCGCTCATATCGTTTATCTTCAATCCCATAATCGTAATCCTGTTCTTAACAAGTGTTATCTTTAATCTAAACTATACAATGAAAGATAAATCGTATTTATTATTAATATTATACGTATATTATTTCATATCTTGTTATAAAACGTGTGTTATCTTAAAGTAATCCTGACAGAAAGGGAGTTGATGATTTTTGATCGAATTTTTCTCCATAAGAAGGGTGCAAACTTTTTTAAGTTCAATGTATTTCGTTAATAAGTTTGTACCCTATTGAATGGTAATAAACCATTTTAATATTAAATAGTCACAGACATGTATAACTGGTGGTGTATGGTACATAGTGGTGAGATAGAAAACAAGTATATAATTTGATAGAAGAAAATGAAATTCATTTCGATCAACGCTGCAACTATAACTCATGTAAAATTTAAAGAAATAGTATATAGGAATACTAGTAAATCTTTAAACCTAATTTTCTCGAAAACTTTTATACCTAGCTAGTTACTATATAGCTAAGTACTGCTATATACTACTATATAGCTAATTACTATAAACCGTATGTCGCGGTCTTTAACCCTAACAAACCCATATGAATTTATAAAGTTTCATAAATATCCTAAAAATACAAGTTCAGGGTTTTCTGTGAAATAATATGAGTTTACATTTAGTTGTATGCAGTCACACACAAACACACACATGTATAAAACGCTTAGTAGCTAGGAGTGGGGACTATGAAGCACCGCACAAAGTGGAAACCGAGATAATAAGAAACAAATGCGTAGCGTTTCGTCATTTTTTCGTTTCATCGTTTCATCGTTTCATCGTTTCATCAATTTTTAAATCACTCCGTTTCTAAAGAAGTTTTCACTTCAAAAAGTACAGAAATGAAATCCCCCGCGGGTTTTCGAGCAAACGCGTCAGCGTGAAACTTTATGAAGCGCACGTGCCGAGGAAAAAGTGGTGGGGATAGAGAAGAGACGATAGGATAGACAAGATAGAGTGGTGGCTGGGGGGCATGGGGGTGGGGGGAAGATACGAAAGAACACATGCGAATGCGAGGCCAATCGATTTGTCATGGCGTCAGTCCGCTAAACCATAAAACGCCAAGGGTAATGATATTCATATATCGTTGCAGTCACAATACGTCTTCTCATATGAAAAAGGGAAAAAAAGATATAAAGAAAGATAAAAAGATAAGAAGATAGTATGTGTGTGTGTGTGAGAGAGAGAAAGAGAGAGAGAGAAAGAAAAAGACAGTAACGTCGATGAATGCCAATAGAAAATATTTTCTATGAGGGGAGTTGAGTCATCGCACGTACTTGTGCGTTATACCCCCATGGGATTTCAACGTGGATTTGATAGAAGAAGAAGAAAAAGTGGGTCCAGGACTTTAGCATCATCCTCGAGTTGTCATACCTTATTCGACATTGCACGGACTGTTATGCGATAGAAAGGATGTGCGTCTTGGGAATTCGATCTTCTCACTCACTCTGTATGTTTCCATTTCGTTTTATCCTAGGTTTATGATGAGTATCTTCTATCTATGGATTTGTATGAAGGTGGGGAGAGGGTAGATATCTTTCTTCCTCTTTTTGATCTCTTATCTTTATATACCATGAGCTTAATGAAATCTAACGTTTTAGGTGAACGTTTTTGTTGACAGGGGGAAATTGACCGGGTATAATGTTCGTTGCTTGATTTCGATATTTTCTTGCTTTTTTGTATTTCCTTATTCTTTTTCTTGTCGTTTGTTCGTTTATTATTATTATTGTTATTATTATCATATAATTTTTAATGATACACTTAATTTCGTTTCAGTTAAACTAGGTGTTTTTTTTCTGTTCATGAATTTTTAATTTTTTTTAATAACTATGATCGTTTTACGTGAAGTTAATATACAATTGATCAATTAATAAAATTTCTTTTTATATATAAGTCGCGTAAATTTGTTAATATTATAATTTCTAATAAGAAATCATATAAAATTTGAAACGATAAATTTAATTTAAATTCAATCGAGTTATTCCTTATAAACTCTGCATAAATATATAAAATCGAATGAATTATTTAATATATTAATACTACGTATTGTATTAAATAATAAACCATATGCAATAATACGTAATATAATAAATTTTCAATTAGATCCAACGAAGAGATTACCTCATTAACCAAATTATTTTCAAATATAATACTATCCACGATATCAGAATAAATATTAAATATTTTCTATTTTATATAATAGCAAAGTAACTTTGCAAAATGTAAATACGATTAATGAGAATAAGAAAAGAAAGAAAGAAAAAAAAACAAAAATAAAAAAAAAAGGAGAGAAAAAAAAAAGCAATTTCGGGCGTAAAGAAGGATGCTCGTAAAAGTATGAAGGGGGAAAACGAAGAAAGAAAAAAAAATAAGAAATCCGTCGTAAAACGTAATCGCCGATTAGTCCTGAAAACTTCGAAAGAACGGACGGTCCTACGGGAATCCCCTGCCACCCCACCCAACGATCCTTCCGCAAGCCAACCTATCACCTTAAAGAACAACCTTACCCTGTAAAGAAGGTGAACGAGAATGAAATGAATGAAAAAAAAAAAAAGAAAAAGAAAGAAGGAAAAAGAGTAGAAGGGGTAGGGAGGGGAAGGGGAAGGTTAGAAATTGCAAAAGGGAGAAGGATGACGCGTTTTCTCATTCGCATGAGTTCGTTTAGCACACGTCTTCGACGATAAAGATGAGATCGTAAAACTAACGACACGTAAAGCTTTACCAACACTTATACACACTTATTTAGTTATATATTTATACATACATACATACATACATACAGACACATGCATATACATGATATGTTTTAACTGGATACTAGAAGGAATTCTTACGTAGGCTTTGCAAGAAATTGCCAATGATCATAAAGCTTCTATAGTGGAGTTGTTCGTTCTATACTTGGATAAACATGCTAAGAAACCCGTAAACTAAATAATACGTACTGAGGTTGCTTTTATTTTCTTATTTTTGTTCCTTTTTTTTTAGTATTACTTCCTTTTCGAGATAATAAGCAATGCTATAAGGAAATATATAATGATGAACTGAATTACCAATTATTTACCAATCTTATAATATTGTGTTTCTTTTCTATTTTTTTTTTTTTTTTTGTTAGCTAGTACTGCAGAATAATGCCAAATATAATATAATATAATTAAAGAAAACATATTTATTAATAATTAATAATAATATTAAAATCAATTATTTGAAAACAATTTTATTCTAATTATTCTCGTACATTAAAGTTAAATGTTTCAAGAATAAAAATAAATTAGAAAGAATACAAATGTAAACGTTTTAAATATTAATATATAAAAAGAAGAATTAAGTAAAAAATATAAATAAAAAATTAAGTAATATTTTGTTTTTTTTTATAAACATTGTAATATAAGGAATAAAATATTTTTTTTTTTTTTTTTTTTTGAAAAAAATCACTTATATTTTATTAAGAACAATTGAACACAATTATGTACGTGCAAGCAAGTAAGAAATATAAGACTTAAAATTGAGGATAATAATAACCATCAAAGTCGAGACTGTGAAATCATTTGAAGCCCACGCCTAAGTTGCTTGAAAGAGAAAGAGAAATAAAGGAAAAGAGAGGATAGATTTAAATGAAAATTAAAATTAAACAAACAAACAAACGAACAAACAAAAATAGTACCAAAAATAACTTGTCAGTTATTCAAATTAAAGCAAATGCAAAGAGAGATGGAGATAAAATAAAAGATAAAAATAAATGCAAAAAGAAATATAATTAAAAAGAAATGGAAAATACGAGTTTTACTCGAAGAAGTAGCCGTATAATAAATTTTACTAATGCAATTATGCATTTATTTAAGATATACATTCGTGAAAATGTGTGTGTGTTAGTATGAGACACGTTGCAGAAAGACATTGTTGATGTCATCGTCATCTTTGGCTTTTCTCTACTCTGTGTTTGTGGCGGTTCGCGGTTATTTTAAGGTTCATCCGTAAAAAAAAGAGTAAACGATGAACGTAGTTTCCTACACCGCAGAAATTCTGCGGGCTTCTGGCATATAACATTTATTAATAATATTAAAATATAATAATTTATTTTATTCCATTGTCATCAATCCTAAATATTTTTAATTATCCTTTTTTTTTTTTTTAGCAAATATTATTCATTGAATTTATTTTAATTCTATTTATTAATAATATTAAACGATGTTATTTTATTTCTTAATATTTTTAATTACCACGATTAACAAATATCAATTAAATTTATTATTTTAATAATATTAATCAATGTGTGTTATTTTATTATCAAACATTAAATACAAATTAATACCCATAAGAAAAATAATAATAATAATAATAATAATAATAATAATAATACCAAGTATAATTTTATTATAAAAAGTCGCGTGTTGTGTTATTTAAAACAAATGAAAAATAACAAAATTTATTAATAATATTAAACAATGATTTATTTTACTCAATTGTCATCAATCCTAAATGGTATTGGTTCATCTTTATTTAGCAAATATCGATTGAGTTAATTTTAATATAATAACATTTTATTTAACAACATTAAACAATGTTATTTTATTATCAAACGTTAAATACAAACTAACACTAATAAGAAAAATAATAATAAGTATAATACTATTATAAAAGGGCGCGTGTTGTGTTATTTGAAGCGAAAGAAAGGTAACAAAACTAACGAGAAGATCGATTTGAAGGGATCAAGTATCGTTAAAAGTAAATTTGGATAGAAGTAAATCGGAGCGGAAGGAGGTTTGGCTAGACCGGAAGACGTTCAAAGAAGAAAGGTATAGAAAAGGCAGAGGGTGAAGAGAGGGGGGCCGGGGGGGCAGGGGGAGAAAGAGGAGTAGCTTAAGGGACTCGAATAGCAACCATTGACGCCCAAGTTCCACCCACTTAACCATTTCTCTAAATACGTGCACATATGTATGTATGTATGTATGCGTGTATATAAGTAAATGTGCAAATGTATGTGAAACACGTAACGCGTCGTTAATCCTGTCCCTCTTCATTCTACCTTCCATCCCTAAAATATCAGGACTTAGTATATACCTAGGACTTAGTGTTGCAGAATCCTACTACTAGTATTCAAACGAAATGCCCTAATAACGTCACCGGTGTCCCTAAAAGGGGACAATAATAATGTCCCAAAGTATTTAAACCGAAAATCTTTTACTAAAAATATTTTTCATCGAATATATTCTATCTAAATTTAAATAGTATTATAAGAAAATATTTATATTTAAATCAATGACGAAATTTTAAATAATCGAGCCCTAATATTTTTATAAAATCGAATAATATTTAATTTGAGTAATAGTTTTTAATTAAAATAAAAAGATTTAATGGAACATATAAAAAAAAAAAATATAAGTAAATATTTTTTTTAATTAAAAAAATTAAAATATATAAATAATTATTATATTAAATATAATATATTAAATAAATAATAATAATAATAATATATATATAAATATTAGGTTATTAACTATGAAATGTCTAATTACTCGGATTATTTTCATCTTGAAATCAGACAATTCATTTTTAATGACTTAATATATATATATAATAAATATATTTTATTTCTTCGATGTATTTCGAATTGAATTATAAATCAAAGACACTTAATAATATCAAATTAAATACAAAATAAATGTAAAACATTTTAGACCCTTTTTCAACATCAGAAGAATTGGGGGATTTCCCGTTTTGTTTAGCGAAATATTATAATTCCCCATTCGTGATACAAAACTACCACTTATAAAAACGTTTTTCCACTTCTCGACGATACAAGTCGAAAGATTTGAATGGGATATATATATATATGTAGAAAGAAAGAGAAAATGTGTTCTAGTAAAGCGTATTATTAAATTTTACCTTAGTACGACAATCGAGAACCGATCGGGATTCCCTTTGTCCCTTTTTCTCTTTTCTTAGTTCTTTTTTTTTTCTTTTTTTTTGTCAAAGCAAAGACGTAACGGGAGATGATATATATATATATCGAAAGAAAGTAAGAGTCGAAAGGGTGGTGGGAGTAGGGATGAAGGGAAACACAGAGGGAAAAGAAGAGTACCAAAAATGCGGGAGTAATCCTCTTCGAAAAAGGGGAAACACAGGTAGCTTGGTTCAAACCTTCTTTCCTTCTCTTCTTTTAATGTGTTCTTCTCTTCTTGCAGATGAACGTAGATAAAAACCATTTCTCTTTTTCTCATATATCCATCTTTTTTTTCTACTTCTTCTTCTTCTTCTTCTTCTTCTTCAATTTCCTATCGTTCTTAGGCATTAGTGCAAGTAATTCGATGAAATCTATATCGGATTTTTTTTTTTTTTTCTATACCTTATATCTATCTGTCCATCTACCTTTTTTCGTCCTTTTTTATTTCATTTTCACTTTTAGCAAAATTTTAGCGATGAAGAATGTTCAGTTCTTTTTCTTTCTTTTTTTTTTTCGTTACGTTCGGGATTAGGTTAAAAAGTATCGTTGATCTGAATTCACGATATGACGATGAAAGTTCTCAGATTAAAACGATCTCTTTGAGATCAATGAAATCCCAGTGTCGTTGTCCATTGGACGATTTTTTTCTTTTTTTTTTTTTCTACATTCGGGTAGGGGATCTAAATTCGAGATTTAAACGAAAGAAATTGTACGATTTTTAAAATGATTTCTTTCTTTTTTTTCTTTTTTTATTTGAGATCAATGGAATTATTGCGATTGATTTAAAAAATATTTTCTACGTAGTATAAACGTTTCATCTCGTTGTCCCTTTTATGTTTTTTTCTTTTTTTTTTTTTCATTTTCCTTTCATTCTATTTATTTATTTATTTATTTATTTTTTTGAGGACGATGTTAAAAATTTCATTGAATCAAATTTACGATTTTTCGCAAGAGCCAATTTGAAATTGCGAATCGTTGGTTCACTTCGTAAACAAAAAAACAAAAAAAAAATAAAAAAAATAAATATTTTCCTTTGTACGAATAGAATTTGAAAATTCTAAAAAATGTCGGGGGTTCCAACAACTATGATGTTTCATTTCAATTCATTCGCATGAGCATTTTATTTTTATTCGTTTAATTATTCGTTAAAAGGTATTTCAAAATGCATCGTACAAATTTGTATATGTTCTTTAATCATTTTTAAAAATTTTTTTATTTCTACTTCGATTACTTTTATTTATTTTTTTTATTTTTTTTTTTTTTTCGTTTATCCGTCGACTCGACAAATTTTCTTCGATGAATTTATATTATATAGGTCAATAACAATATCGTAATCTAAATATTACAAAACTTGTACTCGTTCAAACGGAAGATGATTTTTCAATCGTAAAATCATTTCGTATATTTTCTATTTTTTTTTTTAAGAAGGTCATATTTATGGGTCATATTTAAAAGCTTTAAACAAATTGGATTTAAAGATGACAGTTTCTTCAAATCGTTTAGTCTTTTACTTAAAGAATAACATATTCTGTTATTTTATTTTTTTTTAATGTTTTATAGATTTAAATTAATTAGTAAATAATTTATAAATACAGGTTGGTTAACATCGAATCAATTTCAAACGAAATTAAATCTATTATCAGATGGATGTATAAAATTAAAAATCATTAAATTAAAAATTAATCAATACAAACAAACGCGTGTATCTGTAATATTACCATATGTATATATTTTATATTACAATAATTTATTTAAATATTACACTTATCTGCTAAACATGAAGCATTATCAAAATATAATTAACTACGTTTTAATCAAACTAAAATCTATCCGATGTACAATTTTATTGAATTATTAAATAAACGATTTATTATTTCTCAATTAATATTAAATATTATCTAGAAAATTGTATTACTTATTATTATCATAATAATCAAACTATCAAAATTTCAATGAATACTGAATTAGATTCTAATCAATCTGAAACATCATTTACAAAAATATTATTTTCATAATAATTCATTTAATTATTAACACTTAAATGTTTTCTTTTATTATGTATAAAATTATATCACATATCATTATTATCTTTATTATTATAACAACAAGTGTGATACAATTAAACGTTTAATCGTTATGATAAATGTAATTAATAAAATATCATTAAGAAGACTTAATATACTAAACGATTGAAGTTGTGTACGTATAATAAAATAATAAAGCTTTCGAAGTTCAACCTCTTCTCTTACTTTTGCATTGCTATTAATAATTTTCGACGAAAGGACTGACGACAACGACGAAGACGACGACGAAAAGGTTAATAACTCCTTCACGTGGTTTTAATAGTCCATGGAGAGAAATTCATAAATTACAGAGGTTACTTGAAACGTGTAATCTATGTTTACGCGAAATGTACGAGTTTTATGTTTGAAAGAAGCAAGGAATCTGAACAAGATAAGGTCGTTGCTAATTGCGAGTTATGTCGAACGATGAACCGACTGATAAAATATCTCCCTTTCTTTCTTTCTTTCTTTCTTTCACTTTCTCGTACAAAGGAAAATGGAGAAAATGAAACTGTGAAAGTTTCGCAGCTGTCGTTTACTTCTTCTTCTTCTTCTTCTTCTTCTTCTTATTTTTCATTCATTCATTTAATCAAATTCTCGATTAATTCTTCACTTTACATTTTTTTTATATTTATTTATAATGATTTATGCAATTTAAACGAATCAATTATTATTAAACGAAGACAATACATCGTATTATCGTATTATTGATTAGAAGTGTTGTTGGGGATACGTTTATAAATGAAAATTATCTTGACACTGTGTATATATTTATTATTTCCTCGCGATTGGAATATTATTTTTTACAAATTTATTTTTTTTTATCTATTTATATAATAAACTATTTTATTAGTAATAAAATAAGTTATCAAAAACTTCGAATTCTATGGGAATGCATTGCATAAATGTGTGTATTGCACGTTATATTACACCGATAAATTTATTTATTTTAAATAATATTATTTATTATCTAAATTTTCATATTATTATCTATCTTTATATTTATATTATTATTTTATATTATTATTTTGTCTTTATCTATTATCCATTTTATTATTTTGTATTATTATATTATTATTTTATAATTTTATTATTTTTTATTTATATTATCATCTAAATAATATTATTTTAAATAATACCTAACAAATTAATATTATTAAATAATAATAAAATTAACGTAACTTTACACCTTTCTATAAATCAAATGTAATATTTTATTTTGATCAACCAAAAAATTTATTAAATTAAATAAAAAAAATAAAAAATATATTATTAAATTAATGAAAATATTTTCACACAAATATTATTTACAATTTTGCAAAAGAAAAATTAATGAAAATATTCGTAAGATTAATTTGTCTTCAAAATGATTAATTTGATCAACAATTTTTAACAATTATAAAATTGAAAAATACGATTTTCACGCTGTACACAAACATTCGTACGTTTTTTTGTTATTTAACACGATTAATTAGGGTGTATGATTAATGATCACAGGTATACCTAATACATCATTATATCATCGAGTATTATCATTCATTTTTTTTCATCCCCTTTTTCCTTTCTTCCTTCAATACTTTTTTTTCAAAACTTTTCGATATTCGCATAGATAGCTGAACGAAAAGAAAAATTTCCATTTTTCCGACACGTAAAAAGAGAAAGTAAAAGGAGAAGAGTAGAAGAAGATTAATAGGCTTCGGAGAAAGAAAACGAAAGAAATCGAAGATATCACAAAGGTTGGGGGGTGAGGTGGAAATAGGGTTGTTCGAACGAAGTAACGAATGATTTTAAAATCAATTTTCTTTGGACGAATATTTTTGACATATTTCCCTTTTCGTAAAATGGGATAAAACTTTTTTTCTTCTTCCTCGATGTATTTTGTCATAGATTCAAAAAAAAAAAAAAAAAAAAAAAAATGATACGTAAAACAATTTTGTCAATTTTAATAAATAATCAAAAATTGTTATCTCAAGAAAATTTCGTTAAATTATTTAAACGTACATTGTTGTTTCATTGTGCTACGTTTTTTTCTGATAATATATTTGTACGTTTTTATTATGAAAAAAAAAAAATGTGAATCAAAATGAATAATAATAAATAACTTAAAATAAATTGAAATAAAATTTACGAAATAACAAAATTGATTTTAGTAAAATGTTCGTAGTATCAAGAAAATAAAAAAAAAAAAAGCAAAAAAAATATATATATCAAAGTTGATTTACAAAAAAGGACAAAAAAAAAGAAACTCCCATATATGGTAATATTTTCGAGAAATATTGATTGCCAGAGTATTTGAACAATTGGGAGGAAGGGGGGAGGGAGGGAGGGAGGGAGGGAGGGAGGGAATTCAAAAAAAAGGGAGGGATAAAAATAACAAAATTGGTTTTTTCAAATATTCAAGCCATTATAAAAAGAACAAAAGTAATTTGTAAATATTTGAACTGTTTGTGGGTGGAAGGGTCAAAAAAAAAAAAAAATAGAAAGAAAGAAAAATATTCAAAATCCGATTAATATAAAGTTCAATCTATGGAGAAAAAAAAATTAAAAAAGAATTGATACAAGGAAAATTTATGAAAAAGTAGAGAAGAAAGGATAATAAGAAAAAAGTAAAAAAACAATAGTATACAAACGATAAAACAATATTTATATTTTAATGATATTAAAATTGAAAAAAAAAGAAGAGAAAAAAATAAAAATATCTTTTTATAATTTATTCGTAACAAAAGAAGAATTAATTTGTTAAATCTAATGAATAACACGTTACACCATTTTCATTGAATAATTTAATGAATACCTACTCGTTGTTCATTTAAAATTTCTAGTATATATAAAATCATTAACTTTCTTTTCGAGTTATGATCGATTAAATGCCAATTAGGAAAATTTAATTCTGCCTTTAGCGATGTTTAAATATATATACACACACACACACACACACAAATAAGTAAATGTGAATTCTATTCAATGAACTATTCATCGATGAACAGAAATACAAAATAAGCCGGTTTGTAATTCGCTCTTGCTTTCTTCTACTATAACGAGATACTAAAAAACACATACGAATATATATATATATATATATATATATATATATATATATATATAATTCACGCAACATGTACATAAACACACACGTATATACATATATTAGAGTTATAAATAAATACATAGAGACCCCTACATTGAAGTCCCATCATCGACTTTACATTCGTTCACCGGTTTTTTTCTTTTTTTCTTTTTTTTTTTCGTTATCCGTTTTTCTCTTTTGAATTTTCGTCGAATGGTAATGAATACGGGAGAAAAGAAAAAACAGAAAACGAAAATAAAAAAAAATAGCTGCAAAAAAAAAGGAAACCAAACAATAAAAAAAAAATATATATAAATAAAAGTGTAAAAAGAAATTAAAAAAGAAATAAAATAAAAATAAACGTATAGGGGTAAATACGTGTGTAGCTGCCCTAACAAATGGGTGTATATTTATATATGTACATATGTGTGTGTGTATGTATGTATATAAATGTATATGTATTTATGTATATACACATGTATATATAAAATGAATTTGCCTGGAGGCTTGCTAGTTCGCATTTTTTACATTGAAAAAGAATGAGCGAGTGAGTGAGTGAAAGAGAGAGAAAGAGAGAGAGAGAGAGAGAGAAAGGATAGAAAAAAAAGAAAAAAAAAAAGAAAAAAATAACAAAAAAAAAAAAAGATCGTGTCGTCGGATAGGAGGGTGAACGTGCGAACGATTCACAGCGGTATAAATAATAATGACCGGAGGGTAGTAGCAGCACGCTCTCGTGTTCGAATGATGGTCCACAGGGGGGTGGTTTTATCCATGGCGAGAAGAAAATGCCTCCAGGCTAAGAAATCCGACATTCGTCAGAACAAGAACAACTTGACTTTTTGCTTTATTTCATATACCTTATATTGGATATATTTATATTGTATATAAGTATGTACAGTAACGAACAAAAATAATAATTATTAATGTTTTATAAGAGAGAGTATCTAATATATTAAAATACTTATAAATACTATATATATATATATATATTAAATATAATAATATATAAATAATAATATATTTATATTTAATTGCAATACACATGTTATAATATATTAATATATTTTTATATTATATATTATATATTTTTATAATATATTAATTTTTAAATAATATTATTAATTTAATAAATATTAATTTAAAAAAGCACGATTTTTAGTTTAACCCTAATATTACAAATTAAATAATTGTACTTTGTAAATATAATGATTTAGTATTACTAATTAAATAGAAGAAAAAAAAGAAATATAAGAATTTACTTATAGATGATACTTTTTAGTTTATCAAACTAAATAAAATAAAATATATATATATGTAATAAATTCTTCTCGAATTGTGTATACTTCGACGAATGGTGTTTTTCCCCCCGATGAATCGGACGACTCGAGGGAATAAAATCTACTCGACAAAACGGGAACATCATTGAAAAGGAACCGCGGGAAGTATTTCGTTTCGTTTCGTTTCGACAGCGAGGAATTTCGGGCTCTTTGTGATTGCCAATAGACCGAGGAAATTGGTTTGAAATTCGCGGGGCCCATAGGAATGTATTGGCAATCAGATTTCCTACCGCTACCTTCACCTTCTCACCCAACTCCCTCCCTAACCCTCTTATCCTTCTTTCTCTCTCCTTTTCCTTTTTTTTTGGCTTATTTATTCTTTTTTTCTCACCACCAACCTCCGTTCACTCCTTTTTTTTTGCTTCTTCTTCTTCTTCTTCTTTTTACTTTAAATCTTTCATTTCTTACACTCAATTTCTTGATCTTGATCTTCTTCTTCTTCTTATTCGTGTTTCTCTCTTTCTCTTTTTCTATCTTTTTCTTTTACTCTTAATCTTGATCTTTTTCTTCTTACCAGCACATTCAATCTCATTCTCAGACACGAGAAGTCTCGAGGGCGCGTTAGCTTTGCCAAGAAGAAAGATATTCTCAGAATTTGACGGCGCCGGCGCCAACTTCTTCTCTTTTCGAAACCTTTATCCTACCCCACCTCACCCCCTCACATTACTCCACCCAGTCATGGCACGACCCGTTTTCCCCCTTTGAAAATTCCGTCAACGGTACTTCTCTTCCTATCTTTTTTCGCTGTGTGGTTAGATACTAATTCTTCTCTTTAATACAACTCTGGAAATCTTTAAGTGAATATACTATATATATATAAGGTGGTCTATCAAGTAGTATCTATTTTAGGATTAGTTTAAATATTTGTAATATTTTTTAATAGTATTATTTTAATATTCTCTTTTATTTGTTATATTATAAAAAAATATAATATTATGTATGTTATAATATCAAATAGATATATACATGGTGGTTCATCAACTATTATAGAATCTATTATAATATTATTTTAATACTTATATAATATTTTTTTATAGTATTATATTTTAATATTGTATTTCCTGTTATTTATTGTAATATAGAAAATTATTATATGCATATATATATATAGTGTTTCATCAGCTATTATAGTATCTATTTTAATATTATTTTAATATTTAAAAAAATTTTATTAAATATTATATAGATACAGGTGGTCCAATAATTATTAATACCTATTTCAGTATTATTTT
The DNA here is from genome assembly GCF_049000335.1 of Polistes dominula. NCBI lineage: Eukaryota > Metazoa > Arthropoda > Insecta > Hymenoptera > Vespidae > Polistes > Polistes dominula. The sequence continues at coordinate 2,645,557 of NW_028301061.1, read as the reverse complement.
ATTATTGTATTTTCTTTTATTTGGTATAATGTAGAAAAATAAATATATAGTTTATAATATTAAATATAAATATATGGGGAAGGGGGTGGGGTCACCAACTATTATAGTATATATATATATATATATTACTATTATTTTAATATTTAAAAAATTTGTATTAAATATTCTATACATACAGATGCCCACCAATTATTAGTCCCAATTTTACATGTATTATATTTATAAATTATCACGATTTAATAAAACAATATTCAAAAAATTACAATAAATATTAAATCTACCAAGAAAAAAAGTTAAACAAACTTAAAAATATTCTAATCGATTATTATTACAAATAATTTTAATAATAATAATAATAATTTAAAGAATATGAGATACGAATATAGAATAATAAATGGAACGAAGTTTAATTTTCTTTTCTCTATATAATAAGTAATAAAAAAAAATGCATATATATATATATATATATATTTTCTTAACTTTATATAATACTTTGTACCACTTCGTCGTACCAACTTAACTGAAAATAACTTCCTAATGATCAATTCACAATGGGCTAGTAGAAAGAGAGAGAGAGAGAGAGAGAGAGAGGTCTTTTTCTCCTTCACGTTTAAAATTCTTCGAGTAGCGTTGAAAAAGTGCCTTTCTTATCCTTAACTTTATCAAATATAATCAAAACTTTACTTTATTCAAGCATTCTCTAAGTAATAATGACTATGTATCTGCGCTTAAGTAACCTTCTATTATATATTTTAAAGTATGTATTATAATAACTTGATCGTTTTACAACCTTCATTTTTATACTTATTAAAAAATAAAGTATAATTTTATATTTAATTTATCATACCATGACGAGAAATTAATTATAATAAATCATATACAATTAAAAACATTAAATTAACAATAATAAAAATACAATTGCAAGTGATTACATATGTATTTCAATTTATTTTATTTAAATAATACTGCAACAAATTCATTACTTTTGTTATAATTTTCTTAAATTAAAGTACAATATTAATAATAGTAATAATGATACAAATGAACATTTTAAATTTAAAATATGAACATTTTAATTTGAAAATACGAAGAAACTTATTCCCTGATCCAGTAATAATACAAATAATAATAATAATAATAATAATAATAATAATAATAATAATAGTAATAATAATCTATACTAAACGTTGAGGGTTTAGAACCCTCGTACGAATATGTAAATTCTAACAAGTATACAAATATTATACCTGAATTTCAAATGAAAATGCTATGAGGAATAAATACAATAAGATCTTCCCCCCACCATCACCTACTCACCCACGTCATTAAATCAACTATCAAAATTATTTGAAGAAACTAGTATACTAGCTTACGCACATTACACGTCAAACCATCTGTGTATAATCAGATACAGAAAGCTCTCACTCTCTTAGTATGAATACACGCAAAATAATACTAAAATGTCTAACACTACTTAACGACTGTATGAATGCACTTGGTTAAAACCTTTACAAACAACAAACCTAGAAACGAGAGAAAACAATTATTACTCTTAACATAATAATAATAATAATAATTATAATAGTACTAATTATTATCGAGATAATTAAGTACTCGAAAATTCTAATCCAACTTACAAAATACAGGTGGAGTGTAGTATTTGATAATAGTAATGCGTAAAATATATAATATAAAAAAAAAATACAGTTCGGATAAAAAGAAGGAATAATAATAATAACTACAATGATAATTGATAATATTATTTGCAATAATGATACAATAATGATAATAATAATTAATTTACCTTTTTTAAGGTTAGGAAGAGGGGAATAAAATTGTGTTAATAAAAAATACTAAGCCACGATAAATATAAAAATAAAAAACACGTTGACTAAAATTGTAGAAAACATAATAATAATTTGCTTTATAAAAATATATATATATATATATATATATATATATATATATATATATATATATATATATATATATATATATATATTACCAATATTTTTTTATTCTATACATATATTTATTTTTTGAAATACGAATTTTCTTCGTCTAAATCCTAACTTTATTTTTTATTTTTTCAATAGACAAATATAATAAATGTTATAATAAAATTTTAATTAATATAAATATAATATATTAATTATCACATAAAATTTTAATTAATATAATATTAATTAATACAAAATAAATATAATATAATATAAGAAATTTATAATATAATATAAAAAATAATATAATATAATATAAAATAATATAATATAATATAAAAAAAATTATAATTGTAATAAAATAAATAAACCACTTTGCAAATTAAATCCTCTTAAAAATAAGTCAGACGAATAGTAACTTTTTAAAAAACACGATAAATGATTTGTTTCTTCTGGACCAAACGAAATTAGGTTGATTTTAATCGTAGAAAGAATTTCGTGATGACATGAATGAATGTTAACACTCTTTCTCTCGTTCTCTCTCTCTTTCTCTTTCTCTCTTTATTTTTCTCTCTCGTATCATCCGTAAAAATTTTTACGAGCAATCGTGCTACGAAACGTGAGCTTAAACATCGTCGTAAACGATACGAAAGGGATATGACTGTATCGCCGATAAATCCTACACACATGCGCGCGCGTGCACACACACATACACATACTCATATAAGCGACAAACAGATCGTTAGTTAGACGACCTAATGAACAACATAAAATCATAATGCTTGTAGTACAATCATTGATCACTCGTTGATCTTCGTTTGATTAACCCGTTGATATCCGGTACAATGTATTTTTCTAATTAAACGATTAAATCTAACAAAATAGGTCGTTTATTGTTAATTATTGTCAGAATAAAATGAAAAAAAAATAAAACTTAGATAATTCAATGTTAATAATAATCGTCGTTTTACATCTTTTTTTTATTTATTATTCTCATCTAATTATATGCAAATATTTGTCATTTGTTTCATTCGAATTGCATTTCTTTTTTTTTTTTTCAAATCTTTTTGTGAGTAAGAATTATAATAATATAATAATAATAGTAATTATTTAAATATTTTTTCTTTTACGTAATTTTATTAAGTCAATGATATTTTGTATTTATCGTTTGAATTTATTTTACAAAATTTCGTTTCTACGTTCTTTTATTAGTTCGTAAAAATGTATCAGCAATTTATTTTAGTAATAATAATAATAATAATAATAATAATAATAATAATAATAATAATAATAATAATAAAAATATACTTTCTGACACAGATTTCTATACGGTCGCGCATTTTGCATTTGTTTGAATTTATTTTACTGATCATAGTTTTATATACTCGTTTGAATAGCCTCGTTAAAAAGTTTGTTACGTATTTACGCACGTATGTGTGCGATTGTGTATACATTTGTGTGAGTATGTGTTTTTTCTTTCAATAGCAATCAAAATTGACTCTTATTTTACGTGTTCACCGGCACATATTTTTTTATTTACACGTGTACTCGAATTTTATCTAATGAACTTGATTTTTCACGATATCGTAATTAAATGAAAACATTTGTCAATGATAAAAATAATTCTTTGTATATTGATTGTAAACTTTTTTAAAGAATGCATCCAATTTTTTTCTTGAAATTGATATTACCAACTCGATCGATGTAAAAACAATCAAACAAATAATTTTACAATAATTTGTTATTTTTTTTTTTTTATTCAAACTTTAACCATACATTCTGTCGATATGATGGATTTTTATTAACAGAAGTTAGATTTTTCAATGCTAAATATTTATCAATGCTATTTAAAATTGTTTTAGAATATTATCTAATAATTTATATATTATGTTTTATATATAAATAAAATTAAATGAAAAAGAAAAATAATTATTAAATTATAATAACATGACCAACGTTACCGACAGAATAAAGAAAAACAAATCTATATAATTATTATTTTTATTAAACACAAATCATAAATAGACAATTATTGTAACATAATTTCCATTGATACAACTCGTAAAATTAAAAATATAAATAAAAAAAAATTATTGAACAGTACCTCTTAGGTCTTTAAAAATTCTGCTTTTTTTTATGCATTTGAAATCTGTTGGATAATAATCAGTTCTCTTACTGTCTGTGGATTTATGATTGGTCGAGCAATTGTTGTTGATCGTTCGTGCAATTTACAGAAGAAGAAGAAGAAGAAGAATAAAAAATTGAATAGAAAGAAAGAAAGAAAGAAAGAGAAAGAACATTGGCATTTATAGTTGCATACCGATAAGAACCACATCTCACGACCTTTCTACGAAAAGAAAAGAAAAGAAAGAGAAAGAAGGAAAGAAAACCATAATGGACGGTCAGGAGTGGACCCGAGGAATAAAGATGAAGGCGCCGATAGAGAAATTTATTGCCACGATTGTATTTCACGGGGAAACATGACGGGTTCGTAAGTCCTACGCCCCTTCTCGCGGTTAAAAGAATATCGCATGTTTCTTGAAACTTTCTTCTTCCTCTCTCTCTCTCTCTCTCTCTCTCTCTCTTTCTCTCTCTCTCTTTCTCACTCTTCTACAATCTTGTTTATTGCTCCTGGTTGTTCTTCAGATTCTTAGAAGATAACCGATAGAACGTTGCATCGTATACGTATTTAAATTTTTCCTTTTTATTTTGATTTGATTTTTTGTTTACTTTGGAAATAATGTAACTCATTCTTTAGATTCGATTCCAACATTTTCTTGTTTCCTTTTTTTCTAGCAAGTACTGAAATAATCTCGTAGTTTTTATCTTTTTTTTTTTAATAATATATAATAATTTATTTAATAAAAAATTTTAATAATTTATAATAATAATTATATAACACATAATATATATTTAATTTATTAATTTATATTTGATATACTTAAATATATTATTATATTAATTATAATATATAAATGTTCCTATATAATAATATTATATTGCATTTAAACAATAATCAATAATTAACGTGCTATAATATATATATATATATATATATATATATATATATATATCTAACATATTATTATTTATTTATTAAACGTAATATTTAATATACGTACACATCGTCGTAACAACTAATAATTTTTATAACAAGTCTATTAAAGAAGTTTCCTTTCATCGTAGATTTTTACGAGCTCGCACGAGCAAGTTTTTATACGCTACCAACTCCTTACACCGTCGTTAAAATTTTATTGTCTTCCTTTCTTCCTCCCTCCCACTCCCGCTCCTCACCCAATCCTTCTTTAACCTTACACAACGATGTATAACTGTCCAACACGCATCGAGATCACTGAACTCGATTTATCGATCGAGCATTTATCATTTTACGATTTTTCTGCTAATATTGACGATAAAAAATTTCATATAAAAGAAGAAGAAAAAACAGATGTGGCCAGATCACACATGGTACAAATGAAAAACTTCAAAATACCAAGCTAAATTACTCGAAATTAACTTCGGGATTTTCGGGTTACACATGCGCAACATTCGCAAAGTCATATAAACAACATTGTATAAAGATATTGTCATAGAAGACAATGACTCAGTCTGAAAGTGAATTTCGAGGAAGAAGGTACTCTCGATCATATACTTGGTGTTTTTAGTTAACAATAAACATTATTTTCAAATATTTAACAATTATTTTAATATTATAATAGACTCTAATAATATTTCAGATTGTTTTAATGCATATAGATTGGTTTTGAATATTTAATAACTTTTAACATACATTAAATAGAAAATTATTTCAGTATGAACATATACTCAGTGTTGTATAATGCTTAATGTTTATTAAACAAGAGTGGGGAGGTTACGAATCATTGCATAAAAAGTAGGCCGAGATAATAATAAACAAATGTATACCATTTTCCATCCCATTCTTCCCCAGACTAATTCCTATAGGTGCATATATGTTCATCTCTTTTTAATGACATATTTCCGTTTCATCGTGTTTTAAGCTCTTCCGTTTCACCGATTTCAAAATCACTCCGATTCTAAAGAAGAGTTCACTTTAAAAATGAAAAAAACAATTTAAACGATTTTTAATTAACCCAAGAATAGTTTAACTTGAAAGGATACTTAACGAAGGATAAATGTGAATCGGTTAAATCCTACTACGGTGGTCTCCAATTTGATCTCGGTCGGTAACAATTTGGCAACCCTAAGCCCACTATTAAGAACCATCCTTGAAATCATAGTAACAATCTCGATTATTGTCTCCCTTGATGCGCGTATATTCAGAATGTGCGTCCGAGCAAGAGCAATAATTATCAGATCGCTTAATTATTGCTACGAGTATTATAGTTTGGGATGATTAGAGATAGAGACAGAGATATTATATGCCTCCGTTTAGGTTAGTTTCTCCTACAGTGTTCGACTCTACTCGATAATTATGTCTGCCTATATATATGCATCTCTCTATGTCTCTCTCTCTCTCTTTTATTAATTTTGAATCATGTCAATATGTGAAATATTGATATTAGAAAATAAATGTCTGTATTATCTAATACCGTATAATTTTAAAATAATTACATATTTATATATGAATTTAAATTATGATAATTTTTAATAATCATAGGGTATAGTTTGATAATTCTGTTAATAGAAACACTTTTATTTTAGATGATCATTTTTTTTTTATGATTCTATCTGTCATCAGATCATTGGAAAACATATTAAGAGGTTATAAATTATTACTTTATATTAATTAATATTAATATATATTTTTTTAACATTGTAACTAATCGTTGCAACAATATTGCAAAATATATATATATATATATATATATATATATATATATATATATATATATATATATTTTATAATTTATAATTAAAAAAATTCACAGAGAGTAATTCAATAGTAAGTTGCTAGAAAAGTACACGTCTTTCGTATATTTTCCATAATTTTTTAATTATTATTATTAATTAGATAAAAAAAGAATTTCAAACCAGATGGATAAAAACTTCAATGAGGATTCATAAATTTTTGCAATAAAGAGGGGTAAAAAAACAAAACAGAAGAAAATGATCGATCGAATTAACCGATACGTAAAATCAGAGCTAAAGTTACAATCCCTTTCCCCCTCCTCCACTTATTCATTGTTCCAAAATTAGTTAGTTTCATTAATATAATTCCCTTTTACTCTCCCTCCCACACCCCCACCCCTCTCTTTCTCTGTCGTATTTATTTGGTTTCCTTTTTTATCAACCTATTGTCATGGCTTTGTGAACGTACACCATACGGCATACGTTGGCGCATTGTACCATGGCATTGTCAGCGAGCCAACTCTGTTAAAAACGAACCTTCGGACCATCAGATCCTCGTCCTTCCCTTCAAACCCTTTTTCCCTACTTCCGCCCTCGCGAATTCTCCTCCAACCCTTTTTTCAACCCACGGAACAGCCATTCAAACAAATCTCTTCTACGCAGCCGATCGTAATGCACAAAAATGTCACTGTACTGGTGACAGTTACACCCTCATACTATTGGTTATATATATATATATATATATTTTTTTATTATACTGGTTACACTGACATTCCCCAACCTCTAACCCTCCCTCAACTACCCCTCTTCTCTCTTCCTCCTTCTCTGTGATCGTTCTTTTTCAAATGCAGTCAAAAAATCAAAAATCATTCCACTGTATAATTCCAAAATCTGTCTAACCGGATGCACAATTCATTTTTTATGTACCCCCAACCTTCCACCCCATCCCCACCTACTAGTTTTCTATCTATCTCTTTTTCTCGTTTGTTCTTTGTTCGAACGACTCGTTGACAATGCATACTAACGTTGTAGGTAAAAATTTGCACGGCTTGGTACGCGAGGGATTAACTTGTCAAAGCAGGAAATAATTCTACTACAATACCTGGTTTTATCCATCTTTTGTTCTTTCCGTAACTCCGGTAGGTTGGTAGATAGATAGGTAGATAGGTTCGTAAGGTAATTTCAAAGTCTTTTTTTTTTTTTTAACCATTCCCTACATTATCATGCAATCATCCCTACTTCCTAGACTTAAATCATGGCATATATTTATAATCATAATTATTATTATTATTATTATCGTCATAGATAGGAAAAAATATGATGAACGTTTGAAAATAATTAATCTCACATGTCTTTTACGAATTTTTTTCTTTTCTTTTCTGGATTATTTAAAAAAAAAAAAAAAAAAAAAAAAAAAACAAACAAAGAAAAAATATGAGGAATAAAAATCGAGTAAAGAAGCAAAAACCCTCAAAAAAAGGAAAATGAATTGTAAAGCGCATGGGTCGAGAGTTCGGAGTTGGTGGGGTGTTGGGTGTGTGGGTGGTTGGATTGGGGTGGGAATGGGATAGGATGGGATGGGATGGGATGGGGGTGGGATGTATTTTTGTGTCTAGAACTATTAGAACGGAAAATTAAAAGCCGTGACGTTTGCCGAGCAAACCTCCGTAACCACTCGAGACATCAAAGGCGATCGTTCATCTCGTTAACGGAGTTTCCTGCAATTAATTACATTTCGACCCATTCTATTTCAATTCCCGGTGAGAGGAGTGCAAATATTTCGTCCGTTCGAGAAGACCGGTCACACCACCGCTTCCTGGATATTACACCCACCCTCGAATCCTCTTCCTCCTCCTCCTCCTCCTCCTGCTCTTTCTCTTCCTCTTTTTCCTTTGCCTCTTCTTCCAACCAAACCACCCACCCACCCCCTACTTTTATTATACTCTTCTTTTTAACCATTATCGTTCCTTTTCTAACCTTTCGTACTTTTCAGTAGTCGAATCATTTGTACGAGTATCTTTTTGAACCCCCACCCCCATTACCACCCCCCTCCTCCTTCTCCTCTTTCCATTTAATCCTCCCACACCCCCACACTCATACCCCATTTTAAAATAATAATTTAAGAGGGAAACAAGATTCGTGCTCGAGTAGCACGATTTACTTCGTACGAGATCAATCTTTATTATTTTAATTTTATTATTTTTAAGTAGAGACAATCGACGTTTTAACGAATAAACGTTTTTATTTTTTTTTCCTTTTTAAAAATTTACTATACTTCGTTTATATTTTTTTTTCGTTGCGATTGGAATATCAATTTTTGTTGAGATATTTAAAATTAATTATTTTTATCATTTAAAGAAAAATATTGTTAAATAAATGTTTATTTAGTGTTGGAAATTTTACAAAAAGAATTTTACTTTCTTATAATAATTATTAAATATTTTATTTATAATTAATAAATTAATTTGTATATATATTGTTCTAAAGAAGAACAATGATCATTTGTTTTTCTAATTATATTCTGTCGATATGTTTATTATTAATATTTAAAAAGTAAATATATAAAATTGTACATCAACCCCTCATTGAAAGAATTAATCGTTTAACTTATTTCTACCAAGAGTTTTTTTACATTTCTCTCTGATCGCGTTTAAAGCTATTCTCGAATTTATGAAATATTCACCCTCCAATTGGAATTCTTTCTTTGGAAAAGGGGCAAGAGAAAAAAAGAAACAGATCTTAAAAATAATTATCTAAGAGATGAGAGATAAATGCGAGTGCGAATGGACGAACGTTTTCGATGAACGTCTGAGTGTCTAACGAAATTAAAAGGAAGACTAAAATGTTTTACACAGAGGAAAGATAAAAAAAAAAAAAAAAAGAAAAGAAAAGAAGAAAAAAATCTATAAGAGAAGAATCTTATTTTTTCTTCTATTTTATTTTTGGTTTTGTTGTATTTTTGTATCTTCGAGAATAGATTTACAAAGTGTTAAACGTATGCATCACGTTGATACCATTTTGGTTTTAACATTATTTCAAAAATTATTCTAACTATCGTTCGTATATTTTGGTTATCATTTTCTTTCTTTAATTTTTATTTCTTTGTTAGTTTCTATTTTTTTTTTCTTTTGTGATATCTTTTTACTTTTTTGTATTCCTGATTCGATATTTCATGTCCTTTCCCCCTTTTTCCTATGATTTGGAACGAGCTTTGCAAGGGAGAAATCCCACTGTTTCATCCCTCCAACTACCCCCAACTCCCCTATTTGATCCCTTCACCTTTTAGAATCCGTCCAACCCTCTAATTGGCCCGTTCATTACGGTAATCAAAGAGAACTGCGTGATTCGTCGCGTTTCCGTGGACAAATAACGTACCTGCATCGGGAAATGAGTGGTGGTGGTAGTATTATATGTATATATATATAGGACAAGGTACAGGAGAATGTGTCTTTACATATATTTATACAAGTGTCAGTGTATGTTGTAAGATGAATTACATGTGTATGTAAAGTCCTAATTATACCGAATATACTTTTAGAATATATTATACATTCTTTATTTATTTTACTATTTAACATTTTTCTCTTTTACTTTTGCCTTACTTAGTAAAACATGTATTGTGTGCGTGTGTGTGTGTGTATAAAACATTAATATTTTTTAACATATTTGTTCTTCGATATTTCATCATTTAATTATAAAGTATACACATTAATATTTTATGATATATTAATAAATATAATAATATTTTAATCTATTCCCAAAATATTCATCCATTTTAAGAACCCCATTTGAAATTAATGATACACTATTGTGAAATATCACGAATTAACCCCTTTTCTATCATCCCTACAACCTACTTGTTTCTCTTACTCTTTACCTAACTCATAGTCTCACGGGTCGTACCTTCAAGTTATCCATTATCCTTTTAGGTTATGTTTAGAACCTATGCAAAGTTATTATGGAAACGTTGAAAGGTAGATTAATATTATAATACACTCAAATAGATGTAAATAATAAAGTAAATTTCATTGAATTTTTTAAATAAATAAAAATATTAATCATTAATTGCAATTATAAATATTTTCAATAAAAACAAAATACAATCTTGTAAAATAAAATAATAAACGGTACGATTAATTAGAATTTGATTGAAATAATTAACAATTTTATCTTCACTTTAGTTGGATAATTCTTGTAAGAGTTCACCTGCATAAAAAAAAAAAAAAATAGTGGTCAAATAAACGTTATTCGTTTCACATTTCATTTGCACTCACACACACACACACACACACTCACAGAAAGAATTTTTAGGCAAATAATAGCTCAATACCTCGTTCTAGTAATTAACGTCGAAAATTGGAGATGATTCGAGATGAATATATAAAAAAAAAAAAAAAAAGAAAAAAGAAAAAAAAAGGAACAAGAAATTAGTTAAAAAAGAAAAAAAAAACACACACACACACACATGGAAATCTTCGAAACGATTCGTTTAAATTTCGATTCACGATTAATCGATAAAGCTAACAAAAAGCAAAAGAGGAGGAAAAAGGGGATTTAAAAAAAAAATAAAATAAAATAAAAAAAGACAAATAGAAATACAGAGAATGAAAGAGAGAGAAAAAGAGAGAGATAGAAAGAAAATGGGGTCGTATCCTATCAGAATTACGCTAGTGATGCAACGTGACGATTCCGAGAAATTATCCATCGAAGGGATTGAAGGGTAACGGGGGTGTTGTGAGTAAGGGTTGAAAGGAGGAACGGAGGTTAAAGATAATGGACCTTACAGATGGGGGAGGGTCAAGAGGAGGGGGAGTGGTATAGTATTCGCAACGTTCAAACGCCCCCATTAATTATACTGATGACTAGGACCACGACTACGTTGATGACGATGACGATGACGATGACGATGACGATGACAATGATGATGATGATGATGATGATGATGATGATGATGATGATATGATGATGATGATGATGATATCCGTCACTAGGAAGCGTGGTTCCATCTAATCGGGATTGTGAAATTACAAGACGAAATCGGGATACGATCGATCGTGCCGATTTAGCAATTACCTTTGAGTAACGTAATTACACATTCGAATTGTCCAATTGTACCAGTTAGTAATTTTTTGATCTTTTTTTGTTTTTTTTTTTTTTTTTGATTCAAACGAAATTGACGTAGATCTAAGCATCGTTATTTCGAATTTTTCGATCAAATTTTTAAGTACTAAATATGAATAATATTAATTGAAATTATTGACAACTTGAATAATAAGAAAATGAGAATGATTATTTTAGATATAAAAAAATATCAATATATTTAAATTACGTGTCACGTTGTTTGTCCGCAATGGACTCCTAAACTACTGAACCGATTTAAATAAAATTTTGCACACTGTGTGCAGTTTCATCCAACTTGAAAGATAGGATAGTTTATATCTCAATTTATAATCGCAATATTATTTTATTAATCGCGAATTATTTGTTTATTAATAAAGAGTCATGATTATCTCTGTTAGTTCGATAAGATTCTAACAGATGGCGGTATAAGGTAATTTGTTTACTTAAAGACGTGTCTATCAGACTGATTGTGAGCCACAGCATATTATAATATTATATATTAATTATATATTATTATATTTTAATAAATTATGTTATAATTTAATAAAAATATCAGCAACAATTTGAGACGATTTTTTGTGTATTTGTGATATGAATTTTTTTTTGGTTACAACTATCTTGAGAATAAATAAGAAAAATATCATACAAACCTTTTTTTGTCAACCGGATAAAAATATTACGATATTTCCTTTCTCAAATTCTTTTTCCTTCTCAACTTTTACATCCCCGTGTATAGAAAAAAATAAATAATGAAATAGAAGGGTTATAGGATATAAATGAAAAGAAATATCGTATGAAAAACTTGTGTTAGTATTATACATGTTAAAGTTACTGAATAAATACGAGAAACATTTCTGGGACCACCGAATAAAAACACCATTAATCTTTTGTCATATTTTTCTGATCTCAAATAAACATCTTTTATTACACCATTTATATATACACACACACACACATACACACAACAGAAAATGAAAATGAAAATAAATGATATTAGGACTTGTAAAGAATTAAATATTACATTAGTTATGTCCAAGTTAACACGTTTCTCAATACATAATTTTGAATAAATAAAGCAGAAAGAAAATAAACAACAATAAGGGTGTGGTAAACACAAACAATCGATGTCCCAATTTGAATAATAAAATGACCAAAATATATCATATAAAAAATTAATTTAAAAAGTTACTTCAATTGTGTCATAACCTGTCACAGATAAATAATAAATATTGCCTTAATATAAAAAATTTTCAATACAAAATTCCAAATAAATTAAGTAACACACAAAAATTTCATGTTCCACGTTAAATAATAAAATGACAAAAACATATCGCATACGAGATTAATCGAAAAAGTTTCTTCAATTGGTTTATGACCTATCAGACCAACTGAAAAAAAAAAAATAATGCAACAAGATTTAAAGTATGGAACAACGAATGAACGAAGTAAATCAAGGAAGTAAAGAAAATAAAAAATAAACGAAGAAAGGTAGCCTCTTCTTTTTCTTCTTCTTCTTCTTCTTTCTCGTTTCACTTCACCCCATTTTACCTTACTCGTCCTTTCGACCCTCTCCTTTTCAAAAGAGTAACACGTCGTCCTATTTCGAACATCTCAGAACGGTGATCTCTTTGATCTCACTGAAGCACCTGGTTCACAAAAGCTTCCACCATTCGTAATAATAATTCCGGCTGCACAGAGAGAAAGAGAATAAGAGAAAGAAAGAGAAAGAGAGAGAAAGAGAGAGAGAGTAAAATCTATCTATTTATTTCTATCTCTGTTCAGAGGTCCAAACTTATCTCCGGTTGCATCTTATTGCGAGTATTGTCTCCCTTTCTGTCCTTTCATCCTTCTATTCCTCTCTCTCTCTTTCTCTTTCTCTTCTTCTTTTATTTCGTTTTTCTTCCAAATCTCTTTCTTAACCTTTTTTTTTGCCATTTATTTCTCTCTCTTTCTTTCTCTCTTTCAATCACTCTTAAACATCTGCTACGTTTTGACTTTTTAGACAACCGTATATAATTTTCTACTCGTGTTTTAACACTAAATTCTATAAACATTTTAGATTCGTCCATTCATATTGAAATTGATCAAACTGTACGATCTTTTAACAATTGTTTGAGTATAGTTTACGATTGACTAAAGATAATAGTTAATATTTGATAGAATGCTGATAGAGGTTAGGTTTGATAATATTTTTCCAATAAAATATACAAATAATTTGTTGCATAATTATTGCAGTAATTGAAACAGCTGATTGCAATATGTGTTATTCTCCTTTTTGAAATATACATAAATAATAATAATAAATAAAATATAAAAAATGTATTTAATATAGTTCGTTGTATGGTCAATGCTGTAATTGAAACAACTGATTGCAATATGTGTTATTAAAATATATTTTAATTCGATTATAATTCAATAGAACATAAACAATATTATTTTTATACTCCTAGTTGGTATTCAATATTATTTTTTTTTTTAATATTTAATATTAATTATATTTAATTATATATTATATGTAACATAACCTTTTACTTCAATGTGAATCACATATATTTTAATTTGATAAAAATTAGATTCAACATAAACAATATTATTTTTATACTGCTAGTTCGTGTTTAACATAAGTGTTTCTTCTCGAACACCTATCGAACACTAATTTGTTTAAATATTTTCTATAAGAAATCGTAAATAACACATAGGAAGTATAATAGACCTATTTATTTCACAGCATGGGAAAAATTACGAGGAAAAATGATAAGAACAAATGTGTGTTGGGTAATAAATTAAAGAAAAACCCATTCGTTCTGGCAATTTGGTGAAAAATGTTTGACATCAATGGTATTCATTTCACGGTTATTTCCGGGTTTTATTTGAGAAAAATTGTGGAATTTCGGGTAATACCCCCCGTCGTTAGAGGGCCACCACCGGCTTTCGTCGTTTAACGCGGTTTCCTTACATCCTTTGAAAAGTTGCACAAAACTTTTTGGACCACCGGAGGTGCGTGTCGAGTTTTAGAATCGTTTGATTTTTGTACCAGTAAATTATTATATGATACCCCATTAAAAAAAAAAAAAAATGTAACATGTGGTCGGTACGAAAGAAAACAATGCAAAGAATGAAAAGGTGAGAAAGAAAAAAAAATTTCAATAGAATATTGAAAAGGAAATGAAAGGTCTAATAATTTCTTCGCACGTTGCCCAGGATCGTAAAATAGAGGGATGGGGGGAGGGAGATCGATAGTGACAATTATTTAATATTTCTTCCAAATATTTATTTTCTTCAATCAAAATTTTATAGAGAAATTTAGATATATTATATATTAATCACAATTTATATTAAATATAAATATTTAATTAACAATTCTTAAATATTATTAATTATAATATTTAACAATATTTTTTTGTTCTTAATTATATAACATAGATAATTGACTTGTTAGATATTACATGCAGAGTGTCCCGAATAACACTTCCAACGATTTATCGTACATTTAAAATATATTTTAAAATAAATTAAATAATTGAAAATTAATAAATTAAAAACTCGAGTATCAATGTTGCTCAGAAAACTTCAAATAATACGAACAATACTTTACAGTAATTAATAATCGTTTATTTATTACTGTGTATCAACATAACCTATCTAAATTAATAAATCATAATATAATAAAAGATATATATTTATAAATAATAAATAATAAATAATAATATGTTCCAACGAATATATAATTTTTCGTCATTTCATTTTGATTTTCTTTCTTTCATTATTTCTTTCCCAAAAAAAAAAAAATCTTTTCTTCGACGGATATTCGGTCACCATCTTTCTTTTTTCAAGTAACACGATACCGAGGGCGTTGTAGGCGTTTGTCAAGCCATTAGCTATTTACAGATACAGCTCTGCAAATAGGGAAAGAAGATTGGGAGGGTGGGAGGGTGGGGGTGGGGGGTTATAGTCGTCGAGTCAAAATTGTTCGTAGTACGATTTTCTTTCCATTGAAAGCTCGGGGGAAAAAAAAAGAACAAAAAAGGAAAGATACGATGAAGAAAAAGAAAAGAGAAAAAGATGTTCTAAACGAGAGAAGTTAAAAGAAAAAAAAGAAAAAAAAAAAAGCAGAAAGAATAAATAACACGAGATTAGAATATATAGAAGGAAGAGGTGATTGTCTCTTTGTTTTTTTCTTTTTCGACGAACAAACGCGGAAGAGAACAGAAAAAAGAGAGAGAGAGAGAGAGAAGTATTGTAAGGGGTGGGAGGTGAAGATAAAACCTAACGGGTGGAAAGAGCAAAAGGGTTGTTGGTTAGGCCAAAGCAAAACTTTCCTTTTATTTCTACTACCTCGATGACACGAACACCAAAAAAGGAAATAAAAAAAAAAAAAAAAAATTGAAAGAATGAAAGAAAAAGAGAGTGAGTTAAAAAGGAAAAAGGGAATAATAAAAAGAAGAAAGATACAAAGAGAAACAAAAATAGATAAAAATAAGAGCTAAAAAATAAAACCAAGAATGAAAGAAAGAATGAATGTTGAAGTGTGTGTGTGTATAGGTGAGAGTTTGTATGTGTTACAGAGAAGTAGAAAAGAAAACGACTCGTCCACGCTTGGCCACGTGGAAAATCGTACATAACGACGATGAAGAAGGTGAGAGAGGATGAGAGTAAAGGTGGTTTTGTTTGGTCCAAAAGGGAAAAGGTAGGAAAAGAACCATGGAGAAGGGGTGGAAACGAAGAAGGAGGGATGGATATAACGACTTTACCTACCCACTCATCATCTCTTTTCTCTTTTTTCTCTTTTTTTCTCTTTTTTTTTTTTTGCAAAGTACAGAGTGTCCCTATTCGCTCTAGTTACTATCAGAGGGAAGTTGCAAGCAGTAGAAGCAGCAGCAGCAGCACCAGCAGCACGCGATTTCGTTTTTGCTCTTTGTTCTATCGGTTTGGGTTCCACTAGAGTCAGCTACATCGTCGCCATTGATCTTCGACTACTTTGATTGCTTCTACTTCTTTTTATTCCACCCCCCCCCCGACTACCCCTACCTTCCCCTTCTGGTTCGTTTACATTTTCCTCTCTCACTCTTTCTCTCTTTTTTTTTTTGTATGTTTTTTTTTTTCTCTCTCTCTCTCTCTCTTTCTCGCTTTTCGTTAGCTTTCCGTTTTAAAGTCAAAAATTCAAACGGTGCATCCGACAAACGTTAACCTTCGTGTTATACGCGTATGTATTTATATCTAAGTGTGTGTGTGTGTGTGTGCATAGGGTTTTTTTTAGACTGTATCTATTTAAAAATAATTCATTTTATTTTTTAATTAATATTGTTCTGTTAACTTATCTATAACAGGATAGATAGGTTCCTAGAAAGTTCTGTTTGTTATATGTGAGACTCAAAAGTTTACTTAATAATAATAATAATAATATAAATATATATTAAATATATAAATATTATTTTTAATATTATTATATTAAATATAATATTATTATGTTAAAAATAATAATATTATATTTATTATAAATTATATTTAATTTTGAAATACAAGTATGTTTTAACATCATTTTATACAGTGCTATAGAAATATAGTGTTGCACAAAGATATTTTTATAGTATTTGACTAAAACTGTGTTATAGGATACCATATTTTAAACAAAGCTACTTTTAATATATAATTAATTAAATAATTAGACAATAATAATATATCCAATTAATTAAATCAATTATTTCTGGATTTCTTTTTTTGTTTTTAAATGACCATAACATCGAACAAACTCATGTCTGTGATTGCAATAAAATTCACCATGCCAATGTTGTAAAAGGGGGATTTAGAAAATTGAAAAACGATTTTTTTTTTACATTTTTCTTCTTTTATTTATTTATTTTTTTTTTTTTTTTTTTTTATCTTTCTCACAACTCTTTTTCTATCTAGTTAATTTTGTTATCTGTTCATTTTATTTTTAACTTGATAAAAACTAACGTGATGCGTACAAAAATCTTTCTGATACGTGTTAACTGTTGAAACAACGTCACGCATACATACGTACACATACATAAAAAATATCGTTTTCTCTTTTCGATAATTTTTTCAAATTTACGTACAATCAATCGTACAATCGTAATATAAAACACCAAACTTATTTAAACTTTCTTTACTCTGTCTTTTTCTTTTATATATATATATATATATATATATATATATATATATATTTTATTTATTGATAACGTTACTTTTTCTATAATTTATCAGTCATATTCCCTCGTACCTTCTATCATCGAATTTCACCCAATAGAACGTGTCTCATAAATTTTTCAATAGTCCCTGAAAGCATTCGATCGCGTGCACTAATCTTGCAAACAGATGCCACGCAATGTCTCGCAAAACCGATTACGTGAACTTCCTCTGTGTCGTTAAGTTAAAAAAAAAAAAAAAAAAGAAAAAAAAAAAAGGAAGGAAAAGTAAGAAACTTCGTCTAAGAGAGAAAAAGAGAGAGAGAGTGAGAGCAGAAGTGGGGTGGAGGGAGTTAGAGAGTAGTATGGAAGAAAGATATATAGATAAATAGATAGAGAAATAAATCTACCCGCCCCCTCCGAACCCAACTCTCCCTCGCCCCCCTTCATAAAAGTAGTAGACCTTTAACGAAAGAACTAAACTGGGCCTTTTTAAATCCCTCAAATCGTTTCATCTCTTTCTGCCTAATCTGTCTGTCTTTGTGTCTGTGTCTATCTTCCTCTATCTTTTTTTTTATTTTTTTCTTTCTTCTAAAACGACTCGAGCTTCCTCCCTTTCTCGTTTGCCCTTTTATTTCGTACGTTCGAAAAAGACGATTCAGTCGGCGTAACTAAACGGATTCCTTTTTAAGGTTCAAGAGGATACTGTTATTGTTAACGGATGTCCGTTCCTTGATTCGAGTGTACGATACGAAAAAAAAAAAAATTGCGTACTTTTCTTTCTTTCATTTTTTTTTTTATCTGACGATACGGGGATTATATCTTTCGTTTTTTTTTTTTTTTTTTTTTTTTTAATTTAAAAATGTAACACAAAAAAAAAGAAATAAATCATTGGAAATATAATGTTTGAATTAGGATTAATTATTATTTGATTTTTTTTTTTTTTTTAAGATTTTAAAATGTGTTTCGTGTTGTGTGTGTAATTTGTTTAAATGATATTTGATTGATTAAATTGTAGTTAATTTTTATAAACGATCGAATAATGCGGTGTGAAAGGAAAATAACAAAATAACTATTACAGGATAATTAATTTGTTCTATTTGTTAATTTGCAAAAAAATATTTGTTATTTTAAATAGTGTTTTTGCAAATTTTGTATTGCATATGAAATTATTTAAATATTATAAAAATCATATTTTAAATTATATTTCTTAAATAATTTTAATACAATCAATTTTTTTTAATAAAAGTGTAAAACACCAAACGAATAATATTATAATAATTTATTTATTAATTAATATTTACCGAAAAAAAATATTATTAAAATATTAAATATAATAATATAAAAAATAATAAACAAAATTATTCCAATCGTGTATTATAAAAAAAACCATAGAAATCATATACAAATTTATTCTCCATCAATTTAAAAGTTCAAACCTGATTGAATATCATTAATAATTAGTTGCATTGTTAATTGTTATTAAAATGAAAAGAAAAAAATAAATAAATAAAAAGAATAAAAAAAATATGATACGTAATACTCTGTAAGAAATCATTTGTGAATTTAATTGATTTAACATATATTATTAACGATACAAAAGATAAACTTGATTAAAAGGTAAATGATAGCCAATGGGATGCAAATTTTCATCTTCAGAGCTCTGGCAGCTGCATCGTTTGTTAATGATCGAGTCAGAACTCGGTTCAACGTCTGCCTAATGGCTATACTAATCGACGTTAATTCGACGACAAGCTGCACAGTCGCGTTAAGCCTTTTAAATGACTCCCTTTATTGACAACCTTATTTTATGTGTGCGTGCACATCATTGAGAAAAGTTAAAAGAGTGCATGAAAGAGAGAGAGAGAGAGAGAGAGAGAGGATTTAAAAAAAACAAAAAAAACAAAAGGAAACAAAATACGAACAACATGTCATAGATCAAATTGAACTTCGTGTGTGGTCCACATTTCTATTCCTAGAAAATAAAAATCATTCTGTTCAACTTTGGTTGTTATATTCGTTCGTTTTTTTTTATCTTTTTAACATTTGATATTTGTCGACTGTTATATTTTCGTACCAATTTTATACTAGACGAAAAATTGGTAAAAATTTATAGGAAAATCGATGATTGGTTTGTTAAAAAGATAGAAATACTAAATATAGGAAAAATATAATTAATTGAAATAAAGGAATTTTATTGTTATTATTATTATTCATTGATTTTTTTAATATAATCTGTAGAAATAATTTTAATTATAGTTATTATTATTATTATTATTATTATTTGATTTTTTAATACAATGTTTACAAATTTATTTTAATTGTTTAATAATATTATATTATTATATTATATTATTATCATAAAATATATTAATTAATATATTATATAATAATAAAGTTATTATTATTATTTGATTATTTAATATAATGCTTACAAATTATTTTAATAATATTATATTATTATTAAATAGAATCTCAAAATAATATGATACATTTAGTATAGCATTTTATTTAATTAAAAATTATCACACGTATTTAGATTATTTATTATTTATTATTATATTAAAACAAAATAAAGTTACATTCGTTATTTTATTGAAGTATAATTTGATTCTGTTTAAATATATAACAAATATATTTTATTGATTCAGAATTCATTGAAGATAAACATATAAAACATATAAAAAAATGTATAATACGTTGTCAGAGATATACATAAAATGTGCTCATTAACGTTGAAAAATACTCTTTATCAAAACATCTGTTATTTGTACATAATCTACTAGATAAACCTCTTTTAAAATAATTTTATAACGAAATATATATATATATATATATTTTATAAAGATAATACTCTCTCTCTCTCTCTCTCTTTCTTCTCAAATAAAAATAATATCAAACTGAAACTTTGAAAAGTCATTTAAAAAACACATACACAGGAAAGAGTATTTAAATTTATTTCAAATACAATGTACTTAACATTAATTAACCCTCGGATACATTTTATCAAAAGTTTCGTTCGTCCGTTGTTAAATATTTTATTATTATTATTATTATTACTTTTGAAGATTCATTAAAAAACAAAAAAACAATCGTATTATTTCTCTCAAAGAAGATTACAGAGAGAGAGAGAGAGAGAGAGAGAAAACAATTTATTCATTATAAAGAATCGTTAACAACGGAATAAAACATAAAAATAGAATTAAAATAAAAAAAAAAATAAATAAAAAAATATTATCTATGAATCATATCCCTCAAAATATTTACCGTCAAAACTTTTGCATATTTCTTTTGTCTTTATCTTGGCAAGTCTTTCACCCCCTTACTACCACCACCACCACCACCACCTACAAGAACAGGGGTGGAAAAATAGGAGGCGTAGCTTTCCTACCGTGACAGTGTCGCACCTGTTGAATACAACGTTGACATACCCATGAACTCTGTTCGCATTTCATCGACAATTATTTTGTCATCATAATAATTTCATTCATTTATAAATAAAAATAAACGAACAATAAGATAATTCAATGCTTAATATACACAATTGTTATTATACAATTACACAGATTTATCAGACAAACAACACATGCATCAGAGAGAGAATTATTTATTATTATTACAATCAATTGATATACTCTGTAAAACTTAATATTTAATTTATAAATAAGATTCTCTCTCTCTCTCTCTCTCCGTTTATTATCATTTTATTTTATTAATAATTTATGTGTGTGTGTGTGTGTGTGTATATATACATGTTAAACAAAGTTTTTTTCAAACAAAGTAGACAAAAAGAATGAAGTATTTAATATTCCCAATTATTCTATGCAATTACTCTGATGCAAAACGTTTAACAAAAAAATCATTTTTTACAGTATTATTATTACAATTGATTGATTTACTGTATAAAATAATTGTTAATCCACTTAAGGGGACCTTCTACTCTGAGCACCTAAAAAAAAGGCTATTTTCGCGAATTTTTTCCAAGAAAACTATAAAAGATATCGATCTAAAAGTTGTTGGGTTTGTTAAATTGAGTCTTAAACTATATGAATGAATTTTTATTTTTTCATTTTAATTAATTTTTTATTGCAAAAACAGTAGTATAAAAAAACACCTTAAAACTTTAGTGCTTTGGTAGCTCCATCAGAACTTGAGAATGGCTTACCTGAAACATAAAAGTAAAATGGTTTTATATTCTGTATGACTTCAGCTACAAAGTGACAGTTTTATATAAAAATTTTATCAATAAATAAAAAAATGGTGGACAAATTACAAAAAAAACGTAAATTAGACCTTTTTTTTATTGTTTTTGACTAAAAATAAATAATAAAAATTAAAATATAAGAAAAAAAACTCTCCGTCACTTTGTTACAGCTCATGTGTAGAATATGTGGATTAGATTTTATAAGAATCGGTTTACTGGTTCGTGAGATACGATGGAGCTAGTATTTCAAAACATAGTTTCGAGATAAACGCGTTTAAAGTTTTTTTTCTACTCAAAATCGTTAAAAATTTTTACCTAAACTTAATCTGCGATGCCTGGACCGTACAATAGACCTTCTTCTTGTTCATATTCTTCAATTTCTTCCAGTCTTGCCTTCTTCCACTTTGAACTGGCATCTTTTGAGCACTCAGAGCTTCGACGGTTCGCAGATTCGATACGTCGGTCGTCGCGTCTTTTAGCAAAGTCGATCGCTCCTGGCCCAAGTTTCATGCCCATCCATTTTCTTCCGTTTCCATTATCTTCATCACTGTTTGAAATCCTTCGTTAAAGATACATGCTGATACTTTGCACGCAATTTCAACAACTTTTTTGCCGTTAAACAGGTGTTTAGGTGCCATGTTCCTTACGCAGTTATTAAAGCTTTATATCGCAGTTAATTATCGGCCCATTAATGGCAGTTATTATCGGCCCATTACCGGCATTTATTATCGGCCCATTACCGGCATTTATTATCGGCCCATTACCGGCATTTATTATCGGCCCATTACCGGCATTTATTATCGGCCCATTACCGGCATTTATTATCGGCCCATTACCGGCATTTATTATCGGCCCATTACCGGCATTTATTATCGGCCCATTACCGGCATTTATTATCGGCCCATTACCGGCATTTATTATCGGCCCATTACCGGCATTTATTATCGGCCCATTAATGGCAGTTATTATCGGCCCATTACCGGCATTTATTATCGGCCCATTACCGGCATTTATTATCGGCCCATTACCGGCATTTATTATCGGCCCATTAATGGTAGTTGATCATTGGCCGATTAATGGGCCCAGCAATGGGCCACGTATTATTCAAATTATTAGCCCATTAACATCATCATAATTTAATAATCTATATATCATCATCTTTAGACAGTTATATATTTCTCTATGTCTGATCCCCCGAAAAATATACCTGACAATACGAAGGATTATACAGATTACAATAAAAAAAACTGCTTGAATAAACAATGAAAGAGAAAGGGATTGAACAAGATAAGAGTCGTCCGTGCGCGCCGAACGCTCAGGAAAGCGGTCCGAGGTAGTTACGTTCTGGCAGCAAAAAAATATAGTTAGAGACATCGGATCTTTTTGAAATTTTAATACAATATTTCTACGTATATATACATTCGGAAAATGTAAAAAAAAAAAAAAAAATTTTTTTAAAATCGCAGAGTAGAAGGTCCCCTTAACGAAATACGTTATTTATTAATTTAATACTTTATGTGTAAAACATAATTAGACACAAATGAACAATTGTCTTTTATATAAAATATATATATAGTTAATATTTTAAAGATATATTTCTTCAGTTAACAAGTTGGTTCCTGTATCAAGATCGTTGTTCTTAGTTGTGAGAAGTAAAGGTGACCGATACCGTCTTCTTCGTTCCATTTATCCTCGTTCCGATCGGCATCAAGGTCAACTATGATCCCGACAAGTCATACATCATCGTTACCAGACGAAGTAGAAATAGCAGTTAAGGGTTAAAAGCTGCCTTTATCAATCCCGAGTGAACGCACACCAGGGTCATTCCCGTTCACTGGGTCGTGCGTTTCCATTAATCCTCTTGTACTATCTCTTACTTTTATTATTTTCGTTTTTTATTTTTATTTCTTTTTTTTTTTTTTTGTATCCAATGATAACGTTGTACAATAACAAAAAAAAAAAAAGAAAAACAAATAAAATATTCCAAGGTGACGAATATTAAAAAATTAATATCAAACAAATCATCGAACATCAAAAATGTGTGTGAAATGTAAGAAGATTATCTTGAAAATAGTTTAAGATAATTCTACTAGATTGTAGCTATCATGAGAAGGGTATGAAAGGTTTCAAAATGGTCCCGATCATTCCTCAAGACCCTTCGTACCCGTTGTTCTACGTGCACTTAACGAGCCTTGCCTCGGGATTAAAAATACTCTTTCGAGATACGATCTATCAAGAATATGAAGAAATATTTCATTCTTTTGTCTAATTTATTTGTACCTTTTATAAAATTTTATTACATTAACATGAAAAACCACTAAAAACAAAATTAGAATATAAATTTTATATTTGAAATATTTTTAACCATTAAAATTCATTTCATTTCAAAGTAAAATTTTGTAACAAAAAAAAAACAGAAACACGAACTGTCACATCGAATTATAATTTTGATTATTAACAAAAAAAAAAAGAATTGATAATTTAATATTAATTAATCAGATAATTGATAATTAACGAGTAAGTGTTGAATAAATTACAATTGAAATAATAAAATAACATTTATAATAAAAATAACGAAGAGGTAAGAAAATAAAATTAGTAAAGTTTAAATGAAACCATAAAGAAAAATCTTATGGAATGTATAAAAACAAAACAAAAAAACAAAAAAAAAATTGAAGAACCACGTAACAACTCGTTATCCTTTCAGAATCAACCTAACCTCTTTGTGGTATATAATACTCGATACGGGAATGAGTTATGTACACGATTTAAGATCACCTGCTGCAGCAAAACTTTCAAGATTGTTAGGTGCACATGAGAATTGTATTCGAGAACATCTTTAAAACAAGTATACTATACTACCTATACTTAAATATTTATATACGTGTATAAGAGAGTGTAGTATATGCAGGTGCATCATGTGAACTCTTGCAAAAGGGGATATAGCCCCAAGTTCGAATCCCTTTTGCGTGTGGGAGGAAAGAAGTATAGAGATACGGTTTACAAGATGAGAAGAAGAAGAAGAAGATGAAGAAGAATAAGAATAAGAAGAAGAAGAAGAAGAAGGAAAAGGAAAAGGTTCTTGGCTTCTTCACCAAGAGGTCAGGTCAAACTGGAAAGAACTCAACCCGACGGATGATCAGATTCTCTTTCTCTTTCTCTTGTGTTTCGTTTTTTTTCTCCTTCTTCTTCTTCTTATTTTCTTTTGCTATTCGTTCTGACTGCAGACAATTACGCGAGACCAAAACCACCGGCGGCTGAAGAAGAGAAAACCGACTTCAAATGGCCGTTCTTCTTCAGACTACACGGATGATCATTAATCTAAAAGGGACTGCATGGATTAATGTATCGCAATAGGATGTGCAATCTCTTTTGAACCTTGTTACTTTTAAGTATTTTTTTTTTTCATTTTTTTTTTCGCTTGTCAATCGAGTACAAAAAATATTGGCTTTGACTCAACTGTGTTTCCGACGTTTATTTTTTTTTATTTATTTTTTTTTATTTTAATGTCTAGTTTTAATAAAATCATTTTTAATAAATATATATAATTATATATTAAAATATTAATATATTAAATATATATTTATATAATTAACTGCAATAAAATAAAATAAAAATATAGATAGAACAAAACTATCCTCTTTCGAATAATTTAAAACAAATTAAATGCTCAAATTTAAAAAGAAACTTAGCGGAAATTAAGCAGCCAATTTAATAAATCAAATCTAGTCAAATGATTGATTAACAACTGTTATAATCAACGTGAGAAAAATATACGTTCTATGATAGAAAATAAAAATTAGTTAAATTAATTTCAAACAACTAGCATTTGTTCGTATTACATGTAACACAATATTAATAAGAACATAAAAACATTAATTTAAATAATTAAAACATTGAATTGTTCAGTATCTCACTGGAAGTCACATAATTGAATGATGACGAACAAATTTGAACAATCAATATCATACTTTAATATCAATTAACATACTTACTTAACAAATCATTCCTTTTGACCAACAAAAAACCAAACCTTTAAACGATAGACAAAAATAATAATAAAAAAAGGAATTGTAATTATCGTAGAAAGAAAAAAAAACAAACAAACAAATTCAAAGAATTGTTTTAGGATTGGAATGTAAAAATGTCATAGAAATAACGTTCGTTATTTTCGTTGGTTCGTTCGTGTACTTAGGGCAATTAAAGAGGAACGAAGTAAAGTGGTTTTACCTTTTCGATTGCGTGAGTTTGTTATGAATGACGTCACTACTGGGTACTTGCTAGCTAGGTTGCTTGCTTGCTTGCATTTCCAACCCGGTCAGGGGAAGTTTTACACGTCCGTTATCTTTAACGACGGATCGGAAGAAACTTTTCCACGTCTCTCGTGACTCCTGCAAAAAAAGAAATAAATAAAAAATCCTCAGGCCTCGAAATAGAACCTACGACGAAGAATAACTCAACAGCAAACTGCCCCTTAACACGAGCACCTTTCTTCTTCTTTTTCTTCTACTTCTTCCTTTCCCTTCTTCTTCTTCTTCTTCTTCTTCACCACCAACCACCACAACCACCCACTTTCACCCTCCTTGTTTCTACTTCACCTTTTCTAACTCTATCACCGTTTCACTTGCAACCAAGTCTCGTGGCTCGTGTATTACGGTCATTTGTACGATCACAAGAAAGTACAACAAACCCGTCAGTCTTCCATCCACCCATAACAACCCACCCACACCGTTCTACAACACCACCCCAACTTTACCCTTACCCTCCTCTACCCGTCTCATATCTCTTCACTCCCTTTAAAGTCTCCTTGGAATGCAGAATCGTTTTTATTGGATCGTCAAAAGAATATTACCCCTTAACCACCCTCCACCACCATCACCACTTTCCTCTTTACCCAGTCATCTATCTATCATCTCTCTTCTATTTTTATTTTTCTCTCTGTTTCTCTTTTCCTAGTGTTGTTCATATTTATCGTTGAAAGTAAACGAGCAATGGTACGCTTTCAAAAATCGACATGAATATTTTCTTACCCCCTTCCCTCTCCTCTTCCTACTCCCAAAAACTACTCAAGTTTTTTTTTTTTTTTGTTACTTTTCTTTTATTTTCTTTACGTTTTCCTTCCTGAATTTTCCTGCACTATCTTTCGTCAACTCGTGCCCCGGAAGATGCAATAACTTGTAAGTGTACGTGTACGTGTATGTTCACGAGTGTGTGTGTGTGTATATATATATCTATGAAAGTGCATGTGGGAGACTAGAATGAAAGCAACTGACTCCAATATTATTACCGGATATAGACGAAGAGAGGTTAAGGGTGAAGGGTAGGGTCTTTTAATCTAAACCATATCGTAGAACGTACGTATATATGTATATAGGTTCACTTTCGCGTCACCTTGCCTGCCTTTCGCCAAGGGTACTTTAAGCAACTATTTCTTTAGTGGGAGGGTTAAATATATCTATGTGTATGTGTGTAAGAATGTATACGTGAGCATATCAACCCCCATATACTATTATATATGTATATATGAATGTATTGGTATGTATGAAATCCCATACAGGTATGTCTATAAGTATACGTGTCTGTCTATGGGTGTATATATGCATATCAAACCTTATATATGTATGTATGTATGTGTGTGGCTGGTTAGAAGTGTGTATAGGTACGTTACAATCCCATATATATTTTTATATAGATCTATAGGTATATTGGTGAATACCAACTTGATGTATATAAGTATATGAGTATGTGTAAGTGTGTGTGTAGGTGTGTCTATGGGTGTATGAGTGGATAGCAACCCCAAAGATTGATGGTGACACCAGAGGGGTGCGCCGAGTCATCGTTTCGAGACACGAAACTAAAGCGAGGAGAAGGAGGGGAGAGGTGGGGAAGGAAAAAGAGAATTTAGTTTCCCTCGGTGAACACGTTTTACCTCTTAAATGCGTCCCGACTGCAACCAATTTTATATATTATTTCTTTGTTTTTTTTCTATTTTTTTTCTCCCTCTCTCTCTCTCTTGGTAAAATTTGTCTTTTTTATGTTAATTTTAATTAAGAACATAGTTAACTTCATTTAAATATCCTTGTTAATGTGTTCTTTTTTTTCCAATGGTCTTTTACGTACGTTTGTAAGAGAATTGTATTTAATATTGTTTATGGGAAAGGAAAATAATTTATCCTTTTTTTGTATTATATATATATATATATAGTCAATGAAATTATCATTGTTTCTTTTTTTATGTGTTCGTATTTTAAATACGAACGAAAATAATTGTTCTAATCGTTTCAATTGAATTTTTTAAATTAATATTTTATCATAATCGAAATTTTTTATCTTCGAATTATTCGAATCAAATTAAATACTAATTTGTTTATTTAAAATAAAATGTCAAGTATATCGAACGAAGAAAGAACAAATAAATTTGTTATTAACAAACTATTATACTTATAACGATTATATTAATAACAATACAATGATAGATAGTTTAATTCAATTTAATTCATTAAAATAACTCGATTACAAATATTACCACCCATAGAATAAATAAATAAATATACAAATATGTTTAATTACAATATTGCTTATTATAATCTTTCGTATTTCGTTTGTTTGTTTCAGGTATGTATACACAATCGTTTAAAGGGAAGAAAATCTGAGAAATTGATCGTGAAACAAGAAAACGTCTATTAGGTGACTAAAAAGAGAGAGATAGGGATAGTAAGTAAAATGATGGTGAAGGGGAAGAGGAAGAAGAAGAAGAAGAAGACATATTACTTGAAATATCTACAAAGTTCTCTCTCAACTCTTTAAGAAAGTTTCTTCGATATTAATTAAATCCTTGCTTTGGTAGAGACGTTGAGAGAGATCTTTCATCGACGTAGTGACGAAGTTAAAGGTGGAAACACGTAACGTAAGGAAGCCCCGTTTTCCTTCTTGTTACTAAAACCTTACGTTGAAGACGTTCAAAAGAATAAATGAGAGAATGAGAAAGAAGGAGACCATGGCATATGGGTTGATAGAGGGAAATGGGGGGGGGGATATACATCGTAACCTAGATTAAAAAGGGTGAAACCATAGGAAGTTAAGTGTGCTAAGATCTTCAAAGACAGTATTAAAGTTAGACAAAGATAAAGATAATCGTTAAAGGGACTCCCCCATTTTAACTAAATCGATTCGGATTAACCCTTTCTTACCTGTTGCAGAATGTTTAACAACAAATTTTGATTAGATTCGGATAGTTTTTTTGTTGTTTAATGTTTTTTAGTGTTGTACGTCTTTCTTTATTTGTTATTATTATTTTTAAACATTTTTTTAAAGATTTTTCTTAAGGGGAAATTGGTTGTATTCGGTTTCGATGATTACTTGTTTTTTTTTTTCGTAACTTTACATAATTTTGTTATATTTCAAGGGGAATTATTTTGTTTAATTATAGAAAATTTAATGTATTTATTGACACGGTGTTTCTTTTTTTATTTTAATGTTAATTATCTTAGTTTGAATTCTGTAATCATTTTAAAACGTTGTGATATTTTTAGGTTAGACTTAATATATAGTTCATTTCTATTTAAAACCAAAAATATTCCTTATCCTGCAATATATTATTTTAAAGGTAATATGAAAATATGATTTAAAAAAAAAAATTCATTAAAAATTTTCAGTACGATTAAATTATAAAAAAAAAAAACTATATATTATAAAAATGTGTGTTTCGTATTATTTTAAATGTACACAGATGTACAGTTGTCTTTCGTCGTTGTTTGTCATGCGTGTCTTTAACAGACTCTTGTTATTACGCCATAGTTTTTTTTTATTTTTTCACAGAAGACATATGGGTAGCTTAAAAAGAAGATCCTTGTACTTCCTTAAGAACCCTTTCGTAAACGATCGAAATTCATTAAAGTACATTCTCATTGGTTTCCTCCGACCTTCATTATCGTTCTTAGGTCCGTTACACGGCTTCCTGTGAAAAATTTCTTTCAACCCATACACAAGCTGACATTTAGTCGTGATAACATGTTGTTCTTTTCTTTTCTTTTTTTTTTTTTTTAATTAACAAGATTCCCCGAGGTTAATAACCTTTGAAAATTATTTTTCACATAAAACTCGAAAACAAATTATTCTTGTACGATCCTAACCTCAAATTACACGAATTGAAGAGAGAGAGAGAGAGAGAAAAACACAAGAAAATTTACTGTGTTTCGTGCAACTGGTATCGAATTATGTGAAATAATTTCAGTAATAATTCCCTTTCCGTACCATTTGGTGGTTCGTATCGTGACATAAGCAAAGGACTATTTAAAATACTCGCAAAATAATGTATAACTTACAATTTGTAACAAATGTCGTTAACATTGTAACGTCAAACTAATACCCAAAATTAAAAATCACTTAACGTAAAAACAAAACATTCACTAAAATTTAATTTTCAAATAGGTTTTCATTTTTTATTCTATTTTTTTTTTTATATATATATAGTTCCTTTTTTTCTCTCACGATTCTCAATCACCACCATGATACAGGAACAACCCAATAAGTATATAAATGAACATTCTCAAGACACATTAAGTATCTCTTCTCCATTAGAACCTCCCCCCTAAATGCTTCTTGATTTTTATACCCTAACACGTTCGAGTGGTTTTTTACAAAACATAAAACTACTCTACCGATGCAACATTATATATTAAATAGAAAAGAACTAGGAAGCATTAAACCAGAAATCGATCCTTTCGTACGCTTGATTTCTCATCATTGAGAATAGAATGAACCGAAAAAAGAAAGAAAGAAAGAAAGAGGAAGAGAGAGAAAAAGAAGCACTTGAAAAGTGCCATGACGATTTGATTATTTCGAAGGGGGAGAAACTGAAAAAGCAAGAGCTAGGAGAGAAAAAGCAGAGTACCCTCTTAACAATAAGTGATCTATAGAAATCCGATCGAGACCACACTAATCGTGGAAACCACATTGGTAAGAGCTTGGCACTGAACGAACGAACCTTCTTCTTAAAAGTTGGCTTAAGTGTTCACGCGAGTATAGGGCACCTCTTTATCCTTCGTCTATTCACATTATAGACAATTTATTTTCTTTCTCTCTCTCTCTCTCTCTCTCTCTCTCTCTCTTTCTCTTTCTCTTTCTTTGTTCCATTTCTTTCTATTTTTCGTTTCGAACTAGTAGAAGAATAAGAAAAAAGATAATAGAACGGCGAGTATAGTGTGTTTGTGCAGCCGTGTTTTTCTTTCAGACGATGCGTAAAATCAGCTGGCAAGGTACGAAACACTGATTTAAACCTGAGCACCCCATCCCCCTCCCCCGTTTCTTGTTTATGGGACCAATTTTACGGAGGAGTACAAAGCAAATGACCTAAATACTTTTTTCTTCTTCTGGTAAGAGATGTAAGAAGAAGAAAAAATAATGGTTAAATGTTTGGTTGTTGTTTCTCGAAAAATTGTCAACAGTTCTCAATGAAGCTAAACGAAACGGAATGGAACGGAACGGAACGAAACGACCAATAGAAAAAGAAAGAAAAATAACATGGCGGTTATACGTTTGTAATAAGGTTATGTCTATCTTTTTTTCATTTTTATTTTATAAGACGGATTTAAAGCACAGTGCATTTATGGTTCTTATTCCTTTCTTACTTCCTTCATACACTTCATGATGTTTACTTTAACCTTTGTAATGATCCTTATACCTTGAAGAGACATTGTTGTCTTGTACTCAATTTAGGTTAGTTCCCAAACCAAGTGGTTTTAGTCCTGAAAAAACATTTCACGTATCCTAGTAGCCTTTTGCTTTCAATATCATTCTAGAAACCCCTTCACAAACCACCCCTATTACCAGTTTCGAGAACTTACTTTGTAAAATTTTCTTTCCATTTATCTATATCTATATTTGTTCATACTTTTTTCTTTATATCTTTTCTTACTTTTTGGTAAATACGTTTCTACCTATATTGAGTAATGTATCCTGTTACGTTGTTCTGAGTGGTTGAAAGGTAAATCGTATCCGGTATCACGTTTCAATAATTCTTACGGAAAGATTTATCTATTTAGCAATTTTGTTTCTTTGTTTTAAAAGTTCAACAATATTTAATAAAGATTTTATCTATGACAAATTTTACGAAAAGTCATCATTTAATATTTGTAAAAGAACATCATTATAAATGAAGCATAAAATACTTGAAATCATTGAGTCAACAACAGGTTTACCTATCATTCATTCAACGACTCAATCCTCAACTCAAGAATACCAAATTTCTAACATGAGAAAAGAAAAAAAAAAGAAGAAAAAAGGGAAAAGGAAAGAGAAGAGAAGAAGAAAAGGTTCCAAGCCGATTTCACGGCAAGAGAAAGAAATAAAGAAAGTTTGTTTTTCTAATTTTCCTACATCTAAGTAAACGTGAAACGAGCATCAGACACAGGAAACGGGACTGACAAAGATCGTATCTCCGACTATTTCGAGAATCAACAGCGTGTAAATATCTTGAACTGGGACTACAAAAAAAGGGCTAATTGTTTCTCACCGTTGAAGAAATTAGGATCGTCACGAGCTTACAGTCTAAACATAGTTTCCCTTTTCCTTTGGAAAAGAAACTGAAAAGACGACTACCACTAACACCACTACAATGTGAACCCTTCTTCTTATACTTTATATATATATATATATATATATTTTCCTTCTTCTTTCCTTTTACGTCTTTTTCTATGGTGTTACAACCTAAAGGATAAATTCTGGATAAGATTGTTAAAAAAATATCATTTACCCAGCAGGATACAGGCGTGTCTCGATCTTTTTCTCTCTCTCTCTCTCTCTCTCTCTCTTTCTCTCTTACTTTCGTTGTTGTAACACCCACTATTGTCATACATACCTAAAGGGACCTCCCGTCAAGATTGTTTGGACTCTAAAATGCAAATCCCATAGAACTGGACAATACCTGCTGGGTTATTCTTCTCGCACTGGGTGGGTTTTCTTAGTCGCAATCCACACGACTGACATCGTTCCACTCAAAAAAAAAAAAAAAAAGAAAAAAAAATAATATCCCTTTTTTTTCTTTCTTCTTTTTTTTTGTTGTTGTTGTTGTTGTTGTCAGAATATAATGGTGCTAGGTATTTGCCACGTGGCTAAAATTCTAACGATAAATGAGAAATATATTATACGTTCGTATACAAATCGACAAATCATTCTTCTTTGAGCGTTACAAATCATTTTAAAAAGTGGAAATACAATAGCAGTGTGATTGAATTAAAAAATAGGAAGGAGAGAAGTAACATTTGGTCGTTTGGAAATAAAGAATTATGGCCTTGAAATATTCAATTTCACGGTTAGATTAAATGTGACGATGAAATATTCGAATTTATCGCTATACCTTTTTATTTACTCAATATTCTTTATCAACCCTTTTTTCTACCATAAATACGTTTTATTGTTTAAATACATACTTCCTAGTACAATAATCGTTGAAATAAATGTTTTTATCATACCTAGTATTGTATTTTTTTTTTTTTGTTATTTTTGTAATAATAATATTCTATCATTTGCAACACTTTCATTTTCGCTACACGTGCAAATATAATAAAATGGCTATCATAGAAAAAAGGGAAACAAAAAATTTAAAAATAAATAGTAAATAAATAAACAATTTTGTTTAAGTCTATTTAGATTTAAAAAAGAAACAATTGATTTATTTTTTTTCGTGTTTTATTATTTTTTGTAGTTAATATTAATTTAAACTTAATTGCAATACAAATATTTGGTATATACGATTTTTCGGATATATATATATGAACGTATTATATTACTATGTGTGTGTATTTATTAAACATGTATTGTGTTGGTATACCCCCAGATGGAACAGTTTGGTAACGCGACACTTTCTATCCCAAACAATTCCAGATGCGTTTAGAAAACACGTGGAAAGGAAGTCTTGTCCCTTCCTCTCTGTTAATTGATCAACCATCCTTCAGTTATTTCACAAAACAAACTATCGTTAATAAGAAAACACAGTTTCTTTTTGTATTCCCCTATTAAATAATATTTTTATTTTGCGACATGTATACGTTTATTCATTTTTATTTTCATAACCAAATTGTCTTTTTCAATTTTATTCCAAAAATTCTTTGATAGTTGAGAGAAAATAATTGTAAACAAGTAGCAATGTTTTCAAAAATAATTCATTTAAATAAATAAATTAATAAAATTATAAATAAATTATATATAATATAAATATAATAAATAATAAATATTATGAAATAAAAATAATTAAATTGTGAGTATCATACATAAGAAAATAAAACGAAAACAAAACTAATAATTTTATTAACAAAATACAAACTAAAATATTTCCATTTAATTCGACGAACTATTATGTATTACAAGTTTTTCAAAAAAAAAAAAAAATAAGAAAGAGATTGATAGAAACAATCTACGAAAACCAACAAGATTTGTAATTCGAATCTGTCGAGATAAGATTCGTATAAAAATTCGTTTTATCATTCATGCTTATTCAACCAACCCCTTTCTTAAACTTTCTTTCTTTATAAAATCGAAACATTTGAAAAGAAAAGAAAAAAAAAAAAAGAGAATTCTTGACACGTATATACGAACGTGTTACTAGTTCGCTTTAGACATACAACACACTACATCGTTTTCTCCGTATTTACTTACAATAATACAAGTATTGGTATCGAGACACATTGCTATACGTGGGATTAGCAATTTCTCCGAGTGCGACCATCCAGTTGTCTCTCTGGGGTATCGTATTGCTGTGTGATACCAATCGGTTGAGGTATCGATCACTAATTCACACATATCTACACATACACGTACATATATACAAACACACATGTGTGTATGCACGTGTACAATCTATGATAGTATTTTATCCTATCCCTGTTTCCTCATTCTCTTTTACACATAAACATACACACACACACACACACACACACACACATAAATTTATACGTAGACGTACACTAACACAATTTAACACAGTTTTGAACATAAAAGAACTCGTGTTCGTGCTTGTGCTTGATGAACTTGCAGAATGTGTGCTTGGCACTTTATTCGTTTATACGTTTTAGGGTACTATAGATGCTGAAGCACGTATAACACGAGTCCATCGTTCTCCTTTCGAATTCTTTCACGCCTCCCTCTCTCTCTCTCTCTCACCCTTTTATTTTCATCCCTTATACCCCTCAACATCATTCCCCCTCCCTCCCTCTCTCTCTCTCTCTCTCTCTCTCTTTCCTAACATTCATAGTTCTGACGCGCTTATAATCTTCCTAACCACGTGTATTTCTCTCGTACGTGTATAGCCTTATATTCGTTCAAGTTTAGATCACATAAAACGATCCTTTTTCCTAATTCTAAATTCTCCTACGCATTTACTAATACTCGAACGTTTTTTTTTTTGTAATAAAAAAAAAAAGTAAGAAGACGAAGAAGAAGAAGAAAATTTGAGTGGGTGATGGTCATTCTCATTGTTTTATGTGTTTTTTATTCGGGTTCATTTTCTTGTTTTGTTTGTTTTTCTTAGAAAGGTCCGATCATGTTTCGAATTTTTTTACAAATTATAGGACACGATTATAGGACACCATACGTGATAAATTTAGTGTTAAATTATATTCATTTTATTTTTATTTTTTTTTATTATTATTTAATTTTTTTTTTTTTTTTTTTTACTATTTAATTTCAATTTTTCTCTCTTGCAATATTTCATTTATATTTCATCTACTCTCTCTATCTCTCTCTTTTCTTCATACAATCTTTTTACATTCTCATACTACCATATACTTTATCACACACACATTCTAATTTTCTTTCATATATAATACTTTCTCACATTCTTTCTTCCTTTTTCTCTCTCTCTCACTCTTTCTTTCCCAAATACATTTGTTCACACATTCACACATTTTCTTATTTTCTTTTTACTCTCTCACCCACATTCTTTCTATCTCTCTCTCTCTCATTCCGAATACACTCATTCACACATTCATACATTTTCCTATTTTCTTTCTATTCTCACACTCATTTCCTATCTCTCTCACTCTTTCTTATTCTTACTTTATCTCTTTCTTTCACATTCACACGTATACACACAAATAGTTTTCTCTTTCTAACTAATGTGCGAAGTTGGTCCATTACTCTGTAATTTACCTTTATCTCGATTTCTCTTTCTCTATCTATCTCTCTCTCTCTCTCTCTCTCTCTCTCTCTTTCCTTCTCTCGAATTCTCTACTTTTCTCTTTCCTATCCCCACCCCTTTCCACCTCTACCACGTAGAAACGCAAGTGCCGATCGTTCTCAGTCGGGGAATGCCAACAACGCGATTCACCGTGGCACCGACAATGCTCGAAAACTACGCCAGAATAGTCACCCCCTTAACACCCCTATCACCTCGTCACCCTCTCTCCCTGTCCCTCCTACCCCTAGTTCCATTCTCATTCTCTTTTTCTATCTCGTACTCCTCTATCAAATCTGGAAGCTCATAGCGAAACCTCATAAGCCCCAACCCAATTCCATTTTGGAACATCTGCGAATCATCGTTGATCGAATTTTCTTATTTCCTTTACTTTTCGATAAGAAGAAGAAGAAGAAGAATAAAAAGAATAAAAAGAAAAAGAAATTGCTGCTGCTAAATTAAGTTACCCGGTTATAATACTTTTATTAGTTTTTATTGTTTTTTTTTTTTTTTTGTAATTTTTTATTTCTTATTCGTTTGTAAATGTATTTTAGTTATTCTGTAACTAGGAAGAAGATAATATCATAAGTTTGTTTCTAATTTGGAGACTAGATATATCTTGTCAACACCGGATCTGGGTAATTAAAGGGATACCATCCGAAACTATGCACATCCCACATTGAATCAAAAGCTTACGCTCGAGATGACACCAATGTTATATTGTTAATAATGTTCTATTATAATTTTGTATTATTATTTTGATTGATCTATTGAAAAATACATAGTTGAAAGGAAGTCAAGAATATTTGTACACATTATATGATTTAAACGTTATCAAAGATTAATTTTGAATAGAATTTATTGTTTATAAACAATGTATTTTATATATTCGAATTTTAGCTTCATTTTTTCAAATTAAAAATTAAAATTTAATCAAATACCAATAGACATTTTTTAAACACCATATTCTTTCCAATAATTTATTCGTACATTAATTTCAATTTGTTTCCATTTTTCGTATTTAAAAAATATACTACTTTTTTTTATTTAATAAAATAATATTCAATATTAATAACAAAATTGCAATAGATGAAAATTCCAATAGACATTTTCAGCATACAACAATTTTCCTTCTTACATACTTAATCAAACCCTCGTATCAATTTTTTTCTTACCCCTAATTTCATATCCATTAACATCTATTTTTTTTAATAAATATAACAGTATAATATTTAAATAATAAAATTGCAAATAAATCAAAACTCCAATAAACATTTTCAACACACAACAATTTTTCTTTTTACCAATTTATTTCTACACTCGTATTTAAAATTATTATTATTTATATAACATATAATAATATATTTATAATAATATTTTTATTATTATTAAATATAACAATAATAAATAATAATATTAAATAATAAAATTGCAAATAAATTAAAATTCCAATAGACATTTTCAAACGCAAGATTGTCATCCAACAATTTTATTCCTACACTTGTATCAATTTTTCCTACCCCCTCATTTCATATTCACTAATATCTACTACACACTTACATACATACATACATACATACATACATACATACATACACAGATCATCTTCTTCTTCGTTTCATTCTTTGAACGCGTCGAGGAAATCATCGAGACGCAAGAATGCGTGAACACACGCATTGAGAACTCGCGAACGGATCATCGTACCGGAGTACCGTAACCGGTCTACCTCATCGTCTTTTTCCACGGTTTAAAAGTTCCTTGCACCCTTTGTAACCAACGGTTACAGAAAAAAAAAGAAAGAAAGAAAGAAAGAAAAAAAGAAAGCAAACCTATAGAAAGAGAGCGAAGGGCAAGGATGAGGGGTGTGGTATAGAACGGTGAGGGGGAGGGGGAGGAGCGACTAGAAGAGGGTTGAACGAGAGACGGTGGATGGTAATCCGATTCGCAGACGCGTTGCGAACTTTCAAGGGTGATGACGCACTCAGCCATCTTTTCTTTCTTTATATTTTTTTTTTGTTTTTTGTTTTTTCATTTTCTTTTTCTTTTTCGCGAGAGAACTTTCACCTCTTTTATATTTTCTACTTATATTTTTTTTTCCTACCCCTTTTTCGTGTAAAAATTTAAAGAATTAATTAAAAGTTATGTGGATTATATTTTACTTGTACTTTTTACTTTTCATATGAAGGATCAACGAATAATTTATTATCCATTTTTGATTTAAGTGTGTGTGGGTGTGTAAATAATTTACAGATAACGTCTCAAAAAACTGGAATGGCCGGGGGAGGGGGAGGGGAGGGGTTAGGGAGTGTAATGAGATATATCAACATAAACGATTCTAACCAATGAAATATAATCTACTTTTTATCGTAATAATTTTGTTTGATAATTCGAATTATATAAGAGGGGACTGAATGCATTTAATATTTCGAGTCGCGTGTACAACAGTTTGATTGGTTGTACGTGAATAAAAAATAAAGATAACGTGCCTCTGTAGAGCCCTTTAGATTTACTAGGGCAAATAGTTAGGATAATGGGTGTCTCTAATGGTTAGAACAACGAGTGTGTAGTATTGCACATAAATGAACAAATAATTGAATTATCTTCGTGAAATGATTTAATTACGAATTATTTGATATATGTGTTTGTTAAAACAAATTCATTATTTCTAATTTGTTATATCAACAAAATATTTTAATAACAATGATCATTGTTCTCGTATAATTTGTTTCGATATTTCAAATTTAATGTTTACAACTTATTATTTTATAATATTAATAAAAATTAATATAATATTAATAGAATAATAATATAATATATTAATTAATAATAATGTTAATATAATATTTATGGATATTAATTTTTAATTAAAGTAATAATTAAATATTTTATATAATATTAATGCATATTATAATTTTTAATTAAATTAGTAATTAAATATTTTATATAATATTAAATATTTCTGCAATTTCTTCTATTTGATAAAACATTTTTTTTATTTTATTTTTTTTTATTTTTCCAATATACAAAAAAAAAAAGAGTATTCCTATAATTTGTTTGTCCCCTAAAAAAAAAATTCGATATTTGTAGAATTTAAATTTTTGTAATATTAAATATTAATTTTTAATTAAATTATTAATTAAATACTTTATATAATATAATTAATATTTTTTATTTTTATTTTGTATAGACTAAAAATTATTATAACAAATATTTTTTTATCCAATATAAAAAAAGAAATACGTGTTACAAATAAATCTTACAAACCCTAGTACAATTTCAAAAAAAAAAAAAAAAAAAAACAACAAGATTACTGATAATAAATTTTTCTAAAATAAAATAAAATAAACATCGATGCAATAACAATATTTTATTACAATAAACAACACGTTATATATTATACCAATAATTTTCTTTTCCCTAAGGATAAAACAAAAACAAAACGAAACAAAACTTAATCATCTATAACTACTACTATCTGTACCAACTTTTATGATCGATTTCAAGATGAAACATCTGCCAGGAGACCGGGGTCTTAATCGTTCCACATAAATCCGACGCAAATGTGTTTGTCATATTTCGACCTCTTGACGTCTTGTCGCGGTGCTCGAAAGAATTAGGGGAACGCTTACTCAAATATACACTCACAAACATACATACATGCACACATACGTGATGTACAGTTAAAAGCTCCCTATACATTTATCCTTTACTATCCTTCCTCACCCCACACGCTCCACCTCAACCCCACCCCACCCCCAACCCACTTCCGTATTATCTCAAAACGTCTATTGGCAGCTTTACACACTCGGTTGATGAGTTACACCATGCGTTCGGAATAAGAAACTTTAAGGGTAAGGGGGAAGAAGGGGGAGGCTGGAAGAAAGGGGGATTCGGTTTTTAGTCATTGTGAAGAAAGACAAGCCTAGTTTAAAACACCTTCTTTCTTTTTCTCTCTCTCTCTCTCTCTCTCTCTCTCTCTCACTCTTTCTTTTTTCTTTTCTGTTACTTTCATTCCCCATCTTTCTCATTTCACTCTTCGCAATGGTTTAAAAACGAACTCGTTGATGCATGGTTAATCCTTCCAACCGTTACACTGCATCTCATCAAAGTGACTGAAGAAACACAGGAAACACTTTCCATCATTCTCAAACAACCATTTTGACTCACAAAAGCCATCAAAATTTTTCAACCCTCGTTTTAATGTATTTTTTCTTATTTTTTTACATTTTTGTTTAAATTCTTCTGAATTAAATATTATTTATAATCAGCTTTTGTTTATGATTATTCGTTCGTATAATTTAAATGATAAATTTAAGATTGTAATCATGTTAATTTTTTTATTATTTTTCTTTTTCAATGTTCATTTTATAAATCTCAAAATTATTATCAAATACGTGTCCGAGTTTATTGTAATTGTTAACAAAAATATAATAACAATATTTTAATATTAATTTTCTTAAATTAATATATAATAAATATTAAATTTATTCTATTTTTTTATATAAAATTATTTTTATTAATTTATTATTATTATTTAAATTATTGTCCAACGTATATATATAGGATTGACCTAGTTTAATTTTTTTCCCATCGATTTGTCACGATATTTGAGTTTCCGTGCTCAATTTTTTAAGAAAAATCATTAATTACAAATACCCCTATGAAAAGGGACCAACAATAAGAGGGTAAACGGGAAAATGGTAAAGGAAAAGGCAAAAAAAAAAAAAAAGAAAAGGAAGAGAAAAAAATGAAGCAAATTCAGAACACTCCAAGGATCACTGAACATATCCCGCTGTGATTTTAAAACGTGTTTCCTTTTTCTAACAAACATCCTCGAATAATATGCCTTCGATACGGTGATTATTATACTTAAGAATGAATAGAATAAAAAAAAAAAAAAAGGAAACATGTTACTCTAGCAGTGAAAAATGAAGTAAAAAAAGGAATCGTTTAACTTTCTTTTATTAGGAAAAAAAAAATACTTTCACAGAATTTACATGTTCCGGTTTAACGAGCGAACATCTTTTTTCTTTGTCAAGGTCACATTTTAGGACGCGTGGGAAACTCAGATCGGTCAGTTATTCTTTTTCTTGTACGAAAGAAAATTCTTCTTCTCGTTTTACGATGTTCTGTGAATGAATATTGTAAGAAATTTTTATTCAACAATAGAAAACATATTTGTAAAATTCTAAAGTTTCTAAACATTTTTAGAAAAATATATAATAGGTGATTAATGAGATTGGTTGAATCTATTTAAAGAATTTCTAATCCGATTTAAATAATTAATAATTCAATATTAATGTTCTTCTTTTCAGTCTTCTCGTATGAATGAAAACGAATTTGAATTTTAAAAATATGTCAAATTATTATTCATTCATAGGGTTATTCAAAAAAAAAAAAATGTATTTTTAATAATTGCATCAAGATCGAGATAAATATATACGTCCATTTTTGAAGATTATTATTATACATTGTCCAATGAAATATCATTGGAAAATAAAAATGTTAGTCAAAACTAATATTTTTTTTTTTTTTTAAATCAAAACAAAATATTTTTCGTCCCATTAATATCAAGAAAAGTACATTCATATTTTTTCAACAACGTTATATTATTCCAAACAAATTTACATACAATTTAAAAAAAAAAAATTAATTTACAATATACTCTCATAAAGTACGTTAATCCCACAAATTTGACTAATGTGAACTAAATTTAAAAAAAAACAAAAAAAAAGAAATCCATTAACGAATCGACACAACCAGACGTTGTTCATTCAAAAAAAAAAAAAAAAAAAAAAAACCTATCAGATAAAAAAATGTAAAATTAATTTCAATGTAAAAATAATTTACATCATGTATATATTGTACATATATACATATGTAAACAATGTTAAACGTATCATCGAACGAATTCTGACAGATCTGTGAATGGTACATTGAAAAAATGCATTAACGAGTTGTTTCTTTTCCATCTTCGTATGATCCTTTTTCATTTTCATTTTGTTTGTTTTTTTTTTTTTTTTTCATTTTCTTTTTTCCTCCTCTCCTTTTCATTTCTGTTTTTGCATAGGGATCGAGATAAGTACGTTCATTTTCGAGGACTTCCATTAATCACGTGGCACTCCAACAGCAGCGAATAGGCTTTGCCTACGTTCCTCGGTGCCCTATAGCCCTTCGAAAGCTGCGTGACAAGTTTTGAAGCAATTAGACACCCTTCCAAATTCCCACTGGAAGAGTCATCCTTCTCCCATTTCTTTTCTTCTCACTCACTCACTCAGTCATTCACTTTCTCTCTATCTCTTTCTCTCTCTCTTTCTGTCTATCAATCTATCTAAGTTTCATTTTAACGAAACTAACGAATGTTCGATAGTATCGAAATCGTTCGACTATGAATTCATTGATATATACGAACGAACTGGATGAATAGTTTTCTGATTGAAATTATTATTGAATATGAATAATTATGGTTCATCCCTTTTGATTGCTATGGATAATGCATAAATATATATGCGTTTGGTAAAAGTTGTCAGTGTGTTTTATAAACGCATATATGTTTTGTTAATATTTTTTATTTTACTTTATTTTTTATGTTGTTTTAGTTTGCTTAAGTTTATTTTATTTTTATTTTTTTTTTATGTTCTTTTTAGTTTGTTTTATTTTATTTTGTTTTATATAATTTTATTTTATTTTATTTTATTTTATATGGTTTTACAATATTTTATTCTGTATAATTTTATTTTATTTTATTTTATTTTACAATATTATATTTTATATAATTTTATTTTATTTTATTTTACAATATTTTATATTATATTATTTTATTTTATTTTATTTCATTTTATTTTATTTTCCAACATTCTATTTTATATTATATTATTTTATTTTGTTTCATTTTATTTTATTTTCCAACATTCTATTTTATATTATTTTATTTTAGTTTAGTTTATTTTATTCTATTTT
Organism: Polistes dominula; assembly: GCF_049000335.1. Classification (NCBI taxonomy): domain Eukaryota; kingdom Metazoa; phylum Arthropoda; class Insecta; order Hymenoptera; family Vespidae; genus Polistes; species Polistes dominula. The sequence goes on along the minus strand of NW_028301061.1, from coordinate 2,602,186 downwards.
ATTTAACCCATTAACAAAAAATTTACACACAAAAAAAAAATCAGGTAAATAAAACATAGTAATAGTTGCAGAAAAAATAAAGATAGTTATATAAAAAATATAGTAATAGAAAAAATATAGTTACAGAAAAAAAATGGAGATAGTTATATAAAAAATATAGTAATAGAAAAATTAAAGATAATTACAGAAAAATAAATTATTTCAAATCAAATATAATATAATAATTTGTATGTAAATGCACCAATATATAAATATAAAATAATATAATATTAGTTTTGACTATTAATTTATTCTTTGACAAAAAAAAACGAACATGATCTTTTCTTTTTGAAGGATCATTTTCTGTACTATTTTTTTTTTTCGTACGTTTTAGTACGATTAATGATGTCTTCTCTTTGATACCCTTCGAATGTTTCTTCCATTTTTTTCTTCTTTTTTTTTCCTTCTCTATCTTTTTCGTTCGAGAATTCAACGGGTGGTTCGATCTAATTTCAGAAAGTATTCCGTTGTTAGATTCTTCTCTATTGTCGATACACTATCAATATTTCATCTTTTAAATCGATTCCTTTTATATATATTTCAATCTAAAAAAAAAAAAAAAGAAATAAAACAAGAAAAAAAGAGAGAAAAAAATTAGGACACATATTTCGTGTTGGTGATAGTAGTATTAGTAACAATAATAACAATATTTTTTAAAATCCTCATATCTATTTGATACGTTATTAAAAAAATAATATTAATTATATTTTATTATTATTGTTATATAAAAATTTATTATATTTACTATATTATTTAATTTATTATATTTATTATATTATTTTATTATTATTATATAATATAAAAATAAATATTAAAAATTATATTTCCTTATTATTATCTATTATATTATTAATATATTATATAAAAATTTATTATATTTTTTATATTATTTAATTTATTATATTTATTATATTATTTTATTATTATTATATAATATAAAAATAAATATATATTAAAAATTATATTTTCTTATTATTATTCTATTTTAATATTATATAAAATTTTATTATATTTTATATTATTTATAAATTTATTATATTACAAATATATTATTTTATTTTTATTACATAAAAACAAACACAATTATAAATATAAAAAATTACTTATTACCCATTACTAAAATAATAGTAAAACAAAAATCAATAATAATATAATACAAATAATTAAAAATAAAATAATATAATAATAAAATCAAAATCAAAATAACATATATTATAATATTAATACTAAGAATACCAATCCAATAACTCAATATTAGTAATATACTACTTACATTAATATTGATCCTATAGGGTTGAATAAAAATGAGAAAAAGAAAAATTGATAAAACGCGAAAGAAAAAAATGCAACTAAGAAAAAAAAAGAAAAAAAAAACAAGAAATACTCTTTCTCCCTTACTTCAATGGACGTATGCGAATGTGTATAGGTGGGTGAGAGTAGGGGGTTACAAACTTTGCGAAACGTTTTATAACCAACGGGATAGATGGGTGTATATATTGTAAGGAAGTTCACCGGCTATGGGATTTTCAATGGATTTTTGGTAGAAAAGTGCTTACTCAAGAGTGTACGAACGCTTGGCGAAAGAGAGAGAGAGAGAGAAAGACAGACAGAAAAAAGAAAAAAGAAAGAAGAAAGGAAGAAAGGATGTTGAATACACAGTACCAAAAAAAAAAAAAAAAAAAAAATATGGTTGTGGTTTCGACCTTCACTGAAAGGCTCGTATAGAATCGTTTTACCCGACGTATTACGAACACTCCCTTCTTTCTTGCGAATTTGTCGACCGACGATCTACGAGAGAAATAGAGAAAGATGATAGAAGATAAAAAGATGAAAGAAGAAAAAAAAAGAAAGTACCAAAGGGGTGGAAGTGTAGGGGGAAGGGGAAGGGGGAAGTCGATATGAAAGGTCCAGTGCGTGTGCTGATACGAGCATATTTCGTCGTTGAGAGGGTAAAGTCTGCGTGGAAATAAGGATCCAATAACGTTCGACCGAAGTGGACCTTCCATCCTCCCCCCCCCCCGCCCCCACCTCAACCTTCAACTCCTTAACCCCTTAACCACCCCTCTTGGTCCATACTATCCACCACTTTCATCTGAATCCACCCTCTCACCTTTCTACTCTTCTTTTCTACTTTTATTCTTCGTGTTTTTTTTTTTTTTTATTTTCTTTTTTCTTTTTTTCTTTTTGTTGTACAGAAATAAAAAGGGGAAAAAAAGGCAAACTTATACTTGAAGATGAGTAAACCGCTATAATAATCTTTTTCTTTTCTTTTTTTTTCTTTTTCTTCTTCTTCTAACATTGACTAACGGGTGGCCTCGAGATGATAGAATAGAAAAAAAATATCTAGAAGGGTGAAAAAGAGAGTTATGGGAAGAATAAAAAGAAGAAGAAGAAGAAGAAGAAGAAGAAGAAAAGCAGACGAAACCGATTGAAACGTTCGAGACTACTTCTCACTGTATCCAACTCGATAATTAAAGCGGTATAGTGACGAGCCATGTTTCTGTAAAAGCATTCCCCTCCTCCCTTTTTCGCCCGTTACTCCACTTCAACCCCTTTTTTTTTTCTTCGACTTGATGTTATCCATTTGCTAAGAAATCGAAACTTATGTGTAGATGTTTAAAGACAAAATTTTTATACACAAACCTATATTCTATTTTTGAGAAATCGTAATACTGTTGATTTTCTTTTTTTTAATGATAATTTTTATTGTAGGAATATAATTTTATGAAATTAGATATGAAAAAGAAAGTGTGAAATCAAAATCATGGTTTTATGATAATTGAATAATATTATAGGAATGTTCTAATGTTACTGTGATAGATGTGTCTGTAAATGTGAGTGTGTGTGTGTGTGTGTGTATAAAGTATTGATAAATATCAATATTAGTAAAGATAAAGTGATTGATAATTATTACGAAATTACGTAATTAATTATTACGATTAAATGTTAAAATCAGAACGTTGTAATCTTAAATTCTATTAATTAGGTAAATTATTTTCATTATGCACATGCGCTACGTTTGGAAAGTCATATAAACGAATCATTTAATAAAAGTATTGTCATAGAGGACAATGACTCAGTCTGAAAGTAAATTTCGACGAAGACGGTACTCCAATCATATACTTGGTGTTTTAATTAATAATACACATAATTTTCGATAAATTAGCAATAATATAAGCTACATTTAACATTTTATCATTTATTATTTACATCTATTTATATTTAGAATTGTTTTAATTAAAATACATTTGTTTTAACATTATTTTTTAATCAATGAGTACTTTTAGTTGGAAATTTTCATCTAAAATGCTTCAAACTTATATTCAATGTTTTTTAAATTATTATATATAAATAATATATATTTTGTTGGATTAATTAACAATTATTTAAGATACATCGAACATTTTACAATGCATATTATAAATATTTTACATTGAATTATTCGTGTTAAACGATATTTTAGGTTGTATGCATTTAAATCGAATTCTAACATATAAAATATCATTGAAATAATATTATTTTTTTGTTTAATTTTACGTTTAAATTAAAAATTCGATTCTCTTTCGTTGCGTACGAAACTAGAAACGATTGATAATAAAATTGTTGTTATCATTTTTTAAAATCTAAACAAATTCAAGAACCAACATATTAATACAATAATTTTTTCGAAATAATTATACGATATATTAATTATAATTACAATAAATAACTATTTAATCTAATTTAAGTAATAGAAGTATTTTTCTATGTAATAACAGATAAACGTGCTTAGACTTAGATAATATTTTGAAAAAGAAACAAAATCTAACGCACCTTTTAGAGATAAGATAAACGAGAAAGATACCGGTATTGATTTTCTTCTTTTTTTCCTTTTTTTTACCAAAAATTTTCTTCCATTTTCTTTCTCTTACAGGGGTGTGTCAGTGGCACCCCTTCGATATTATCGCGTTCTTCCCTTTCTTTCCCTAACCGATCTTTGGTCGTTAAGTACCTCTAAACGTGATTTTTACAGGGTATACATATATATCTGAAAAGATAAATACGTTGAAGAAAAAAAAAGCAAAAAAAATATGAACATTTATTAACATAACATTTTCAAACAAATATTACATTGCGTTTTACTCTCGGTGTATTTATTTCTACTTAACGATTATTATTATTATTATTATTATGAATATAATGAATTAAATATGAAATATTAAATATATATATGTTCATTACTCTAATTATTTAAAATTATTAATTAATAAATTAATTTTATCACCTTTTTACTCAAACAAATAACTTTCAACATATATATATATATATATATATATATATATATATATATAATATATTAGGTGTACAACTTTACTTCCATTATTTTTAATGTTTAAAATACAACATATTATAAATTATTATATATTATATTATATATAATATATAAAATATAATATTATAATATATATTTAAAACAAAATTATATATATTTAATTAATAATATTATATTAAATATATTTAATGTTGCACTATCTGTTTTTGCCTTTATTATATATTTAATTTATATTTTACTGTAATATTTAATAATTTATATTTAATACAGTACACACCAAACTCAAAACACAATTCAATTTTAATTTAAATATTCTCATCTATCAAAAAATAACAACAACAACAACAAAGTAAAAAATAAAAATGAAAATGAGTTAAAACGTTGCTTTGGGTTGTACTTTTGGATGTTAAAAGATGTACGTGGGTGTATAACTGTTAAGAAAGAATGAGATAGAAAAAGAGGGACTGAGAATAGTTGGGAGGGACGGGGGAAAGATTTGAAAAAGACGGAATGTTCGTAAAAGCCTCTTAAAGCCGTCGTTGGCAAGCAAAACCGAGGGTATTTATCGTCGATATCGAGTAGAACCTTCGAAAAGGAATGGATGGTCGCCTGCAGGGAAGAAAGCAAGGAACAAGACGATCAACGATATCGTCCTTCTATCCCTTACCCCTCCTACACTCCCTCTAAGAAACCCTCAAACCCCTCTCTACTCCACTTTCTCATCTTCTTTCCATTTCTTTCTATTTTCCATCTCGTGTTCGTTCTTCTTTGCTTAAAACGATCCCGTTCTTCCGTTAAAACGACTACCATCTTTTCCAGTCTTTTGGCAGTTTCTTCTTTTTCACATGTCCTTTCTTATTTTGCCTTTTTTTTTCTTTTTCTTCATCATCATCATCATCATCATTTTTTTTCTTCTTTTTCTTTTTTTTTTTCCTTTAGAACGAAGATCAATGATACTTCAATGCGAATTTCTGACCATCATCCGCTAGTTCGATGTCCATTTTTTATTTTTCATTTTCTTTCTTTTTTCCATTCATTCATTTATTCATTCATTTTGTATGTATTTTTCTTGTTACAAGAAGAATTTCAACGTTGATCGAACGTTGAAATATCGTCGGTCATTTTTTATTCAATCAAGCCCTAACTGTGAAACAACCTTGAAAGTTTAACTCTTGTCGTTGAGAATACTTTTTTAAGGTTATTATTTAATGAACTATTTGTCTATTGTTTTGTTTCACTGTTTACTATATTTTTAATTTATATTTTATTGTGATCAATTATTCATGTTAATTTTGTAATCAATTATTCACATGTTATTTTTTTATTTCTATTATTATATTTAATATATGGTACTATAAATTTATTTAATAACACATTATTTTTTTAATATATTAACACTCTCTTATGTATTTTATATTTTAAATTATATTTATTCTATATTATATAATATATTTTTTAAATTATATTTTATTTTAGAATAAACATCATATATATGTTTTATTTAATGTTATAACTTTATAATATCAAATATTACGTGTTATTTGATAAATAAGCCAATCTTCAATGAAAGCGAGGTTAATTTAGCCCTTTTATAGAATCCCTTAATAAACTCAATTCATATTTAAATTTAAATTCAAATTCAAAATCCTCTCTTCTTCTTTTCTTTTTTTTTTTTTTTCAATGATAGATTCAAGTGGACAGAAAGCACCGGAAATACCAAACTGTCTCGAATTCTTAAAATACATTTTCATTATGGTCCCACAAAAATTTGAAAAAATTCCAATTGTTTTTTTTAATAAATTATTTCTTTTTTTATTAATACTTTTTGTTATTTATACGTAACTAGAAACTTTCTATTTTACTAACTTCAGTTTAAGAGTTCCGAAATTTACAGAACCCCCTAACCCCACACCCAACTTGACTTTGACTTCAATCGATTTCGTCAGTTTTGTCTTTTTTCGATACATCGAAAGATAATCGTTCCTTAAAACGATAACTGTACCTTCATCCCTCCACCCTCACCTCATCTTATAAACTTCATTCCTTTTAGGTATTTAAATATCTTCCTTTGGAAATCTATTTAAATAGTACGATCGTTATCGTCAACGTTCAAAGTCTATTTTTCTTTCAGTCACTTTCAGTCAAACGTCGAACTCCGATTTATCCTAGTCGTATTTTCTTTCACGTTCCTTCATTTTCTTTTCTTTTTTTTAAAAAAAAAAAAAAAAAAAAAGAAAAAAGAAAAAGAATCTTAAAAGATCCGAGAATGATTGATTATTTTGCTTTACTTTTTTTTTTTGTCGAAGTATAATTAAATAAATGAACGGAAGATTTTTTCGTACAAACTTTAACGTTTTTTTACGTTTAAATTTTGAGCGAAAAAATTCAGTCGTTAGAAATTCGAAAATTATTAAATAAAACTTAATTCAAATAATTAATTTGCAAATAGAATTATTGTACTATCATTCAATATAATAGAAATATTAATTTATTAAAAAAAATGAAAAAATCAAATAAAAAATCCAACAGAGGACCGAGGAAATCATCTCTTCCTTTTTTTTCTTCTTTTTTATTGGACGTAAAAAAATAAAAAAGTATAGAAAAAGAAAAATGTCATCCTTGAGAAGACGATAAAAGTTCGTCTGTTCATCCTTTTTATATAAAAAAAAAAAAAAAAAATCATCAAACAATATCAAATCATTTCTTTCGTCGAAAAAAAAAGATGTTCTTTAATTGATTACAAAAAAAAAAAAAATTCCAGATAAAAGAAAAAAAAAAGATAAATCATTTCTTCCGTGTTATTTTTTTCTTCTTTTATTCGAAACGTAATAAAACGAAAAAAAAAAAATCACATCCCCCTCCCACCACCCTCGAGAAGAGAACAAAATTCTTTTTTCTTGTCGACATTGAAAAAAAGAAAAAAAAAGAAAAAGAAAGAAACTATTACACTTTACCAATGATCACACGTTTTACACGATCCCAAAGTATGTTAACAAAAGATATTTGACGACCTTCCACCTTGAATAGAAGGGAAAGCAACAGCTTTTTTTTTTTTTTCTTCTTTTCGAACTAAACTACTACCCCTTTCCTACGTTAACTGAACGTACGACATTAGCCAATAAGAGAGGAAGGTAAGACGAGAAGCACGCGCTAGGAACAACCTTCAACATCCCTTATGTTTCCTTTCCCATCCCCATCCCCATCCCTTGTCCTTTTTTCCTTCCAACCATTTTTTTTCTATTTTCTTTTTTTTTTTCTTCTTCTTCTTTTTCATTCACCTCTGGTGAAACCGGGCTCGCGCGCTGACAAATGCCACGTAATAGGGCTGATTGTTCGTCGTAGGGCCAATTTGAGTGGCAGCCCAGTAATTTCGATGAACGTAAAGAAAAAAGAAAAAGAAAAAAAAAAGGACCGACCGGAAAAAGGCGATGCACCTCTTCCTTTTTTATTTTCTATCCCTTTCTCTCTCTCTCATTCACAACCCTTTTCTTTATCCTGCATCATAATGACGAACCCTGCATCATTTATTTCTCTCTTTCTAACTAACGCACAGTTGCATACATGTGTACAAATATGTACGTGTGCACATACGACACACGTAAAACTCGTGTATGCTTTTTCCTTTTTTTTTTTTTTTAGTTCACCATTCTGAAGGACCCCCAGATACCGGTGTGGCACCCTATGCACCGTATGTTGTCCTACGAGATTTTATAATAGGGTTGTACTCATTGGAACCGATTTTTGTTCATTTTTTTCTCCCTTTTTGTCAAAGAGAAACTTTTAAACAAGTTTATCTTTTATTTGTAAGATGTTTTCAAATAGTTCGTATGTGTTATAATTATTATTTTTAATAGAGGTATACATTTTTGGGGATATCCGTATTTACAGTTTTTACATTTGATTATGCAAATTATAATTATAATAATTTCATTAACCAGATAGTGGACAAAGCTTGCTTCTGAATTCTTTTCATTTTTTATACTTGACAACTGTATGAAAAACAAAATGAATTAATTCTAATTACTCTATTATAAAATAAACCCCACGTGTATGTGTATCCACACTTGAATTTATTCTACTCCTACAACAAGTATAAGAATCAAAAAAAAACCCTCAACAAAAATTTATTCTCTATCAATTTCAAACCAAACAAAAAATCATCATAAAAAAATTGATAACCCCTGTACGATCAAAATTGCTTTTTTTTTAAGTACTTAAATGGTTAAACAATAATATTCATCTTTACGAACCTATTCTACCAAGCCAATTATTAATAAATATATTATAACAAAGCAATTTAGAAAACGGTCCCACGCGTCTTGCCACTCCCAATGATAATTTGAAGTCTCTTTTTCGCGTAGCCAATTCTCATTCCTTCTCTCTCACACAAACTATCTGTCTCTCTTACTCTCTTGGTACACTTCTCCACTTTACCAGGTCATGTAGTATTAGATAATCACTGGGTGAACAGCAGGGACGACTTGAAAGGTCCCGACATCCATCATTCCAGAGTGTGTTCCTGTTTATATATATACATGTATGTGTATATGTATGAGAGAGAGAGAGAGAGAGAGAGAGAGAGAGAGAGAGAGAGAGAAAGATGGTTGTTGCAGTAGTACTCCCTCTTTGGAACCCTGACTCGACCTGTGACTTCCCTTTCCAATCTACTATCTCACTCACACTAACATTGATGCATACACGCTTTGGATGCCCCTGTGTACACGCTAGGGTAAACACAATGTCAACGAGCACATTAATGTTGTACTCCTCCTCCTCCTTCTCCTCCCCCCGCCCACCTTCCAACCTAGTTGCTGCTCCATGTTCTTTCATGCTAACCGATCGAACCAACCAACGAACGAACCTACGAATGGTCGTCTCTACGTTCAACCATAGTATAGAAAACTCTTCTACCACTATTTGATTTTGTCGAATCGGTTGGGAGTACTACTACTACGACTACTACTATTACTATTACTACTACTAGTACTAGTGGTCATCCTGTTACCTACCACCAATCGTTTACCGATCAATAAAATCGTTCACCTACGTTTTTCCATCTACTTTTTTCCCGTGTACTTAGACGGAAAGAAGTGCAATTGAAAGGGAATGACATTTTCTATGTTTAGTATATGTTATTAAAACTTTTCTTTTTTCTTTTTTTTAACATTTTTTTGTTTAGTAAGAAATTAAATGATTATTTGTTTTAAATAGTAAGGGGTTTTTGATGTAATGAATGTTATGTTTAATGTTGGAATGTTGTATAATTTTAATACCAAAACTATGCAATAGTTTTAAGTTTTACTATATTGTTAAATGTATTTTTTTATTTATTTATGAATAATTGAATTACTTAAAAAAAATATTAGATGTTATTGTTAACGTTTGTATAATATATTTGATAATATGGTACAACTTTAATATTAAAACTATGCAACAGTTTTTGTATTACATTTTAAATTCCACTAATTATTGAATATATATTTTTAAAATTTATTCAAAATCAAATTTTTGTGATAAAAATTAATCTATTATTTAATTTCAATATCAAAACTTTAATAAAATAGTAGCAATGAAACATATATTGTATTTATAATTCATAAAAAGAAAAAAAAGGGTAGAAAAAATGAAAGAAAAGAAGAAAGGAAAAAGTCAAACTTTACTAAACGTCTGAGTTTAGGTTTACACGCAATATGGTGCACCATTTCCAGGTGTTGCCCCGGAAAATCATTCTTCTTTCATTCCCAACTTCATCTTAATACTCTAAAGCACCACGTGCCTCACGTGCCAAATTTTCCAATGAGAAACGACGAATCGTCTCATCACGTTTACCTAACTCTTCGTACGTGTTCGTACATCACTAAAGATTACCGAAAAAATCATATTTCCATCGAATCCTCAAACAACAGCTGGTCACCGTCTTTTGACGCAACGAAGAAAAAAAAATAAAAAAAATACTCTCCTTCTTACACACACACACACACACAGTCTCTGACAATCAGTTTCTTTCAATCTTTTTAAATTATATCGATTTAGTTCACATAAACACACACACACACATACACAAAACCCAAGGACGAATCTTTTGTATATGAACGAAAAAAAAAACAAAATGATACAATTGTCTTATCTAATTTTTTATTAATTTTCGATAACTAATTTGGTGAATTAAAAGAAAAATCACTGAGAATGAAAAATTATAAATTATTTTACACAGAAAGTATGATTTAAAAAATAAAAAAATACTTAACACGCACACGTACGTGTACGGTGGTGTCCTTGAAAAGATAAAATCAAGAAGACGAAGAAGAAGAAGAAGAAGAAAAAATAAAAACATAAAAAGCGATATAAATAATTATCGTTTTCCGATATTCATGAAAATTCAGTAGCGGTTAGTTTCAAGAAGAGCGCTTGAATAGTAGGGGGGTTGGATGAGGATAGGGGGAGTGTATCTCTGAAGAGTCATAAAATGTTAATTTCTACTTTCCTCGTCCAATCGAGGGAAGAAGATAAAAAAAGAAAAGAAAGAAGTGGAGAGTAGAGACATCGGGGTAGAAAAGAAAGAAGGAGGAGGTTATAATAGTAGTATGAAAATGAAAAAAGGGAAAAGGACGTAGACATAGGTCCGTAGGTCCAAAAAGGGATTGGGAATTGGGCGGGGTGGAGGAGGGGGGGGGGGTTCTACACGCGTACGCATATAAATACGTTTGGAACGTGGGCGAGTTCGAGCATTAGCATAATTCAGTCTCTCGACCGCAGTCCAAATTTCTTCCTTCCGTAACAGAGAAAGATAGAAAAGAAAAAAAAAAGAGAGAGAGAGAGAGAGCGAAACTATCTCGAATGTCAGATGGCGAGCAGTAAAATAAGAGGATCCTAAGTAGAAAAGGACAAACAGCATCTTCTTCATCATCTTCTTCTTCTGTTCAAGGACTCCCGTAGGGCCGAAAAACGTGGACGAGTTTCTCCTTCGTAAGATTAGCATCGGCGACCGTAAACGCCAAAAAATAATCGTCGGTTTTACAATAACCTTCCTCTTCTTCTCTTCCCCCCACCTTCTTTCCAACTCCCACTCCCACTTCGAATTGTCTACCAATCTTCTCGAGCTACGTAACCCCCCACTCCCAAGCACTCCCCCACTACCACCTAACGACTTCTTCCACAAGCCAGTGTATTGTCGTGGAACGAAAATTTATTCGAATCCTTTGTTCTGTAGCACCCGTTAGTTATCATTAGTACGTTGTGTAAGGCCTGAAGCACTTGTCCAGGTAGATCCAGATACCTGTTGTTCTATCCTTCTCTCTCTCTCTCTCTCTCTCTCTCGCTTTATTTTCATGCTTTCTTTTTCTTATTCTTGTTTGTTTTTTTTTATTAGTTTCACATCGTTTATCCACCTACCAGTGTCGTAAAAAAAAGCCAATATCGAAAAGGGCATAATTCAACGATAGTCTACGGGGTTTTGAATTGTCGTAAATTATTCTTTTAATGGTGTTTCGATTCTTTCGGCAATCAATGATTTAATCGTGATACGGTTGTTCGATGGGTTCGGATTAGAAGTTAAAATATCGTTTAGTTAGTCAGGGTACTCCTTGAAAGATTTAAAAGGATATAATTAGTTCGAGATTTTTTAGCGCTGATTTTATTTTGGGTTCTTTTTTTTGGAGTGGGTGGGTGTTTTCAAAACTGTCAAGTTAGAAGCGTGAGAAAGATTGAACGAGATACTTCAGGAAGGGTTTTTTTGCATTCCTTTTTCGATATTGAATTTTATGAAATTGAGAGAGTGTTAAGTGACCGGCTAACATGATCGTTTTTCATCATAAGCGTATGACGCGTAAATATACGCAACCCTTACGTCAAATCTTGATTTTTAAGTTTTCGTAGGTATTTTCTTTTTCCTTTTTATTTTTTTTTAGAAAATTTTAATATTGGAACATTTACAATTCTATTAGGATAATTACAATTAAATAATAATATTTTATTTGAAACACACGTATTGTATAATATGAAATACAAATTAGGGTTAGAAAATTAATCCTATACTAAAACTATTTTATTAATTATCACAATTTTTAAATCACATTGTAATTAAGAAAATTAGTTAAAAAGTTTTGTATTTCATTATTTTGTAAAAATTTTACGTCAAAAAATAGAAATAAATTAATTTACAAAATACTTAAAATCATTCGTGTATATAAAAATCACACGTTGACATTTTGTTTTACAAAATTCTCAAGTTTGATTTTTTTTCTTTTTTTTTTATTGTATTGGCGCCACAAAGATGTTGCTTATCTTAATCCAAGTCCCATAATAGATTCCCATTTGAGAAAAAACAACATATATGTTCCGTCTACCACTTAAAAGCAAATTTGGGTTTCTTTTATTTTTAAGGAAATAAAAGGAATGAGCCAAGGATTAATTATCGGCTTATTTTAATCTCAACTAAAAAAGAAAAATAAAACCCCAAACACAAGCGAAAATCTTTATGTCAAAGGATCCGAAAGTTTCTTAGAAAGAAACCTTACCTGACGGATGTATTAAAATTCTTTTCTTTTTCTTTTTTTTTCCTTCTTTATCCTTCCTTGTATTCCGATGAAACATCATGATGGATTTCGTAAAGAAAATAAAATGATCTCGTTTCTCGTAAGATTTTGAGCGAAAGGGAATTGGACAATCCTTGCACCTTCGAGGAACTACTCATGTAGGTGTTTTGAATAGAAGGTTTCCAACAAAAAGGTTTCCAAACACATTGGCGAAAGAACCGATGAAAGAGAAAGAAAAGAAAAATGAAGAAGGTAAATATTTTAAACGATAAAAATCAAATGAATTTATTTCTAAAGAAAAAAAAAATAATAAAGAAAGTCATATATTTTTCAACAAGTTTGAATAACTTTGATGGCAACTTCGAAAGAAAAAATATTACTTTCATTTAAAAAAAAAATAATTTAACATTTGTTGTTACAAAATATTTTCAAATAAAATTACACATATTATATATATATATATATATATATATATATATATATATATATATATATATATATTTTTTTATTTATATTATTATATTATTTTATTTATATTATTATTATATTTATTTATATTATATTCATATTATTATATATATATTAAATATATTATATATATTTATTTATTTCATTGTATAATAAATATAAATAAATTCTCGTTCGCGTGGACGAAGAAAATTCGTTTGGTGGAAAATTCGAACGAAAAATTCTATCATCCGGTTGATTCTTAAACGATTACTACTACCCTTACTATCAAACTTCCCTAACCCTTCCTCTTACCACCCTAACATTTGGAACCCACAATTTTCAATCATCGTTTATCCGATCGTACCTTTTTTCTACTTTTTTTTTTTTGCTCAAAACTTTTCCCTCCTAGCAATATTTTTCTCTTTTCTATAAATACATTCGAAATGGAAAAGGTAAGAAAAAGAATAATAAAAAAAACTTAACAGGATATCAAAGAACCAAAAAGACCATAAGTACGATAAGGGAAGAAATTGAAAAGGGACAACGACGACTCAAAAAAAAAAAAAAATCTGTCACACGGATAAAGAATAAGAAAAGGGTTTTTTGAAGTTTAAAGGGGGTAGGGAAGAAAAAAAAAGGTGGAAAGGATTACACGTATGTGTATATATATGTATCTACTTACATAAAATAACTGTACATAATTCAATGTATGTGTACATGTGTATTAGTATCAAAAAATAATTCGTGCATAAAGACGATCTCGTAAGGTCAACCTTTAAACTTTTTTTAACACAATACCAAATAAAAGAACGAAAGATAAAACGTAAGAAAAAAAGAGAAAGAGAGAGAGAGAGAGAGAAGAAAAATGTTAGATAAATAAGACAGAGATAGAAAATGATGGTAGAAAGAGTTGGTACAAAAGTATTTCTCACGTAAGGTTCTTCGTACGAAGGGTTGGTAGGAACGCCATTCGGGAATCCCAAATTCGATTTTCGCTTCGATATACTTCCTGAATGGATACTCGCCCTTAGAAAAAAAAAAGTAAGATAGTAAAAAAAAGTGAATGAGAGTGAGAGAGAGAGAGAAAGAGAGAGAGAGAGATAGTAAAAGTAGAAGTAGAAGTAGAAGAAGAAGAAGAAGGTTCTACGTTATAGGAAGAAGTTTTTCATCTGAGATTGGAAAACGTCTGGGATTACGTAAAAAAAGGGCTAAGTCGGATTGCGTATCGGCCAGATGGCAAACGGTCTGCAGCGCCCCCATAAAGCCAAACTCGCCAACCCCTTTTCTATCTTCCTCTCTTTCTTTCTTTATTTTTTTTTCTTTCTTCTTCTCTCTTTCTTTCTTTCATTCGTTCTATCTTTATTTCGTATATATATATGTACACTTCTATCATTTTATTTTTCTCTCTTTCACTATTTCTTTAATATGTGTGTACTATACACACCACACCATAAGAGAAACATTTTAGGGCATTACGACGCATATACGAGAAGTATAGAAAAGAATTTTTCTTCTAAGTATTGGTAACTGGTTAGCTCGTATATCAGTGATATGGAATAAGATAGAACTACATACACATATACTAACATACATAGTGGATTAATGTAACACGGGTTGTATTTCGAAAAGGGTGGAGTTGTCCTTTCATCTTCCACGGTCAATGCTTCCTACCTTTTTTTTATAACTATATATATATATATATATATATATATATATATATATATATATATATATATACATATTATAACTTCCTTTCACTTTAATTCTACTTTCTTATCTTGATATTAAAGTACGTTAGAACTTTTAACGAAATAAACAAAATAATATATTAAATTGGTTAACAAAAAGTTCGTTCGTTTATATTTGTTAAATATTTAATTAATTCATTCATGTGGATAAGTATTGACCAAGGTTGAATTATTATTAACAGAATTATGGGATTTTGAAAAGTAACTATAAAATACAACGATAAACTTTGATTCAATATTTGATTGACAATTGATTTAATTTAATACATTTAATGAATATTAAATTAATATTTGTAATAATATATTATATTTAATGTTATACATAATTGATATTGCCAAATTTCCGACTCTAAATATAGTACGTGTGTATATATTTAAAAAAAATTATTAATAATAACCAACCTTTCAATACTTTACTAAGTTCCTTCAATCAAATCTTGTCTAAGATAGAAGATAATTACGTTACAATCTGCTATATAATTTATCTAATACCGTAATACTTATTATCTTTTATAAGAAGTTTCGATAAAAAAAAGGGGGATGCGCTTAGAATCTTCCTTTTTTCTCTTCTTATCGAGTCCCTTATTTTATTCTTAGCCCTTTGGTAAGGTAATATCGATCGCAAGTCATCGATATCCGATTTGTACGCATCATCCTTTCCTTCTTTATTTCGTGTTTGTCTTTTATTTTTCTTTTTTCTTCTTTTACCTTCCAACTGTTATATTTACTGGCGATGCACTTTTAAAGGTGAAAGAAAAAGATTTTCATACGGCGAGGAACAGGTTCATCGTGACGATGCAAAATGCACTTAAATGCGGCATACGGTGTAATACCTTTTCAAGTTTGCTTCCCGTAAACCAGATGTCCGATTTTACCCTGTCTCATACGATTTTTATTCTGTGTATCATCTTCTTTCAAACATTTAACACTTTCACAACCACCGGTCTTTAAATGATTATTATTAAATTCTACTTCGTATAGAAATTCTTTTCTTTTTTTCTTTTCAAATTTCAAACGCCATACTACAGTGTCTTATTAATTTAATAAATGTATGTGTCAGTTAATATGAGAATATAATATGTCCATAATAATTTATTTTAAATTATAAAATATATTAATTCTTGCATATATTTATAAAAATATTTATTGCAATATGAAAATTATTAAAATCAAAAAGTTAATTCACATATTAATTTTTTAAAATTTTAAATCAGCTACTACAGTGTCCTATTAATTAAACAAACCTGTTTACTAATACAAGAACATTATCGTATAATTCGTATAATAATTTAATATAAAATTAAAACAAAATTAATTATTACGAATATTGATGGAAACAAACAAAAAAGTGAGATAAATAATATAAAATACCGGTATAATAATAATTTCAATTATACAATACCTTAAACATATGGGGTTGGTGGTGGGGATCAAGGGAAGTTTAAAAATGAATTTAAAGATGTATGTGTGTGTTTAGAAGTTAAGGATAATATGAAACAAACGAAGAGTGGCAGATTATTCTGAATGGTTGAAAACGTAGTTGACCTAAATTCTTGCAAGACCATCTCTCTCTCTTTCTTTCTCTTTCTCTTTCTCTTTCTCTTATTACCCAACCCCCAATCTTTTAGAATATCACGCTTTAAAGGCGCTTCGTCGTCTCTAATTACACGGAAACCGGTAGAGATACGGAAGGTAGATAAGAAATTAACGTGTTTCCATTCGTAATAGGACGTTGTTATAATAGGTAACGCCATGCATTTATTTCGCTAACTCGGCACAAATTCCTAGCGTAAGTTAGACGATAACCTAGGCTCCTAAACGTAATGGGGTAATATCGTAACGAAGATATCTTTTAGATTTATCTTACTTATATATATATAACAAGAAATAGATTCATTAGATTTGTTATATTTTTCTTTATTTTATTTATCTCTTAATTTTAATAATTATATCTACCATTTGTTTGATAGTTTTAAATACAATCTCAATATTATTCTTAAATTATCTGAATATAGAAAAATAATATTAAATATATCTAAAAATTGCTATTTTATACAACACTATATATATATATATATATATATATATATAAATTCTAAACTATATTTAGTAAATAATAACAGCACACAATTACAATGGAATACATAAAATAATATTACACGAAAAAATAGAAAAAATAAGGTTATGTCATATGAAAATCTGAAAAATATCTACGACGTGAATATATCAAAATAATTGAATTGCAATACAGCGCCATTTATCGATAACCTACACTACCTGAAGACTTAGATAACCTTTAAATAATAAATCCTTATATTAGTAATAAAAAATACAAATAATTACATTAAGATTGGTTTAATAATTTCGAACTTCATTGGAAACCAACAAAATGACACTAAATTTTAATATATAAAGATAAATATATGTATATAACGTACGTATGAATTATAACCAAATATTATATACAATTAAATTCATATACTGAACTCAAGTTTAAAAATTAAAATTAACCTAAATAATATATTTTAAAAATTAATCAAATATAATATAAAAATACAGTGTGAAATTGAACTCGTGCAGTTTCCATAAAACCTTAAAAACATACATCGTATTTAAATCAATAAAAAAGAAACAAAAAAGAACTTAAACTTCAACAAGCACAAACTCATTATTTAATTATTTTTCTCAAACAAATAATACATACTTGTTACGGATGAGTATATCCTTTAGTTACGGTACTAAGGTAAAGTTATTGCCCAAAGGAAAGGAAAGGTGCAAAACTGACGAATAAGAATGCGAATAATACGTAGACGAAGACAAGGAGAAGAGTTGCCTGAAGCAAACTGCTGGATCGGTACTGCAATATACGAAGAGAACTCTCGCATCTTTCTCGTATGCAGATGTTACGAGGCCCTTAAGGGATATGGGGTATTCTTCCTTCTCGATCCAAGTATCCACCTTCACTTTCTTCTTCTTCTTCTCTTCTTCTTCTCTTCTTCTTCTTCTTCTTTTTCTTTTCAGCATCCTCCTGTCGGTCCATAAAAAAAAGAAACAAACAAAAAAAAAACAACAACAACAAGATAAAAGAATGGAAAAGATAAAAGGAAAGAAAGGAAGGAATCATCAACATTCGTTCGGACCTCCCGCACGCTCATCTTCTCGCAGTTTTATTGGCTTAACTTCACTATTTTACAGGCAATAGTGGATTAAGAGGATTAAAGGGAATCGTCCATGGGTTCACTCACTCTCTTTCTCTCACTGTTTCTCTTCCACTCCTACTCCCACTCCCTTTTTCTATCTATCTCTCTATTTCACTCTCTTACTCTATAGAGACATAAAGTTAGTGAGATACGAGGATTACCCTTCTTCTAACGAGGGACCGCTTGGAGACTCCAAGTACTCCACTGCGAGTTTCGATAAAAAGTCGATTTACACCGATGCGAGCCCGCATACTTTCAACATATCCTTGATCCTCTCTCTCTCTCTCTCTCTCTTATCTCTCTTTCTCTTTATTTCTATCTTTTTCTATCTTCCTTACTATTTTCTACTCTCTTTTACTATTACCTTACCTTTCGTTCCCTTTAACCGTCTTCAACTCTTCTTGTTTAAAGATTATAACTTACGCGATACTTTTTAAGGATTTTCTATCCCCACCAACTGAAAAACTTGTATTTTTTTATATTAAAATTATTTATAATATATTGAATTGTAATTAATCTTTAATTGACAACGTGGATGTTTCAATCTAAGCTATTACTATGTTTAAATAAATTTTAGATTTAATTTAATAATTTTTTTATTAATAAGAAAATAAAATTATTGAATATTATTATAGAAATATCTTTAAAAAATGCTAATGAATTTTTGAAAATTGATTAAACTTATTTAAAACATTGTTAATAAAATATTCATGATTTTAATTATAATTAAAACAATTGATTAAGTAAATAATATCTTTTTATATTATTATATTTATTATTTTATATTACACAAATATTTTTTTCATTTCAACAAGAATTTAATTTCTTTTAATATTAAAATAAATAAAAAATAAAATAAATCGTTGAATGCATTTAAAACAGGTCACATATTTTCTTCTCATAGTCTTTTTATCGAATAGTAGTATGCTTACAAACTCTCTTGTCCTGTATACACCAAAAGTATCAGGTTTAACGCGCATCCTTTTGAGACTACCCTTGAATACAAGAACCTATCTTTTTCTTTTTTTTTTCTTCTATACAGATTAAAGCATATGGCGTTTACTATCTCATCAAAAGTAGACCCGTGGAAACCAAACTTAAAAAGAATGTTCTAGTGAAATATCAACTTGTACTTACATACATGCATCAACAAATTTATATTAAAATTTTTCTTAAAATGTGACAGACATATATTTAAATATTATTTACAACCTCTTTCTTATTATATTTATATCTAATATAAGATAAATCATACTGATGACTAAACAAGGCTTCACGATAATCCTGTTAACAGTATATAGCTGATTTCCCTTCCAAATCATTTTAATACACACACATACACATTAATATATTCAAGCAGAGGTCAGGTGACCCAAGTCTTTTTATCATCTTGACCCAGTTTAGTATACCCTAGAGAAACAGATTAGACACGTAAATACTTACTTACTTACTTACTTACTTACTTACTTATTTCAAACTTACTCACTCACGTATCTTTCCCAATCTAACTCTGTCACGTCAAAATGTTATATTACATTCGAACATTAGAATTCAGCATCTCTCGGTTTATATTCCCCCCTATCATTTTGCTACTCACCCACCTATAATACTTAATATCTTTTGGTTTATACTTTTAGTAGAAGTATCTTAAGTACTTTTCTACTTAGATTTACCTTGACTCGTTAGGCCAGTATGTTTCTCTCTCCTCTTCTTCTTCTTCTTCTTGACCATTAATTTACGATGTATCACGCGTCCGAGTGAAGTTTAATGCTCGCAACGTTTCGTATACTGAGTTTTACGAGCTCGACGTTACACAGTTCCGACTATTTCAAAATGAAATTGAGAACGCGTTATAGTATATACCGACACGTCAATGTATGTTAGTGTCGTAATATGAATAAAGAATTTTTTCTTCTTTTATATCGACTACGATGGAATTTTAATGACCACGTTCGTCCTATCATCGATTCAAATTAAATTCGATATATATATATATATATACATCATATATGATTCCTAAAAAGTTTGCAAAATCTTATCAATAAAATATTCAACTTTTATATAACTTTTGAATCAAACAATTATATCTATCCTATAATTTTAGAAATTTAATCAATGTTATCACATATTCAACATTTGTCATATTTAACTATAAATAATATTTCATGTAAAATTAACATAGATTTGAGATGTGAGAATAATGTTTAGAAATGAAGAATGAAATGTTTTTTCTTTTTAGAAAAAAATAAATTTCTCTTCTCTATTACTTTAATGTGACTCGATAATACGTAATTTATGATCTAGATAAAAATAAATAAAATAAAAGTGTGAGAAAAAAAAATATAGCATAGTTCCGATGTGGAATTTGCTTGGGCATCTACACAGTAATGGGGTCCCGTGTGATCGAACCCATGGACCGGCTGTTGTTCCCCCACTCTCTAGTCTGAGAACTTTATCCCCACCATCTTATACAAAGTCACCGACAGGTCGTGAATTTCCCCCACTTACTTCTACCACCATCCCCCACCCCCACTCTAGTTTCTCAGTTCAGTGGCGGGAGTCATCAGTCGCTGTTGTATTCTCAGTCTGTCACCGACCGCGTTAGGGTTCGGTTCGTTTTATAAAAGTGAATTCGTATTGATATAATATCTTGAACATTCGAACGATCTAATATAAAAGTGTTTTTTTATAATCAATTTCGTGAGTGTATCTACGACGAAAAAAAAACAAAAAAAACCAAAAAAAGGTATGGTAAAAAATAAAAGTGAAAAACAAAGTATTTGGTGTGACGACTGATCAAAAAATAAAAATAAAAAAATAACACACGTGCCTAATGTAATTATACATCGAAAGTTCCTGTGTATATTTTCATAAATTAAATTTAAGTATTAACAATAATAAAAAAAAAAACTAGGATTTTAATGAACTTAAATTGGCTGTGAAGAAAATAAAAGAAACTTAGTTTTTTGGTGATTTAAATAAGTGGGGTGGTCAATCAACAAAAGTCGTGAGAAAATTAAAGATTCATATAAATTAAACGATCTATCCTATCAAAGTGAAACGAATTGACGTCCTTTATAGGTTGAACGTTTTAGGTTTTATCTTTTTTCCTTTTTTTACTCAATCTCTGTTTTTCCCCCGTTTTTCTTTTAACTCGAATAGGAAACGGATACGAGAAATGTCCCACGCTGTACGATTCGTTTTAGTTTAGTCACGGATCATCGTACGGAAATCAAAACCATTGAGAGAAGAAGAAACTAGTGGTGATGGTGATGATGGTGACGATAACGATGATGATGATGATGATGATAGTGTTGGTGTAATCGTTTATCGATTCTGTTGGACAAGAAATAGAAAAAAAAGTAAACAAGTTTCATTAAAGTAAAGTGTTCGATTACTTTAATTTTTATTTACAACGATTAAAGTGATTGTTTTTTTTTTATTATTATTATTATTATTAAAATATTCGAAAGAATAATGTTCTCGTAGTGTATTTGAATATTTAATTATTTACAAAATACACTTTTTTATTTTTTTATCACGTGTTAACAAAAATTTGCATACAACACGCATACATAATATGCATATGAAATCTCATACCATTGCATTTCCTTCTTTCAAATTTGCAAACTCAAAACGAAAGGAATAATAAGAAAGTGTCGGTCTGCTGTGAGTTCTTCTTGTAGTACCGTTGACGAAGCTTGGTTTAATTTTGGGTACAACATGCGTGTCTTTTTCTCCATGTTCATCTTCATCTTCAACAACTTCTTTAAACTTCTTCTTCTTAACGTGAAATGACGGTGCGTTAGTTAAGTAGTGTTGTGTGTAGCGTGTTAATGGTGATATGGTGATGTTGGTGCAAAAAAAAAGAGAAAAAAAAATATTAGTAAGTAGCACCTTTGTAACACGAGTTGTGCCATCCATCGACGTCGCGTGGCTTTTCCTTTGAAGTTCTTTTTTCATCTCTTTATTTATTATTATTATTATTATTATTATTATTATTATTATTATTATTATTATTATTATTGCTCAAAGGAAGAAAAATCTCTTTTTAAAAAAACCAACGTCGTGAGTAATTCCCCACCGAACCCACAAATAAAATTAAATAAAATCAAATAAATAATAAAAAAAAAAAAAACCAAATAATAAAAACTAAACGATACGAAATAAAAATAACAAAAGTGGGGGGATGAAAATTTAGGAAGAAACAAATCGATGAACAAAACTTTGAGGAACAAACCCTCACTTACTCCCCCCCATCAATCGTTTATGGGATATATCGATAATGAAGATAATTCATTCGTTGTAATAATTTTCTTCGAACATTTTTCATTACGTATGAAAGTGAACGGTGAAAGATCAGCTCGATGTGCGATCCCACGGCTTTATTGGATCTAGTGCCGAGCGAAGGATTACTCAAGAGGCCCTCCATGGATTACAACGAGTATACCTACTGCTACGGTGGTGGTCGAGGTGGGTGGTATTTCTCTTTCTCCCTCTCTCTCTCTCTCTCTCTCTCTCTCTCTCTCTCTCTCTCTTCCCATTTCTTCACTATTATCCCGACCACAACTTCAACGAGATCGTATTCTTCTTCCTTTTTTTTCTTCTTCTTTTTTTACGTCCCTTTTATCTATGCCCTATCTAACCCTCTACGACCTACATTTTTATATTTTTTTTTTATTTTTAAAATACAATCTAATTATTCCATCATGGTATTCGAAAATTATTTGATTTTTAACAACCCCATTTTTTACTTGCAATTTTTATTTCTTGAATTATGATTTTAATAAGAGTATAGTCATTGAATTTTAATCGTGTATTAATTAAGAACATATTCATTTGTTATAATGAAAATATTTAAGTATGAAATAAAGTGCATTTTTCGTAATGTTGAGATTTAGTTTAATGTAATTTATTTATTTTTTTTTTTTTTTTTTTAATATTATTTTAAATCGATCATAATTTTGAACGCGTTTGCTTTTAATATTAACCCTTTGCACACTCAAGACCTTTTTCACTTGCACTAACCACTTTCACATGCAACTCGAGACGATTTCGACCAAATTAGGGAAACATTTTACACGTACTTTAAAGACATTTATAAACAAACAAACTTATACAAATAATAACATTTCTATTTATTTATTTTTATATCAACAACGAAATTTGAGAAATATTATATTCTGTAATTAGTTTTTGTACAATATTTCGTAAAACAATACCCAAGATGCATCTTAGGTTTATCAGGACACGTATCACAATAATATGTTACTTCCCACCTACTTTTAGGCATATTACGATCAGAGCAAACCTTACAGTCCCTTTTCGGCCCTTTAAGTATTATCTTGATGTATATCTTAAAAGAAATATCTTGTCACACATCGTAAATAAGCAGATAGAGTAACAAAAGACTTCAAATCAGCCGCCGGGCGCCGTATCGGCGCCTCTCGAGTTGCCATTTAAATCTGCCGGGCGCCGTATCAGCGCCGTTCGAGTTGTCACTTAAATCTACTGGGCGCTAATTCGGCGCCACTCAAGTACAAAAGATTATTTATATTATTATTATATATAATAATATTAATATAGTTTGTTTTTTTAATAATAATATAATCCTTCATCAATAACGTGAATCATTAAAATCAAATACTTTATTCAAATAATTATATTTATTTGTTAATACGAAGTTGTACAAATACAAAAATAAATTTTTAAATAAATTATTCCAGTAACCATAAAGATTATATAAATACTAATGAATTTTGTAACCAATGAATACAACTTTAATAAAATTCACCACCTTTGCCAACGAATAATTCAAACGAATAAAAATTGTTTAAAAAATAATCGTTATTAAATAATAAACGATTATTTTCATCATTATTGATATATACACATATACAAAAATATAACATTTTAATGTATAACTATTATGTCATAGTTATTATCAAATCGTATGGAAATTAAACTGTAACAAATTCGAACTTACTTTAGGATTTTTTTTTTTTTTTTTATTTGAAGAAATGAGGAAATGAAAGAGAAAGGAAAACGAAAAAAAGGTAAAAAGGAAAATGAGGGAGGGATTACATCCCTCTCGGTTTGATGTCACGGTTTAGAACGTATATACATTATAGCACCGAGCGTATTTGTCAGAGCTGACATTTCGAAATCACACACAGGGTGAAACTTTTTACATGAAGGAAGAGAAGAAGTAGAAGAAGAGGGTGGTGGCAAACTCTCGTTGGTATTTTACTACTACTACTACTACTACTGTGGTGGAAATGGAAATGGAGAACGATTTTCGGGGGTTTGAATTTTAAAGGGAGGTGAAAGAGAAGTGTTAGGGAATAAAAAAAGGGAAAGGTATAAAGTGTCGTTAGAGTTTTAAGAAATATAAACGTATCGACAAAGTATTACTCATTCTAATAGTCACCCCCAATAACCACATATCATTTACGTTGCATTAACTTAATTCTATGAATTATTATTATTTATTATATTTTATGTTTTTTTTTTTTTAGATGTTAATGCAGTATTAGAATAAATGAAATTTATATCTGAGATTAAGAAACGTAATAAATTAAATACAACCGAATTTTTACACCGAGTATATTAACCTCAATTTATGAATTATTATTCAATATAATAATTTTTTTAAATTATGCGCTAAAAAAATTAATAATAATTATATCGGAGATTAAAAAACGTAATAAATTAAATGCAACTGAATTTTTACACCAAGTATTATACATTATCACTAATTTATGATTTATTAATATTGTTTTTTTTTTTTTTAGAAACTAATGCAATAAAAAAAAATGAATAAAAAATATTTATCTAATACTAGGAAACATAAATAATTAAATAAAACTAATTACATTGCTTCTAGCTCATAAATTATTATTTAATATTTAGTTTTATTAACTAATTTAATAAGAAACGTATAATTGAGAAAGTGCGATTACAATATTAGAAAAAAAATAATAATAATAATTAGAAATAAAAACACATCAAATTTATATATCAAATACAAATTAAGATAATAACACACTTCTATTCGACTTTCGATCTTACATTTTATTTTCCACCAAATAGATAGAGAGAGAGAGAGAGAGAGAGAGAGAGAGTAGTTAGTTACGTATAAATAAATCAATATGAACAAATAAATAAACTAACCAGTTAAAACATAAATACGCGTATGGAAATTAAACGAGAACACGGAACCGGTATCATAAATCGACAACGAGAGTAGTCCGGATTACAAATTAAACGAAATCGAATGAGATGGAAAATTTCACCATAGAAAAAACTACCATCATATTCTTCTTATTCTTCTTTTTCCTCTTTCTTCTTCGTAACAAATCACTCGCGGAAAATAAACTACGTACACTTTCATAGATATAAAAAGAAAAAGAAAAAAAAGAAAAAACTAGAAAATGAAAAAAAGTCTGAAATAATAGTAGTGACATTAAAAAAAAGAAACAGGAAACACCTCGTGCACCTCCACCTTCACCCCTGCCCCCCCCTCCCAAGCGGTTATTATTCTTACGTTAACTTTATTCTACTTCTCGATCTTTTTATCTTTTTTTTTTCTTTTTATATTTTTTCTTTATTTTTCTTTTTTCTTCTCTTACTTCTTCTGTAGAGAGTTTCCTTACGGGATAGAAAGAAAATTCTTCTCTACGTGGAAGATTGGATCCTCGTGCGACGTGTCGAGGGAGGTGAGAGATTTAACGTTTTTCTTCCTACACAGGAAGAAGCAAGAAAAAAAAACACACACACACAGACCAGAAAAGGAAAAAGATAGCACGATACCACCAGTCCTTCTACCCCCTCTTCTTCTTCTTCTTCTTCTTCCTCTTCTTCTTCTTCTTCTTCTTCTTCTTCTTACTACCGATCTGAACGTCGCGATAAAGGATTTATTTTAGGGAAGAAAATCGATCGTTCGGAAAGGAACACTTTCCCCAACCCAACCCCCTTCTCATAGAAAGAGGGTGAGAAAAACGAGAAAAAGTACTGATAGTAGTAGTAGTAGTAATAGTAGTAGTAGTAGTAGTAATAGTAGTAGTAGTATTACAGTACTATACTTACTACCATAGTGATAGTTATCATGGTGATGGTGATAGTGATTGTAGAAAAAGGTAGGATCCGAAGTAGGTGTACGAAGTAGACGACGATGAGTGCTCCTGTTGGAAAATAAAAGAAACTGTAAAATAGGGAAGAAGTGAAGAGGCACACTTGGTTGCATTACCACGTCGCTCGCGTATTTATCACTCTGACATTTCCAAATGTCGCACGGTTTATCAGGTAACTCCCTGTGGTAACCTTAAGGCTCGTTCGCACGCACGCATTCACGCACCACTCACATATATACACATACACATATGTGTGATACTTCATTCGGTAGGATTTTACTCGTTTGATAAACTCTCATCTCTATTTCATCTCATTTCATCTCATCTCTCGTATCGTATCGTATCGTATCTTCTCATCTCATCTTTGTCACATTTCATTTCGTTTCATTTCATTTCATTTCGTTTTATTTCGTTTCATATCGTACTCATTCTTTGATCGAATGTTTTTTTTTCTTATGAATTTTTTTAGTTCTTTTTTTTGTATTTAATATAATTATAAATTTTTTAGTAAATTATAACAATACATAATTTAATAATATAGGAAAAAATAGAAAAAGTAAGGTTATGTTATGTGTAAATTGAAATAATTGAATTGCAATACAGCACCATCTATTGAATATTTACAGAAGCTGGATATCTAGATAACCTCTATAATAATAAATCCATAAATTAGCAATAAAAAATAAAAAATAATCGAAATAAAAACTGTCGTATATTATAAATTGTAAAAAATATTCTATAATAACAAAACTTTCAGTAAATAAAATAAAATAAAAGTTCAGTAATTTCAGAATCCATAGCAAACAATGTGACACTGAATTTTTATATATTCGTGTTTAATATTGTTGACTAATTTTGATATAATATTTTGTTGTTGTATTTTTTTTTTTTTTAATTTTTTTCGTAGGAGTATTAAAACTTTATTTAAAATACATTGTTTAAGAAAGGTATAAAGAAAACACTGTAAATACCTGTATAACTTATTAGGTATCAGATTATCTGATTCTGTCCCGAGATATAGTAAAACCACTTAAATCCTTCCTGACCCTTTTCTGGCACTTAAAATGCCCAGGTAAAAAAAAAAAAAAAGAAAAGAAGAAAGAACCCTCAGGTAAATTAGCGACACAAATCCGAGAGATTTTCAACGGTACTTATTTTCTAGTCGGAAGATTACGTATGTTTAAATAACTATATTAATGACCCAAAATATTAGTACAATATTGTGATACTTAAGTTAGAAAAATCTGATAATCTTCTAAATATATATATACAACTATTTTATATTTACAATTAGTCAAAATAATTTTACCAAATATTTGACACAGGATCGATCAATCTATACAATTGAACAATTTATTCTCTTTAGTTTTCAATTTAATATATTATAATAATAGATAAAATATTGTTATTAATTATTATTATGCATTAATGTATAAAATAATTTGAACAAATTCAATAATAATTATTAAACACTAGATTTACAGACTGAACCAATTTGACTTATTTCAAATTTATTTGCTACATATATATGAAACTTAAATATTATTTTTTTAAAAATATATATTAATTTTTAATGCAAGTAATGAAATATACGGTAAATATAAATTCCTCAACTCAACCCATTTCTTCAATCTTCATTCAAACAATGTTTGTAAGTTTCTAAAAAATAGTAAACAAAACATCCATAAGTCTAGTGTTAAAATAAATCAATCAATTTGAGTTATTTAAAATTTATGTATAAAATATAATTAAGGAAAATAATTCTTATGATCTTTGAACCTTTAACAGAATTGGTGAAATTATTCCGCCAATGGTAGTAACTTAAACGTTCACAAATTTCCTTCCCTTTTAACTAAAGATCGTTGAAAAGGAGTTGCTAGTAATGTGGTTCAGGTTTAGTTTCTATCCAAAATCAAAGCAGAAGTCGAGGAAGTGCTTCCTTTCTGAACCTCCACCTCCACCTCCTACTCCTCCTCCTCCTCCTCCTTCTCCTCTTTCTCTTTCACCATCCCTTCTTGCAACGTAGCTCATTAAACTTATTCACTTTAACTACATTCAAGTTTCGAGATAGGTGCCCCTCAATGCACCAGTCAGTCCTACGTGCCTGAATTGCATCGTAACGATCCTTCGAAACGACCGGGAGATACCAAACCCCACAACCACCCTCCCACCCCCCCTTTTCACTCTCTCTCTCTCTCTCTGTTTCTCTTTCGTACTATCTTCCTCTCTTCTTCTCTTCTTGCACACCCCTTCCGGTTTCCGGCGCGCCGCAAATTTTCGCACTCCTTCCTTCCTTCCTTCGCCATCTTTTCCCGTGAAAATTGCAAATAGGATAGGCGTTCGTTCGTTCGTTCATTCGTTCGTTCGTTCGTTCGTACGTTCAATCGATCATTCGTTTTCTAATCCTTTAGATCAAACTTTGAACTATTGTAGGAACTCATAATTCAAATTTTTACTTTGAGTTCTTATTAGATTTATTTAGTATCAAGTATAATTGTAACATGAAATTTCACATTTGTTTTAAATATGAAATTTGGTTGATTTGATAAAAAAAAATTCGTTCGTATTTAAAATGCAAAATGTTTCAAATCTTTGTGATTATGGTAAAATAATAAATTAAATAATAATATTTATAGAAAAGATACTTTATGAGATAATATAAAGATTCTATATCATAAGTGTTATTTAAAAAGTTAACGAAATAATAAATAGACATTTTTAATATTTCAATAATTATTTCGTATGAAAATATTAAAATTTCAAAGAAAAAAATAATATTAAATTAAAATATAATATAAAATATATAATTAGTTAAATAAAAGTAAGATTATAGTATGGCACAAGTCCTGTAAACCTAATATAAATTAATAAAATAATAAATATATAAAAAATCATTAATTATTTTCTATATGAATATTAAAATGTTAAAAAATATATTAAAATAAAATATATAATTAAATAGATAAAAATAATATTATACTATGACATAAGTCCTGTAAACTTAACACAAGTTAACGAGGTAATAAATAATAAAAAAAAGTCATTGATTATTTTCTTTAATTAATTATTGAAATGTTAAAATGTCAACAACAAGAAGAAAAATATTTAAAAAAATATCATGTGGGCAGATCACACGTGTTAGAAGTGAAACCTTCGAAAATCTAAGTTTCGAGAGAATGAGACGACTGCAGAATATCAGGAGTAGGATAATTGTTGGGTTTATTTGTTATAATATTATTATTATATTATTGTTATCACATTCAAAAATTATTATACGTTTTATTGAAAACATATATAAATAAATAACATATTACACAGTAAGCAAGTTTTCAATTCAAAGAAATGAGACGAGTTCCTTCTGGTAACTAAAAAATGCATGGTAACTAAACACCTCTGTTAGTGTAGTAAACACCTCTATAGTAAGGTTTTTTCCGAAAAGTAGTGAGGTTTTTTCCGAAAAGTAGTGAGGTTTTTTCCGAAAAGTAGTGAGGTTTTTCCCGAAAAGTAGTGAGATTTTTCCCGAAAAGTAGTAAGGTTTTTTCCGAAAAGTCCGTAGGGTCTTTCCGATAAGTCCGTAGGATCTTTCCGATAAGTCCGTAGGGTTTTTCCACTAAGTCCGTAGGGTCTTTCCGATAAGTCCGTAGGGTCTTTCCGATAATTCCGTAGGGTCTTTCCGATAATTCCGTAGGGTCTTTCCGATAAGTCCGTAGGGTCTTTCCGATAAGTCCGTAGGGTATTTCTTTCTTTTGTTATTTCGCACCTTCTTTCTTTATTTCGACCGTCAGTTCGTTTGTTCCTTATTTTTTTGTTGCATACTAACGTTCTTATCTCTGTTTATTCTTCTACCCTTCTATCGCTCCTACCTACAAACATTTCGAGTATCGAAAGAATACGTGTCCACGCTTTGTAGTATGCAGTCGCACACAGACACACACATATACAACCAGGAGTGATAACTACGAAGCATAGCATAAAGAGGAGACCGAGAATAGGAAAAACTGTATAGCTATATTCCGTCTCATTCCCTCGCAGTCTAAATCCTATGTTTGTCTCTTTTTCTCTTATTATTTAGTATGACAGCCGTTTCATAGCTTCGTTACATAGCTCCGTTTCCGTTTATTTACTTTTCAGATCACTCCCATTCTAAAGAAGTTTTCACTTCAATAATATAATATATCGTATAAAATATCTAATTAATGAAAAAATAAAAATAAGACTATAGTATGGCACGAGTCCTGTAAGACGATGTGTTACACATACTAGTATAGTTAGAAGTTACTAGTAATAACCCCCCACAGCGGTACCTATTACCGCCTCCGACGTTAAAATACCAATATAACGAGGGCAGCCTTCTTGAATTACGCGGCAGGCTGGTCTATCGAGATTAACGTCTCGTAATAACAACCGGACGAAGGATAAGGTACGGGGAATGCTTCGAGGGAAGAAACGATCGGAACACCAACCAACCAACAACCGACAACCAACCAACCAAACTACTTGCACTATACTATCCTTGATACTTCAATAAGAAAGACAAAGACAAAAGAGATAAAGAGAAAGAGAGAGAGAGAGAGAGAGAGAGAGATTAAATAATAGAACAGAATTTCCCAAAGTATTTTTTGTTTATCAAATAAAAAGATTTTTTTTACAATTGTTACTTAGTAAATATTTAGATGTAAATATATGTGTGTTCCTATATTATGTTATGGTAATTTTAATATTCGATAAATGGGTTGTTCAAAAGTCAGATTATTTATTTGAAATATATATTTTTATTATTTTTAAATAATAATAATTTATTTATTTTAAATGGATTATTTATCGAATTGAATAAATTGTAATATTACAATATTAATTTTTATTGTTATTAACATTGATAATAATTCTAAGTTATATAGATTTTTTTTTCTTTAATTTTATTGATTTAATAATCTAAATTCTTTTTTCTTACTACGTATCACAATTTGGGAAACCCTGCGATAAAGTAAAATGAAATATATCAAAAAAGAGAGAGAGAGAGACAGAAAGAGTAACAAACTAAGAGAGTGACTGAAAGAGAAAGAAAGAGAAATAAATCAAATGAGTAAGAAAGAAACGAATTAAATGAATAAGAAAGAGAAAGAAATAGGTTCAGACTAACATAAGTGAAAGTGAATGAAGAACAGAGAGAGAGAGAGAGAGACAGAGAGATAAACTAAGAAGGGGAAAGAATAAAAGGAAGACTTAGAGACTGAGAAAGAGAAAGAGACGGAGAAAGAGAGAGAACAACGTACCTTCGATTCTCATTAGAGGCACGTGCGTGGTTATCGGTTGCTCGTCTATGTCGATCTATAAACCAGCTCTCTGGAATCTAATTGCTGGTGAACTTGGCTTAGGATCGAAGGATTCATTCTTTTCTCTCTCTCCTCTCTCTCTCTCTCTTTGCCTATATATCTGTCTATGTATCTGTCTATCTATTTGATTCCCCCTTTCCTGTTTTCTTCCCTTTTCATCTTTTACTTTACCTTATTACCTCTCTTCTTATATATCGTTCTCTTTCTTTTTCTCTCTTTCTGTCTCTTTCTGTTTCTTTCTGTCTCTGTCTCTCTTATTTTTGTTTACCTTTTGGTGCATCATTACGTTTAAAAAACTATGAGAATGCAATTAATTGTCATCTATTGTGTGAGTCGATTTTTAAAATTAATTAAATTCTATTTAAAAATTCTTATTAATTAGAGATTAGTCTTGAAAAATATGATTTTAAATACAACACTTTTTAAACAACATTTTAAAATTGAATAAGTATTAATACTTATTTCTAGAAGAAGTTTGAAAATAATGAATAATAAAAATAATATAAAATACATAATATAATGATAAAAAATATAAAATGATAAAAAATATATAAAATAATATATAAATATATATAGAACTAAGAGTGTGGATAAATGATTATATTTGCAATAAAATATTTAGGAAAATATATTAAAAAATAAAAAAAAAAAACAAATTATTACATGCTACTTTAAAATGAATGATAGATACAGCTGACGTGACATAAACTTTCCTTTCGTCTTAAAAAAAATATCAAATATAATTAATAACGTATTAAAATATAATTCTAAAGTATATAAATTCAACACACATATTCACACACATTCACACGCGCGATTTGTCACTATTTTTCTATTATAATTTATATTTAATATTTTATTAAATGTAACATACGACATTTTTACACGCGTTCGTTTAATTATCAAACGATAAACACTTTCAACATATATTAAAAAAATATATATTAAAAATATTCATATCTCGACGATTAAAAACAAAAGAATTTTATTTAATAAAATATAACTTTTTCATTAAAAAATTTATTATAATAAAATTCATTAGAAAATTCACAATAATCAAATTCATTAGACAATTCACAATAATCAAATTCATTAAAAAATTTACAATAATAAAATTCATTACAAAATTCACCATAATAAAATTCATTAGAAAATATATTATATATATTTTCTTTTAGAATTACGCAAATAAATACAAAACCCCCCTATACAGTAAACTAATTTATTTCGTTGGCTTGTTTTCTCACGTTAATTCGAGAAAAAAAAAATGACCTATCGTTCAAACTAAGTATTAGCTTTAGCTACTGTCGAATCGTCCTTTTCATTAAACGATAGCATCAAAAGAAGAAGAAGAAGAAGTAGAAGAAGAAGGAAGTGAAAAGAAAATGAAGGGAAAGAGAATCGAAAGAGAAACACCATGGAAACGTGCAACACGAGAAATCCCAGTTCGAAAGTTCGGATCTTTCACTTCCTCCTCATTCTCTCTCTCTTTCTTTCTCATTCTATCCTTGCCACTGCTTCCCCCTTTCCTTCCCCTCTTCTTCCTCTTCTTTCCCCCCCCCTTATCCCTTATTTTATCCTCCGCGTTCTGTAAATCACTCAGTTCTCTTTTCTTTACGTAGGTGAACTCTAACGACTTCGCCTTCTCGCGTTGAGGGTCTTTAATTAATAGTTCGAACTCGCTTCTCTTGGATCTTATTTCACCCGATTCGAACCAGGGAACACACACACACACACACACACACACATAGATACAATCGTACGCACGTACACGCATACACATACGCAATTATGTGAGATAGAACGCCACGTTGATCCTAAAATAAGAAAAAGAAGAAGAAGAAGAAGAAGAAGAAGAAGTGGTAGTAGTCTCATAGAAAATAAAAAAAATAAAAATTGGAAAAGAAGAGTGGGAGATGAAGGGAAAGGGAGAAAGGGAGAAAGGGAGAGGTTAAACGAACGATCGCTATCGTTCATTAATTGCACCGATTAACGAACGTGCTAGTCAAAGTACCTAAGTAAGAAAAAAAGAAGAAAAAAATCGTAGTCTGGAATCGTTCGAGGACTCGTTAACGCCTCTTCTTCTTCGTCTTCTTCTTCTTTTTCTTTTTCTTTTTCTTCTTTTTCTAATTTTCTTTTTCTTTTCTTCCATCTTACTATCCTTATCCTACTTTTCTTTATCGTTCGAGTTTACTCGTTGAACTAATTAATTCCACGCGAAGGTTTACTGTTCTGTCGTTCTGTTAAAGCTGGGCTAACCGATGTTCCCGATCGAAGATTTTCCAATTACCAATGTCGATTTACCGATGCGATTATCGATTGGTCCAGGTGTCCAACTCGTTTATTACAGGTTGCATAAGAAAAGGAAAAAACCAAAAGTAAAATGTAGAAAGGTTTATTTTTCTTCTTCTTCTTCTTCTTCTTCTTCTTTCATCGTTTAATTATTCAACCAGTTTATATACGTCAGATTTATATTTTATATTAAATTAATCAACAACAAAATTAATCAGAAAACAAGAAGAAGAAGAAGAAGAAAAAGATTGATTAGAAATGAAAGAATTATAAAAGAATGAAAACAAATGGAATGATAATAAAACTTAACCAATTAAAATCAAAGTTCTGTCTTGATTATGATGTACAACAAACAAATTTATATATTACAATTAATATTATTTAAAAAAAAAATTAATCAAGGAAGAAAAAGTTATATTAGAAATGAAAGAAATATAAAAAAATAAGAAAAAAATGAAATGGTAATAAAACTTGATCAGTTTGAATCAAAGTTCTAACTTGATTATGGTATACAACAAAACAAATGTAAAGTAATTTAAACTATAAAAAGAAAACCAGAGAATAAAAGGAAGAAATCAAACGAAAAACAGGACCTTTTAATAAAATTCAATGAAAACAATCCACCAAAAGGATTATTCCTTTATATAAAAAAAAAAATTAAAAAATATTGAAAAAAGTATTCCAATATATACAATTTAATAAAAACAATATAACAATAACAATGATTTCTTTATAAAAAAAAAAAGAAAAATTGAAAAAATTATTATAATATATAAAAATTAAATAAAAACAATATGATACCTAAGAATAATTTTTTTATACAAAAAAAAAAATTGAAAAAAGTGTTAGAACATATTTGAAGTTACTGTATCCTACATACTAATCTCTCTCTCTCTCTCTCTCTCTCTCTTTTTCTCTCTTTTTCTCTCTCTTTCTCTCATTTGATTTTATTTGTTAGAGTTGTACAGTTTCTTTCAACGTGTTTCGTAGGCGATTATTTCTAAGGTCGTTAATTACGTTAACTGTCAGAGAAACCGAGCATGATCGCGTGCGACGTCTAGTTAACACGCCTACGTATACACGTCCGTCGATACTAATTAATTCACGGCGAGTCTTGTTCGCCAGCAGGTACTTATCTCTTCGTATACGTTGTATGTGTTCATACGTATGTAACTATACATATGTATGTATGTGTGTGTTCATTTTGGTTGATCAAATTAAACCAAATATATCCGTGAAATCTGTCAAACCAAAGATTTCTAGATCAAAACGTTGACGTTAAATGAGATTAAAGGATCTTTAAATCATTCGAATAGAATTAGATAATGAATTAAAAATTTAGTTATCTTACTATACTTCTGTCTAATTTTTTAACATAAAGAAAGCTTATTCCAATTATAGAAATAACGTAGGAAGAAGAATAATCAATTACATATATGACATAAAAAATTTATTGTACGAACACAATGATAAAAATGTTATAATAAGAATTTTGATTGATCGTATGCACTAATGATAAGATCTATGAATTAGGTTAAATAATATTGAAAATAATTTATGCGATAATTAAGTAATAGGTGTGTAGGTATTGATTAATTTTTGTTTTGTTTTGATTAATTAATGTAAAATATAAAGTTGAAGTATATAAACAGGTCAAAAATAGTTAAACGATGAAACACGAGGTATTATTAGGTTGATAAGATTATTAATAAAATTATAAAATATTCAATGAAAAGAAATATTAACAACTGAATTGTATATATATATATATATAATTGTATTATTAATTTAAAAAAATTAATTTAAATATAGTTTTGTATAATTCAAATGAAATTTTGTATAATCGATCAGCGTGCATTTTTGATGTGACCAATTTTGGTCAACTTAAATTATGCGTAATTATTTAAAAAAATAATTCTATATGAAATTTCATTCGAATTCAACAAGATTATAAGAAATATTTGTAAAATTACAATATTAAAAATAATATATTAATAAATATAATTTTTTTTCAAATCTTTTAATAATTATTACAAAATAGGTCAAGTATACCATTTAATAATAAACTTATAATATCACAATCATAATTATGACAATTATATTTTAAAACGAACAAATCGACATTTAAAATCCCCTACAAAAAAGTGCAAAAAAAAAAATTAAATAAAACAAAAGTTTTCATTCGTCACTATCATCATACACGTCACTATCATATACGTCACTATGCTTTTTTTCTTTGTTTTTTTATTATCACGTATCAACGTAAATTAAAGTACTCTTTTTTTTATATTCATGTTACCTTTTTTATTTTTAAATGAAGCAACACGTAACACCCCCGCGTGTATTCGATTCGCGCGCATTTAACACGTCGAACACTCGGCGTGTTGTGCACCTTGCCAAAAACAAGACACCTCGGGGCATCGATTATTATTATACCGGCCCCGATATATCCGCCGGTATCTTTCACGCTCGCGTATCTTCCTCTCATATACACGTGTATGTATGTGTTTATACCTTTATACTATACTAAACTCCTTCTCATCCACACTTTTATACTTTTTTATTTCTTTTTTCGTTCAATACGAGCTCCTTCTGCCGACCATCTGTCTCTTCTTCGAAAGAGAAGTTTATACCAAATGAACACCGTCTTTTGGTAAAACGTTAAGGTAACATTTTACCAGACTTGCTTTCTCTTTCCAACACATACACACAGCTATATACGTATGTACATATATAAATTACAACTTAACCAAACTCATTCGTACACATACGTCAAAAGGAATCATATTAACACGCATATAAATGAATCATTCATATATACTAACCAATTTTCTACTTGAAATATTCACATGCATACGTTCTATGTATGCATATGTAAGTATGCACACGTGTGTATATTTTTGCGGGGTTGTTTTATTACTACCTTTTTTCATTCTTTCCTAATGTTTTCACTTTTTTCTTTCTTCTTCTTCTTCATCTTCTTCTTCTTCTTTTTGTATTCAAGTTGTCTTCCTTTAAAGTTTTTTTTCGATCCCTGTCATGCGTGTCGTCCCTTTGTTGATCCCGTTGAATGTTCTTTTCTTTTGTTAATATACCTTTCGTAATAGCCACTTTACTCATCCCTTTTTCGGGTGTTTCTCGTCATATACGTGAGATACTTTCCCCGACAATATTCATGAACGTGTATTATTTGACTAAAAAAGGAAAAGGAAGGATAAAACAACTGGTATTAAAATCGTTCACCATATTTTTGACTCCGAGTTATTATTAGAGGGTCTTATTTTATTTTATTTTTTTTTTTATTTTTATTTGACATATTTGTCTTAAGATTATTTTCTAAAATTTATTTAAGTTTGGTTATTTATTTTGATTAACATTTTGTATTTATTTATTTAAGATTTTTATTAACTTTATTTATTATTTTGAGGTTATCTAGGTCTCTAGTTACTGTAAGTTTTCAATAGATGACACTGTATTACAGTTCAATTATTTCAATTTACAGATGACACAACCTTACTTTGTCTATTTTTTTCGTGTATTATTATTTTACGTATTTCATTCTGATTGTCGTATTATTTTTATGTTGTTAAATATTATATATTATATATATATATATATATATATCTTTTTGCTTTTATCATTTTCATCTCTAGTATCTTTATTTTCTCCCTAGGAAGTATCTCGAAAAATTCTAAATGGGAAACGAATTAAGTCCTTTCTCATCTTTCTTTTATCTCTTTTAAAATTCTTCTCGTCCTTTACCACGTATTAAAAAAAAGAAAAAAGATAGAAAATGGGAGAAGGGAAAGGAAAAAAAGAGAAAATATTAACAAAACAAAAAAAAAAACAAAAAATAACACAATAAGAATAAAAAAAAAGAAAAATAGTTGAATAAAGTGACGTAGAAAATTTCCACTTTCCACTTTGTTCAGGGATGGAAAAACGAGATAAGTGGAAATGAGAGGGGAAACAAAAAAAAGAATGAAAATGAGGAGACGTAGAAAAGGGATTGGTGGGGAAAAAGAGGATTGGAGTATGAGACAGTGGGTAGAGGGGGATGAAGGGTAAGGAATGAAGGGATGAAAGTGGTATATACATAATGCTCGGTTTAAGGTGTCCGAGCGTTTCCGCGGCTATTCTACAGACATAGTGAGGAAAGAAGAAAAAAAACTGCACCCCCGTATACTTTTTTTTGTCCAACCCTTTTCGTTTTCTTGTAAAATATCTACGAGAGAAAAACCCCTTTCCTACCACCCTCCACGTGAAGCTGGGTACACACGTGTTCGACCTTTCACAAGGATAAGGTAAAACATGTTCTTAAGCTACGTTCACACATATTTTTGCCCTTTACTTTACTCTTTCTTTTCTATCCCTTTTCCCTTTCTTATACTAAGTGCAGTAACATGATCATACCTGTATGTAAGTCTATCTGTTTATGCATGTATGTTTATACATTATATTCCTAGAAAATGTAACTATGGAAAGAAAATAGTAGTAGGAAAAAAAGAAAATTCAGAATAAAATAAAATAAAAGTGAGGTTAGATAGAAGAATTAGAAAGAGAGGGAGAATAGAAAAAAAAATGAGAAAAAAGGTAAAAAGATCTATCCTTTTCCCACCCTTCTACTTGGTCCTTTCCATCTAACCAACCAACTACAAACCTTCCTAACCCCCCACTACTTCCCATCCTACATTTCTCATACTCTCATTTTCTCTCTCCTCGGGCTTCCAATTAAAACCGTTTCACCCCTTGCACGAATTACTCTCCCTTTCTTTCTCTTTTTCCCTTCGACCCTTTTTCTCACTCGCTGGTACAACTAGCAGCCCTGTTTCAGGGGTAATTTTTCAAGATTTTTCCTTGAATGCTTACAAGTAGCATACGACGGGTTTAAGAGAGAAAGGTAAAAAGAAAATAGAAAAGAATGAGAGAGGTGATGGGATAAGAGGGGGATGGGGGTAGGAGGAGGTGGTGGTAGGTCGAGGGGTTGGTTACTCGAGAGATCTTCTTCTTTTCTCAGTGACGAAAATTTCTTAACAAGACGTAACGTTGTGATTCGTTTGGAAACGAAATAACTGCGGCCAAGTAGCATAAGTTAAATGACTACAAGTAAGCCTCCTCTTCTTTTTCTTCTTCTTCTTTAACCTTTTTATTTTTATTCTTCTCATTTAGTTTCTTCTTAGTCGTAGTAATAATAGTAACAATAAAAAGAAAGTGAGAAAAAGGGGATTTGGAAATTATTCTTGAAGTAACGTGATCAAGACAGCAGAAATATGTCTTCGTTTTTGTTCATACAAAATCTTGCTAATTGACTAGTATTAGTATTGTACTAGTATTTTTTATTGCTCGTTTAAACAATAATATTTATACGTAAACATTTAAAAGAAAAATAAAGAATACTTTTCTTTTTAACATTTTATTTTATATTATTATTTATTTTATTAGGACAATAATTTATTCCTAATTTTGTTATAAATTGACTCATTGCAATAAAAAAAATAGAAATTAATATAAAAATTAATTATTATCTTGATTTAGTATTATCTAAGATTCAATTTGTTTAACAAAAATAATTACAAGATATTCCCTTTCAATTTTTCTTAATAATATAATATTATTTATTTTATTAATAATTGTCATCTTAAGACAACATAGAAAATTTTTATTCCTTTAAAAAATATTTATAATAATACACTTAACTATATATATTTAAGATTATAATAATTAATAAGAAAAATATTCTTTTAATTATTTATCTATCTTAAATATACAATTTTAACATATTATGAGTTGAAACTTACCATACATTCAATTGATTGAACATGACTGGAACTAAGCATAATAGCAATATACTTATTTCAAAAACTAGAGGCCCAATTCAATTAAATTAAATTGCAGAACTGCAAGCTAACTTGATAATAGTCTATTACCACTTAACCTTCTATATATTTCGAGGAAAACCTTAAAATATCATAGTAAATTGCACTTTCGTTCTCATAGCTACTCTCATACATTCTATTACGTGATTCTCACAACTAGAGTTAGTATATATAAGGGATTCTATATACCACTATGAAGGTGATTTTTCCAGAAATTCAAGTACAGGCTTTACGAGTAGTTCCAGGTTCGGTGATACTAAAAACTGGGATGATAATTATAGTAGAAGAGAAATCTGCAAGAAAGAGAAAAAACAAAATAGGGGTAGGATGAAGGTAAAGGGAAACTGAATATACATAAACTTAACCCTTCATCAACCAATATTAGTCTTTCAGGGCCAATGTCATATTTTATTTTTTAATTGAAATTGTTAATAATTAATTATAACAAATATTCTTTTTTTTGTATGTTCGTGATACGTTCACAAAATAATTTTCATTGAACATAACATGAGATAAATATCTGATAAAATTGCAATGTTGACGAATTTTCTTGAATTTTTTTACACAATATTTTACTCAAGTCTTTATTTAACATTTCAATAAAAATAAAAACCCTAAAAAGGATATTAATAAATTTTCAGTCATCATTTTGTTAAATAACAATAACATTGAAATAACTCATTCCACGATGAAAGTTATGTTAGTAAAATCTACTTTACCGACGGAACGGTACGTGGGTTAAAATAATTCGACCATATTAACATTTATTACTAAAAAGAAGAATATTATGGTTTTGGATATTCGTTGGGAACGTTAACTTTTCAAATATCTTTTATCTTCTTCTTTTTCCTGTTCTTCTTTCTCTTTAGAAAATGGCCTCTTTTATACGAAAAGGAACAGTCTCCTCGTTGGTTGGTTGTACGAAAATAGCGTATATCTTCGATAATATTTTTACAGGGCTCTAGTAACGTTCGTGGCTCCTCGAAGCAGCCATAATTCACGTCTTCCAACGCGTGTTCCTTGAAATTCGAAAGCGTTTCATCTCTCTCTTTCTCTCTCTCTCTTGCTCTCTTTCTTTCTTTCTTTCTTTCTTTCTCTATCGTTTTCCTTCGAAGGCGCGAACGTCGATCCGTTATTTACAACCCTGCTTCGAAAGGCGAATAAACGTTAAGCGATTTCATTCTCGAGCGATTTCATCGTAGCTCTCTCTCACATCTGCAAAATCGCCAAAACTTTTTTTTTTTCTATCCTCTGAAATAGAAAATCAAATAGTTTTTTTTTTGCCTTTTTTTGTACAACGAAAATTGGTAATACGTTATTATTAATATTTAAAAAATGCTATTTTGTTATATTAAATGTTAAATAATTATTATTTAATTTTAAATACGTTTATCTATTTTTATTTTTATTACAATTGGACAAAATTTGACTTAAGTGATTTAAATGGGATTTTTTTTTTTTTAATATTAATTATTAATTTGTTTGGATAATTAATTGACAATGATTAAAAATAATATCACCTTTTATTTTTTTTAATGATAATAAATATATAATAATTTTGATTTGATCAAAGATAAATTTTGATTTGATTTTAAATATTATAATTCATAATCCGTTTGTAACTTTGAACGAAAACTTTGATAATATTTTATTAATCTAATCCATATGAAATAATCATAATATATTTATAATTGTACTCTTTATAATCCGATAGTAAAATTGAAACTACTTAAACAATCGTGGAAAATAATAGAATGAAAATAGTGAAGTTGGTCACACGTTAGTGGATGCATGCATACAAATCAATTATACAAAATTTCATCCGGATTGGACGGACGGCTGTAATGGTTTTAATGATTGGTAATGAAGTTGCGGTTTAGGAAACATCGCTAACAATTTACCCCAGCGGTATTAT
Source organism: Polistes dominula (assembly GCF_049000335.1). Taxonomy (NCBI): domain Eukaryota; kingdom Metazoa; phylum Arthropoda; class Insecta; order Hymenoptera; family Vespidae; genus Polistes; species Polistes dominula. The sequence continues at coordinate 2,560,355 of NW_028301061.1, read as the reverse complement.
AATTAATCATTTAATTTAAACAATACGCCTTCCTATCCAAATATATGTATATTTGTGAAATTTATGACAAAAAAATACAAATACGAAAATATGATATAAAATAAAATCGATTTTTCAATATTAACGATCGATTGAAATGATTTAATTAAATAATATACAGCTAGATTGTGTTACACAATATTTTACCTTAAATGAATCAATTTAATTCTAAAATCATATAATTGAAATTTTCTTTAAAAAAAAAAAACGTAAAGGTGTATTTTATTTAAAAAAAAACTTTAGTAGAAACAGTTTGTACATACATTTACATATTCTACTTATAATATATATTTCTGTAAATATTATATTTTTATTACACTTATCACAGAGAAGCCATAACATCGATTTAATTTGTATAATACTTTAACTTTACAATTGAACCGTATCAGTTTGTTTATATCATTAAATTTCTTAACACAAGAAATAAGGTTAGGTTCGTGTAAAACGACCATCTTTAAAAATGAGTCAATTTGACTGACGTATTAAGTAAATCAAATAAAGATTACTATTACTTAAACTTAAGAATTACTATTTGTATACATAATTCATAATTCTATTTAAAAAAAAACAAAAACAATGTTTAAATTTTAAATACATCTCTAGCAATAAATTCTTAAATGATTCAACGTAGTGTTAAATAAAAATAAAAAAAATAAAAAAAAAGAAAAAGAAAGAAATATTTTAATTGAAATCAGTTTAAAGGGGAAAAAAAGAAATCATGACGATGAAAGGGACTTTAGGGAAGTTTCTCACGTACGATTTGGTAGAACTAGAACACGATACCGATCGAGGTTTTAACAGGGAAAGGAAGGAAGGAAGGAAGGAAGGAAGAAAGGAGGGTTGGGAGGGGGAGGGTTTCTGTTTCGATCCAGTATTAATTCGTTCCGCTCCGGAAGCTAATCCAGACACGAGACTAACCCTTGTCCATCTTCTTCCTTTCCCACCCTCAAATCCGTCGCTTCTGGCTCCCTTCGAAACGTGACTAGGAGTCGAAATCGTTCCCTTCTACGTACTACACGTTTCTCTTCCTATTTTCTTTCTAAAAACCCCGTCCCCCTTCCCTCCCTCTCCCCCCCTGTCTCTCTCTCTCTCTCTCTCTCTTGCCCTTTCCTCGTCTTTTTTCCTCCTGCAGTTTTTCACATTTTTTTTCATTCCCTCTCTCCTCTCTTCTACTCTCCTATCCACGGTTCTCGCTTTAACCTTAGCATTCTGTTTCGAAGCCGTTTAAACTGAAATTCAACGTCTTCCGTGTGGTAGAAACTTTAAGAACTCGTCGTTACGAATAAAAGAGAGAGAGAGAGAGAGAGAGAGAGAGAGAAAAAGAGAGAAAAAGAAACAAAAAATGGAAACCTTGCCACGAGTATAAATGGAAATCGATGAGAAAAATATCTGCGTGTGCCTTTTAACCGTAATATTTTTCCCACCCTCATCCCCAACCCCTCTATATAATAAATATATATTATATATATACATATTTAGATTACATATATATATATATATATATGTATAACTTTAACCTACCAAGCGGTCATTTTTTTCCCCACCGTTTTACCCCCACAATCCAATTCTTTTACCCCCTCCACTTTAAAGATCGATGATTCATGAAAAATATAGTGGAAAATAACAATTTTCGTTATCGAATGATTAATTGCGATCTATCGAAATAAAATATAAATATGTAAAACACACACACACACACACATACACATACACATACATAAACATACGTTTACAAGCATAAATTCGATCTTGAATGTGTACCTGACATTTTCATATTATTTTCATTGATTTTTCAAAATAAAAAAAATAAAATAAAGAAAGATAATAGGAAACAAAAGAAAGGGAAAAATATTCGCATAGTAAAAACGGTTATAGTAATAATAAAGAAAAATCTGTTACCGTCATACCACCTGAATGCGGATTTCATACGAAAGAAAAATAACGCGTGTAGTGGAAAGAAAGAGGGGAGAGAAGAGGAGAGAAGGGAATATATAAAAAGGGAAGGAGACTATATATGTGTAGGGCCTTCTCTAATAAATTCCATTAGGTATGGGCTCTTGCTCGCCGAAGGGCCCCGATATTATGTTACGCGTTTTGACGTGCACACTCTCAATGGGATGTTCAGAGCATCCATTACTCGGCCCGGTGCGACAACAACCTTTGAAGGTTTAGGACTTTCATTCACTCGTATCTTCTTTTTTTCCCCGAATAGGATAGATTGTCCTTACCTATTCCGTTCGATTTTCTAAGTTTAGGTTAGGCACGAGTAAGAAGAAGAAGAAGTAGTAGTAGTAGTAGAAGTAGAAGAAGAAGAACAACATCAAAACCAGACCCAATACAAACCGTAAGGCCCTTAGGACCCATCCAACCAACCGAACGTATATAATTCGATTCACAGATGCCTTATTTCTAACCGCGTGAGTATCCTTTGTCGCAAGGACTCTCATCTTTAAGAGATATATACGTGCCATGAGTAAAAGCATGAACGCGTAGAATAAGAAATTCTAGTTGGCTGGATGGTTGAAGATGGATGGGTAGATGGATGGATGGGGTAGGGAGGGGATCATGATCATCATCATTCCTTTTGTGCATGTCTCCTGTTTCTTTCTAGTTCGTTCCTAAGCTTCTGCTTTCTTCTTTTTTTTTTTTTTGCTTTTTTTCCTATTCTGTACACTCTACTTTCTTTATCTGTGTATTTCTTTTTTCGTTCATATACTCGTTTTGTGTGTGTGTGTGTGTGTGCGTCTAAGTTTCAATACCTTTGTCTTTATCTTCTCTTAATCCGTTAGTTTCTACGCATTAAATCTTAGTCCCTTATTCTTACCCTTTTTCGTTACTTCCCTTTCATTACTTCGAAGTTTCCTTGATAGATCCTGAGGTGTCTTGTCAAGGGAATCGAAGGAATAGGACAATACCAACCAACCAACGTTGACTTAGCTTTTCTGATCATCTATTAACAAGAAAGAGGGAAGGGAATAGTAGAAGAAGAAGAGAGGAAAAGAGAAGGGCCCTCTTTTTGCACCATGGACTTTTCCACTTCCATGATTCGATTCGATCCGATTCCATTCGATTTCGAGGACTACTCGACTCATACGTCCACTCGAGATTTCTCTTCCCGATAGTTTCTATTCGAGCATGGAATATCGATGAGCCTTAGAAGTTTCTTTCCCTTCGTACGTCCCTTTTTTTTTCTTTTTTCTTTTTCCTTGCCTTTTATTTGTCTTTACCTTTTCTTTTTCTTTTTTTTTTTTGAAAAGTCGTTCATTTTTTTTTTTGAAGTAATATTAAAGATAAGCATATTTGGAGGTTATGTGTGTACTTTTTTGTGTATCTTTGATTATAAGATAAATATTAGATTATTATTGGATTTTATTTTAATACTAATTGACAATAATACTATTATTAGTTTTTTTTTTTTTTTTTTTAGAATTTTATTTACAATACTTTGACACAAATGACGATTATAATCGTCATTGTTTGAGCAGGTTCAAAAACAATTTTATTGTACGAACATTAAACAGATAAATTATAATATTAATCAAAAATAATAATTAAAATGTTTATCAAATTTTATTAAAAATATTCTAACAGAAATGACGTCATTGTTTTATCTGGGTTGTTTCAACACGTTTGAAAAATAAAAGAAAAGGTTTCAATAATGGTGAACATTGTTTGAACGGTAAAAAGAATTTTGTGGTAGGTCAAACAAGGTTTAACCTTTAGCGATAATCATCCAATCTTCCATGATGACTTTTCTTGTCTATTTTGGTCTTCTTTTCTTTCTATTTCACACTTTGTTTCAACAAGCTAAGTCGATAACTTTGAAGAGGCTAGTAGAATAAGATTCGAATTGCACGATACCACCAACCCCATGCCAGTTCTATTCGATTCTTTCTATTTTTATTTTTATCTTTTATCGTTCTAGAAACCAAGGAACATTTTCTTTTCCATTTTACGTACTGGTAAACATTGCTTAGAACAATGGGAATGAATGAAATTTCATTGCATGGAAAAAAGTATCTCTGATAGAAAAATCCTTTTTGAATTGGTTGTAAAATCAAAATTTATTCGTGAAACACCAATCGATGATTATATTTTCATTTTTTTTTTTTTTTTATTTGTATCAAACAAAAAAATATAGAAATTTTATTAAATTTTTCCTATTTTTATAAATAAAAAAACAAATCCCAATTGTATATTAAATAATATTATTGATTTATATATTTTATTTGTTCTAGACAACCTTATAAAATTAAAATTACAATTACAATATTTTTAAAAAGGAACACTTTAATTATAATTCCCCAAAAACTTTTTACAAAAAAAAACTTATACTTACTTACAAAAACATATAATATAATATTAAAACGTTTAATCAACTAAACAACAACCCCCTCAATTTCGTATAAATCAAATAGTTAAGAAAAAAATAAAACACACACACACACAATAAACTCAGTCAATCCAATTAAAATTAATTAATATTTAAATCTCATCCATCGATACATCAGAAAATTAAATCCCCCAAATTAAATCCCCCAATAAGAATCGAATAATATTATTTCTGCTTCTTCGCCCTTTCTTCCCCCAATTCGTGTTTCAAAGTATACCCTTCAAACGAGCCACCAATTGGAATAAAAAGAAGAAAAGAATTAAAAAAAAAAAAAAAAAAAAAAAACAGGGAGAAGGATGCAAGACGAAGAATAACAAGAATAAGAAAAAGAAGAAGAAGAAGAAGAAGAAGATGGTAGGGTGGTTTGAGAAAATGGTGGGTATACGAATGGCTAAAAATGAGTGGTGGGTGGGACAGAGGAGGGGAGGAAACGAAGAAGAACGATTAGACGAGATTGAGAAAGTCTTTTGTCCTTCGTACGAGACGAAACTTCTTTTTTTCTCTCTCTCTACCATTTTATTCTATTATTTCGTCTCTTCCTTTCTTTTCATACACCCCCTCCCATCCCAACCCCCTGTTTCTTCGTACACCCGCCCACCCTTTATCCTTTACTTATACTATTTCCTTCTTCATTCTTTCTCATTTTGGATCACCTCCTGTTGCGCCCTTTATCACGTAATGTCTTCCATCGGAAAGAAGAAGGGCAGTTCGTTATAGGGTTGAGAGTAAAGAAAAAGAAAAAAAAAATAGAAAGATACGAAAGGATCCGCTTCATTGGTTCCTACTCTAAGTACAAGAAGAAACTGCTCGAATTTCCTACCAAAAACCGTTTCCTTTTAACCCTCACCCTCCCCTCACCTAACCCCTCGTCAACCCCAAAGTTTATCCCCACTCCTATCCCTACCTATTGCTTCTTAATCTTTTCTCTATCTTTATTTCTCTCATCAACCCTTTTAGTCTTTTTTTATATTTCTTTTCACGTTTCTTAGCGATACAATGCTTGACCCTGAGCAACGAATGGAAATGGGTGAACTATGGGTTAGGAGATTAGTTTTAGATTATTATTGAATTTTATACTTATTAGTTTGCTTTTTATTTAATTGGTTGTATTGATGAAAATTTTGTTAGTTTTTTTTTTTTAATGATTATATATGTTTTTTTAGTCGTTTAGTTTATAGGACTTTAATGATGGGAAAAGATGTGTGTCGTATATTAAAAATTAAAACCCAATTGTTAAATATTATTTAAATTGTTTTCCAAAGTATTTGATCAAAAATATTAACATTTAATTCTATTTACTATATCTTTATACATAAAAATTTAGTGTCACATTGTTTGTTTCTAACAAACTTCGAAATTACTGAACCAATTTTAATGAAAATTGTTTTTATTTTGTATATTTTTTTTTTTAACTTAAGATATAGAATAGTTTATATCCTGATTATTTTTATTTTTTATTGCTAATTTAAGGATTTCTTATTTAAAGGTTATCTAGGTCTTTAGGTACTGTAAGTTTTCGATAGATGGCGCTGTACTACAATTCAGTTATTTCGACATATTCACGTCGTACTTTTTTCTCAGAGTTACATATCACATAACTAACCTTGCTTTTTTTTACTCTAAATTGTTTAGAATGATATTAAATCAACATTTTATAACAAAGAGCACCATATATATATATATATATATTTTAATTATTGTACCATTAGTTTAACATTTTTCTATTATATCATTTGAATAAATCATTCTTTTTTTATAATGTAAAATGTATTATCTTCATTTATCTTAAATACAATTAAAAATAAAAATTACTTTCGCAATTATTAGAACAAAACATTCTTCTACCCTGTAAATAATTATGATCTATTTATTGTATTATTACATCGTACAAAAAAATGATAGAAACATTTAATAACCTGAACACAAATGTATTAATACTTGTATGTAAAGAAGATTTATACATGAAAGGACATTTAAAAGAAACATTTAAATGTTTCGAACATCGAAACGAATGGGGTTGGGAAAAAATAAAGAAGATACAGATTAGTATAATGTGCATATCCAAGAGCAAGCCAAGAAGGAGAAAGAAGGGAAGTTAAGGGGGGATAAAGGAGGGGAGGGCGAGGTTAGAAAAAAAGTAAGCCACTTGAAAAAGGTTCTTCTCAGACGTTTTTCCACACGCGAGGCGTGTCTAATCGAAAGATCGGCTCAACCCCTTTCTTTCCCCCTTCTTCTGTCCCCCCTTGGCCCTTATTTCTCCCTTCTTCGGTATATGAACGCGACTTGGACCCACCTGTCCAGGATTACGTAGAAACTATTGTGCAAAGTCTTAAAGAAGAAAATGCCTGTTTCTTTCTATCTATCTTTGTATATATATGTACATGTGTATGTGTGGATGTGTGTAGATGTATATATATATATATATACCTCTCTCTTTTGATCTCGTTTTTTTTTTTTTCTAAAAGGATTGCAATAGAATGTAGCAAAGGAATTGGATTGATATTTCCAAGCGACCTCGTTTTTTGTTTTTTTTTTCATCTTTTTTACTTAACTCCTTTTTTGTGTTTGTATGTGCGTGTGTGAATTTGTTTTTATTTCACCCTTCTATGTTGGGTATAAGATATATGTGAGAGACCCAATTTGTGTGAGTTAGTTTCTTAGAGTTCAATAAATAATTCAATAATCCTTCTAACTTTATTTATTTTTATATTTGATTTTATTTTATTGAAGATGTTTAAGTAATTTATTGGAAATATTTTGTATTGATCATCTTTAATGCATCTTTAAAGTAACCTTGACCTTAGTTTTAAAGTAGAATGAAATATTTGGGAATTTTGTACATGTTTTAATTAATAATTTATTTTGTATTCTAAAATCATCAAATATTGGAAAGATTTTGTTTAAATTTAATACTAAATTTTTTGAATTAATATACTATTCATTTTTTGACCCTTTCTCCTACTTCAGTGCCTTTTTGGAAGTATATAAATTAATTTTCAAATGTAATAAACAATTTTCATAAACTTTACACATTTCTGAGATTCGTACGTTTATATTTTATTTAATAAACTTATTATAAATAATAATCCAAGAAAATTTGTTCAAATGAAAGAGTAAAAAGATTTAAAATGATGGAGAAGCAACTCTATGTCAAAAGTTAACCGATATTTATCGCAGGATTTTGTTAAATAAAGGGGGAAAAAACTAAGGATATGGTCGGATTTGTTTTAAGAAATTGGTGAGGGTTCAAAATGGGAGGAGGGTCTACAGGATACAAGAAAGTATAGTCAAAAATAAGAAGGGAGAAATTTTACGATGTTAAGGGAAAACGTCTTATGTCAGTTTAAAACTGATTACTGCAATAAAAGTAACAATAAAAATAATAATAATAATAATAATAAAAATATAATTACCAGGAAAGTTCTGACTATTTTTTAGAATAAAACAAAAGTAATAAATTTTTATATGACTAGCATTGATTAATATTTGTTAAATAATATAATTATTACTTGATGATAATTTGTATATTACATTTTCAAAAAATATTTTACATCCGTAGAGACCAAAAATTGAATCGGTGTTTGACAGAACTGACAGAACTTTCCTATAAATCTAATATTATACAAATAACAATAATACAAATAAAAAGAAATGATTTAAAAAAAAATATATATTATCATTGATATAATTTTTTAAAAAAAAAGTAAAAAGTTAGGGGATGATATATTAAAGGGGGTTGAAACTAACAAATCTATCTTTTTTTTTTTTTTGTCATTTTTTTGTTTTTTGTTTAATTTGAAGATCTTGAAAGATGAAATCTAAAAGAAAAATTGGTTTGATTGTTTGTTTGCAGGGTGTTTATTGGACAATTCGGCACCACGGGGCCCGCCCGATGTGCCACCCCGTAATCCTACAATGAGCCGTCTTAACGGAAGACTGCCAGGAAGTCACGCAGCAAGCGATCACGAACGCGATCCTGATCTCGAACCATCCTGTCTCGTACGCACCCCATCCGGTAACTTCTACAATGTACCAAGTAAGTCCTTATTCTTATTCTTCATCCTCTTCTCCATTTGCTAAAAGATCTTCGTTAAATCTGATTTATCGGTCGACAGATTTTTACGAAGGAAGAAAAAAAAAAATAAAGGGGAGTAGGGAAAAAAAGATTGAACAATAAGAAAAAAAGAAAGAAAAGAAAAATAATATATTAAAGAAATTAAAGGAGAGATAGATAATGAAACAGGGGGGAGGGGAGGGGGGGAAAGGCCCAACGATCGAAAACGTGGGAAAGGATTTATGTCTTTTCGATCTTTTGTCTGGTTTTGCCTTATTAACGTCTTTTGCTGTTTTTTTTTTTTTTATCGTTTTGTGCATTTGTTCAAGGTTCGTAATTGGTTGTACAAAATTGTTTCATATATTTTTGTTTTTTCAATCCCAACATTGGGTTAAGGGTTAAAGTAATTGTTAAAGCAATTTGTAACACAAATTAAGTTCGTAGAGTATTTCTGAAAACATTCATACCTTCTTGATTTTTTAATTTTATTTTGTTTTTTTAATTTGCTTTATTTTTTCAGTCCAAATATTGGGTTAAGGGTTAAAGTAATTGTTAAAGCAATATAAAATATACTTTAATATAATATAAATATAATATAATAAACAGTAAAATATTATACTTTTAATATCATAAAAAATATAATATAATAAACAGTAATAAATTATACTTTTAATATAATAAAAAATATAATATAATAAACGCTAAAATATTATACTTTTAATATAATAAAAAATATAATATAATAAACAGTAAAATATTATACTTTTAATATCATAAAAAATATAATATAATAAACAGTAAAATATTATACTTTTAATATAATATATATATACCTCTATTACATTATGTAATAAGTTTCATTAACTTAATCCTTGCAAATTGATCTTTCATTATTATCTTTCAATTCCAACTTTATAAAACCAACTAATTTACACTTTAAACGTTTCTACATTTATAACCATCATCTAATAATCATTATGGGATTTAAATAATATTTGCTAGTATATTGTATCAGTATCATCAACTTAATCGTTGCAAATTGATCTTCCATTATTATCTTTCAAACCCAACTAATGTGTGTGTGTGTGTGTGTGTATACCTAAAATTTAATTAATATTACTAGCAACTAAAAGAAATATATTAAAAACATATGATTATAAATATTATAATAAATCAGAATAAAAACAGAAAGGTCTTACATTAGTTGAGTGAGAAAGAGGTTGTTTAAATGAATTGAAATTAAAAAAAAAAAAATTGAATCCTTTTAAAATCTCGACTTAAAACGAATCGAAAAAACTTGTTTTTCGTATTTTTCACCGAATAAACGAACTCGTGTGTTTGTGTGTCTCGTCTACGATAAAGTTTCGTTGCTGGATGAGAGTAAAAGATGGTAGATGAAAGAAGGAGGGTTTTTTTTTTTGAGGAGAAAAGGAAAGGGTGGGTTTTCTAAAAGATCAAAAGTAACTCCTATCTCGGCAGGCCTTTCCTCGGACTTTACGAAAAGTATATATGAGTACATCTCTATAAGTTAACTTCGATTTTCTCCCTTCACCACCTTTACCCTTCCCCCATCCCCTCCCTACCTCCCTTTCTCCAACCAAAGAAGTCAAACATTTAAAGACTACTAACTTCAGTTGATAAAGTAAAAGAAGTAAATGGTATAGATAAAGATGGATAAAGTAAGCGAGTCTAATATTTGACGATGGAAAATTGAGAAAGAAAAAAAACTCACAAATAGTAGTTTTTTTTTTTTTTTTTTTTTTTAGAATATGGTTTGAAAATGATTTTGATAGTGCGAGCTTTGAAGTATAATTATGTGGGTATTTAAAGTATATAAAACAAAGTATGATATAATATGTAAAATAAATAAATATAAAAGGTAATATAATATATATATATATAAAGTAATTGATATAAAATAAAACATATGTAGTATAATATAAAATAATATAAAATAAAATAAAATATAAAATCATATAAAATAATATAAAATAATATAAAATAAAATATAATAAAATAAAATAAAAATAATATAAAATAAAATAATATAAAATAATATATAAAAATAATAAAACAAAGTAGGATATAATATATAAAATAAAAAAATAAAACATAACATAATATAAAATAATAATATAAAAGATAACACATACATATGTAAAATAAAATTTGATTATAATGAATTACCAAATATCACAATAAAAATTTCCACTAGAAATATAATAAAAATGAAAAAGAGTAATACAATTATTCATTAATAATGAATTTAAACAATATTTGATGAAAATATGAGAATGTATAGTAATCAATGAATACTTTATTATCTTTTATCTCTCACTCAAATTCATTCTCCTACTTTTAAACAAACATACACATTCTCTTTCTCTTTTTTTTCTCTTTTTTGTCTGCTTCCTATTTTATCTACCAAGCAGAACCTTTAAAGACCTTCGGGAAGGCCTCGAAAGTACCTGAAAACTCTTGGAGATTTTCTTCTAAACTTTTCTAACTTGCCTGTTTGTTGAGATACCAACTACCATCTCATTCTCTGTCTCTCTCTCTCTCACACACACACACACACACACACACACACACACAGACAGACACTCTATTTTTCTTTTTTTCTTTTTAACTATCTTTCTTTTTCTCTCTCTTATTTATTTATTTATTTTTTTTTTTTTTAATCTTTCTATCCTACTCTCTCTGTCTCACTTTGTTTCATTATTCATTTAATCCGTTTAAAAACAATTCAACTTTTTTTCATTTTATTCGACACCAACGAACTCAACGATGCAATAATTTTCATTGAAAAACAAAACAAAAAACATCGTCCACATAAAATAGAGGCAACATTAAAATCTAAATTCATCCTAATCTTATTTTAATTCATATCAATTTTATTATATTATTTTTATTTATTATAATGCACACAATTATGAATTTATACTTCAAATCCCCCAAAAAAGTATCCTAAAATTTATTCAATTCAAAGTATAATATTTAAAAAATCAATCCCCCACCCCGCAATCGAGACTACCCTCACATTTGAACATAACATAACAAAAAAAAAAAAAAAAGAAATGAAAAGAATAGTAAATCAAAATAAAAAAGGGAACTTGCACAAATATCGAGTGGTTAACTCGATGAAATATTCTCTTGAAAAATCTTTCTAAGGTTAACAACAGTGAAATGTGAAAACTCGTTTTCTTACCCTAAGCATACCGAACATGAAAAGGTACAACAAGTAGATACCTAGAGGGGATGGTTCTCTTTAGTTAAGAACTCTCCTCTTCATTTCTTTTCTGTTTTCTTAGGAATAAAGATTTTAAGAAGAAAAAATATTGTGTACGTTTGAAATCTATTCCAGGCGCCAGAATTGTTCATTTTTTTTTTTTTTCAACAAAAATTTTTATATCTATTGATTTCTCTTATATACTTGGATGTGTATGTAGGTGTAAGTATGTGTATGTATGTATATGTCTTCTAAAGTAAACTCAAAGCATTATAAGTTAGTGTTGGGATCCTAAATGGGGTGTCCTTTCTCAAGGCGGAGACAGGAATGACAGAACATCGAAAGCTGTTTCACCGAGACCTTGATTTATGATCTTAAAACTTATTGACTCAAGGTTATGACACTGTCCAACACGCTTATGACCTTTTATAATATAATACTGAAAAATCTTTATTCGTTTACAGTTGACTACACCTCTATTATAACTCATACCACATACATTAGTATACTTTTAGATTCGATGATATTACTATTATTCGCAAGATTTTCTTCTATACCTTTTTCTAAAGCTCCCTGTCTTCCTATTATATTTTGTATTCAATGTGTACATGTGTCTGTGTATGTGTATATATATTTAGAACAGTAAGTTGTCGATAAATCGTCTAATAGTTGATACTAAACATAAATTGAGACATGTATCACCATCATAGTATTTGTCATACAAAGTTCTTAGAATTTCATGCGTGTGAACATTTTTTATATCATTTAAATATTGTAATTAATATTGTTAAATGTCATGAGAACCATCACATATTGAATACATGTGTATTTAATATCAAAAAGACATTGAATCTCTTTTTAATTTTTTATTTCAATATTTGGTGCTACTAGGGTTAGGTCTACCAGAAAATTTTGTTCATTTTTTAAAATAAAGTAAAATAATACATTATTTCTAATTTGAATAATTAATTAATTTAATTACTTTTGAACTCTTGCCAACATGGTGGCAATTTATAATTCCATTTTAAGAAATGGGGCTTTACCCCTAGTGACGAAAAATTGAACTAATGTTTGTTTGAACGGACAGAATTTTCCTTTAGATCTAATATTTTAAATTTATTATTATTTTATTTTAATGTTGATATTACACGCAAATTAGGTCAAATTGAAGCTGCATTATTTGCAAGTTTGGACAAATTGCAAAATTACAACTATCCAAATATTTGTAATAAAAAAAAAAAATTCCCAACAAATTTAACTAAATCTCATGAAGAATATTTTTCATAATAAATTCTTAGAAATTTCTTCTTGCGTGTGAAGAACCCATTGAACCCATTGGAAGGTAATAATTAAAAAATCACGGTTGTCCAGTAAATTTGAAGTCAAAAAATTTGAACGAAACTTTTAGAAATAATAATCGGTCGTTCGCAGGTAGCACAAATTAGGTTATAAATCATGGTGAAAATAAATGGCACGTTATTTTGTCCAGTAGGAGGAGTAGGAGGAAGGAGGAAGGGTGTGTTCCCTTTAATTTGATTTCGTGCGCAGCTTTTAAACGTCGAGAAAAAGAGTTAGATTGTTCAGTTTTTAGTTAGGGTTATAGTTGAAAATGGGTATAATCATGGGATATCTGCTTAAATGCTATAATCGTTAGACAATCGTTCAGGTACCGCGTGCTGCTTCTTAACACCTACAATTAACGGCAGGGGGCCAGGATATGCGAAGAAGGGCCCTTACCTTCCCACGCCTTTTAGTTTTAAAAAACACACGTCATTGACTTTGTAAATTTGCTGAAGAAAATAAAAATATTTTTTTCTTTTGCAACAATAAATAAAAATAAAACAAAAACAATATTATTATAACCAAATCTTTATGCAAATTTTCATAATATTATTTTAATATTTTCAAATTAAGTAAAATTACAAAATTATATGTAGAAAAGTTACAAAAATATATATATTTAGAGTATTAATAATTTAATTTAATACATTAAATGAATAAAAAAATATATACTGTAGCTCATGTGAGCCAAAATATGGCGTTGTCGTATAGATAAAGGTTAGGTTATGTTCAAATGTTTGGCGCCAGTCATCGAAATCTATGACCAACATATGGCGCTACACTTACCTGTATCTCTTTTTTTTCTTTTTTTTTTTTTTAAATTAAATTATTATTTTATAAATAAATTAACGTAATAAAAACATATCTGTATGTGAATGCAACGTTGTGTGAAAATTTCAAGACAAGTATAAGGATACAAGACAAGATAAAGTACTTTTAAACATTAAAGGTTAGAAATAAATGAAATCTACATTTTAATATATATAGATAGACTATAAATAATTTAATTCAATAAATTTAATAAATTAAATGTCAACCTTCACATAAGTTTGGTGATAAATTTTGATATTTTGACGATACTAATGTTTTAGATCGTTTCAATTGATAGTAACACAATCATAATAATTAAGAAAATAAAAAAATACGATGGGGTGGGAAAGGGGAAGGAGAAATATCATGAAAAGGTGAAATGCAGTTTCGCAGCCACACGAAAGCCCCCGTATGTTAATCTGAGAAACATTAAACTGTAATCAATTTGAGACCGTTACTTCGTTTGAGTATTAACGAAGTCGGCAGGTAATTAATCATTCGAAGAAGGGGAGAGTAGGAAAGAGTGATAGGGAACAAAGAGAAAGTATAGGGGTGCTTGAAAAGAAGATATATCCACCGTCGAGTAATTTAAAGGGTAGGAGGGGGGGAGTGGAGGATATTTCGTACTGAAAAAAGGGGTTATTTTAAAAATATAGTGTACAAGAAAATACAAAAGTTTCATTAGGTTTAATAATATTATCCACACTGTAAATTCGTTGTTTTAACAGGTACAATAATTATTTGCAAAATTGTATGAAGTTTGTTCAATAAAAATGTGTTCTTTTAATTTTTTGTAATTTTTAAAATATAAAATATAAGAAAAATATAAAATATAAAAAATATTATTTAAAATTTTGAAAAAAAAAATATAATAACTTTATGAACAACTAGTTTTTATTTTCTATTATAAATAAAATCGTGTTGGATATAGTTTCAAGGAATAAAATTTTTTTGCTACATTGAAAGAATATTATTTGAACTTTGATATTTTCAATCTGTTTCTCAAGAAAACTGGTAAACTAGCACTAACTACATATATGGGTAATAAAAATCAACGTAGAAACGATTAAACGCCTTAAAAAGAAATCAAAAGTTAGTAAGAGAGAGAAAGAGAGAGAGAGAGAGAGAGAGAGAGAGAGAAGAAGTCTGATCAGAATTTTAATTTCTTCGTGTCATTGACATTTTTCTGCATTCTTTTATCCTTTTTCTTCTATTTCTTCCACAGTGACGTCTAATAATTTTTCTTAACCCCCTTTTTTAAACACAATTTCCTTTCCAATTTTATTTCCCATCGAGCTTATATTTTATTTTATAAATTATTTATAATTAAAATTGTTGTTAAATTAGAGTAAAATATTGTCCTCATAAGAATAATAATAACAGTTCAAAAGAATATCAAACAATTAAAAAGAAAAATCTAAATTCTCGAATTAAATTAAAGATTAAATTTTAGTGTCACCAACTTGTTACATAACCTACAATTTTTTTATTAAGTAAATACAAGATTTGTATTATTTATATTTTTCTTTGAACACCCTATAGCCTTGTTAACGATATTATCCCATAAAAATTCAAATGAAATTAATGATAGATACAATAAAAAAATTCTCAAATTAAATTAAACATTGTATCTTACAATTAATGTTACAAACTCATAACATAATCTACAATTTTTTCAATAATTTTAAATAAAAATTTTTGTTTCTATTTTTTTTTTTAAACACCTTATAGTCTTATTAACGATATTATCCTATAAACATTCAAATGAAATTAATGAAAGATACAATAAAAAATTCTCAAATAAAATGAAACATTGTATTTTAGTGTCAAACACTTTCATTTCATTACTTACAATGTTTACAGTAAATAAATACAAACCCCACCCCCACCCCTTCTCTTTTATATTTTTTGTTTCTCCCTTTTTCTTTATATTCTTTGAACACCCTGCGGTTTTGTCAACGATGTGTCTTCCCTTGAAATTTAAACCAAAACCACGGTGAATCATGTACTTATCGATTCAACGACCGCTTCTTTAATTTTCTTTCTCTCTTTCTCTCTCATACACACTCACACACATACACTTTCCCTTTTTCTCTCTCTCTCTCTCTCTCTCTCTCTCTGTCTCTCTCTCTCTGTCTGTCTCTCTCTCTCTCTCTCTGTCTCTCTTTCTCTTATATTCTACGCGTGCACATCGATGTTTTCGAACGAAAGAAAAGACGTCGTGCGTCTGGCATCATAAAGACTTATTTATCCGGTTAAAAGAGAAAATAGTATGGTTACAAATAGCATTGTGTAGAAATCCTCTAAACGAGCAACATCAATCATTAGAAAATTATTTTCAATTTCTACTCTCGATAATACAATACGAAACAAAAGTTTATTATATTAAATGATTATTAATGATCAATTGGAAAACGATTGACGACCCCATTTTTTATTTTTTTATTTTTTTTATTAAATTGTAGAAAAATTTAATATATTATCTTTCTTTTTAATGCAGTATAAAGGGTTGCCTATCTTTTGGCGCAAAAATATAAACATAACATATTAAACATTTTTAACATATGATAATTAATGATAAATTGTTATTCTACATTTATTAATATATTTAAACATAATTTTTGAGAATTCAATTTTTTAATTAAATTATATGAAAATTTAGTAATGTATATAATATATTATTTTTTATTTTAAATGTAGTATACAAGGTTTTGACTATTTTCTTTAAAATATTAAACAGTTTTAACTATGCTAATCAATTTTTTTTTTTTATTGTATATGGATAATTAATTATAAATTATAATTCTACATTTATTAATATATTTGAACACAATTTTTGAGAACTCATTTTTTAATTAAATTATATAAAAATTTAATATTATATATATATATATAATATATTATTTTTGTTTCTAAATGCAGTATAAAAGGTTGCATATCTTCTCTAAAATATTAAACATTTTTAATCATGCTAATTTTGCTTTGTTACTATATATAATAATTAATAATAAATTGTTATTCTATTATACATTTATAATTATATATTTTTAAATGTAATTATTATTTTTATTTATTATATTAATTAATTTATTAACAAACGTTTATTTTCTTGTTGTTTCAGAGATACCGAAGAATGAATATAATAATAAGAATCAATCGACAGGGAATAGTCCAATAAAAGTTGAACTACAAAACAACATGGACAGGTAAAAACTTATATCTTTATCTTGTTTAAATAATAAATTTATCAATTTATTAATAACAATAATAATAATAATAATAATATTACAATATTTCTAATCATAAGTGTATATCAAAGAAACAAATCGAATGAACGAAATGAAACAATCTAAATTAATAATTTATAATTTAATTTGAAAAAGAAAATGTTTATAAATTTTCGAATTAATAGTTAAAAAATTAATAAACAATCATTAATAAATATTAAATCGATAATGGTTTAATCATAAATAGTTTTAGCTTTAGTTAGCTTTATTTAATGAATAATTAAAGCATTAATAGTTTTCAATGTGTAGCTAATATTAATATTATTTTATTATATAATAATATTATAAATTATATTATTAAATTTTTATTTTTTTTCTTTTTTTTTTAATGAAAAAACAAAATAAAAATGTATAATATGTTACCAAAAAAAGAAAAAAATCAAAAGTTTAAATAACTCTACTTATAACTCGATTTAATATATTAAAAATGTTATAATAAATAATAAATAAAAATTATTCAAAATACGATATATGAAAGAAAATTTCCAAGAAGAATTTTCAAGAAATGAGAAAATATTGTTAACTGAAAAAAAAAATTATAAAAGCGTGCCATAAGATTAAGGACTATCGGAACGAATGAACCGTAACGATACAAAGTATCCTTGCTTTCTTCTCATACCTATATATACATACATATATATATATATATATATATATATATATATATATATATTTCTTTTTTCCTTCTTCTTTTCCCCTTCTTCGTACAGAAGCAAAATTTGACAGTGTCGTGAATCATCCATACAAACGAGTAACACAAGCACAATGATTCGATGTTAGAACGAAAATTCACGTCTCTTATACGTCCGTGTGTCGTGTTATTTGAAAAATAAAATCAAATAAAATAAAAAACGAGAAAAAGTAAGAAAGAAAATAAAAGAGGAATGGTAAGGTAAGGTGAGGAAAGGTTGGGAAGGAGGGGAAAGGTGAAGAACAACTTTCTTAGCCGTGAAAAATCATAACGAATCCTTACGGATGTTCTTTTATTATTTTTATACGCACGGTCGTCACGGATCCTTGAATTAGATGGATGGACTGTAACGAAATGATTATTTTCTTTCATTTTCTTGTGAAAAAAAAAAAATAATAATAATAATAATAATCCTCGAGTTTATAAACTTAAAAAGGTAACTTTTGCATATGCACGAACAAAAATAACGAACTATTATTATATTTTTTCGCATCGGTTATGAATAGAAGAATAAGAAAGAAGAAGGTAAAAGGGGAAAAGAAAAAATAGAAATACCTCCCCAAGGTATTGCTGTCAATTTTTACAAATGATCGGAATGATCGATCCGCCCTTTTTTATTTTTTTTTTATTTCCTTGTCTCTTCTTTCTTTTTCTTTTTTTTTTTTTTTTTTTTTCTATTTCTGTTGGACACGTATTTTTGATAGCTAAACAATCGAAGAATACAATTCTTTTACTACGATCTATATTCCCATGATAATTTCATATTTTTCTTATTCTATTTTAAGTCAAACAACTAAATTATTGATACAATAAAATATACATATATATATTTTCCTTTGTATATTCCTGTTGGACACGTATTTTTGATATTTTGATAGGTGTACAATCAAAGAATACAATTCTTTTACCACAATCTATATTCCCATGATAATTTTATATTTTTCATATTCTATTTTCAATCAAACAACTAAATGATTGATACAATAAAATATATACATATATATATGGAAATAAAAAAGGGTTGAACTTCGTCCTTCTTGTCGTATTGCCTTCTCTTTTTTTTTTTCTTTTTGAAGTTAGAAAGATAAACTTTGACGCGATGGAATAAAATAAAACCGAAAGAAAGAAAGAAAAAAAAGATTGATCGAGGATTATTTATTCCTATTTACCTTTTTCTGCATCTTCTTTATTTTTTTTTCTTCAACTTTCTTTACTTCTTTTTCTTCAAATAACAAGATAAATTCTTATCCAAGAAATATAAAAAAAAAATACTGAATCGATAATGTATTTCTATACAACTTAAATGTTTCCCTTCAACGAGGTATAAAAGTTCAATTTTGGTTAACCAAAATACAAAAAAGAAATATCCCCAAAAAAATAAGAAATAAAGAAGAAAATGGTGTAATGTATAGTTGTATAAGTTAAGAAAAGGAAAGGGTGTTAAAAGGAAGACACAAGATGCACATTCTCAAAGAAGAAGAAGAAGGTAAAGGGTTTCTCGTTGTTGTTTCCTACACTACACCCTTCGCTTTTCTTCGTTTTCCATTATACAACGTTTGGAAGGAAAACAAACAAAGTACTACTATAATATATATATATACACTACCTTTTCGCGAATCTATGGGAAACCGTGCACCTGTCTTTCTCTCTTTAAATATTTTCATTAACCATTTGTGAGTTACACGAAAGATCTTCTTTGCGGTAATAATATATGTTTTTCACTTAAGAGTTAAATATACGACCCTTTAAAAAAAAATACAATGTTAAGTTAAGACCAACCGAATAGAATAAAAATACTAGAACCTTTCTAAAACCATCTCCCCTTCCTTACTCCTTCTATCCACCCTTTTAACCATTTACTTACTCATTTATTCACTTATTCATTCATTCATTCATTCACTCATTTATTCCTATCTCTCATTTCGTTTATTTCTCTCTGTAAATTCTTCCTTCTTCCTTTCATCCCTTTATTCTCCTTCTTCTCCTTTCTAACAAACCCCTTCCATCCATCCACCAACCTCATCTGTCCTTGTTACTTCTCCTATCTCTGTCTGTCTTTAATTCTTGTTGCTCTTTCGTTTCTAAAGCATCATTAATAGTACTTATATGGAGAATATAATATTTGGAGAACGTACTCAATGTTAATAATACGATATTTCACCAATTAAATCGAGTCTATCGTGAAACTGAGCAATTTCGTAATTCGAAGTTTGTTGCCAAAGAGATAATATACTTATATGTTTGTATATATGTGTATAAGGATTTTTATTTCAGTGTATGAATGTTTCAATTTATCATATATGTATATTAATATATACAGGGTGATTCACCTGCTTCAATAGCTCCGAAAGTATAATTGCACCTGAAAAGTGAATTAAAACAAAGCTGCTTAAAAAATTCAGAACTACAATTTAACATTAATATTTTTCTACTAAGTTGAGTTATTTTTGAGATTAATTGATTAACTTGGTTTTTTTAAATACAATGTTATATTTTAATACTTATTTTCGGATAACGGCTCTCAAGACAAATATATACTACATATGTGTGTTTTAAAATGAAACAAAAAATACAAATTTCAATTCTTTGATTTACAGAGTACCTTTACCTTACGGTCACGCCCCATCGATGATCCCGATGAGGAGACAAAGCATTAGATGCCATTTCCGCAAGGGAGTTGATTGGTGTAGCTGGAAACTATTTGCCATAATTTCAGTTACGCTAACCTTTTGTCTGATAGCAGCCCTAGTATTTGTCGCAGGTTTGTTTCATAATTGAATTTAGATTATTTTGAAAAAAAAAAAAAGAAAAAATATATTCTAATCACAACATTTCAAACATCTTGTTATTTTTGATTAACATCAAAAATTCCAGCCCCTTATAAATCGTGATTTTGTTTTCATCGTCATCAATAAAAACAAAAACAAAAGAAATCTAAACAATAATATGAAAAATAATGAAACACAATTAATATTTAAATATAATTTACAGCCTCGTATGTAGTAACCTGTCCTTATCAAAGAACACAACCGTGCGCAGTGTTAATCGGTGACAACATAGATGCTAAATCAGTGACGAACGAGTCTAACAAAACATCAACGTCTACGACATCGACGTCATCACAATCCGGTAGTGGTAGAACGAGACAACAAACATCACCAGGAGGTAATACCAATCCCTGGAATAATATATTAAATCGTTTTGTGTATTCACGTAAACGTAGAAACGTTGAATTTAATAATCAGCATGCAAGAAGTAGTTTGTTATCCTCCAACACGTCTTCCTCGATTGCCAATCCTTTAAATTCTTCCAATTTAATACAAATGGAAGAATCCGGGGTAGCATCTAGCACCACCACCACCACCAACACATCATTCACCAATGTATTGCATGAAAATAATAATAATAATCAGGATATGGTTGTGCATGAAACGGATTACTCAAAAGTATCTAACCTCAAAAATGAAAAATCGAACGATCATTTGGGAATCCTTGAAAATACACAGTTATATACAACTGTGATTCCTGATGGAACAATTGTCACTGACGACTTGTCATCATTCGATATTGTTGCTGCTAATCATTCGCATAACTATACCACAAATGTTAATAACGAATTAGTAACCGCTAAATCTACGGTGTCTACCGATTCTGATTCTTCTTATTCTTCTTCCACTATATCTGAAAAATCTTCCTTATCACAAATCGAAGGAAAAGATTTAAACGATGAATCTTATTCAATTTCACCTAAGCAGAATGATGAAACGAATAACAACGAGAACAATACGAGTATTGAAAATAATCAAGAAGATTTTCTACAAGTACCACCGATAATACATGAAAATGTAATATCAATGAACGTTGAAAATTTGTTGGACGATAATATGGTATCTGTAATGTTAGAAAATAGTACTGTAATGTTTAAGGGTAAGGTAGATTCAAGTATTGGCAGTAGTACTATACTTTCTGACACCGTTGCTACCCCAGGAAATCGATCGTCTAAAGTAAATAGCTTTAGCACGGATATGGGCAACGATCTTGAAGAATACGTAGGTGTTGAAAGTAGTAGTAGTGCTTCTCTAGAGTTATCTACTACTACTACTACTATTACTCCTAGTAGTATCATAGATATAGAAGAAGAAAACGAGAACGGCACAGAAACGTCCTCGATTCGAGCCAACGATTTTAATTGGAACGAGACGAGTACTACTACTATTAAAGAAGAAGAAGAAGAAGCAGAAGAAGAAGAAGAAGTAACAGAAAAAAATACAAAAAATGAGATCACTCTAATCGATCGAACTAACGAACGTGAGAATAGTTCGATTGTATTAAAACCTCATTCATTGTTTATGGAAATGAATAAAAATAATTTTAACGAATCTGATGATAATAATAATAATAATAATAATAATCAAGAAAAAGAACATCCTAATGTTTCCAGCGTTGTTAAAGAGACACGAGAATTGTTTCATGAAGATTCATCGTCATCCTCATCTTCATCGTCATATTCTTCCTCCGAATTTATTGAAAGTCCTGTTGAACCGATCAAAGAAAAATCTGAAGAACTTCAACGTGATTATCCGATACCGATTTATACTTACGGACAAGATGAGGTTGAGATAGTTAAATTAAATCAAAATTCTAAACCCGATAACAATATTAAAAATACAAAAACAATGTACAAATCAATAGACAACGTCGATAGGACAACTGACATATTAAATAACGAAGTAAGAACATTGAACAAGGGTCATCATCGATCATTGGATCGTCAGAAGGATGATCTACAAATTATCATGCGTGAGGGTAGCGATGAAGAATTTTTGCGCAAATTTGAGGAACAATTTTACAAAGAGGAATCATCTGAAATAACTGAACAAGATAAATCTAAAGAACAAGAACAACAGGTTCATGAAGAAGTAAAAAGAAAAGAAGATAACAATAATAATAAGATGCATGAAAATTCGCATGATTCATCAAACAATGCTTTCAATTCGAACACAAAGCTTCCGATAGTTCAGCACGTGCAGATAATCGAAGTACCGGTTGAACGCGATCATCGTTCATCGTCATCATCATCGTCATCCTCATCATCATCGTCATCGAACCATCGAGTACTCGTAAACGTGACCATAGCAAACGGAGACTCATCATCGGGTGCTTCTCAACCTCTCTACGTGCTTTCGGTTTCCGTGCCAATGGAAATCGAACCTGAAAATCATTCGGTAAATGTTAACCAAGTTAAAAAAACATCACCGATCAACTCACAAACTGATAATAACAATAACAATAATAATAATAATAATAACAAAATAATAGAAAATATCGTTAACGTTGTCGAACCAATCAACATTGTTCATCTACCACCCCCACCACAACCGCCAACATCACCCCCACCACCAATTTGGGGTGGCGGTGAATGTGAATGTTCTTGTCCTTGCATGGACTCATCGTCTGACGAATGGGACAATTTTTCAGCCATCGACGATACTAATCTCATCTTCGAGCAGGATTTTGATCAACGGGAGAAAAAGGACAATTCCAGTTCAAACGATGTTACATCCAATAATGATAATGATATCAAAAATGATTGGGTGGAGATGAATAATGAAAGGATTGACAATTTGACGACACGTTTTAAAGAAACTACTGTAGATAGTACAACCATAAGTTTAGAAGATTATTATACAGAGGAGGACACGGAATCTACGAGCGAGTCCTCCTCAACTTCAGAACCAGAAACAACTAGCAACGATGTTGTCACGTGTTCTACAACCACTACACTACCCCCAGAGCCTATTATATTAATTCTAGAAGGTGAGGCCCCGTTTACTTTCTTCCTTTCTTTTTTTCTTTCTTTCTCTTTCTCTACTCTATCTCTCTTTCTATCTTTTTATCTTTTTATCTTTCTTTTATTTTTCAAATTCTTATCTTTTCTATCGCTAATGCTTTAGCTTGTTTTTTGCTTATCCTAAACACGTAGTAGTATTACCAACAAGTATTTGTAACTGTATAGTTGTATGGTTATGGGGTTTTTTTGTTTTTTTTTTTTTTTTTTTTTTTCCATAGTAGATCCGTAGTTAAATATTTAGAATACCTGTTTTAATATGCATGGTGTGATTTCTGTGTGTGTGTGTGTGTGATTTCAGTGTTTTTTTTTTAATAATATCTTTGTAATAACTGTTAGAATTAGAACAAATCATTTTATAGGTTTTTAAATATGTGTCAAACATTTTTGATATCAACGATTCCAACAGTGTGACAAACAATTGAAATGAAAAAAAAAAACAAATTGAAAAGGATGAAGAAGACACGAGTTCATTGCTAAATTCGCATAGCATCGAAGGCCTAAGCTGTTTGTTATTTTTTAAATTATTTTTTTCTAATTTGTTTCAAATTTTTTGAGATAAAAAAAAAGAAATTAAAATCGTTGTGAAAAATTTCACAATGCAATTTTTTAATAACTTTTTCTTTCATACCAAATTCACAGGTGCAAGAACATTTCCTGCAAGGTCGTTCCCACCAGATGGTACTACTTTTGCACAAGTTGGACTTGGTCAAAAGCTTAGCAAAGAAATTCAACCATACAGCTATTGGAATATGCAATTTTATCAATCGGAAGCTGCCTATGTTCGTTTTGACTATAACATACCACGTGGTGCTAGTATTGGTGTCTATGCAAGAAGAAACGCATTACCAACGCACACGCAATACGACCTACTTGAAGTACTAAGTGGATTCAAAGCCCGGACCACCAGGGCGTCACATGTTAGTGTTATTGTATATTCTGATCCCCAGTTTTTTTTTTGTCTGCTCTTCTGCTTCTTTTTACTTGATTTATTTATTTTATCCTCCTAAAACCCTCTCTCACTCTGTGCTTAAAGTTTATTTCTTTCTCAAGTTTTACGAGTTACGTATTTTATTTCATTCTTAAAGAACACGTAAAATAACGTCTCACAATACTCCCTTTTTATTTTATACCTAATTTCTTCTTTTTTCTTGTTTCCCCCCCCTCAAACCCGTTCGAGATGATTTAACAATAATTAAAAAAATTAAATTGTTTAAAAAAAAGTTGTGTCTATTTGTTTGATCAATAAGTCAATAAAAAATAATATTAGCTTATTTAACACTAGATTTACAGATATTTTGTTCATTATTTTTTTAATGATTTACAATTGTTTGAATGAAGGGTTGAATAGAAGGGAATGAATTAATATTTATGTATATATTTCATTATTTAATTAAAAACCAACATAAGTTTTTTAAAAATAATAAATATACTAACTAAATTTTGATAATGAGTCATATTGGTTCAGTTCGTAAATCTAGTGTTAATAAATACAGTATAAACAATTAATATAATTAACAATTATGGTAATAATCGTGACATAAATCGTAAGTAACATTTATAATTATTTTTTATAGCCGTCAATAAAGAAAGAAGTGACTCATTATATGGAACCTGGTCACTGGTTTCTTTCATTGTACAACGACGATGGTGACCCACAAGAAGTTTCCTTCATCGCTGTGATAGCCGAAGATATGACGCATAATTGTCCTAATGGTTGCAGCGGTAAAGGTGAATGTCTTCTTGGTCATTGCCAATGTAATCCTGGTTTTGGTGGTGAAGATTGCAGTGAAAGCGTTTGTCCAGTACTTTGCAGTCAACGAGGTAAATTATTTTCGTTTTTACTATTATTCATTTAATTAGTAAATAAAAATATATTATAAATAATATTAATTTTCAAGTGTTACTAAAATAGTTAACCTGTAAATTATTTTGCTTATGACAAAAACACCACTTGTGGTTTCATATATTTTTAATTATTTTATATTATTATGATTATAAATATATTATTTTAATTATAAAATATAAATATGTATATTTTAAATAATATTATTGTAATATTTTTAAATTACTAAAATAGTTTCCCTGTAAATCATCTTTTTTTTATAACAAAAACACCACTCACCGTTGTTCCAAATTAAATAATATATATATTTTTTTTTAAATATTACTAATATTAATAATGTACTAATATTATTAATATAATAATATTAAATAAATTTTATTATATATATATATATTTATAAAAATAATTTTTTTTAATTCATATATTTATATATTTATGTATAATATATATTATATTTATTAATATTGATGTAACTGATATTATTAATATTAGAATGAACCAAAATTTAATCCTTATTTTAAAATTAATATTTCCAAAAATAAATTTTAACAAAACCAATCTATTATTCAATTTCAAACTAAAGTATCAACACAATAAATGCACAAGCTTTTGGTTCACCCTAATAAAACCAATAAATGTTTAATATATACATATATGTTTGTTCGATTTTAGGTGAATACATAAACGGCGAGTGTCAGTGTAACCCTGGTTGGAAAGGGAAAGAGTGTTCCCTTAGGCACGACGAATGTGAGGTACCAGATTGCAACGGTCACGGACATTGCACCAACGGAAAATGCAATTGCGTTCGCGGTTACAAAGGGAAGTTCTGCGAGGAGGTGGATTGTCCACATCCGACGTGCTCGGGTCATGGTTTCTGCGCCGAGGGAACGTGTATTTGTAAGAAGGGATGGAAGGGCGCAGATTGTAGCCAGATGGATAAGGAAGCCCTACAGTGTCTACCAGATTGTAGCGGCCATGGAAACTTCGATTTAGAAACTCAAACTTGTTTATGCGAGCCTATGTGGTCTGGTGATGATTGTTCTAAAGGTAAACTTTTTGTTTATACTCTTTCAACTATTTTTAAACAATTAATTATATGCCTGTGTGTGTGTGTGTATAT
Source organism: Polistes dominula (assembly GCF_049000335.1). Lineage (NCBI taxonomy): Eukaryota > Metazoa > Arthropoda > Insecta > Hymenoptera > Vespidae > Polistes > Polistes dominula. The sequence goes on along the minus strand of NW_028301061.1, from coordinate 2,533,697 downwards.
GTTTGTTTGAAAATATTAGGGTGAACACACATACAGTTTTGATAATTAATATTTTCAAAATAAATGTTACAAAAACAATGCATTATGCAATTTGTAATACAATAATTGTTTCACCCTAATAATTATTATGATTTTAAAATTGATTATAACGAATATTGAAATTGAAATTTCTCAGAATTATGCGATTTGGATTGCGGTCCTCATGGTCATTGCGTAGACAACGCCTGCGATTGTTTGCCCGGTTGGTCAGGTGAACTTTGCAATTTGAAACAATGCGATCCACGTTGCAACGAACACGGACAGTGCAAAAATGGCACGTGTTTATGCGTAACTGGTTGGAACGGTATACATTGTACGATGGAAGCGTGTCCAAATGCCTGTTCAAATCATGGACAGTGCAGGGTCACCTATTATGGTCAATGGGAGTGCCGTTGTTACGATGGTTGGGATGGCAAGGATTGCAGTGTTCCTCTTGAACAAAATTGTGACGACGGACGAGACAATGACAAAGGTATTACAAATTAATTATGTCATTATCATATTGTTATATTTTTTTACCAAGATTTTTGTTAAATAATTTTGTCTTTTTTTTCTTGTTAATTGTTTATTTTATTCAAATCTTTAGTTAAGGTAAATATTTTTTGTCAAATTTATTATCAATGTTAGTAGGATTCTTGGAAATAATTTTGAGAATAATTTGTTTGGAAAATTTAATAATATATTCAAAGTAATTTTAGAAAAATTCAAATTATAACACGTTGGATTTACTTAGGGATAGTTTTTAAATTCTTTTGGAAAAATGTTAATTATTTCTAACTTTAATAATACAATTTACAACACAAACTATTTATATAAGAACTATTTATGCAATTTTCTATAATATATAAATTAATTTGTATTTTTAAAATTAATATATAAATTAACTATATCTTATATATAATTAAATATTACAAATTACTTTAAAAATTTAATAACAAAGAAATAATAAAATTCAGGGTCTCATGTAACATACTTTAGTACAAAATGACATTTTCTAGGAAACCTATCTACCGTGTTATAAGAAGTTTACCTGTAAATGTTATTACATATATAATATTTTATAACATATATACCTGTATACGTTAATTCATTGATTGATAGGATCTAATGAATTCTAATGAAAAAAAAAAAAAACCAAAAAAAAATGATTAATAATATTTTAGACGGTCTCGTTGATTGTGCCGATCCTGAGTGCTGTTCGAATCATCTATGCCGAAATAGTCAGCTTTGCGTGTCGGCACCACAACCGATCGATATACTTCTACGAAAGCAACCACCGGCAGTAACTGCATCCTTCTTCGAAAGGATGAAATTTCTAATAGACGAGGGCAGTTTACAAAACTATGCTCGTCAAGAAACATTCAACGAGAGGTGAGTGTTTTTTTTTTTATTTCTCTTATTATTTATATATCTTTTTTTTTCTTTTTTTTTTCTCGTTTTGTCCAACATCAATGTTTAATAAATATATCACATATATATATTTTTTTCTATATATATGTATATATATATATATAATTAAATATATATATATATATATATGTATATTATACTAATCGTTCACCCGATCGTGACCGTACGTGATCGTCGTCGTCCTTGTCCGTTTTACGTCAAATCTCGTCTATAGTTACTTTTTTTTATTGTATTTTTTTTATTTTAAATATATCCCCCACTTCCCATCGCGATTATTTATATTTAAAAAAAAAAGAATTTTCACAAATGATATTAAAAAAAAAAAAAATATTAATAATCGATATCTTATTATACACGTTCGCCGTATTAAAATTTGTCCGTCCTGAAACTCGATGTTGCGTGCAGTTTTTTTACGTCTATTTATATCTCATTAAGGAAACGTTCACGACACGACCGTTGACACGTGTATCTTATAAATATACATATGTATTTGTCTCATGTGTGTACATGAGTACACACATACTCATGTGTGTATATGTATACTACGTATTTCAAAAAATACATGTGTGTATATTATAATATACCCGTTTAAACAATACAGACACTAAATGACTTATACATAGATATGATATATACTCTGCGTTGTTGTGACCCGTGTGAAATCACATCCCAACAGTTTTATACATATGTTTTGTACGTACGTGTGCGCGAGCGTGTGACCTGCACCAATATAACCAACACCTTATATCTTTCTAATTCTATTCCTCTACCTAAATCTCATTCTATTTCTATAATATACACCTTCCTTACTTTTCTTGTATCAATTTGTTTCTTTTTCTCTCTCTCTCTCTCTCTCTCTCTCTCTCTCTCTCTCGCCCTCTTTTCCTATATCGAGCGATTTGTTAATTTTATTATTGATGAATTATTTATTTTTTTTAATTTATCATTAATCGTGTGTCGTTAGAATTTAATTGGTAAAGTTTCTAACACGTAAATAAAAATATATACATATAAATATTTTATATAATTTATATTTATATATATATATATATATATATATTTATATATTTTAACAATTTCATATATATTAATAATTATAAAATTTAATAATTAATAATTAAAAAAAATATATATATATATATAGTTTGTTATATAAATAGTATATATAAAGTTATATACAGTTATATAAAGTTGTTATATAAATTCCAAATAAATAAATATATATATATAAAATAAATTATTAAATAATATTTGTTTAATTGAAAATTATTATTTTACAAATTTATTTTGCATAAAATATAAATTATCAAATCAAATTTTTATCAATGAATTGTGACATGTTTTGATATTATATATTATATATTATATATTATATATATATATATATATATATATATATATATATGTATATATATATGTATATATATGTATATAAAAAAAAATTAATATATAACAAAAAAATATATTATTACACAAGTAATAGGAAAAAATAATTTTTTGCTTTTTTTTTTTTAAATTAATAAATCGCTCGTTAAATTCCAAAATCTTTTACAACCAATCAAACTTCCAATTCTATTTTCTCTCTCCTTTTACAACCAATCAAACTTCCAATTCTTTTTTTTCCCGCTCTTTTCAGACGTCTTAATCCTAACCTAAAAAATCGTTCCTTACAAAATCTCTCGATTCATATCGATATATTGTCAAAAGTTCGTCCTTTTAATCGTCGTCTCATGTCCGTCCGAGCAAAATTCGTGTGAATGTGAATATGTGTTCATTATCAACCAAAAAAAAAAGAAAAAAAATAGGAATAAATTAAAATAAAATACAGTAAAATAAAACGAAATAAAATAAATAATTAAAAAGTAAAAATAATAAAGAAACATCTCTCAACGAATTTTTTTTTGTTTTTACTACGATAGAAAATTATTAAATGAAGGTACCGAACAAACCGAACAAAACGGAACGAAATCAAATCGAATTAAAAAAAAACACACACATACACACAAAAAGACTTTTAATATCATCGTCCATTTATCAGATTTTTTTTTAATTTTTTTTTTTTCCTTTTTTTTTCTTAATCTCTTCACAAACGAAAATATATATGATCGGAAACAAAAAATTAAATTATTCAAAATCCTAAACTAAAGTTTCCTTCCAAAAATCCATCAACATAAATTTCCAAATAAATTTTTACTTCTACCCTTATCTCTCTCTCTTTCTCTCTCTCTCTCTCTCTTGCTCTTACTATTTTTATCTATCAGATTAGCCAATAAATGTGTAAGATATTTTTCTCTAATTATAATTAAAATTGAGAGAAAAATGTTCACGAAGTTATTGGCCAAATCAACGAAAAAAATTTTCTATCTAACACTCCTTCTCCTTTTTAATCATATTCTCTCTCTCTCTCTCTCTCTCTCTCTCTCTCTCTCTCTCTCTCTTTCAATCTACTTCATTTCCCACCTTGAAATATCACATCATTTTAACTGGGCTCTGTTTTATCCGTGCTGCTCGGTCAGTATGTTCTGGAATCACTTCAACACAAGGTAAGAAAAAGTTGCAAGACGTAAAAGAATAAAAAAAAAGTAATTAAAAAACAAAAACAAAAAACATTAACAACAAAAATAAAAACAGAAAAAATAAAATGATTAAAAAAAAAAAAGAGTACTCGATTGAAAAGAACTCCATGAAAAAAAAAAAAAAACGTATAATTTTCAAAAATTACAAAAAGATTTATCAACGATAACGAAAAAAAAAAATAATAATAATAAGAAAAAGAAAAGAAATCAACGAAAACAACAAAAAAACGAAAGACTTTTGCAAGATAAAAAAAAAACAAATAAACAAACAAACAAACAAAAAATAAATAAATAAATAAATACAAAATATTACGTAGCGTTTTATAAGCGGTAATAGTTGCTGCTGCTGTTTGACGAATATTTTTTGTGCATTTCGTATCTCGTATGTAATACATATGTATATACATCCTGCATCCGAATCTAAAGAAAAATTGCACTCGGTAAACATATTTTTTTTATTAAAATAAACAAATTTACAAAAATTATTATCAAATATTTAATATTATACATTTAAAATATTATAATATAAATATATAATATATATTAAATTTATAAAATATATTATTATTAATTATATAAATTAAATATATAATATTAAAATATAATATATATTTATATATATTTTTAATTTATATATTAAAATATATAATATTATAATATTATAAATTAATTGTGTATATATAATATAATTTTTTTATAATATATGATTTATATAATAAAAATATTATTATATATATATATATATATAATATTAATATTATATAATAAAAAAATAATATTATAATATTATATAAATATAGAATATTAAATATATTATATATATATATATTTAAAGAGATAGACAAATAGTATTTAAATAAAATTAATTTGACAAACCATCCTAAGAAAATTCTTTAAAAAACACACACACAGAAAAGGAAAAAAAACGAGTGCGATCTTTCGAAATTCACATGTTAAGGAAAAAAAAGAAAACCACCCCTTTCAAACCCCCTTTGTATCCTATTGTTAAATATATATATCTACACTCTATCTCGTTGCATGGTTCAGTTACCTTAATATTCCTACGTTGTGTTTCGTGCCTTTTACGTTGAGCTTCCGACTTTATGTTACTCGTATAAATATATATATATGTACGTTTTGTACGTATGTGTGAGATTAATGTGTATGTCTCTTTCTACTGGGGTGTATGTTAAATGTATGAATGCGAAATTGTATGAATGGTAATATATATATATATATATATATAGTATGTGCGTTTTTCTGTAAATATATATATATATATATATATAAAAATATGATAAATATAATCGAAAAATATGTAACGTGGTATGCAGATTTCGAAGTATCTGTTATTTTTTTCTCTCTCTCTCTCTCTCTTTCTATTTCTCTCTCTCTCTCTCTCTCTCTCTCTCTCTCTATCTATCTATCTATCTATCTCTCTCTTTCTTCTATTTCTATCTTTTTTTATATTTTTTTCTCTATCTTTCTTTATTCAGTGCAAAAGAGGCACTTTGATTAGAAAACAAAAATGGCTAACGTCAAGTGATATCTCATTGGAAGAAATATAAGCAAAATAGTTCGTAACACGAACGGGAGATGGCATTTTCTCTCGAGAAACCAACAACCCCCGTTGTGGTGCACACAAACGCTAAATTTTCTTACGAAATACTTTGTCAAAGTTATTTAATCTCTTATTGTATTTATATTCATATATTTTCTTATTTTTTCTTTTTTTTTACCTGCTTCTGATTATTATTATTATTAATAATATGATTTTATTTGTCTAACCCTTTCTTTCTCAATTTCATTCTCACTTTTTCTAAGCTGCCTTTAGAATTTTATACTGCCCCCCCCCCTTCTTTTTTTCAATTATTCCTCTTTAGCACTGACAAGCAAGAAGAATATTTTAAAGTATCTAATATTATTATTATTATTATTATTATTATTATTATTATTATTATTACTTTTATTATTATGTATGAAAATTCGTAAGAATCGAGTCGAGTGTTTAAACAATGCATTGCGCGATGTGCACGGTGTATAATTTTAGCGATCTCGCGTCAAGGATCTTGTCGTTTTTTTAAATTATCTTATTATTATTATTATTATTAATTATTAATTATTAAAATATAGAAAATTAATTACGTTTATTTGATATTAAATAATATTAATATAACTCTGATTTAAATGTAAATAAATCTCGCATTATTTTCTAACTTTCATGTATAGCAATACTTAAATTTACTAACAATATTCGCGTATTTGTTTAAAAAAAAATAAATAAATAAATAAAAGAAAAAAATGTGCACTAAATTAATTATTACAGCTAATAAACATTAAAATTAATTATTTCATTTAAATTAAAACAACGACAATATCCTTCGAACGTTCCTGTATCATCATTCACTTATTCACTTGAAAAAAAAAAAGAAAGTATTTAAAAAAAAAAAAAAGGAAGAAAGAGAAGATGACAAATTAAACACTCTGTAGTAGAATTTGAAATTTAGAATTAGAACTTAGAGTCATGCTTTTTTATTAATGGTAGTGTAAGAAGGAAAGCACATTGAAAGAGTAATCACCATTAGTTTAGACGTATATTTTTTTTTTTTTTTTGATAACTAGAATAATAGAAAAAAATATTAAAAATCGTTAACATTATTATTCTCTAATAGTCGGTCTGCAGTAATACGTGGTCGAGTTGTCACGCACCTTGGTACGGCACTAATGGGAGTACGCGTTAGCACGAGTACACCCTTGGAAGGGTTTACCTTGACGAGAGACGACGGTTGGTTCGATTTACTGGTGAACGGGGGTGGTGCAGTGACCTTGCAGTTTGGCAGGTCACCTTTCAGGGCTCAGAGTCATATTGTCTTTGTCCCATGGAATGAGGTAAGCAAATGATAAAGCAAAACAAATAATTTAAAATAAAATCCAACATAAATTTATGTATCTCTAACAAATTTCAATTGTAGATTGTAATAATTGACAAAATAGTCATGACTACGGCTGAAGAAAAACCATCGGTTCACGTACCCCACGCATGCGCGGCTCACGATTACGATTTGATGAAACCATTAGTGTTGGCTACGTGGAAACAAGGTTTTCAGGGTTCCTGTCCTGATAAAAGCGCCATCTTAACTGAATACCAAGCAATACAGGAAAGTTTACAAATACCTGGAACCGGTTTAAATCTTGTATATCACAGTTCGAGAGTGGGAGGTTATTTATCGACGATACAAGTCCAATTGACACCGGAAACTATACCACCTACGCTAAGTCTAGTACATCTGAGAATCTCGATCGAAGGTATCCTTTACGAGAGGACATTCGAGGCTGATCCTGTGATCAAGTATACTTATCCATGGAATCGATTGAACGTTTATCGTCAACGCGTTTATGGCGTTACCACTGCCATGGTTAAGGTTGGTTACGAGTACAGCGATTGCAAAGACATCATTTGGGATGTTCAAACCACTAAAATTAGCGGCCACGACATGGCAATATCCGACGTTGGCGGTTGGAATTTAGATATTCATCACAGATATAATTTCCATGAGGGTATTTTACAAAAGGGTGATGGTTCCAACATATATTTGAAGCACAAACCTAGGGTCATTCTTACTACCATGGGGGATGGCCATCAGAGACCTTTGGATTGTTACGATTGCGACGGGGAAGCTTGGAAACAACGTTTACTCGCACCGGTTGCACTTGCAACTGCACCGGACGGTTCCATTTACGTCGGTGACTTTAATTTGGTTAGGAAAATCTTGATAGATGGAACTGTCAAGACCGTACTTAGATTAAAGTAAGTATTAAAATTACGTCAGCATACGTATAAAGCATACAATTAAATATGAATATTTGTTAATAATAAATCTATTTGTTTACAGTGCTACAAGAGTCTCTTATCGATACCACATAGCTATAAGTCCCCTGGATGGTTACGTATACGTTTCGGATCCAGAATCTCATCAGATACTTCGTATACGTGATACTAACGATTACTCTGATCCAGATCACAATTGGGATACAGTTGTTGGATCCGGTGAACGTTGTCTTCCAGGTGACGAAGCACATTGCGGTGATAGTGCATTGGCTAGAGACGCAAAATTGGCTTATCCAAAAGGTGTGGCTGTATCGATTGACAACATTCTTTACTTTGCCGATGGTACAAATATCCGAATGGTTGATAGAGATGGAATAATAAGTACGGTGATAGGTAATCACATGCACAAATCACAATGGAAACCGATTCCTTGCGAGGGTACTTTAAACGTCGAGGAGGTTCATTTACGCTGGCCAACGGAATTAGCCATCAATCCACTTGACAATTCTTTGCACATGGTCGATGATCACATGGTACTTCAATTGGCTCCTGATGGTCGTGTCAGAGTTGTAGCTGGTCGTCCGTTACATTGTGCATCACCTTTGTCATCTTTTGACACGGAATTAGCCACTCATGCCACTTTGGTGATGCCTCAGAGTATAGCGTTCAGCCCATCTGGAGATCTCTACATAGCTGAGAGCGATTCTCAACGTATAAATCGTGTCAGAGTGATTGGTACGGATGGCAAAATTTCACCGTACGCTGGTGCCGAATCGAAATGCAATTGTCTCGAACGTGGTTGCGATTGTTTCGAAACCGATCATTATCTGGCATCCACTTCTAAATTCAACACCATATCGTCTATCGCTGTTTCACCCGATGGTGTCGTACATATCGGCGATCAGGCTAATTATAGGATACGATCGGTCACGGCAAGCATACCTGATGCCAGCGAGGCTAGGGAATATGAAATTTATTCCCCAGATACTCAAGAGATCTACGTGTTCAATAGATTCGGTCAACACATCTCTACGAAAAATATTTTAACCGGTGAAACGGTATATCTTTTCACTTACAACGTCAACAGCAGTAATGGCAAACTCAGTACCGTCACGGATGCGACTGGGAATAAAGTCTTCCTTTTACGCGACTACAGTAATCAAGTAACTTCCATTGAAAATACCAAAGGACAAAAGTGTAGATTAAGAATGACTAGGATGTGGATGTTACACGAGTTCAGTACACCGGATAATTATAACGTAACGTTCAATTACCACGGTCCAGCTGGACTTCTAGCCAACAAGCTTGACAGTACTGGACGCGGTTATGTATACGATTATGATGAATTTGGTAGATTGACAAGTGTTGTTACACCGACCGGTAAAATGACCAGTCTAACCTTTGATCTTAGTCTTAAAGGAGCTATCGTTAAAATAGGACAAAACAATAAGAAACCTGTTTCGATGTTGATCAAAGGTTCTTCAGTCGTTACGAAGGTTGGCGAAGCTGAACAAAGAACAACAGTACTTCCCGATGGTTCCGTCAGAATGGTTACACCATGGGCTCATACTGTTAGCACAGATACAATTCCTTATTCGGTTTTAGCCGAAATCGAACCACTTTTTGGCGAAAGTTATCCCATATTGGCTAAACAAAGAACTGAAATTGCCGGTGATTTGGCTAACAGATTCGAATGGCGTTATTTCTTGAGAAAAAATACCTGGTAGCAGGAGTCGAAACAGAGCAGTTGCACAAGTTGGTCGTAAACTTCGTGTCAACGGTGAAATCTTACTCTCATTCGAATACGAGAGAGAGACCAATACCGTTGCCGTATTCATGGATGATCGAGTCGAACTATTAAACATAACCTACGATAGAACTTCCCGACCATTAAAGTGGGGTCCTTCAGATGACGTTTTTGCTGGAGTTGAATTAGAATATGATCGATTTAGCAGACTAACCAGTTGGACTTGGGGTGACATTACCGAAACTTATGGTTTTGACAGAGCTGGCAGATTATACGAAATTAAATACAGCGACGGTACTTCTATGGTTTATGCTTTCAAAGATATGTTCAGTAGTTTACCATTAAAAATTACAACACCACGTGGAAGTGATTATTTGTTGCAATACGACGAAGCTGGTGCACTTCAATCTCTTACAACACCAAGAGGACACATTCATGCATTTTCGCTTCAAACATCTCTCGGATTCTACAAGTACCAATATTATTCACCTATGAATAGACACCCCTATGAAATTTTATACAACGATGATGGACAAATACTTGCCAAGGTTTACCCGCATCAAAGTGGTAAAGTGGCATACGTTTACGATCATACAGGAAAATTGGAAACCACTTTAGCAGGTAAGCTTATACTAAATGACACCTGTATTCAATTTCGAAAAATCTAAATTTAAATAGAAACAAAATACTCAAGTTCGAATCCCAGTCACGTGGTAGTAAATTAAACCGAAATATGATCAAACTTCTTTTCTAATTTTCAGGTTTATCATCGATACATTACACATATCAAGAAACAACGAGTCTAGTTCGTAGCATTGACATCAACGAGCCTAATTTCGAGATGCGTATTGAATATAAGTATCACGCGGGAATAGTCAAAGATGAGAAAATCAAATTTGGAAGTAAAAGTGGTATGGACAATGCTCATTATCGTTATCAATACGATGGTAATGCTCGTATATCTGGAATCGAAGTTGACATCAATGGAAAACAATTACCCCAATTGCGATTGAAATACAATCAAAATCTCGGTGTATTGGAAGGAGTTGGTGATCTAAGAATTTATAGAAATGTATTTAACAGATCTGTCATGCAAGATAGTAGCAAACAATTTTTCACCGTCACCGATTATGACGATCACGGTCGAATCAAAACAGTTCTTATGAACATCAGATCATTGGACGTATTCAGAATGGAATTGGAATATGATAATAGAAATCGTATTAAAATGAGAAAATTGATGATCGGTAAGGAATCGTTGGAAAAAAAGGAATGGTCCAGAATGGATAAGATCACGTACAACGCTGATAGTCACGTACTCGAAGTAGCAGACACGGATAACAATTGGCAATATGCTTACGATGAGAACGGTAATATCGTTGGTGTTACTGAACACAATGAAAAGATTGTCTTGGGTTATGACAGCGGTGATCGAGTAGTTCAATATGGTGACGTTGAATTCAATTCGTACGATGCTCGAGGATTCGTTGTTATTCGAGGAGAACACAAATACAGGTAAAATTTCAAATAATACAAAATCATCTTCTATTCTAATAAGATTTAACATCATTCTAACATTTGGTATTGTTCCAACAGGTACAACTCGAGGGGTCAATTGATTCACGCATCGGAACATAAGAAATTCCAGATCTGGTACTTCTACGATGATCGTGGTAGGCTGGTATCTTGGAACGACGACAGGGAAAACATAACTCAATTCTTTTATGCTAATCCAAAAACACCAGATTTGATAACTCACGTACATTTCCCGAAATCATCGAAAACATTCCGATTCCTCTACGATCAAAGAGATTTCTTGATAACAGTTGAAACATCCGAGCAAAGGTTTTACGTAGCAACCGATCAAAATGGCTCACCTTTAGCACTGTTCGACACCAATGGAAATCTCATCAAGGAAATGCGTCGTACACCGTTCGGGAAGATCATCAAGGATACCAATCCAGATTTTTACTTGCCGATCGATTTCCATGGTGGATTATTCGATCCCAATACTAAATTGATTTACCTGAACAAAAGACTGTACGATCCAACCGTAGGACAATGGATGACAGCTGCATGGGAACAAATGGCCAACGAGTTGACAACCCCAACGGATATCTTCATCTATCGTTTCCGTAATAACGATCCCATCAATTTCAAACAGAACATCGAATACATGACAGATTTATCAAGTTGGCTTAAACTCTATGGTTATGATATATCTTCGATGTTGGGTTCCGAATACACGAAACAAATGGTTTATCAACCTAGCGCTACAATAACTTCGCCACAATTAACACCGGACTTTGGTGTAATGTCAGGATTACAATGCATCGTCAATCGTGTACACGAAAAGTTCTCAGATTTAGGTTTCGTACCAAAACCATTATTAAAATTGGAACCCAAAACTAGGAATCTTTTGCCACGTGTAGCACACCGTCGTGCAGTATTTGGTGAAGGAATCTTAGTATCTAGAATAGGTGGTAGAGCATTGGTTAGCGTAGTGGATGGTGTTAACACGGTAGTACAAGACGTTGTAACGTCAGTTTTCAACAATTCTTATTTCTTACCTTTACACTTCAGCGTTCACGATCAGGACGTGTTTTATTTCGTCAAAGACAATGCATTGAAGATACGAGACGACATGGAAGAACTTCAACGATTAGGTGGAATGTTCAACGTGTCAACACACGAAACAACAGAACACGGTGCAGGAACTTGGAAAGAACTGAGATTGCACAATCCCGATGCTGCAGTTGTCATTAAATACGGTGCCGATCCTGAACAAGAAAGACACAGGATATTAAAACACGCTCACAAACGTGCAGTTGAAAGAGCATGGGAAATAGAAAAGCAATTAGTTATGGCAGGTTTTCAAGGTAGAGGTGATTGGTCGAAAGAAGAAAAGGATGAGCTTTTGAATCGTGGTACTGTAGATGGTTACGAAGGTGTCGACATTCACAGTGTACACAGGTATCCACAATTGGCCGATGATCCTGGCAACGTTGCCTTCACTCGGGATACCAAAAGGAAAAGACGAAAGAGCGGCAACAGACGTAGCAGAAGTCACAGACACGATTCATGATTCGAAAGGACTACGAGTGTTCGGGAAATCCTTTGGAACTTGATTCGCGTGCCAGCGTGAATCTAAATGATTATTATTATTATTATTAAATTTCTTTTTTTTCTAATTTTTTTTTTTCTATTATTCTCAAATATGAGATTTCAAATAGTGTGTGTGGTGGCAAATTAATGAAAATAGATTATAATGTTAATACTACTATTATTATTAATACTCGAGATGATATTTTATCTATCTCGCTATCTCTTCTCAACGCACTCGAACTTAGAAGAGGAGGAGGAGGAGGAGGAGGTGGAGGTGGAAGTGAAAGAAAAAAATGCAAATAAAAAATATGAACGATAGTGAATAGAGATTAATTTTTGAACGAATCGAAATGAAAATGGGATTTAAGGATTATTTATTATAATCCTTTACTTATCCCCACCCTCAACCCCCAGAAAAAAAAAGAAAATGTCTTCAACAAGTTAGGGTTAATTAATTAATTCATTAATTAATTATATTAACTTATAATCTATGAGAAAAGAAAAGAAAAGAAAAGAAAAAGAATGAAATGGAAAAAGATAAACAAGCACGTTAACAAATTTGTATTCTTTATACGATTATTGTTCTCTTCTCGTTGCTGTTGATGACACAAATTCTCATTTTGAAAATAATAATAATGATAATGATAATTAATAATAATAAATAATTAATAATAAAATATTGATAACGAAAAGAAAAGAGATGGGATATTATTATGTACAGTTTTGATCGTGGTTGAAGATGATTGTCTCTTTTTGTTTTTTTATTCTCTTGTTTTTTTGTTTCTTTTTTATTATTTTTTTTTTTTCAAATCGAACGAAGCGTTACGCATATACTTTCAAGGTGCCGTCCGTGAGGAATGAATAAAAATATTTACGAGTGCGTGGTAAAGAGATCAGTGATGATGATGATGATGATGATGATGATGATGATGATGATAAGAATTAAATTGATAAAAATGAACGAAAATTAAAACAATAAAATCATTTCGCAAAATAAATAAAAAAAAAACGAACAAACAAACAAATAATTAATTAACGTCGACGATCGCGTTTTAAAACAAATTTCGATGGTGTTTCCTATGTGTCTGTCATCCTACAGGATTTTTAAAAATGCATGTAAACAAAAATAACACGTGTTGTGTACTACACACCCTCCCCCCTCCCTCCCCCCTCCCCCCTCACTCACAAATTATTCCGACGTATGTATTAGTTTTTAAATCGCGATAAAGACACTTTTGTGTGTGTGTGTTCGTCCGATGATTTAAAAAAGAAATAAAAAAATAAAAAAAAAACAAAAAGATGGAAGATTACAAAAAATTTAACAAACGAACTGACAAACGATGACGATGAATAGAATTGATGGAAGGTGGAATTTAAATTAAAAAAAAAAAAAAAAAGTAAACAACAAGATACGAAAATTAAATGGAAGTAAAGAAAAAAAAAGAAAAAAAAGATACTACCACTGACGTCACATTACGAACGTCAAATATTTTTAACATGGCGTAATATATACTAATAATAATAATAATAATAATTATGTGTATTAGAAAAAGAAAGAAACAGACAGAAAGAGAATGAGAGAGAACAGAGAGACAGACAGATAAATGCGGAAAAATTGTAAATAATGGCTAATTAATTAATAATTAATTAATTAAATTAATGGTAATAAATGTAGATAATATTATACATATGAACATATACATATATATATATATATACATATATATATTGCGTATCTCGAACGCGGATTATGCCCGGTTTCACGTTCTTTTATTTCTTATTTTCCTTTTTTTTTCTTTCCTTTTTTTCTGGTTTTTTTTTTTTTTTTTTTTTTTTTGTAATTCATCAAAACCAAAATGGAACTGTCGATAAGGAAGAAAGGAAGGAAAAAGAAACGAAGGAGGAATAAAAATAAGAATGCTTTTTTATATGTACTCGCGCGAATAAAAAAAAATAATGAAATAAAACACACACGCACAGAGACACACACACACACTAGTACCGCAATTCGGGCCGAAATGTGACGGAAAAAAAAATGTAATACCGGAATTTACAGAATAATAATCATAATAAAACAAGTGGAATTGTGTAAAACGATAATTAAAATGAAAACAAAAAAAAAGAAACAAATAAAATGATAGATTAAAAATCGTTTTTGAAAATTTGATAAAATAAAAACGATTTTATATAATCTACACCACCTACACACACACAAACCGGGTCCGCAACTCGTATCGTAACCCGTCAGGCATGCGTTCCCGTCTCGTAAAAGAAAAAAAAAAAAAAAGGGGAAAAAAAAACAACCGTTTCAAAAGGTTAAGTCTCTAATAAAGTGCAGAAAAAAAAAAAAAAGAAAAACAACATTTTAAGTGTTTTCACTTAAAATTCGTCGTTATTTAAAACATGTAAATAATTTCTATAGTTAATAATAACGGAAAATAAGTTAAGTATTATGATAGAAAAATAATCATTGTATGAGATGATCGTTCTCTTTTTTTTACAATTAAAACACGAGTTCCCTTCTCAGTAACGTCATAAAGGTTGATGGGTAAGAATTGGGGGGTTGGAGGTGTAGGGATAACGAAAGGGGTAGAAGGGGACACGTTTAAGATGATAAAATATTGTCCAGGAGAAATGAAATAAATATATTATTAAAATTATGCTAATTAATAATAATTAAATAATAATAATAATAATAATGATAATGATAATGAGATGATGATGATGATGATGAATAAGTATAATAATAAAATGATATGATATAGTAAGGATAATAATGAGGATTAGAATAATAAGAATAATAAAAATAGAAATAAGAAATAATAATAATAATAATAATAATAATAATAATAATAATAAGAATGATAGTGATAAAAGTCAGATCTGATAAAAGTTAATATTATAATAACTATTATTATATGAAAATACCCTGCCTATCTTTCTACTAAAAATGAGAAATTATTTTTTGAATTGTGTCGTCGAAGAAGTCCTGTGTAGTCGTCCCCCACGTCAGAGTGTGTGTTAGTGGGATCGTCCTTCCTTTTTCCCCCCTTAACCTTACCCATTCCACCCCTACCTTACCCTTATATATATAAAACAATTTGTCCTAGTTCCAATCCATCAAAACCTTTTGCAAAAATCCTTCATTGTTAGAACAAAACATTTATCCACTGTTTCCTTTCCCATCAACCACCCCACCCCATCCCATCCCATCCCATCCCTGTCCCGCCCCACTCAAAATGAAAAAAAGAAAGAAATAAATATGATTAAATAATAATAATATTAATAATAATAATAATAATAATAATAATAATAATAATAATAATAATAATATTAATGAAACACATACAAAAACACACACGTACATATGTACTACTACTTTGTAAAAGATATTAGCTGAACATTGTCGGTGTTTATCAAGTATCGAGTAATGAAGTTTGAAGAATAAAGAAAAGAAAAAAAGTAATATTATAAAATAATACAAAAGAAAATGAAGTAAAAAAAAATAAAATAAAATAAAATAAAATGAACGTATAATAAACGTAGCTCGATGACTCCGTGATTTTGATCAAATGAAATGAAAAAAAAAAAAAAAAATAAAATAAAGAAATGTAACTGAGCATAATAGAAAGTAAAGAAAAGAGAAAAATAACATAAAATAAAATGAAAGGGAAAAAAAAAAGTATTACTGCATAATATGTATAATTGTAATAGAAGAAAGAAAATGGTGGAAAGAGAAAAAAAGTGAGAGAGAGAGAGAGAGAGAGAGAAAGAAAGAAAGAAAGAAAAAAAATTGCAACGAGCCAACGTGCTAGTGTGCCACGTTGTGTTCTCCACGTAGGTGTATTATAATAATATTAATAATAATATTAAAATAATAATAATATAATAATAATAATAATAATAATAATAATAATAAACTAAATAAATAATTAAACAAAATGAAAAAAAGTATACATAATCATAAAATTGCAGCGTACGTAACTATAATAATAAATAGTTTGACGAGTCAACGTGAAATGGTGAAAACGATTTAGTGAGCAATTTACATTAACAAAATAAAATAATAAAAAGAAAAAAAAAGAAAAAGGTAAACAAATTAATACGCGAAGAAAGAATGAAAGAAGGATGAAAAAATGAGGAGTATGCCTAATGAACCTTAATAAAAAAAAAAAAAATGAAATGAAATGAAATGAAATGATACGCCCATTGTACATATCCGTTGTGCATAGACAGAATGCCGGTAAAAATATCTTTTTCATCTTAAGAAAAGAAAAGAAAAAAAAAGAAAGAATGAAAATATTAAAAAATTAAGAAAGAATGAAAACGTAAGATTAAATTTTTTTTAACGACGAAAGATCATGCAAGCGAACCTAACAACAAAAATGGAGACTTAATTTAACACTAAACTTATCGCAGGACCAATCGAATGACCGGTTTAAAAAATTCTAAAATTTAATGTAATTATTTCAAATATTTTACATTTTTTAGACTTTTATTTTAATAATTATTAATTTATATTTATATTATTTTATTCTTATTACTATTATTATTATTATTATTGTTATTATTATTATTATTGTTGATATTATTGTAATTGTTAGTATTAATATTATTATTATCATTATTATTATTATTATTATTATTATTTTTAAATATAAATTGTTTTATTTATTATTTAAGCCAGTACCAAATTAATTGTGCTATTATTTGCATTTATTTATAAAAAAAAATAGAAGGAGATATAACTTTTGTTAAAGATCGGTCAATTGACCGGTTACGATATAATTGTGTATACATAAATATTTTAGTTTTAGATATCACGACCGGTCAAATGACTGGTGTTTAATTTTAATTTTAATACTTATTAATTTTTTTTTTATTATTATTATTATTATTTCATCGAATGTTATTACCTTTTTATTCGTTTGACACATTACTTTTTATAATTATAATTATAAATATTATTTTATTATTACACACGAATATATTTTGTTTTATTTATTATTTATACCATAATAATATCAATTTGATTTTTACCATTAAAAAATTGCATTCCCCCATAAACTTTTTTTAAAAACCGTATCGTTCGACCAGTAACGATTGAAAAAAAAAAAGAAAAAAAAATACTGTTGGTAGGTTTGGCGTTAAATGAGAAACCTAAAAGAAAAAAAGAAAAAGACATTTTACTTTTTCAAAAATCTCTATTTTATCGAATTTGTAATACGCCCCCTAGGATCGTTGTGATTTTTCGTCGTTCTTTGTCTTTTTTTTTTTTTTGTATTCTACAAAATTCGTTTAATTTATTCAATTTATTCATAATTTTGTTCTTCATATATTCAATCGATAAAAATCACAAACAAAAGTTACATATTTACATGCGTAAACGTATTAAATTATTAAAGTATTAAAAAAAAAAGAAAGAAAATACTTACGCAAAACTATGTATGGCGAGAAGCGCGCGATAAACTGTGATTCGAATTTTTCTAACCTCACTTCTATTGTCAAAATAATTTTGCAATTTTAAAACGACATTATCGATCATTAATTATTATTTTAATTAATACGAAATTTGTTGACATAGAAAATTTTATTTTTTCCAAATAAAGTCCGGCTAAATATAACAAACATAATAATAATAATAATAATAATAAATAGTAAAGTAATAATACTAGTAATAAAGATAGTAATAATAATAATAATAACAATAATATTAATTGATAACGATAATTAAAATAATAAATTAAGAATGCAAAAGAAGTGAAACGTTAAGAAAAAAAAAAAAAAGCAAACACACGTTGTACGCGAAAAGGCTCGTAAAAGAAAAAAAAAATAAATGCAAAAATTGCAGAAGAAGTAATTTCAATAGAGAAGATGTAATTTTCTACGTGTACACTCGCTAATATTGCGCGAATCGAGATACGTAAAAAAAAACGGTAAAGAGAAAGAGAGAGAGAGAGAGAGAGAGAGAGAGAGAGAAAGGAAAAGAAAAGAAAAATTCGAATATAGGGAAAAATTAAAAATAAAATCCACGACAAGACGTTTACAAAAATTAACCTAAAAAAAGAAAAGAAAAGAAAAGAAAAGAAAGAACATTTAAAACAGGGGAAGAAAAAAGTAAAACAAAAGACAAGAGAGAGGAAAAAGAAAGTATAAATTAACGAGAAAAGAAAAGAAAAGAAAAGAAGACGATAATATAAAATGGCGGCTGCCCCCACCCTCCCTCTCCTTTTGTGTAATCGAGTTAAAAATTTGTAAACGCTTAAAAGCACGTCGTTGCTTCCTTTCGCGCTTGCGCACTAACGTCTTATGTAAATTTAAGAACGAGTTTCATGAAAAGAAATATTTTGAATGCTAACGCGTAAAAATAAATAAAAGCAAAGAAACGGTAAATAATTATAATAATAAAAAAAATAAATAAATTTAAAAAAAAAGGAAAAAAAAGAACATATTAACGAAACTCCAATTAATCTCTCGCCCTTTTTCCCTTCGTCTTCTTCTTCTTCTTATTCTTCTTCGTCTTCTTCTGCTTCTTCTTCTTCATCTTCTTCTTCTTCTTCTTCTTCTCGCTCAGAATTGAAAAGGAAAATAAAAAAAATAAAATAAAATAAAATCGATCGAAAATTGACAATGATTTAAAAAAAAAAAAATCGATATGATGATACAAAAATTACGACGATTATACGAAGAACAAAGATGGCGGTCTCGCGTAGGAAGGAAAACTCGAATAAACTTTTTATTATTGTTACGCTGCTGTGTGGGCCCCCTCTCCCACATTTCTTAATTCCTCTAGCGAAGTTTTAATAATTTAATGATATTTCTCAATGATAAATAAACAATGAGATATGAGATATTTAAAATAAGAACAAAATAATAATAATAATAATAATAATAATGTATAACTTAACCTATAATATCTTCGCATGAGGAAATAGAAAAAGCGGGTGTCGGCAAAAATGGCGACTAAGAAAAAAAAGCAATACTTCTTAAAACTATCGTGTATATGTTGTCTTTAAAAAAAAAAAAAAAATAATAAAAAATAATAAATTAACGCGAAAAAGAGAAGCCTGTTTTCTGCGACAAAGAAAATAAAAAACAGAAAGAAAGAGAGAATAAATGAAAGAGAAATATGTTTTAGAAAGATTAAATATAGTGTGTGATATGTGTATGTGAAGTAAGTGTGTATGAGTAAAAAAAAGAAAAAAAAGACAAAGTATTAGAATGAAAGAGAAAAAGAATGGACGCGTGTGTGATATCAAATATGTACGCGGTATGAGTGTGTTGCAAGTGTACTACTATTATATATAAATAAATAAAATAAATAAATATATATGTATATATACATTCACACACATATATATATATATATATATATATATATATATTAATATATACAAAATAAAAAATTGTGTTAACGATAAATATCGTGGAAGGGGAAAGAAAGAAAGTCGTGCGCTTTTCTAAAAGTATAAAAGTAAACAAAAAAAAAAAAAAAAGAAGAAACCGTGAAGAAAAAAAAAAAGGTTAATAAAAGGATACCAATATCCGAAAGGGAAGAAAAAAATATGTGTCCTCCTCGCGAGAGGTGATTTAAAAAAAAAAAAAAAAGATAAATAAACATAAACAAACAAAATAATATTACGAGAAAAAGAATGAGAAGGAGAAAGAGAAAAAGAGAGAAAGAGAGAGAGAGAAACAAGAAACACTTGTTCCGACCGTGTAACGCTTTGTCACGGTCACGTGACACACGTTTAATTTTGTACATAAAACAAATAAAGAAAGAAAGAATGAAAGAATGAAAAGAAGAAGGGACGAACGAAAGATTTCTATTTTGTCTCTCCGTAAATGGTTTTGTGCGTATGAAATCGGTGATGTTAAAAGGGGATTGGGGCTGGGGGAGGGATAAGGGGATAGAAATAAAGGTAAATGATAAAAAAGAAAATTATGCGATAATATTATCGTTTTCTAATTGGTACAATGATATTATTATTAAATGATAATAGGATGAAAAGAAAAAAATGAAAAGAAAAATAAAAAAAACACTCGTGGAGTTAGTAGTCTCTCTAACTCTCTGTAATACATCCTTTTTATATATAAAAAAAAAAAAAATAATAATTTTCTTTTTTATAAATAATATATATAAATATATGAGGAAAAATGTAAAAAAAAAAAAAGAAAGAAAAGGAAAAGGACAAGTAATGGTTAAAAGAGAGAGAGAGAGTATCCTCCAAATTTCGTAATTTGTGCGTTGTGAGCCGGTTTAAAGGAAGATTTGAACTTACTTGAGTATGATAGAATGAAATAAAAATAAAATTAAAAAGGGATGGGGAACTTGGAAGGAGATAAAATAAAATGTGATTTATTGGAGATGATGATGGTTTAATAAAAAAAAAAAAAATTAAAAAAAAATAAAAATAAAAAAAATTCGTGTTCGTTCAATCTTCGTTTCGTCCGGCTCGTTCGCTCGTTCGTCTGTAAATTTTTATTTTTATTTTTTTCTCTTTTTAAAATAATGTAATAATAATTACGCAAAATGAAATAGGAAAAAATTGATTGAAAAAAAAAAAAAGAAAAGAAAAGAAAAGAAAAAGCATGAAAGGATAGATAGAAGAGAGAAAGTACGAATAAAACAAAAAGAAAAATGGCAGGAAGAATGATGAAATGTTGAGAAAATAAAAAAAGGAAAAAAAAAACAAAAGAAAATTGAAAATTTGTAAATATGATGATAATTGCTATCATTGTGTAAATATACTCTTTCAATGAAAAACACATACCCATATACACACACGTGAGGAAACACGTAAAATAACACTAAACACACATTCATACTCGCATTTTACACGTACCTAAAAATAAAAAATAAAAATAAAAGAAATACATACACACACATATGGGCACGCATGTGCAGCACGTTGTTGTACGTGTTTGTGTTCACGCGCGAGGTTTATTTTATAAGAATTACATTATTATATATATATATATATATATATACACAACACCTCCCCCCACACATAACACTATATATATATATATATATATATATACATATTACCGTGTAATGATATTTAACAATAAGGTACATATATTCTATACTCTTACACGCTAAGTACTCAATAAATATATCTATAAAATTTCCTAGTGTTTGTGAATGTCTAAACCTAAACCTAATCCCAATGATCCCATCGTTTCGTGACGTCTTGAGCTATACTTACTCCTAAACCCTTCACTCTGAACCAACCCTTTTTCCCTATCGTTAATTGAGCAAAAATATTTCTATTTATTCACACATCAAAAAAGAAGAAATAAATTCATTATAATTATTGAGTTGAACAGAAAAGTTCGTGCCAATTTGTAAAGAAAATTGAAAATTGCAATAGTATATATAATTAATCACGAATTAAGATTCGTAAATGGGCACGTAATTTTTCTGACAAGCTAATAACATTTGTAAATTATTCGTCGGATCCGTCATAAGGTCTTTTATAAATATATATTGTTCCTAAATGTTATATTACTCGTTTGAAACTACCACCACTACCCCCTTCTAATTATATCTCTTCTCTCTCACGCATATATACATATCTAAAAAAAAAAAAAAATAATAATAATAATTATTTTCTCTTACAACTCCCATTTTGCTATATATACATATATATATATATAAATTATATTTTTCTTCTCCTTAAATTGAAAAAAAAGACATTTTTTCAATTATACATAAAATGAACATTAGATTTTAAGCGTGTATAAAAACAAAAAAAAAATAAATAAGTGAAAAGATATAATACGAGTGTGGATATAAATAAAGAGAAATAATAATAATAATAATAATACAAAATAAAAGTTTGAAATGAAAAAGCGTCCTTAAAACGGATCCGTCGCAAATCTGATTAAAAAATAAATAATAAAAGATAAAGTACCTACACAAAAGAACGCGACGACGACGACGACGACGACGATGTGATGATGAAAGTTGTTTTTTCTAACGAACTACTATTTGAAAGAGGAAAAAATAATTAAAAAATCTTTTAGTAACATTAAACGACAAGTTGTTATCATTACTTTCACACTCTCTCACATTCTTTCTATATTTTTATTTATTTATTTATTTATTTATTTATTAATATACGTATTTTCTGTGTCTCTTCTTCAATTATTTAAAAAATCTCTACACAAAAATTTTCTGAATACGTTCAAGAAAATACTTTTTCAACGTCTCAGGTACCACAATCCTTGTTACATTTTCTTTTATCAGTCTTACATCATTCTCACTTGTGTATATATATGCATGCACATAGGGTGTTCCATAAGGGAGGTTTTTGCTAAAATTCATAAACATTTGTTGCTCTATTGTGATTACATTAATTTTTTTAAAATAAGGAATTTAGATAAATTTATATAACTAAATAAATTCAAAACTATTGGTAACATTTACCAAAAATAATTAAATAGTATCTTTAATAACAAGAATAAGAATACTAATAATAATAATAATAATAATAATAATAATAATAATAATAATAATAATACAGAAATATTACGCTTTTAATATATAATTCCTATGATTCGTATAAATTATTTAATTGCCAAAATAAAAATTTATAACATAATTGTATAAATTAATTAAGATAATTATTTAAATTATATTAATTATATTATTGTATAATTAATATGTTTCGATGCATGAAAGTATTACCATTAATGTTATCACATTAAATTGGTACAAATTTCTCCCCCCCTCCCCCTCTTCCTCCCCCAAAAAACGCAATATTTATAATAATTAATAATCATAATAATTTTAGAAATCAATGTTACTATATCGATCATTAAAATTAAAAATTTTGTTTAATCGCGATAATTGAGAAAAAGAATACATTATTTCGTCGGCCATTGTTTGTTTGTTTGTTCTACGACATTTTTATACGAAGATTTCTCAAAATATTATATTCCGTTATAACAATTTTGTTTTAATTTAAATAACGTAAAATACGTACATATTCCGAATTTGTGTTTGTATGAAATTATTCATACAAAAATAATAATATTTTGTCTTCTTTTTCTTCTATTTCAATTTAAGAAACATGTTTGTGAAATTTAGAAACAAATCTCCTGGAACAACGACCCGTACATACATACATATCACACGTATCGGTATGTTTATTACAAAATTTATATAACATACATTTTTATTTGTACATTTAACAGTTCATTGAACGATCGCTTTAACCGTAGTTACGTTGCTTGCTATCGGTGGACGACTCCCTCCTCCCAATGGTCTGTAAAAAAGGATGAAAAAGATAACAAAAATTTATCACTAATTAATTCTTTTCTTTTTTTTTTTTTTTTTAAACAATTGGATTCGACGAATAAAACATTGTTTTATTATCCAAATATTACAAAGAGATAAAGAATAAAAAATAAAAAAATAAAATAAAATGAAAACAATCAACGTTAATTTACAAAATAATGAGCAAAGTATATAATCCTAATTAATTTGGAAAAAAAAAAAAAATAATTAAAAAAGAAATAATTCAAAATTGCAACAAATAAAATACGAAAAACTTTGTGACAATTTAAGAATTAACGTAAGAATAATAATAAGGGGATGATTTTTGTTTTCTTTATTTTTTGTTTTGTTTTTTTTTTTTTTGTTTTGTTTTTTTCTTTTAGGATTAATACTGCACAATATACTCTGCTTTTTTACATAACTTTTATTACGAAGTAATTTGCTTTGGACAAGTCTTTCCATTTATTACAATTTTCTTTTTTCTTTTATTTTCTTATCTTTCTTTCTTTTTCTTTTCCTTACTTTTTCGTTTAAACCCTTTTCAATTTATTTACAGTCAATATATTATCATATCCTGTTAATTATTGTGAGAAAAAAGACAGATGGAAGAAATACTTGTTTGTCGCGCTTAAATCGTATTTTTCTTTCTTTTTCTTTTTTTTTTTTTCTCATTTTTAAATCATACCCAAAAATGTGATATATATATTTAAATATATTATATTATATTTTCTCACCCTAAAATAATATCTACAATCGTACCGAGATGATCCTAGTATTTGTCTTATTTTTCTTTTCAGAATAATCTAATTGTGTATTTATCGAATAATATTCAAATTTTTCCACGATAAGTAAATAAATTAGACGATGAAAGCTTAAAAAATAAATAACAAATGTTATGATACGTTTAAATAAATAATCGATGCACCAATTTTATATAATTAAAACGTAAGTATGTATAATTTATATTCAATCAATACAAAATTTCGACCAAGTATACAATCATCGAATAATTGCATTATTAATTGTATGTAATAGTAAAATGTAATCGAAAGAGTATGAAGAGAAGTGAAAAACCTGTTAAATTATCCAATAAGTGTAAAAGATTTATCGGTGCAAGATTAATTATAAAAACGATCATCATTGAATTGCACTACCCAAAAGTATAATTTTGCTATGCAAAGTTAAATTATCTTTTCTAAATCTTTAAATAATTAATATCTTTTTTTTTTTTTTAGAGATAAAAAGTATCACACACATTCGTTAAATCATAATAACATCGACAAAATTTGACTAAAAATGTGAAATAATCTTATAAGAACAACAGCAACGCATTGAATATTTTGATCTAACCGATATGGTAAGTATTTATATATTTATATCTATATGTGTGTAATCTAAATCAAAACTAGATTATTATTATTATTATTATTATTATTATTATTAATATTATTATTATATAGTTTGCAAGGAGTAATAATTTATAAGCGTTAAACATATATTTCTATTATCTTTAGAATCCTCGCAAACTATTTGGAACATGAAAAAGTATAAGGAGCACCGCGTGTACTTTTTATCGAGGAATGTGTATTTAATTGCTAATAAAATACCGCTTTAGAAATATATGTAGATGGGGGATCGATGAAGTACTAGATGCGCAGGCAAATTTTACAAAAATATTATCGATAGCTCTAGACATTATGGTTCTGTTTTTTTTTTTGTTTTTTTTTTTCTTTTTTTAAATATTGCGTTACGCTCTGTTTCCAAGATTTTAGAAATATCCTGTCTAGAAATACATGTAAAACGACGACTAGAAATTTATCTAACTTCGTGTCAGTTCTATAAAATACCATTATTGTTATCTAAGAAGATGTACTTTTTTTTCTTCCCAAGAAGTTGCATAAAAAAAATGTTAAATATAAAATTTTAAATATAAAATTTTTATAAGATAAAAAATTTCTCATATATTATTACTTTTTCATTTTTCGTTAGCGTCTAAATTTGGTATATTCTAGTTTAATTATACTTTTTTTTTTTTCTTTTCTTTTAAGTGCTAAAAAGAATAAGATATTTATAACAAAGCACCTCAGAGTTCTTTCTCCATTCCTGAATACAGGCGTTGACATTTAACGCAATGTACGTAGAGGCATATGTATATATAATACAGAGTCAAAGAGGTGTGTATATATACAATATACATATACGAAAATGTATATATGTAAATATACGAATAAGTATAATACTATGTCACCAATGTCTATGTGGTGATCGTTTAAACAGGATATTCGTGTATCCTTAGAAAAATGTAGATGTTCCGATAACAAATATAATAATGAATAACTGCATACACAAATATAAAAGCACGTTCATATCCTAAATCAGCCATACTCAACCACTTGTTTTCTTGAATCACATATATTTTTGTTCACTGCATTAAGTGGACCACAACATTGGTATCAAAAAAGAAAAAGAAAAAAGAAAAACGCTTAAAAATCTGAATTTTTCATTCATGTGTCACATATTATTTTATAAAATAGTATTTGTTCCAGCAGAACAAATTGGCTGTAAAATGAAGGCAATTATAAAATTGTCTGTATCTATTTAATCGTCCAAGATTTACTTTTACGTAGATAAATTTAAATTCTCGAGTGTGCATCTTGTGTTGAACATTAAATCTTGGCAGGTCACAGGTTGAGTATGGCTATTCTAATCCCTCAAATAATGATTTTCTTTTATTGTAGTACTCCTTTTTGGAGTATAACCAATTCGACTCAATTATGACTTTACTTACTCGAGGCCCAAAGCCCAATTGATACCTTGCACTAGGAACAGAATTAATGGTTGCCATCCAACCAACCACCTTATCCAATCCAATAATTGACCATACAATACGTGTGGTCGTTCCCATCTTTAAACATCATTAAGGTTGCTATGGCATATACATAACATAATAGTTATAGTAGAAAGTAACAGAAATTTTATGTAAAAGGATACGGATTGCGGAACATTTTTTTCAGATCTACTTTTTCCTTGCAGTAAGGACACGTCTGTTTCTTCCCTACGATGCACCAACCTCTGATACAAAATTCATGAAAGACGTGTTCACAGCTGAGTTTGTATGTGTTCTCGATAACACCTTCTTCGTGTTCAGAAACTAATAATCTGTTCCCACATACTGCGCATACTCCTGGCTCCAAAGTCCTTGTTGGCATACTGCCTGGAGCATAATACTGTAAATTATATTAATTTTTATAAACGTCGTTAGAAAGTCATCATTTAATTCAACTGATTACTCACCCCAACGTGTGAAGCCATTTTATCGGCACATATTTCAGCAACATCTCTTCCTAAAACCCCAAAATAAAGGCCATAAAATAAGAAAAGTATTCCATAATCCATCCAAACTGCTGGCTTTGCATCAAATACAATATTTAAACCAAAAAATGTTGCTAACATTATAACATATCCAATTAAACCCAAAACGTAACTAAGCTTATAAATGAAGTAAAACCATTTATACACTAATCTGTAAAGAAAAAAGAACAAAAATATCATTAATTTATCATTCAATTATTGTTAATGTAATAAAACCAAATGTATTATTTGAAAACAACCTACCTAGGAGTTGTACCTCGTATTGGTTTTTGAATAGCTTTTCTTACTACGAGTCCTGTTATACATGATGATACTAACCAGAGAAAAATAAATCTCCACCAGTGATTAACAAGACTTAAACCAAACGGGACTAGCCACATAACTATCAATGTTATTAACTAAAGACAAATGATAAATATGCATTCATTTTTATTGCATCAATGATATGAAAACTATATCTAATATTATTAAAACGTACGTTTATTTTACCTGATATGATTTAAAATGTCTCTTTTTCCATTCAATTAAACTGAATTGTGTTAGCATTAATGTTCCTAGTAATATTAGTACCATTTCTGCATGCATCGATTCATGACCTTGATGTTGCTTGTGCAGCTTTATATGGTCCGCTCTATAACAAAAATTATTAAATTACTCAAACTAAATATCTTTATTATAGATAATAAACTTGAAAATTAGTTTATTACAATCAATAATATATTGAAATTATTAATAATAATTTACCTCCATTTTTCTTCTGGAGTCATATCCGCTTCGCTCTAAACAAATATAAAATATATTATTTATTACAATATATTATATGTTTATG
Organism: Polistes dominula; assembly: GCF_049000335.1. Classification (NCBI taxonomy): domain Eukaryota; kingdom Metazoa; phylum Arthropoda; class Insecta; order Hymenoptera; family Vespidae; genus Polistes; species Polistes dominula. Next base: position 2,505,503 of record NW_028301061.1, on the reverse strand, counting down.
TGTATACATTATTAACTGAGTTTTAATTTATTTTAAATAAATTCAATGAACGTCTACACATTTTATTTCTATTAGAAAATAAAATATGATAACAATAACAATGTATATTTTATGTATCTCATGCGTCTTAAGAGGTTAGATTTCTTGTCTTAATATGTTTAAATTTATATCGTTACTTTTAACTTATTACAATGTAAATTTAATGCAAAAATGTATACATACCTTATTTGGCATTATATGGATATCCATTTTTAATAATATTTTTACTTAACAATGGAAAAATAGACTTCAACAAACTGGCATAATGCACTCGACGCTGTGTAACACATGTTAAGGTGCAGTTCACACTCTGACGTGGAACACATAATAAGAAGATAATCATTAATTATTTTAATTTAGGTATCTAATATATTTCAAAACAATATTTGCACAATAAAACAATTGAGGATCGAATAATGTATTATTTTTATTATATTTATTTAAAATATATACAAACTTTTTAAATGATATTTCATTATTCTTATGGATTTTAAATGTATTCATTTAAATGACTAATGTTGTATCTTGAATTCCCACCTTAAAGAACGACAGTTATATTGACTTTTTAAAAAAGTAAATTGTGTTTAATTAATAAAACTCATATTAATAATTATTTGTAATAAAAATTTTAATAATAAAATTGTTAACGAAGGTTCATACAAGTTGTCTGAATTTTTATTTTATAATATTATTAAAGTAAAACAATTAATAAAAAATGAGAAATCATTTAAATAATTTATTGCGAATAATACGTGATTTAACTTTCCAACAATTTTTATGTAATGAAATATTATTAGAAGTATACAAATATTTCACATGTATATAATACTCATTTATAATAATATCGAATATATTTCTTTCTTATATAATATCAGTAAAAGACATTTAATAAAACTGTCGTATTAAATATTCATTGATAGACGTTTTGAAATATCGCGCCATATGAAAAATTAAGACGTCGTAGTTACGTGTCGGTAAAGACGGTGGCGCTAATGTCAAACTCGTTCTCGTATTTCTTCGTAGGTGTTCGGTCTGTGACGGTAGTTAAACCACGCCCCGTGGAGATCAGAGAGGGAAGCTGGTAACTCATTTCGTGAAGGAGCGACGTGAGCGCTTGTACCGTTTATCGAGAGAGAAGGCGCGACGTAAAGAGACGGATTCCATTGCTGTAAAATACGCGCGAGAGATAAGTGTCAGCCGCCGGTGTGTTATAAGAGTTCGGGAGTTTAGTGTTAAAGTGTGCCTAAAGTAGTGCGTGATTGGTTTCCTTCTGGACACGTGGTTTACAATTTTAGATTAAGTTTAGGAAGACGCTTAGGAAGAATATCAACCTAAGAAGAAGAAGAAGAAGTAGTAGAAAAGGAAGAAGAAGAAGGATCATCATCTCAGCCTCGAGGAATTACTTTCAGTAAGTAAGAAAAATACAGTAAAAAACAAATCTAACGATTATTTATTTCTTAAAATATTCTAATTATTCGTACGTTAATACACATATGCACGTATTTTCGATTACTTAACGTTACAACTTTAAAACTAGTTCAATAAATTCTTAACATCATTTTTTTAATTTAAATCCTACCATACGCATCGATGCGTGTATACCAACAAAACGACTTTACGAAGAGAAAACATACGACACGCACCCGTGACGAATCACGTATCAAATTACATTTATTTCCTTTTAAAGATATTACTTTACTCTCCCCTTACATGCACGCCTACGGAGATTTATTTTTTGTTCTTTTTAAGTATTTACAATAAACACAAATTTTATTTTAACTAACGATAATTATATTTTGATGTGTTTTAAATGATTTTTTTTTTTTAAATTAGTTGACGCGTGCGTCAATCTTTTACTATTCTTTTTTAGAATCTGTTTACGTAAAATCCGTCTGTCTGTGTTTCACGTAGTTGACTGAGGTTAGCTGTGATTACGTAGAAATACGACGCGCAGCGATGTTCACGTATGTAAGAAATTAGAAAACAAAAAAAAAATAATAATAATAATAAAAGAAACAAAAAAACAACAATCTTTTTGACGTATTTTAAATTTCAATAATTTTTGTTGATTATTTTGTCGCGTTACTAAGATTTTATGTTATGACTTTTTAGTTGTTTTGTTGATTAGTTTTGTTGTTTTGAAAAAATTTGCATAATAAAATATCATTGTTATTTTAAAATATAAATAAGAAGTATTGAATTTGTATGTGTGATAGGATTTAACAGGTAGTTTTCTTATCTAGTTCATTAGCACAGATCGAAAATATTTAGTCTAACCGGTGTGACCGTGAAAGTACCTTTTAAACGAGATAAAACTAAAAGGAGATGGTCAATAATTTTACTATCTTTACAATATCCATCTTATCGTTAGATCCAATATCGAATCCGTATAGATCACGTTTTATCTGTTGCATTCTATCTGTCTCCGATCTCTCATACCCTTTCATTTTTCATTTATATATATATATATATATATATATATATATATATATATAATATATAAGTTGATATATGTGTACATAGGAAACTAATTTCTTTCGTATCATTTTATCTTGGATATTATTGGATATTATTTAATAAAAAAAAAAAAAAAGAAAGATATTGATCGATTTTGAATTATGTAATATCACTATTTTATTAAACTTCCCTAGAATCATAGTATTTTTATTTTTATATATTTATAAATAATAAAGTTTTTATTTTTGGTTCATTTATAAAATATAATATATATATATATATATATAAGTATCTATAAAAGTTCGTATATTTTTATAAAATATCTTATAAAATTAAATTATTTTATTTTATATAAAATATTAAAAGTTTTCAGGTTATGTCATGCAATACCGTTATTTATAAAAAAAACTTTTTTAGAGTAATTATATTTTTATTTCATATATGTATAAATAATAAATATAATAATAATATATATATGATATATTAAATTACTTCATATATATTTATTAAAAATATAAATAATAAAAATTGATTTATTACAAATTATGTAATATCGCCATTTTATTGAAACTTTCTTCGGATGACATAATAATTTTTCTTTTCTCACATATATGTACACACATCCATTTATTTATTTATATATACATTATATTGAATTCTTATTGTGTATTGATTATATATATATATATATATATATATATATATATATATATATATACATAAACACATATTTTCCGTGTTGAAAATACCTTCGCAAAACGGCATTCCTTACTGGCGTTGAAATAGAATATAAAAAGACGTGACACGTAACTGCGTTTACTTTTCATTTTAACATGTGCAATGTGCATATTAACGTAACGAATAATATTGCATTGTTTTATCATGGTTACTCGAATGCATAATCGTTCATAATGCGTTACACATAATCTTAAAACATAAATAACCATCAACCGTTGGACAAATATTTTTTTTTTTTTTATGACATCAAAATCACGAATCTAATTAAATAAACGAAAAAAAAAAAAACACAGAAAAAGAAAAACATTTCGTTGTTAGGTTTGTTAATAATTTCTAAAATAATGTACAAATTATTTATTATATATAAAATACAGATTAATATTATTCAGATATTATAAATATGCTAAATTAATTAATTCAATGAATAAATGAATTATGAATATATTTGTTGTTAGTTTTAACACTAGATATATCACCATTTTCAGTATACCTATTTCTACCACACTAGTCAAAATGACTGGTGTATAAAAAAAAAAAATACTTTTTGAGACTTACAGTCTTTATTTACTCTTAAAAAATAACAAAAAAAAAAAAAATCTTTAACAATAATAATTTTACTAGATAAATGAATTTATAGACATTTTCAAATTATTTACAGAAATCAAATGTTATATGAAGTAGAAATTTTCAATGAAAATGGCCCGGACTAGTCAAAATGACTTGCTTTGGTATATCTAGTGTTAATACAATGTTAAAGTATTGAATAATTGCATAATTTGCTGCATTGGGTTGCATTGAAAAGGGGTCTACAAACTCGATTTTAGAGTCAGGGAACTTGGGAAGGTGTAATGTTCTCCTGGTTACTCGTAGATTCGGATGTTGTATTCTGTATTGGCTAGTGTCCAAGTTTTGGTTCTACTCTCACCATGTTTTCACTTGCAAGCTCTATTCTACCATTGCCAATTCCTACTCGGTTTTCCTACGTGTTATCTCGTCTTCCACGAATGCAATGGTCTACGTACGAGAATCGTTTCTCTATTCTCTTTTCACAAGATACGTTTAGATATTCTATACGGTGTCTTTAGAATTTTCTTAATCAATTTTTAAAACTATTTGTAATCAAATATCAAATGGATCATTCAATTCAAATTTCGAATACAAAATATAGAATTGAATTTAACATTTGTTTTTTAATTAATAAAATATATATTATTTTTAAAACTTATTAATTAATTATATAATAATTATTATATATATTTTTTTTTATTAATTATGTAATTTATTATATTATATTGTATTAATTATATTTATTATTACTATTAATTATTATTTTTTTTTTCTTTGGTTTCATTTAATTTTAATTATTAAAAAATATTGTTCTGTTCGTTTAAATATAATTTTTAAATAATAAAAAAATATTATTATTTTGTTGGTTTTATATAATTTTTAATTAATAAAGTATATTATTTTTTAAATTTATTAATTAATTATATAATTATTTATTTTGTATTTTGTTTGGATTTATATAATTTTAATTAATAGAAAATATTATTTTGTAGATACAATATAAATTAATTATAATTTTATATTTATTTCTTATTTCTTATTTTTGTTTCATAAAATTTTAATTAAAACTAAATAGTATTTTTTAAATATATAAATTAATTATATAATTATTTATTTATTATATTTTTGGTATCACATATAAATTTAATTAATAAAAAATTGTATTAATTGAATAAATTGTATAGCGTAATATATAATAATAATAATAATAATAATAATAATAATAATAATAATAATAATAATAATAATAATAATATGAATATAATGTGTATATTATATATTAATTAACTTAATAATAATTAAATATAAAAATATATTAATATATAATAATAATAATATAAATATTGTAATATATATATATATATATATATATATATATATATATATATATATATATAAAATCAATTATAATTATTAAAAACAAATAAAAAATTATTCGATAAAAATCCTAGAAGACTTACCAAAAAAAAAATGTTATTAATAATAACATCAAAATAAACATATAATACACCTTATATATTGTAATATACCTGTAGGTGAATTAATTAACTTGACGATAACAAGAATGAGTCATTACAACTGAAAGATAATATAACGTAAACATACTGCTGTTAGATAAAAGAAAGAAAGAATATATAAAAAGAAGAACAAAAACTAAGTAATACAAATTACCTGAAAAACTTTAAATCACCGTATATACGTTAGTACACAGGTGTATTCGTCAACCTGTTGATGACGACGAGGACGCGTGCATTGTGCAAAGAAAACGGATTAAATCTCATCATCGTTGGATTTTACGCATGGCTTGCTGACTTTTCTCCCACGTTCAACAAAACTTTTTCTTTTTTTCTATTTCTTTTTCTCTTTCTCTTTTTTTTCTCTCTTTTTTTTCTTTTTTTTTTTTACAAAAGCTTCTACGTTACTACATCGTGTCCTCGATTTTTCTTCCAACTTCTGGCTGAATTTTTCAATAGTTTTTTCCCTATATAATAGTCGTAGTAATGTTCGGTAATTCTGTTACTTATCCAAGCTTCCATTTTTAGAATTTGAAAAAGAAATGTTATGCTGTATTTATATACGTCTATGTATACTACATGTTATATGTATATATATATATAGATATAGATAGTTTAACATTGTTCTCAATATAAATAGAAGAAACAAAGTTTAACATAAATGGATGAGAATATAGAAGAAGAAGAAGAAGAAAAAAAACATTGTAAAACGTTATAGAATTTTTATATACATGTATAAGTACGAACGTATTATAGTATAATATTTTTCTTTTTTTTTTGAATATAAATTTAATCAAATTTGAGTATTAAAAAAAAAAAACAAGAAAATTGTAAAACATTACGTATTCGGTATTATCTAACAAAAAATATACAAGTTTTACGAATAATTAGAGAAAAGAGAAAGTATACATGTGTGTGTATATTTAAAAGTGAGAGAGAGAGAGAGAGAGAGAGAGTAAAATACTGTATTATTTTTGTTTGTATTATATATTCATTATTTGAAGGTCATGTTAGCTTATAATATGTATATATCTATGATTTCGTTGACTCGAACTGTAAATGCTATCGTTTTGTTATTAGTCATTTAAAGATCTACAAAACTCGCATTATCATTCAAACGATAATCTAAAAGGTCTGGGATATTATTTGTTGCTTTAACATTATTATTTTTTTTTTGTAATTATATTTTATCTGTAATTTTTCGTTTTCTTGTTATATTTAAGTTTCTTTTATTCGATATTTAAATTGTACATATTTAAAGTATTTAAATTTTAATATGAACACGAATACACGAATGTTGAATTTTATATTTAAATGGAAGATTATACAATTTGTTCTTATATTTTTATACATTATTTTAGTATATTTATTTAATTTTTCTAATATTATAATTTTGTATTAATTATAAATAATAATGTATTGATAAAATTATTTTTTTTAGAATATATACAAATTTAATAATAAGTGATTGCATTAACATATTGCATTAACAACATGTGCAGTTTGTTTTTTTATTTAATTACTTTTTATTATTTTTATATTTATTAGTTATTCATATTTTTTAATTAATTTTTATTTATTTCTTTTTTCTATATTCATAGTATTAAATTTGTAATATTAATAATAGTTAATTTAGTAAATTTATAGTATATTATTATATAGTATTTATGGTATTGTTTTTTATTTAATTAATTTTTATTATTTTTATATATATTATTTATTAATATTTTTTAATTAATTTTTATTTATTTCTTTTCTATATTTATAGTATAAAATTTATAATATTAATAATAGTTAAATTAGTAAATTTATAGTATATTATTATATAGTATCTATGGTATTGTTTTTTATTTATATAATTTTTATTATTTTTATTTTTATTTTTTTTTTTTCGAAACCTATAATATTACATTTATAATATATTATTATATAGTATTAAATTTATAGTATTTATAAAATTGTTTTTTATTTAATTAATTTTTATTTATTACTTTTTTTATATTTACAGTTCATATTAATATTATATTAAATGCATTAGAAATACCAATGTTTCATATTTATATTTTAATTATATATAAAAATATATATTTTTTATATTTTTCTAGTATATATAAAAATTATGTAATTTCTTTAAAAAAAAAAAAAAAATAAACATTAAAATAAAAATTGCATTAAAAAAAAAAAAAAAAAACGTAACATGAATATTAATTAAAATATTCTAATCCACGAATGATAAACGTAATAAATAAATATTTTATAAAAAAAAAAAGAGAGGAACAACAACAAAAAATAAATATATTCATACTAAGTTATAAGAGGAGAATAATAATAATAATAATAATAATAATAATAATAATAATAATAATAATAATAATAATAATAATAATAATAATAATAATAATAAAGTTGCTTGTAATGTGCTAAGGCATTCAAGGATGTGCTTCGGTTTTTTTTTTCTTTCTTGTTTTTTATTATCACTCGTAATTAGTGAGCTCAACACATAACGGATATGTCAAGTAACCACTACTGTTCTTTCGTGTAGATATTTTTAGACTTACATTAATGTTTTTTTTTTTTTTTTTCCTTGTTTTTTTCTATGTCCCTTTTAGTTAATTTTATTTTTATTTCTTTCTATTTACAGTTTCCCCTTTTTCCTAAAAATTCTTTAACGTTTTTTTTTTTTTTTCTTTTCTTTTTCTACGTAAACTCTGACCACAAATCTTTTTACTCTCACGATATTTTTTTTTCTTGTTCTTTCTTTTTTTAATACGTGTACACGTGTTCGCATAATACATATGTGTATAATACGTTAGTATTTGTGCGTGTACGTGAGTATAAAAGAGAATAGTATTTCGTAGAGAAATTTCTTGAGTATGAGTCAAGCTTATGTTAGATTATAGGATCCAGTATTCGAGATTCGATCTTCGAGATGTCTGGTTAACGATCATTGACGCGTATCACGTTCGATGGCTAAACAGGAATTACCATTTTTTATTTTTATTTTTATTTTTTTTTTTTTTTTTTTTTCTTTAACTGAAAGTAGTTGCTTATTAGAGAGAGATAGAGAGAAAGAAAGAAAGAAAGAAAGAAAGAAGAAGGAGGAGAGATGTGCTGTATTTACTGTAAATACGTATATTATACCAACTGATGGGAAAAACTGTGGCTCCTAAAGTTACTCTACAGCTTCTGAGACAATATTATATTTTTTTTATAATATTTTATTATTTTGTTAACAATTTTTATATTAAAATATGTTCCTTAACTTTTAACGTTATTTTTTTTTTTCAAATTTTTAATTACGAAAAATTGTAGTTTTATTGTATTGAAATTAAGAGTGTATATGTTTGTATATGTATGAGAAAAAAAGGAATAATAATAATAATAATAATAATAATAACATAAAATATTGAATTATCATATCTCAAATAAATAATTATTGCAAATTTTTTAATTAAAATAGAAAATTTAATAATTAAAGCAAAATAAATAAATTAAATTAATTAATTAAATAACTAAAAAAAAAACTATTTAAATGTTATTTAATAAATATATATAAATATATATTTAATAATTTAATAAATAAAAAAATATTAATTAATTAAATAATTAAAAAAAAATTGTAATAGGAAAATAAATATTTAATAGTAATAATAATCTATTTTTTTTTTTAATTTTAATCATAAATTAATATTTAAAATATATATATATATATATACTTATGTTAACAGATTAGTTATTTTATTGCAAAATAACACATTCTTATTGTATTAAATTATATATTACAAACTTAGCAGCTGTTTCATATATGTTTCTTTTACAGTTATATTTTCTACAGTTTTTATTTAACGTACAAAAAAAATGTATAGAAAGTATTGTAAGTGATTTTTATTATACTTGAAGTTAGTATTTACTTATCCCTAGAATATTCCTTACACATATATATATACATACACATATATACCTACATATGTTAGATTCTTGATAAAATTCCTATAATCTCGGTTTCATGTCGGTAACTTCAAACGAGATAGCCTTTCGATCGTGGAAAGTAAGTAAGATCTTCTTATTGCTACGACAAAATTGGATCATCACGGATAGTCAACCTCAATATTGTGAAATTTCTCTTTTCGAATTTGAAAGATGACACATTTTCAGATCTTTTGTAAGATTTTTCTCTAGTGTTTTATTTTTTTTTTTTTTTTTTTTTATTATTATTATTCCTAATTGATGTTAGGGAAAAATTTAGTACGAGTTTAAAGCAATTTAAATTATGAATACTTAAACAAAAAAAATAAAAAGACGCGTATCCACTTAGGTTTCTTTTTTCGTTTACTTTAACGTTAATTAAAAATTTTTTAAATTTACTTTTTACGTTAATTAAAACGTAATAACGAAGATATATATATATGTATATATGTATATATGTATATATGTGTATGTATGTATTTATACGTTTTCTTTTTCTGACATGAGATAAAATAAGAAAAATCCCAGGAACCTAAGACCAAGTGAAAGGATGACTACTTTTACGTATACAATCTTTTAAGATGACGCATAACAACTGCCTGTTCGTCATTTCCGGTCTTTCAACGTAATACAATAATATCACCATTCACGTAGAAAATAATTTCTTTAATTTGTTTTTTTTTTTTTATTATTATTATATTTATCAAAACTTTCATTTGAATTTGAAAACCCGAATACTAACATAATTAATAATTAACGCATTTCGTAAATAATTTTATATTCATTTATTAACGAGTTAACCGTGATTGACGTGTATACTCGTCATGTAAAAGTAGCACGATTTTATGTATTGACGTGTATACTCGTCATGGAAAGAAGTGGTACACGATTTTGTCTAATGACGAGTATACTCGTCATGTAGAAAAGTGATACACGATTATTGTCTAATGACGAGTATACTCGTCATGGAGAAGTAGTACGATTTTGTCTAATGACGAGTATACACGTCATGGATAAGTGGTACAATATTGTCTAATGACGAGTATGCACGTCATGCGTATAAAATAGTGACAATTGGCCATTTAAATTGTAATTTTTTTTTTTAGAAAAAAAAAAAAATATATATATATATATATCGTCAAATTTCAAGATATTTAGAATATTTTGAGGCCACCAGGAGCCACAGTTAACTGGTTAATAAATAAATTAGAATATATGTTTAATATAAATAATCATCTTGAATATACGTGAAAGGTAAACTAAGATAAAAAAAAAAAGTTACAATTAGTTAAGTAAGAATTTCAAATATTCAGATAGATAAGAGAAAATGATGATCTTTTTATTTTATTTTATTTTTTTTTTTTAAATTATTTTTCTTCTTCTTCTTCTTTCATTCGTGTTTGTTGTTCTTTTTAAATGCGGATTCACGCATCGTTAAATTTCACGAGCAAGTGCAAAACCACGACGTTTATCGCACTATTTTAAAAAAAAGAAAAAGAAAAAAAAAACCTTTAATTTCATTTCACCGTACCTTGGAATCTTGAAATCAATCGTGAAAGTATAATATGCACATTTATCTATTTACGGATCAATTTCAAATCTAAATTAAATGAACCATTCATTCGCATCCGATATGAACAGAAAGAAGAAAAAAAATAAAAAAGAAAAGAAATCAATTAAAAACTTAACATCAAGTTTGATCATAGATTTGATTGGTCAAAACGATTTGTGTTTTTTTAAATTAGTATTAATTTATTGATATTCAATAAATTTCCTTTTTTATTTAACCACAGATTGTGTTCTACTTGTTATTGCATTTTTATTCGAGGATTTTAATTATACAAATTACATTTGATTAATTAATTAATAAATTATTATGTATGAACTATCAGTAGGATTAAAAAGTTAATGCTGTATATAAGAATATTAAATAATAATAAATTGTTCAAACTATTCATTTATTGATATTCAATATCTCAATTCATTTATTTTGAATTTAACCACAAATTGTGTTCCATTTATTATCCCATTATTATTCGCCTATTTAATTATACAAATGTAATTTGGTCAGTTGGATGATAAATTATTATTATTATTATTATTATTATTATTATTATTATTATTATTATTATTATTATTATTATTATTATTTTTAAATATATACATTGTTGGAACGTATGCATTAACGTAATATCATTTGATCATTAGTAAATCATTATAATACGTGTATCATCTTTCTTATGTTAGATTCAGCACAGTATAAGAATGTGGTTATCATAGTGATTCGTACGACCTACATAGTGACTATTACGTAGTATATACAGTTATTATCTATCTTACTGGTACAAACATCATTCTCATATATTCACCCACACATATGCATATATATATATATACATTCACACATACATAAACACAGGTGTGTATATATCAAATCTGTGGAATATGATGCTTTACACACCGTGTTCGATATGGCATACTCGTGTCGATCAATAAGTATAAATAACCGAAGCGAATATGACTTTTGACAAGGAATTCAGGAAATTAAATGTCCGATGGTCAAATCAAAAAATACCCAACGTTATATTTCCTATTCATTTTCTGGAAAATTCATAGAATGGTAGAGGAACAATGATTATACGTTTGATTAATAAATAAACACGAAAATGTTTTTTTTTGTTTTTTGCTTTTTTAACTCCGTTTTATTTCTTTTTTTTTTTTTTTTTGGAAAGACAAACAAAGGATTATTTTGAAATAATAAAAACAAGTACGTATTGCAGTTAATTTGTTTTTTTTTTTTACATTTTTCTAATAACATTTCACTGTATTTCATTTTTATTTAGAATTCTAATTTATTAAAATAAAAATGAAATTAATTAAAAGTTAATTTTTCTCTTTATTTATTTATTTATTTATTTCATTTTAATTTGTAATTAGAAATTATTTCATAATAGGTGTGTACATCTTTACTTCAGCCATTTTTTTTCTATAAGCCATCTGTAGGAAAATAGTGGAAACAAAGCTGTACACCCAATAATATTATATAAAATTATTACCTATATATTTTATTATATTAAATAAAATTATTATATATTTTTTTATATTTTTATATTACATATTTTATATTATATAATATTAAAAATATTATTTTATAATAATAATTATTATTTAAGCAATAAATTATTTGTATTAAATCGTAACAAATGTAACGAAATTGTAAGGAAAATAAATATCAATTAAATGATATTTAATATTAATAAAATATTAATAAAATATTAAATAAAATATTTAATAAAATATTTAGAAATTAATAAGTAACATTAATAAAATATATATAAAAAAAATAAAATAAAATATTTGAACAATGTAATAATAAACGTTCACGAAATGTTTGAACATTTCTATAAATAACATATTTCCAATCTTTCACAAATTTAAATTTAAAATTGGAAATATATTCTTTTTTTTTCTTTTACAATTAACATATATTGTTCTCTTTTTTTTTTTTTTTCCTATCAGTCCCAGATTTTTTTCACGACTTGACGACAACAAAATATATTTCGAGGTTTTTAAGACCTTGAGCTAAGAAATCGATATCAAAGACTCTTTTACATAGCTGAGCCTTTTGTAGGACATAAGGGTAGCAGGTAAATATGTAGAAACCCTTCGAAGAGTCATTCGAAACTCTGCTTGGTTATTTTTATTCCTCATCTACTTTTTCTTCTTTTTCTTCTTGTTCTTTTTCATTGTGTGAGTTTTAAAAACAACCGTGTCCTGTATAAGTGAAACGTTACACAATGTAAACTTCATTTTTATTTTTACGAAGAAATCAAATCTTTTAATTTCATAGTTTTCACATTGGGTTTGCATAATTTTTCAAAAAAGAAATTTAAAGAAAACAAACTTCTTCTTTCTTTGTTTTTTTTTTTTTTTTTTTGAGAATTTGTAAAATTTGTAAAAGTTTTTTCACCTGTTCGAATATGTTACTTTTGTTTTTTAACTTGGAATTTTTATTTACAGCATAAAAATTATAAAATAAACAAAACAACATAAAATACAAAATAATATAAAATAATAAAATACATAAAATACAGTATAATAAAAATAAATACAGTACACATAAGTATACAGTATAAAATTAATTCAAAAGCCATTTGATATCCAAATTGTTCAATTATTTTTTTTTTCTAATTATTATTTTTATATTTAAATTATAAATTATTGATCATTCAAGTGAAATTTCTTATGGGGATGAATAATTCGTGTAAAAAAAAATAGGCTAACGTGTAAATCTGGTCGTGTGGGTTTACCACAAGAAAAACGAAAAAAAAAAGAAAAAAAAATCCATAAACAATACGTGCACATTCTTTTACTTTTATTTATTTATTTATTTTTTTTTAAAGGTACATAAAATATGCACATATTCGATTCCTTGAGATTCCAGTGGTTTGAAACATCGAGGCCAGTCTTCTCGTGGCTTTCTAGTCGATAAAATGGAAAAAAAATAAAGAATTTTTTTTTAAGAGGAGGGGGACTTGTGTCAGAAGAAGGGGGACGTGGTAGTAGGGTGGGGGGTTGAGAAAAGCAAATGGGGACTTCTATGTGATCGATTGTAAAATGTTGTATGTTTGTTCCTCTGTCGTTTAAGGGCAAAACTTCATTTATAAAGTATATAAATTACTCGTGATATCTGATTGTGTATGTATGAGTCATTGTTATTTTAAATGATATACGACACGAAATGTTTTTTTTTATTAACGATCTGATTTAAGTATTAAAAATTTAGAATTAAAATTAAAAAACGAAAAATATGGTTGCGCATTTGATGTTATTGTGATTTACAGTTCGTATATATTGATGATCACTTATTATTCAAATTATTATATTACAAATATTATTTTTATTATGAAAATATGATTGAAGCAGAAAATTGAATAACAATTTAAAAAGTTACACGATACTTTGGATAATAAATATTAGAAGAAGAGGAGAAAAAAAGTTTCTTTTAATTAATTAAGTATTTTAAATGCAAATGTAAATAATAATAAAAAAAAACTGTTTTACTATGAACGAAATTAATAACAATTTCTATTAATAATATTCTAAATCTTTGATTATAATCTTTTATCATTCTCACAGAAGACAAATTATCTCTACCATCTTTTTAAATAATAATAATAAAAAAAATCCTTTCTGTAGATATGCTAATCATTTTATCAATTTTTTTTTGTTTTTTTTTTAAATTCAGATAAAATACATTGGTAATGGGGGGCCTTGTATGATGGTTGTTCCGCTGTTAGACATCCCACATCTAGAAATGATTCAAAGACAATAATACCAGAATAGAATGAGATAGTAGCGTGACGTTATATTTACAATCTTTTATTATTGTAACTACTTTTATCGATACTATGTTACGAGACAATTGTGAGAGAAAAAGTAGATGAAAAATAAAAAAAAAACAAAAAAATCAACCAACCAACCAACCAACCAACCAACCAACCAACCAACCAACCAACCAACCAACCAACCAACCAACCAACCAACCAACCAACCAACCAACCAACCAATAACAAATTAGAAAGATAAATGAAAAAGAGTGTGTGTGTGTGTGTATGTGAAAGATAGAAAGAGAGAGAAAAAAAAAGAGCAAGAGAAAAGATTTTAGATGAGAAATTTCAAAGTAACAAACAAAGTTGTTTTCTATTCGTTATTTCACGCGGGAGAAATCCTATTCGTACGAAAGTTGGTACGATTTTAAAGGGGGTCGTGTGCGACGAGTTCGCTTTCGAGAGAGCCCACTCTAACAGAATGCAAATATATGAAACGAGTAGGAACGTTTCATGACATCCTCTCCTCACTTCTCCTCTGTTCTTCAATCCTCTTTCAATTCCCCTCTTTCCATCACTATTCCGCGTTTACTATCACATGAATAAAACCACACGTATTATGCACGAGAAGAAGAGTGAGAGAGAACCCCACAAGTCTCTGTTCAAAGTTCTCTTCTGTCAGTGTTTAATATTAAATCTATTTATACTGTTGTAATCGTTCAAATGACCGATTTCCCCTACTCGTATGACAGAATAGTAGTTTCATTTTCTGCTTTTTTTTTTAATCATCGAATGACATTATCGATAAATACGTCATTTGTTTCTACATTGGGATATCGATATTTATTATTATCATTATTATTATTATTATTATTATTATATATATTAATTATAGTAAGTATAATGTTATTATATCATCAATTGTCATTATAGATATCAAATGATGTAAATAATATTTTATATATAGATACTTTGTTGCAGTAGCTTTGTTATAAAATGTTCATTTAACACGTTGACGCCGGCGCCGATTTTCAGTGTCTGCGCTGTGGGGCGGCACTCGAATCTAAGATGCGTTTCATCTGGCGGCGCGTGATTTTTGCTTGTTCAAACCTGGACCAAGGTGGACCACCAGTGGTACGCGCTGTCCGATGGGACAATCAAGCGTGGGCCACCGGTGGTACAAGCCGCCCGATGAGACAGACTAGTGCGGGCCATCGGTGGTACGCGCCGGCGTGAACGTGTTAATATAATTCTAACCTATTTTTTACAATTAAATTAATTTGAAAAAAAAACCTGGGATGATAAACATTGAAATAATTGAATTATTATACAGTGCCATCTATTGGAAACTTACAAGCACCTAGAGACCTACATAACCTCAAAATAATAAAACCTTTAAATTAGTAATAAAAAATACAAAATTATCGCGATGATAAAAACTACAATAATGTTACACTGAATATTTATATATAAAAGTATTATAATATTATATATTTATTATATAATTTGATCGTTAATAATGAAATTTAAATCCTTGTAAATGAATCCGTATAATTTTTCAATTAATATAATGGGATCTCTAACAGGGGCGTGGCGTAGCAATTCAACCTATCTACTCTAATTTTGAATTTAGCCAACAGATAGCGTAAATTCAAGTGCTAGAGATTCCACGTGGCGTAGCAAAATTCGACCTATCTACTCTAATTTTGTATTTAGTCACCAGATAGCGTAAATTCAAGTGCTAGAGATCCCACGTGGCGTAGCAAAATTCGACCTATCTACTCTAATTTTGAAATTAGCCACCAGATAGCGTAAATTCAAGTGCTAGAGATCCCAATACTAACAGAACCAAAGAACAAACATAACCTCAAAATAATATATCCCTAAATTTACAATAAAAAAATGGGTCGTCAAATATTTAAAAAAAAAAAAAAATAAGATTCTCAATTTGCAAATTATTGAAAGTTGATGATAAAGTAATAAACGAAGAGTGCATGCATCCACGTTGTTGTTCAACAAGATGTTCTCGTATTCAAGGCAAGCAATAACACACATACATATACACATACATACAGACACACTTTGAAAAAGAATCCAACCGATCGACTACGAATCCAGATTGAGTAGTTTCTTTCATCGGATCTTTCAATCGCAAACACGTAGAAAATACCTAACACGAATTATACACGATTGAAAATATACGATTGAACAACAACTATACTAAACTCTCCTTTACTTTCGTCGAGAAATCTCGAATAAATACGAGCCATAATACAATCACAACTCGTCTTCTTCTTCTTCTTCTTCTTCTTTTCTTATGTTTGCTAGTGAAACGACGAATAATATTTCCCCCCTCTCCTCACTTCATCCCCCTCCCCCACCATTTGCTGCTTTCTTTTCCCGCTTGGCCGTTCGCGTAAATTACTAGCATAGTTTCTGAATTTTTTTTAATATTTTACTTCTCTTACTTCGTCTTTCTTATTATTATTATTATTATTATTATTATTATTATTATTATTATTATTATTATTATTATTATTCTTTTTCTTCTGATAATTATTTTTTAATTGATACTATATATATATATAACTAACTCTTCTATTTTCTATTTGTTTTTTTTTTTTTTTTTATGTTTTTGTTGTTTTCTTTTTACGATCAATTTAACGATCTGTAAATAATTTATCTAAGAAATTAAATTACTACTGAGAATAATAATATGATAAAGTTTTAATTACTTTTTCTTTTTTTTTCTTTTTTCTTTTTATAAATCAAAAAAATTTGCATTGAAAATCAATAAAAAAAAAAAGTAAAATAATTCAACCTTAAAAGTATAAAAATTAATATAAAATAATAATAAATTATGGTATAGATTGATTACATTATTTTTTTATATGGAATAATTTTTGGTATAATAAAAATTAATAAATTCGTAATGCTTTCATCCCTCTTTTATAATATTAAAATTAATACAAAATAATAATAAATTATATCCACTTATCACAGCAGATCATGCATGAATTTATTGATCACTCTTAATATCTACAACTCATTAAAATTCACATCAACTTAACTTCAATCAATCGTTTACAAATCATATTAACACATTTGTTTGAAACGTTGTATCATAGATTATCGATAAATCGTAATGCATTTCAAAAGAAAATTGAAACGTGTCGATAAATGTTATTTTACAAAATAAATAATTAAACAAACATATATTATATATTTGTAATAGTCCGATACAAACGTCTTTAAATCAATGAATTACCTTAAACCGCCATCTGTTAGAATTTTATCGAACTCACAAAGATAATCATGACTCTTTGTTAATCAACAAATAATTCGCGACTAATAAAATAATATTGCGATTATAAATTGAGATATAAACTATCCTATATTTCAAGTTGGATGAAACTGCACACAGTGTGCAAAATTTTATTCAAATCGGTTCAGTAGTTTAGGAGTCCATTGCGGACAAACAACGTGACACAGAATTTATATATATTAAGATGTGTAAATCAAATTCAAATCATATGAATTGAAGTTTAAGAGATGCTTGAATAAAGTAATAAAAATATATCTAAATTTCAAAACAATCGCATTTTATTTTCATGTAGAAAAAAATTCATGAAAAAAAGAACGTCGAAATTTTGGACGTCACACACACACCGGGCTTATACCTTAAATAATGAAAATTTATTACATGGTAACATTCGTGTATAAAAATAAAGACAAAAATTATAAATAAAATACTATATGTATATTTAACATGCAATTAATTTATTTCTATAATTTTGTTTCAATTCCATTATTATCTAGATAAAAAAAAAAAAAAAAAAAAAAGATTTTTAAAAAGCAAAGCAAAGAAAAGAAAAGAAAAGAAAAGAAAAGAAAAAAAAACCTCAAACAGAAAAAATATTAGATTAATTTTTTGATCATTTTAAAAGATATGTTGTCGACATTGATAATAACGATAAGTATTTAATAGTTGTAAAAACATTCCAACATCTTCAATAACATTTTTTTTTTCTATCTATTTATCAATCTATCTATCTATCTATCTATCTATCTTTCTTTCTTTCTTTCGGTCTCTTCATACTAAATATAACTTCTCTTAAGTATTGAAAATTTGAAAAATATTATCGCATAACAGGTAATTTCTTAGCTTCCGTGCAATTCAACTCACTTATCTTGTTAATTGGTACGAGTATACGATCGACCTTCGCATCATTTCGAATGTCAACTGAAAGTATGTGTGTTACAGTTAAAACGTATTCAGGTCACACACATACACACGCTAAAACACACAAACTAAACCAATACTTAGGTATTTGTGAATTGTTATCGGTTTATACATTCTCCTCATACACGTATTATAATTATTTGTTCTCGTTGTTATTAATTTTTTTTTTTCAAAAAAAAAAAAAAATAACATAAAATTAAACCAATGCGAAATTTGATTCGTAAAAAAATTCATTAAAAAATTGTATCTGTCGCTAATAATTCCCGTTGGTTGATGCGCATTTAAATAAAGCTACATAAAAAAAAAAAAAAAAAAAAAAATTCGATCATTTGCTTCTTTTATTTTTTTATTTTTTTTTTTTACGAATTATCTACGAGTATTATTATATAATTATTAATATAATAATTAAAATATTATAAATATTATAATTAATAAATATTATTAATATATGTAATAATAATAATAATAATTAATAAATATTAAAATTAATAGATATTATATTATAATTATTATAGGAATATTATAATATTTATAATAATTATTTCGAGTTTAAAATATCCCGCATTTCTTTGGATATAAAAATATTTATTTAAAAAAATATGATTCCCTTTTTATTATTTTTTTATTGTTTCCTTTTTATTTTTTTTTAATTTCTTTTTTAGATAAAAAGATAAAGAATATTGTGCGATAGATTATGTCAAATTGCTTGATAAAAGCTTTCTTTTCAATTTGTTCATTTATATCTTATCGTTTTAATATCAAATCTTTACACGGTAACGTTGAAGAAAACGCATTGTAAACGTTTTGCGAGAATAACACCGTGTGTATGTGTGTGGCCTTCTTTTATTGTCTTTTTATTTTTTATTATTTTTTAATTTTATTTTTATATCGATAAATGATAGATCGAAATTAGAAACAAATTTGTTGTATTGTGTATCAAGTATGTATCGTGATTCAATTTATAGAAAAAATAATTTTTATATTTTATATTTAATATTATATTTATAAGAAATTAATTTTATAGTAAATTAATAATTTAATTAATTATATAATTTTTTAATTTAACTTAATTTAAAATTATACATTTTATTTTAATCTAATTTTATTTTATTTTATTTTTTATTTAAATTTTTATATTATTTTTGATATTAATAATTATTTTTTAAATTTATTTCATTTTAATTTAATCTTAATTTAATCTTAATTAAATATATATATTATTGAATAGTATTTGTAATAAAAAAAAATAATATTTTTAAATAATAAATATTATAATATTCCATATATGAAATATCATAACACAAATGTACATATCATAATGCTATTGCATAGTTATATAATGTATGTTTGTATATACATATACATATATATTATTTAATAGTATTCGTAAATACATTAGAAATACCAATCGAAAGTTCGACCTCGATTTTAGAATACCAATTTTGGTATCTACAATCGATGACCTATTTCTCTTTCGACAATATTCCACAATAGGTTAATCGCGAAATAGACGAGAGTGAGTGAGTGACTGAGAGAGATAGATAGAGATAGATATATATATATATACATATAAATACATACTAACTGATATCGTAGTTCGTTTCATTCTATTCAAATCCTCGCACAAGGCAATTACGACGATGCGTATTCAAGTTGGTACGTTGGTTGGTTGGTTGGTTGGTTGGTTGATGGTGGTGGTTGCAAATATAAAAGACGAGAGACCGACTATTTCAACAATTTTCTCTCTTCCGTTTTTTACCAATGGAAATCGTGCGTATAATTTGCCGGAACAACACGAATTTTGTTACACTTTTTTTTTTTTTTTTTATAGCGAACAAATCCGAATTCTCTAGTTTTTTCTTTTTTCTTTTTTATTATTGCACATATTGTTCGAAATCTCAAACCTTTTTTTTCTTTTTTTTTACTCTTTTTTATTAAAATAAAAAAAACAACTGAAATATGAACCACGATTGAAATATTTCGAGAATGAATTAGTAAGAGGAGAAAAGAAAAATTTAATTAAATAATTTGGCAATATTGTTTAGAATATTTTTTCATTGATAATATTATTTTTAATGTAATTGTAATTAGAACTAGAATAAAATAGAAAATTAATACATTTTTCTCGCACAAAAATTAAACCAATGAAATACAATTAATTATTATTAAAATATTGCAATCTTAACGTTAAGTAAAACTTAATATAACAATTGTATATTAATTAAATAATTATAATTTAAATTCCAAAAAAAAATAATAAATTTAAAATATATTAATTTAAAATATTATTATTAATATAATTATTTAAATTTAATATTTAAATATTACATATACAGAAAACTAATTCATTTCCATAAATAAATACTTCCCATAAATTTCTTTAAAAAAAACAACACTTAATTGATTGATATAATGGAATCCATTTAAAAAACAAAATATTACTATTTAAAAAAAAATAATAATAATAAATAAAATAATTGTAAACCGTTAATTGTGAAAAAAAAAAAAACTTCGAAGGTATCCAAGAAAATGCAGGTCAGAACGTCTGCTGGAAATGGATAGGAAGGATGAGTGAGTGATAGTGGGGGTTAGTAAAAAGGTGGGGGTTAGTAAAAAGGTGGGGGTTAGTTAGAAGGTGGTGGGGGTTTGAGGAAACTCTTCTTCATTTTTCTTTTAATTTTTTTGCTTCCTTATCTTTTTACTTAAGGGTCGGTCGATCGCATGCCGTTGCCGTGTCGAAGGCCGTTTATGGACTTCGAGTTCCGTTTTATGCAACAAATGAGCCGTGGTATCCCACAAAAGGATTCGATTCTTCTCCCCTCTCCTTTATTCTTCTTCCCCTTCTTCTCCTTCCTCTTTCCCCTTCTCTTCCCTTCTTATCCCTCCTCTTTCCTTTCAAGTATCACTCGTAGGAAATACATCGGGATCTCAAAAAGGCCCCGTTCAACCCGCATAAGGTTTAATCCGTTTACGGTGATCACCAGATAGTCAACATCTTAGATCCTTTTTCTAGTTCTTTATCTTTATATTTGACTTTTTCTTTTTCTTCTTCCCCCTTGAATCTTCGTTTAACGGGTAACTTCCGTTCAACGATACACCAATGTTTTGTTCATGCGTGTGTGAACATTTTCATGTGTGTTGCATTCATTCGTGTATGTATGTGTGTGTATGCATAATATTTGGACAGAGATAAATAAATTTATTATTTGTTATTTATTATTTATTATTTGTTTTATCAATTATTTTAGTTTTCTTTTTTGTAATGCAATTTTTAAACGCATCGAATTATTTATTTCGTTCATTTTCGAATTACTAGATAATTATATTCATTTAATCGTATAAAATAATTATTAAATAATAATATTAAATATTAAATATTAAATATAATTATTAAATATTAAATATTAATATTAAATAATAATTGTTTCGTTAGATTTTTGTAATACAATTTTTAAACGTATCGAATTATTTACTATGTTCATTTTTAAATCGTTCGATAATTATATTAATTTTATTTTATAAAATAATTATTAAATAATTATATATAATTATTAAATATTAAATAATAATTATTTTTGTTACATTTTTGTAATACAATTTTTAAACGTATCAAATTATTTATTTTGTTCATTTTTAAATCGTTCGATAATTATATTAATTTTATTTTATAAAATAATTATCAAATAATTATATATTATTATTAAATATTAAATATTAAATACTAAATATAAAATATTAAATAATAATTGTTTTTTTGTTACATTTTTGTAATACAATTTTTAAACTCATCGAATTATTTTTTTCATTCATTTTTAAAATCCTCGATAATTATATTAATTTGACCGTATAAAATAATTATTAAATAATTATATTAAATATGAAATATTAAATATATTTATAATAATTATTTCGTTAAATAATTCTATACGATGTTTAAACTTTCAAATTAACTTGAGTATTTCGTAAAATCAATTATTATTTATCAAAGTTATCAAAGTTATCAAAGATTATAATACAAAATATTTATAGCATAAAATACAAAGAAACTTTTTACTCTTTTTCCCCTATATTTTAATCCAAGAATTAGAATACAAAATCCAGTTCTTCAAGTTGATTCCAAATTGTTTCAAAGTTTGTTACAAATTTAATAATAATAATTTGCATTGTAAATAAATTTCAAAATGTTGTATTTAAAAAAAAAAAACAAAAACAAATACATCAATTTTCATATAATATTACAAATTATTTCTCTAAATTCAAACTCAAAAAATTCAATCACAATAAATGAACAAAATCCTATAACATAATTCGTTATTTCAAATGAAAATTATTTTTATCTTCGCACATATTAAAAACAAAAAAAAACATACTCCATTTTCAATTCCTCCATTATTTCTTTGAACCAAAAAACAAAAAAGAAAAGAAAAGAAAAGAAAAATCGATCGAATAAGATTCGTGATACTACAATTCGCTAAGAACTAGACCACCCGTTAGTTTTTCTTGACGTCATTCGTGCAAAATCAAAAGGCGAATCGTTGTGTCATCGTGACGTTACTTTCTATTCTCGTCTTTAAAAAAAAAAAAAAAAAAAAAAAAAGATAAAAGATAAAAGGTAGCAAAAACAGAAAGAGATGTACAAAGAGAACAAGAAGAAGTAGAATAAGAAAAAGAAAAACTGTATGCGTTGAAAGAATTAAAAAAATATATATATAAAAACACGTTGTAAAACCCAGAGCAGCTTGCAAAGTCACACAACACCACAAGCCACTTTTGAAGTAAAAGAAAGCGTCCTAATCGCTTATAAGTCCCCTTTGTTCTTCTTCTTCTTCTTCTTCTTCTTCTTCTTCTTCTTCTTCTTCTTCTTCTTCTTCTTCTTCTTCTTCTTCTTCTTCTCCTTTTATTTCATTTTTTTTATTTTTTATTTCTTTTTATTCTTCTTGTTACTGCTGCTGTAACTGTTACTGTTGCTGATGCTACTCGTTCTATCATCAACGAGCTGTCTCAAAGGGTTCATGAATGCAATTAAGACGGCAGACGATGTTCTCGTCACGCCCGCCAATTTTGTCCAATTATTTTCATATTCCTCCTTTGCTATTCGACTTTGAAGAGAAAGAAGAAGAGAATCCCTTTCTCTTTCTCTCTTTCTCTTTCTCTTTCTTTTCATCATTCAGGAATTTCTTTGTTTAAATATCTTCCAATGAAGAGGAATTATGAATTTAATATTATCCATTGAAAAACAAAGGATATGGTTAAACTTTGACTTACACTCTCTCTCTCTCTCTCTCTCTCTCTCTCTCTCTCTCTCTCTCTCTCTCTCTCTCTTTTTAACTACTGTATAAAATACTTAAAATTTTACTTTTAAAACGATATTGGAATTTTATTCATATTTTCTTTTTGTATTTTCTTTTTTCTTTACTTATTATTTCATTTTAATACTTTGTTGATTGATTTTTAAAGGATTTATTATTTAGAGTTTATCTAAGTCTTGAGGTACTGTAAAATTTCAGTAGATGGCGTTGTATTAGAATTCAATTATTTCGATTTATGTACGACATAACCTTTGACTTACACTTTTTAACTGTATAAGATACTTGTAATTTTACTTTTAAAACAATATTGGAATTTTATTCATATTTTCTTTTTGTATTTTCTTTTTCTTTACTTTTTATTCCATTTTAGTACTTTGTTAATTGATTTTAAAGGATTTATCATTTAGAATTTATCTTAGTCTCTACGTACTGTTAGATATCAGTAGATGGTGCTGTACTACAATTCAATTATTTCGATTTATGTACGACATAACCTTACTTTTTCTACTTCGTCTTGTATTATTATATTATTTAATATATTATTTTATTCTAATTATATTATTTTGTGTATGTTGTTATTTATATATTATACATTATAATATATAATTAAAAATTGTATGATTTTGTATGACTAATTTTAAATCCCAGAAATTATTAATAAATATTAATTTGACTGCATTAATTAATTTAGAATTATATTAAATGTAAATAATTACAAATTTTATTAGATCAACATTTTACAACAAAACTACAGCAACACGTGACTCAAATATCCTATATATTTATACAGGGTAATCTGTACAGTTACAGATCCACCAGTGTGGTACAAGCGAAAAGAGGGTGATTTTACATGAAAACATAAATTGTTTTTGTTTGAGGCTTTGTTTTCAAAAAAATCGACTTCGAATTTTCGCAAAGTACGCATGCACTTGATCATATCTCGTTAAAACGGAACTACAATCTTTTCATATAAGAATAACCTATATACATATATAGGTTCATTCTAAAAAGTTCGTTATGTATTTCAGAAAGGTTCGTAGGGTATTTCTGTTCGTAGTTCCTCTTCAGAAATACCCTACGAACTTTTAGAAAATAACCTAAGAACATTTCCGAAATAAGCTAAGAACTTTTCGGAAATAGCCTAAGAACTTTTCCGAAATAACCTAAGAACTTTTCCGAAATAACTTAAGAACTTTTAGGAAATAGCCTACGAACTTTACGGAAATAGCCTACGAACTTTTAGGAAATAGCCTACGAACATTACGGAAATAACCTAAGAACTTTTCGAAAATACACTGCGGACTTTTCGGAAATAACCTAAGAACTTTTCATAAATACCCTACGGACTTTTCAGAAATATACTACGCACTTTTTGGAAAAAACCTCAGAACTTTTCGGAAATAACCTAGTTATGTATATAGGTTATTCTTATATGAAAAGTTCGTAGTTCCGTTATAACGAGATATGATCAAGTGCAACGCGTACTTTACGAAAATTTACAGTCGATTTTCTCGAAAACAAAGGCTCAAACAAAAAATTTTTATTCTATACTTTCGATTTATTTTTTCATGTAGATTCACCTCCTTTTCGCTTGTACCACTAGTTACAGATCACTCTGTATATATATGAATTATTATCCAAACGACTTAATAATAAATAATTCATACATGTATTTCTATTACGCGGTAACATGAGAATAATATTACTGTCAATATAACAGAATCGATTGATCTATCGATATTTCGATATCTCCATTTATTTATTTAGGTCTCTGAATTTTCCTCTCTTTCTCACAGGGTGAGGGGGGCGACCCCCCGATGGTTAGAAACCGGTCCTGGATTCTACCTGTGCTCAGATATAACGATATCAACCTGTGCGTAAATGGGTAACGTTTCGTGTGAACATACATACACACATGCATATATATTATTTATACCTGTATTTCTACCTACTTACTTACACGATCATGCAAACGTCTCTTGTCTCATTTTACTTTATTCGTTTTAGTATACTTTCTTCGAGTCAGACAACAACTTTCCTTGTCCTTCGACACAATTTCAAGCATAGTTCGTGGGAACTTACAAATTAGATTGATGTCCATGTTACATTTAAAACAACTTGGACATTACATTTAAGATTAATTTAAACCCTTGTTCACTATATATTATAAAATATATCCTAATCTATTATAACATCTTAATTATATATTTTTACAGTACGATCTAATTTAAAATAATAAAATAAAATTATTCTATATTGGGTTAGTAAGTAAATAATTGCGGATTTTGTCGATAGGTGGCTTTTTAAAATAAGCAATGACTTAGTTGCTAACCTAATATTAAACGATTGTATTCAGATTAATTCAAACAAAAAGATAACCCTTGTTAATAATATATTATAAAATATATCCTAATGTATTATAACATCTTAATTATAAATTTTTACAGTACGATCTAATTTAAAATAATAAAATAAAATTATTCTATTGGGTTAGTAAGTGAATAATTGCGAATTTTGTCGATAGGTGGCTTTTTAAAATCAGCAATGACTTAGTTGCTAACCTAATATTAATCGATTGTATTCAGTTTAATTCAAAACAAAAAGATAACTCTTGTTAATAATGTATTATAAAATATATCCTAATTAGTTAACATCTTTATTATATATTTTTACAGTACGATCTAATTTAAAATAATAAAATAAAATTATTCTATTGGGTTAGTAAGTGAATAATTGCGAATTTTGTCGATAGGTGGCTTTTTAAAATCAGCAATGACTTAGTTGCTAACCTAATATTAACCTTTTGAGTGTTGAATATTTTTATGTAAAATGTTTTGTAGGAACAGAATAATTTATTATTAACCAGGTTATAATAATATATTATAATAATTGAGAAGTTCTCGTTGTTGAATATAATTTTATTTATTTAATATAGAGACATTACATTATTTTACATTAATATTAACAAACACGTATATATACTTCAAACGATAAGGTTAATAATTTTTACCAAACGCATATATGCGTCTATAGCACTCTAAGGGTTAATCGATTGCATTCATTAGTTTCTTTTTGTTTTGTATAATGGGGAAACATGTTTCATGAGAATGATTAAAATAAATCATTTTTTGCTTCAAGTTTCTAATATTTAATTAGATAAGCATCATTCTAATAAAACTTAACCTCAAATAATTATTGTTTTTTTTTTTTAAACAGAATAATTCATCTTGATGATATTGGATTTTAAATTTTCTTTTTTTTTCTTTTTTTTTTTTCTTTCAAATGAGTATAATAAAAATTTGTGACACGTGCTAGAGCAGGTTACTTGAAAGAAAAAAATTACGTGGTAGTATAAAAGAAACGTTAGAGATAATCTCTCTTCTCTCCTATCATCATCATCATCATCATCATCCACCAAGAAAAGAAGGACTTACTATCTATCCAACGTGTTCGCATTTTCCTCGAACAGAAAAACTCGCTTCTTGGTTTAACGAGAAACGCTACGCTGATTGCAATTAATTGTGCAACGTGAGTTACTGCGGATACTGAAAGGAGAGTAGTAGTAGTAGTAGTAGTAAGTAGTAGTAATAGTAGAGAATAAACAGAAAGTATGTGCGTGTAGTTCTATGTAAGAATTTTTTTTATCATAATGTGTAACCATATGTAAGTGAAATAAATAAGTTTGCTGGTAAGTTTTTAAATGTATGAGAAAAACAATGTATGTGTGAGAAAGAATGTGTATAAGTGAATGAGTAAGTAAGTGAGTGAGTGAGTGAGTGAATTAGTATTTTACATGAGTGTATGAGAAAATATGTGTAAATGAGTGAGTGAAGCAATGTTTGAGTGTTTGTGTAAATGAGTGAGTGAATAAGTGTTTGAGTGTGTGGTAAAATGTATTTGAGTGTTGAGTGAGTGAGTGTGTGAGAAATTATGTGTAAATGAGTGAGTGAAGCAATGTTTGAGTGTGTGTGAAAATGGTGTAAATGAGTGAGTGAATAAGTGTTTGAATGTGTGGTAAAATGTATTTGAGTGTTGAGTGAGTGAGTGAGTGAGTGAGTGAAAGAGAAAATGTATGTGAAAGAATAAATGTGAGTATGTGAATATATGTATGAGAATGTGTATGAGTTAAT
The DNA here is from genome assembly GCF_049000335.1 of Polistes dominula. Taxonomy (NCBI): domain Eukaryota; kingdom Metazoa; phylum Arthropoda; class Insecta; order Hymenoptera; family Vespidae; genus Polistes; species Polistes dominula. Next base: position 2,477,210 of record NW_028301061.1, on the reverse strand, counting down.
GTACAATATGTGAGAGAATGTGTGTGATGTGAGTATGTGTAAGTAAAGAAGTATAGCCACACATACTTCACACACATCATGCAAATGTTCTTCTAGTCTTTCTTGTCCTAACTTCTCCCCCCACCCTCCACGTCATCCCCTATCATCTTCTTTTATCACTACCACCATCACCATCACCATTACCTAGTCGTTATTATATCATGGTTGCATTGAAAAAGAATCTTCGTGACAAATGAACATTTTGAACCTCCCCATTTCGTTCATTTTCCAATTCTTATTCAACATTTGGTTCTTTCTTTTTTTTTTTTGGTTACATTCAACATAGTAGACAACGTGGTAGAAACAAGAATAATCGATGGACTTATTAAAGTAGGAGAGAAGGTTTGTGGAAAGAGGGTGGTGGTTAGGTGTGGGAAAGGGTTGAGGTTGGGTTGACTCTTGTATAACGCGAAGAACAAAAGTTTTAGAAGCAAGGGTGCTAATTAGAGACGCTCGTGTATTCGTCTAGAACAGTGGTTCTCAAATAAAGGTTTAATATTTGTCATTGTAGAAAAATTTGTTAAGGGTTTTATTATGTTAAATTGTTTATATATCGTATAAAATCATTGTGTAATTACAAATATTTGTAATTTATTGTACAAATTGAAAAATGTTCATATATTTGTCTCATGTTTAGGACAATAATTATATTTAACAGAAAAAAAAATATAACCCATATATATGATTTAAAAATAAAACAAATAATAATAATTAATAGTTTACATTACAATATGTAAATTATGTACAATTTTTGTTGTTGTTATAATTGTTAGATAACAATTGGATTATTTTCTTTTTTATTAGCTATAAAATTAAATTATAAATTCAAATTATATATAAATATATATATATAAATTAAAAATAAAATTAAATTAAAATTAAATATTAAAATAATTTTATAATATTATAAAATATTATAATAATTAAAATAAAATTAAAAATTAAAATAATATAATTAATATAAAAATAAATATATATTAATATTAATATTAATATATTATTTATAATAATATATATGTAAAATCAGAGTAAATATCGATTAAAATAAAATTCTAATAATTCTGTGCAATATTTCATGACATCGTTTCAAGAAAAAAGAAAAGTACAAACACCAAGAAAAGGTGGAAATATTTTTAAATAATTCGAATCAGCAAAGTGTCAACAAGAAAATAAGGTTGATTAATAATGACTTGAATTTATCACTTGAAGGAGAAACAAGATGACGTAAAACAAACAAATGATTTGATACTAGAAAAAAAAAGGGTGGCAAATTAAGCTACAGTAACGCTTATAAACACAATGCAGAATAAGAAGCAGAAAAAAATTGTTCAATATTTGTTTCATTATAATTCCTCTCGTATTTTATCTCAATTTCTTTGATTTATTAAACTTTAATATCTTTCTTATTGAATTAATTAATCTTGTGACGTCTTTATGTTTGATCAAATAATATTTATATTCATTTATACATTTACACAACACATTTTTTATATATATAAATGATTTCAATTCATATTGATAAGCTTATTAATTTATTTATTTCTTTTATCAATCTTACGTCAACAACAACATAAACTAATAAACTTCATCATTTTTTATTTCATTTTTAAAATTATTTCTTCCTCAAATATTTGTCATTATCAAATATATTTAATGTATTATTTAATTTAATACATTTAATATATTATTTTTATTTATTATTTAATATAATAAATTTAATGTGTATTATTTTTATTTTATTATTTTTATCTAATTATTTAATATAATAAAATTAATGTGTATTATTTTTATCTAATTATTCAATATAATAAATTTAATGTATTATTTTGATTAATCATTTAATATAAATCAATTCATTATATTAAAACATATTTTAATAATTTACTTTTCATTCTTCTTTATAAAGTTTTATGGGGGTTTAAATTTACACGATTTTTTTTCTTTTTGTATTCTACATAAAAAGAAAGACAGTAAAAAAAAAATGAAATTCACACTGGACTGAAATAATTGTCGTAAATCAAGAGACGGGGTTTATACTTAAGTGTTACATATATGCCAGCTAGCTTGGGTAACATTAATAATAATAATAATAACAATAATAATAACCACTTACAATACTCAGATCCATGCGTTAGCATAATTTGCGCTCGCCACGCAGACGGAGTACATCCTCATTAAGTTGATCAGACTGATGTGAGTTAGCATGCATCGTCTATGAATATATACGAATACATATATATATATAAATAGAACTTTATGAGTATAAAGTTGGTAATTCGAAAATTAAAATTATAAGAAGTTTGCACAATGCTAAATAATAATTCACTTACGATAAAGATGATTTTTCTTTTTTCTTTTTTCTTTTTTCTACGTGTGTCCCCTTTTTTTTACTGATATTAAGCAGAAAAAAAAATATGAATAATTATTAATTAAGAACTTGAAATTTATCGTATTAAAAATTCACCCCTTAGATTCTTCATCTCTTTCTATTTTTCTGTTACATTTGTGTACAATATGATTATCGTTAGATTTATAATTGGATTTGACACCGATACGGCCTCTCAAACCATCAATTCTTGACCAGAGAAAGAAGCCAAGTACTTCTGAAACCACGTACGATAATTAAATCCATGTTGAAAATAAAAAGAAAAGTAAAGAAGAGAAAAAAAAACAAGGTATACATCCCCCGTTATCTTTCTCATAATTCTAACTTGTTACATTGATCTTACACGCATGATAAATAGATTTAATTTAATTCAATTAAATTGTTTTTGTTTTTTTTTTTTTTTTTTTTTCTAAACAAACGATTTATTTGATATTGGAACAATTAAAAATACGTAACAAATAAAACAACATTTTTTTTTATCACACGTATATATACATAATTAAATTTCATTGTAATATTAATCAAAATATTTATACAAATATTCAATCGAATAATTAATTAAAAAAAAATTATTATACAAACAAATATTTATTATCTATCATAGATAATATTATAAATAATTGAATCAATTAAATTACCACATATCAATTCGTATGAATGCTCGATGTGAAATCTTTAACTAACGAGTTTAATAGGTTTCAGATAATCCTAAACAACGCAACTATTCATATACTCGTACATTTATACGACAAATACAATCAAACGACTAACACACACACTCACCTGATTGAAATGATTATTTATCGAGACAGAAATCTAATAGGAAAAAAAATATGCTCGAATTACATGCGGTAGAAATAAAAAAAAAACCTGAAAAAATAAGCCAAAATATTTGAAATTAATTTCGGGTATCTTCGGCTAATTTCGGGTATTTTCGGGTTACACACACTCACTTGATCGAAATGATTATTTATTGAGACAGAAATCCAATAGGAAAAAAAAAATGTGCTCAGATTACATGCGGTAGAAGTGAAAAAACCTGAAAAATAAGCTAAAATATTTGAAATTAATTTCGGATATCTTCGGCTAATTTCGGGTATTTTCGGGTTACATACACACTCACCTGATCGAAATGATTATTTATTGAGACAGAAATCCAATAGGAAAAAAAAAATGTGCTCAGATTACATGCGGTAGAAGTGAAAAAACCTGAAAAAAACAAGCTAAAATACCTAAAGTATTTTACCCGGCTAACTTCGGGTGTTTTTCGGGTTGCGCATGCGCAGCATTCAAAAATTCATATAAACAACATTGAATAACAGTATTTTGATTTAAGAAAACGTGCCAGTCTGAAGGTGAATTTTGAGAAAGACGGTACTCCGATCATATACTCGGTGTTTTTAAACAACAATACACATTTCTTTCGATTATTTAACAATTATTTTAATATTTTAATACACTCTAATTATAATTCAAATTGTTTTAACGTATATACATTGGCTTAAACATATTCCATACCTTTTAACATAAATTAAATAGAAAATAATTTTTTATATGAACATTTACTTACGGTCAGTGCTGTACAACGCTTAATAGACAAGAGTGGGGGTGGTTACGAAACATTGCATAAAGAATAGGCCCAAATATTAAGAAACAAATGTATACTGTCTTCTATCTCATTCTTTTTTAGTCTAAATCCTGTAGATTTATATATATTTATCTCTTTTTAATGATGTATTTCCGTTTCATCGTGTTTCCAAAAATCACCCTGATTCTAACCTCTTAAGCACGGCTGAATATTACTCGGGACTATTTCTCTGTACGGCAGGGTTCAATGAGAATTACATGTAAACGTAATAAAACTACGATGTGTGACGAACAATGGCTGTTATCTATGCGAGTACATTTTAATGAAGACTTTCATGATTAAATTATAATTTTTCTCAAATAAATGTGTGTGTGTGTGTGGTACACACATACTTTACTAGAACAATTTACTTTAATAATTAATAATAAAATTAAGTATAATATATTTTAAAAGATGTTATCAGTGAAAACCACTCTAGTGTCGCGTCGTACTAGAAGATGGCATTCGTGAAAGCCACTATAATGGTGCATCGTACTGGAAGATGGCATTCACAAAAGCCACTATAGTGACACGTCGTACTACAAGATGGCTTCCGTAAATGCCCACTATAATGGCGCAACGTACTAGAAGATCGCTTCCGAGAAAGCCACTATAGTGGCGCGTAGTACCTAAAAAGTTATAGAAATTTTCACTTCAAAAAAATATTCACAAAATGTTTCTCGATGACATCTCAACGATGTTGAAGAAATCGAGGTTATGTATGATTTGTATGTGTGTGATAGTAGTTGTAAATCGTTATTCACGCAAACGTGTTTGCGTGACCGCCTTTCGACGTGTGTGTTCGATTTAATTCTTAAAAGGTTGAGGAGGGGGAGGGGCCTTTCATTGACGCCCGCACGTCGTCAGTGTAAATATGTGTACGTATGTGTATGTGTTTTCTCAAAGAGGAGTCCTCCAAGGACCTTGACCGATTTCTACCTACGAACCATACACACACACATATTTATATACATGTATATTCGCTGCATATATTTGCACCAAGTGAGAAACATTCTTAAATACACCTGGGTAGGGGAGAACCTTCGTTAAACGTAATTTAATTATTACGTACCTGTAAATCAATTTTATATATACATTCATTATACATCTCTTTTTTTCTAGGCCGTATTTTATAAATATAATTTAATAAAATATATTTTTAACGTAATTGTAATTATAATTAATGTTATGTAGACTATTAGAATTATAATTATGATTATGCAATTAGAAATTTTTGGTTTACACTATAGAAATTAAATGTTTATTAAAAATCATTGATTTTATATTTGAAATAGTTTCAAAAATAAGTGTTAATATTTATAATAAATAATATTTCATTGTAATATATATTAATTTGTAATTTTATAAAAATATTTGAGATATAGTGTTACCTGTATTCAAAATAAAACATAAATAATCACAAAGTTACCAAAAAGTAACTTGGAAAGGAAAGATGAGTTTTGGATAGTTAGTTACAAAATTAAAGTTACTAAAGTTACTAAACGAAGTTACCAAAAAGTAATTTGGAAAGGAAAGAGAAGTCTTAGATAGTTCAAAATTTTTTTATTAAATTAAAAACATTAAAATTAAAATTAAAAATTAAAAACAAATCAATCAGAAATTTGAAGATTCCAAATTTGAAGACCCAAAATTCGAAGACCCCAAATCAATGCAGGATCCAATTTATTGACCAATCTTATATAACAAAATTAAATTGTTTAATATACCTACTGGCAAGAAAGTTAGTAACCATTTTAATAAATAAAATAAAAATTGTATTACGTAATATTGAAAATGTTAATAAGCAAATAACTCAACAAGTAAATCAATAATATTAATTCATAGTTTGATATCATCTAACTCATGTGTTCATTGCATAGAAATCATTTTTATTAATAGATTTTTATCTTTTTTTTATTTTATTTATCTAGTAATAAGTTTTACACAATCAAGCATTATAATTCATTGGTTATGCATTCCTATAGATCAATATCAAACATACCTAACACAAATACATTGATGATCTTAAACAATGATTAATAATCCTCCCAATATTCTGGACTAACAACCAAGGGCTTGTAAATACCTGACATAGTGAAAGCTTATCGAGGATTTATGTGAATCTTGTACCTTTCACCACAAAATCGTATACAACACACAGTTATGGTATTACTGTGTTATGTAATATGTAATTATCATAGGTCAGAATTTCTTTGAACATTTTTTAAATAAAATAATAATGATAATAATAATAATAAAATACATTTTCTTAATTGAAGTATCATTAAATAGAAATATTTATATTTTTTTATTGTTTTCTTTTTTTTTCATAATTAAAAATAATTCAATGTAATTGTCATAGGTCAGAATTTCTTTGATAATTTTTTTAACAAAATAATAATAATGATAATAATAATAATAAAATACATTTTCTTGATTGAAATATCATTAATGGAAATATTTCAATGTTTTTTTCTTTATAATTAAAAAATTTAATTTAAATAAAAAAAAAAAGGGTATGAAATATTCATTGGAATTTATCGAAGTGTTAAACAAAAGTCAATTCTCGTGACTATCTTAATTCAATGAATTGTGAGGAACAATTAACAACTTGTTCTAAACTTGTCACGATTGTTCGTGTTCCTTTTAATAATTGATACATGAATTAAAATAGAAACATTTTAATCGGTGCAATGATTATTTAATAATATCAATCTTAATTGTTATTTAAAAAAAATATTTCAATGATGTTAAACTCGTGAATATAGAATAACAAATTTAATTTATATTTAATTTAATTTAATTTATAATTTTATTTAAATTTGAAGTCATGTTATACAAATATTACCAATTTCTGTATTATTAATATATTTTGGCATAACATAATTATCAAAATAATAAAAAAATATATATTATAATATATAATAAATATAAAAAATTTAAATTAGAAGAATAAATAATAAAAAATATATATAATATATAATAAATATAATCAACTTTAACATATATAAATTACGTGTCACGTTGTTTGTCCGCAATGGACTCCTAAATTACTGAACCGATTTTAATCAAATTTTGTACAGTGTGTGCAATGTCATTCAACTTGAAAGATAGGATAGTTTATATCTCAATTTATAATCGCAATATTATTTTATTACATACATCCCTAGTTATATAATAAATATATAATAAAAGAATGATTGAAATTCATTTCACATTTGAAATTCATTCATTGGAATCGTTTGACTCTTTGATATTTAACTTTAAGTATTAAATAATAATAATAATATACAAAAAAGGATTACAAAATGAAAGAATTGAAATATTTTGACCATTTGAAATTCTAACATGTTTGATAAAATTCGTTCAGGTTTGTTGTAGGAACTTGGTTGAAAAGTTTTATCGAACGTACAAGAGAATGTTCTTCCTACGTTTCTCAGTTAGTATTACACTTATATACTTACATTCTTATATATATATACTAGTATAGTAAACTGTACTGTAAAGCATACCTTTCGATCACCGGACGCACGGTCACAGTGTTATTGTAAAAAAATAAACCGTATAACCGGTTAAAATTTCTCTGATACCACCGAGTGAACGTATTGGTTTAACGAGCTTAATAAAATATTTTTTTTTCCTAAAACAATAAACAATGATTATTTAAATTATTCGTGTATTCATTTCTAATCAAAAGTTTAAATCAAAATATTTATATCCTGTAATATATAAAAAAAATTCATATTGAAAATTTATATAAAATATATATATATATATATATATATATATATATATATATATATATATCATTCGTTTGTAAATAAAATAAAAATTAATATACTTAAATTATATACTAATTGGAAGATACAAATTTATTATTAATTTTAATAATAAATCCATAATAAGGTAGAAAAAATTTTGAAATTTGAGAATATGTTTTGTTTTTCTCAAAAAAATTACAATTTAAATAACCAACGGTTACTACTGTATATACGCATGACGAGTATACTCGTCATTAGACAAAATCGTACCATTTCTCTCCATGACAAATATATTCGTCAATAGACAAAATCGTGCCACTTCTCTCCATGACAAATATATTCGTCAATACACAAAATCGTATATCTTCTCTCCATGACGAGTATACTCGTCAATCACAGTTAACTGGTTAATATTAAAATTAACACCATTAATTTAATATATATATATATATATATATGATTTTTTATTCGTTTAATGAAAAGAAAAAAAAAGGAAAGGAAAAAGAATATGTGAATATAAATATCGTTTGTTTATAAAATTATAAAATATAAATATAAATATTTCGATATCATTTATATTTTCTATCGTCAAATCAAATAAAATGATAAACAAAAAAAGAATTCTTCTTTCCAGAAAAGAAGAAAAAGAAGATAATAGAATTTTGTTCTTTAAATATTTGTAGAATAAATTCATAGAATAAAACGTATCAAGGTAGGCGGATGGATGGAGGATTGGATTAATTGGAAAAAAATATAAATCCAAGGTAAACGGAAAAAAATTTCTACTTTCTTGATAAAAGATCAACAAGATTATTTAAAAAAAAATAAAAAATAAAAAAAAAACAAACAAACAAATATATATATATCATTTCTACGTTCTCGCGTAAATTATTCTACGTGGAACGAGATAAAAAAAAAAGAAACCTAAAAAAAAAAAAAGAAGAAAGTGGAAACGAAAGATGAAAATACGAGGGTGGATCAAAGAGTAAGGGTAGCAAAAAAAAAACAATTAAAAAAAATATATAAAAATGATATTATTATGATGATATAATCTCACTGCGGCGTTATATGAGAGAAAAAGAGAGACAGATGATGACATTGACTAACAAATCCATTTAAAATATTTCGCATAGTATTAAAATCCTCTTTCCCCTCTCCCTTTTTATCATCAATTATTATTCTATCTTCTCCCCTTCTTTTTATCGTTCGAAATTCTCTCTCTCTCTCTCTCTCTCCCTTTCTCTTTCTTTCTTTTTCTTTCTCTCTCTCGGACCCTCGACAAGAAAAAAGAGAAAAAAAAAATAATACCGGAACTTTATTTCATGAGGCACGATCGAATTAACCGCAGAATCAGATGGGCCAAGGTTAACGACGAACGAGTATTATTAAAAGGGGTGCCAGGAGAAAAATCGATTAAAAGGGGGGGGAAAAAGGAGGAATGGAGGAGAGGAAGAAAGGGGGGGATATATTACGACAACGAATTGACGTCTTGTTATTTATTTATTTTTTTTTTCTCTTTCTTTTCTTTCTAAAGAATTTATTTATGTTTTATTTTGCTGTTTATTTTTCTTTATGAGAAATATCGATTAAAATGGGGCGAGAAAAGAGGAATGAGGGGAGGAGTAGGGGTATACATTACGAATACGAATACGAATTGACGTCATGTTTTTTTTATCTTACCAGGGAATTTATTTATTTATTGATTTTTATTTTTATTTTTATTTCTTCTTTTTATATATTTATTACAATTTGTTGGATTTGAAATTTAACGTGGATGGGGGTTATTATCTCGTTTTGCACGTAGAAATAATTTTTTCCTTATTCGAACGTATTTTAAATTAATTTTTGATTATTATCGTCCAAGAAGAATAATAATAATAAATAATAATAATAATAACAATAGAGAAAGAAATAGAATAAGGCGTTTGATGGAGGAGGAGTTTCGTAGTAGTGGGTGCAACGATGCGTATCTTTTTTTTCTTTTTTTTTTCTTTTTTTTTTTAAACGCAACGGTATTTAACGTTATACGCGAGGGAATGAACATAACTCGAGCATACGATACGATATACACGTTAGTGAACTTCTTTCATTTTGTTAACTGTTCTTTCATCTTTTACAAACGTTAGACTCCAAAGTTATCGTTTTTTGGATTCCATATTATTTTTTTTTTTTTTTGATCGTATATATCAGTGATTACCAAAGTGGTGGTTTGCGAGAAAATTTCGCTGGTCCTCAGAAAATTTCGCTGGTCCTTAGAAAAATGTGGAATATATTTGTCTACTGGAAAATTCTGTCCGTTTTTCCGTTCTTTCCGTTCTGTCCGTTTCCATTCTGTCTGTTCTGTCCATTCTGTCTGTTCTGTCTGTTCTGTCTGTTCTGTCTGTTCTGTCTGTTCTGTCTGTTCTGTCTGTTCTGTCTGTTCTGTCTGTTCTGTTTGTTCTGTCTGTTCTGTTTGTTCTGTCTGTTCTGTCTGTTCTGTCTGTTCTGTCTGTTCTGTCTGTTCTGTCTGTTCTGTCTGTTCTGTCTGTTCTGTCAGTTCTGTCCGTTCTTTCTGTTCTGTCCATTCAATTAGTTCAATTTTTTCGTCACTAGAGGTAAGTCCCCATTTCTTAAAATGGAATATGCAAATTGTCACCATATTGGCAAGAATTCAAAAGTAATTCAATTAAATAATTGTTCAAATTATGAATAATTTATTATTTTATTTTATTTTATTATATTTTAAAAATGGACAGAATTTACCGGTAGACCTAATACTTGCTCTTCATATTAGGTTATGTTTTAAGATGTATTGAAACATAATTTAATTCATAAAAATACATATCTTTCATAATTTAGTTACAATTAATAGTTTCAATTTATTAACTAGGTACATTTTATGTGTTATTAGATCATAATTTTTTTTATAAATATATTTAACATTTAAAAAATCCTATTAGTGGTCCGCAGGATTTAAATTATGAATTTACTGGTCCATGAGGTCAAAAAGTTTGGCAACCGCTGGTATATATAATTTTATTTATTAATTTTAACATCTATTTAAAACATATCTTTAAAATGTTATAAATAATTTGTTTTAATTGATCATCTATTAAACATATCGATCTATTCGTTTGTTCCTAACCTCTAATCTCCAATAGTACTTTACCTTGATTGTCTTGAAATTTTGACACAACGTTGCATTCTCACACAATTAATTATAACTAACATAATCGTACAATCTGTATACATATTATTATAATAATTTATTACATAATAAATATAATATTTTATAATCTATTTATATAAAAATGAAGATTTCGTTTGTACTTAACCTCTAGTCTCTAAATAGTATTATAATTTACATTAATTGTCTTGAAATTTTGACACAACGTTGCATTCGCATACATCTAAGTATTTATTACATTAATTTATTTATAAAATAATTAATTAATTAAAAAAAAAAGAAAACAAAGAAAAAGATACAGATAAGTCCAGTGCCATCTGTTGGCCATAGATTTTGGTGAGTGGCGCCAAAAATTTGAACATAACCTAACTTTTATCCATACGACAACGTCATATTTTGACTCACATGAGTCCCAGTAACACGTGACGGGGCTCAGACTAATACAATTATAAAAATCATAGAAAAAAACCCTTTAGTTTTAATGAAGTAACACGTAGGGACGATTGAAAGGATAATTCCGTAACCCACGTTCATGTGTAAAAGAAGGGTTGGTTTTTTTTTCAAGAGGGATGCTCCAATGAACAATTTTAATAACGTCCTAAGTATTTTTAGGGAAAAAGAAAAAAAAAAAAACAAAAGTAAAAAAGAGAAAATGACTATGTGATGGTGATGGTGAGAGTGATGGGAAGGGGAATGGGAATGGGCGTTGTAAAAAAGAGAAAAAAGAATCACAATACGCTTTTGAGCTGTTACATATAGAAAAAAGAGAAATTCACGACGATTTACTCGCGTGTAAAAGTGAAAAGACTGAAAAATTTTGTCATCATCCCTTTACGCTCCAAATATTTCAAACCCCTTTTTTTTTTTTATTCTGTCACCCCAAGTGTTCCGTTCATCCATTTTCTTCTTCTCTTTTACGAATCCGAACGTCGTCATCCTTTCAGTCGTCGTCCTTAGAAGTGTAGTACTTATCTGAACGAAATGTCCTGGTATTATGTCCTTTGATGCGTTATATTTTAAAGAATAAAAGTATTAAAAAAAAAGAAAAAAATGAAACGTATATGGTAATATTTGAAATCATTGTTTAAATAAATCTTTGAAAATTTATTTTATGAGTGATAAACGAATAATTTTATTGTTGGTGTTCTTTACAACAACAAAATAAATTAAAATAAAATAGAATGTAATTTACAAAATGTATGAAAGATTGTTAAGAGTATTATTTTTGAAAAAAGGTTTGAAAATTAATTCATAAATTATTTCTATCAAATTATTTATATCCTTTAAATATTTTTTTAACGTTTGAAAATTGTATCGTTTCTGAGAATAAAATAAAATAAAATAAAACGAATTAAAATAAATTAAAATAAAATAAATCAAATCAAATTAAAATAAAATAAAATAAAATAAAATAAAATAAAATAAAATGTAATTAAAAAAATGTATGTGAAAGATTATTCAAAATATTATTTTTTTTAAAAGATTTGTAAATTAAATTATAATTAATTTCTTTCAAATTATTTAATCCTAAATGCTTGCTTTAATATTTTGTAACATTTGAAAATTGTATCCTTGCTAAGAATAAAATAAAATAAATTAAAATAAAATAAAATCTAATTAAAAAGATGTATGAAAGATTATTCAAAATATTATTTTTTTAAAAAAGATTTATAAATTAAATTATAATTAATTTCTTTCAAATTATTTAATCCTAAATGCTTGCTTTAATATTTTGTAACATTTAAAAATTGTATCGTTATTGAAAAAAAAAAAAGGAAATTAAATTCTTCTCAAAGCATCCTTTAAAAAAAAAAAAAAATTATGTTCCCTTTGCAAAAAAAAAAAAAGAAACACGTGAAAACAAAATTCCAATCCCCCAAAAAAATGAAAGACCGAAAAAATAGCCCTCTGTCATTTTTTACTTTCAACAATTAGCAACAAGTTCTTTTCTATCTCGACACAAAAAAGAAAAAGAGGAAAAAAAAAGGAAAAAAAGTTTCCAAGAGCAAATACAAAGTCTAACCCTCTAGGGCAAAGTTTTCAACTAACTTCTAACAAATACACACACATCCTCGATGAAAAATCCTACACGTTCTACTTGAAGAAATGAAAAAAAAAAAAAAAAAAGGAATGTACATAAAGAGAGAAGATAGAGAGGGTTGAGAAAAAGGGTTGGGGGAGAACAACGAAGAATAAGAAGAAGAAGTAAAAAAATAAAAAAAAAATATAAAAAGATGAAAGAATGGGTTATGCTTGAGTGCATTTGTGTTTTAAGACGAGAACAAAAATAGGAATAAGAAAAAGGGTCAGAGTGTAGAAGGTTTGAATCTGGATCGATATTGGCAGTTTTTCCTTCCTTCCTTCTTTTCTTCCTTACAATTACTCAAAAAGGGTTCTTCATATATTTTTTTTTTATTGATTTGTCCGAAAAGTTCGTGCCAATTTTGATGAAAGATTGAAATGCAATGTATTTAAGTTTGTTTTTGTGTATATTAAATTATATACATAAGTGCCATTTTGTTCCACAACATTTTTCCATCTAAAAATTTCGTTTTTGCCAAACTTTTCAGGGGTTTTTTTTAGCAAAAGAACTTTATATGCCATCTACCGAAAATTGGCACGAACTTTTCGGATAACCTAATTAAATATAAAAATTCAGTATAACCTTGTTTGTTTCCAATAAACTTCGAAATTACTGAAAACAGATCTTATTGTTAATGAAAATTTTGTTATTTTGTGTTATTTGATATAATCTAAATTCTGTAGGTAAAACTGTAGGTGCTGTAAGTTTTCTTTAAATGGCGCTGTATTCAATTCAATTATTTGGATATATTCACGTCGTACGTTTTTTCAGATTTACTTATGATATAACAAACCTTGCTTTTTATATTTTTTTCGTGTATTATTATTTTATGCATTCCATTACTAATTGTGGTATTATTTTACATATATTGTTATTTATATATTATATATTATATATATTTAAAAAAAATTGTATGCAGTTTTATGCCTAATTTGAATTCACTAATTACAGAAATTATTAGTGAATATTAATTTGACTGCATTAAGGGGACCTTCTACTCTGAGCACCTAAAAAAAAGGCTATTTTCGCGAATTTTTTCCAAGAAAACTATAAAAGATATCGATCTAAAAGTTGTTGGGTTTGTTAAATTGAGTCTTAAACTATATAAATGAATTTTTATTTTTTCATTTTAATTAATTTTTTATTGCAAAAACAGTAGTATAAAAAAACACCTTAAAACTTTAGTGCTTTGGTAGCTCCATCAGAACTTGAGAATGGCTTACCTGAAACATAAAAGTAAAATGGTTTTATATTCTGTATGACTTCAGCTACAAAGTGACAGTTTTATATAAAAATTTTATCAATAAATAAAAAAATGGTGGACAAATTACAAAAAAAAACGTAAATTTGACCTTTTTTTTTATTGTTTTTGACTAAAAATAAATAGTAAAAATTAAAATATAAGAAAAAACTCTCTGTCACTTTGTTACAGCTCATGTGTAGAATATGTGGATTAAATTTTATAAGAATCGGTTTACTGGTTCGTGAGATACGATGGAGCTAGTATTTCAAAACATAGTTTCGAGATAAACGCGTTTAAAGTTTTTTTTTTCTACTCAAAATCGTTAAAAATTCTTACCTAAACTTAATCTGCGATGCCTGGACCGTACAATAGACCTTCTTCTTGTTCATATTCTTCAATTTCTTCCAGTCTTGCCTTCTTCCACTTTGATCTGGCATCTTTTGAGCACTCAGAGCTTCGACGGTTCGCAGATTCGATACGTCGGTCGTCGCGTCTTTTAGCAAAGTCGATCGCTCCTGGCCCAAGTTTCATGCCCATCGTTTCCATTATCTTCATCACTGTTTGAAATCCTTCGTTAAAGATACATGCTGAAACTTTGCACGCAATTTCAACAACTTTTTTGCCGTTAAACAGGTGTTTAGGTGCAATGTTCCATACGCAGTTATTAAAGCTTTCATTATTATTCTGCGTATGTCCACCTAAATATCTTTCCAGCAGTTCTATCTTAGTCAGATCCTCATAAATAGGCTTTAGCACTTTCTGTACATCTTTAGAAAGTGCCGGAGGATGCTTGTATTTTTGCTTCAGTGCCTTAGTTTTGAGGTACTTACACCAGTCGATGGAACACGTATGGTAATTATTATTATCTTTTTTTTTTTTTTTATAAATCGTGAGATATTATGATCCCTTTCTATTTGTAAGGAAAGATACAGTCTCCGTCGAAAGTGTACGAACAAGTTGAAATGAAAATAAATTAAAATGCAAACAAACTTTGAAAAGGGTTGAGAACATGGGAATCTGTTATTTTATAAAATTCAACTTCAATGATCAATTAAACATTTCTCATTTCTTTTTCTTTTTATGAAATAAAAATGTTTCCTTGTCGAAGATATTAGAATGAGAATTGAAATGAAAATAATAAGGGAAGTGTAAACACAACGCGGAAAAGGAAGAGGAAGAAGAAGAATATGAAGAAGAAGTTGGGGTAGGGGTTGGTAAAGGTGAAAAGTTGGGGTGGAGTTATTCTTTTATTTATTTATTTTTTTTTTCAAGTCGAGTGATATTAATAATTCCCCATACAAAGTTTGAAAACAGGCCCTTGGATGGCCAATCGCCGGGCAAAGGATGACAACTAACGGCCGATCATTGACGTTTTCTAATAGCCCATAGAGAGCTCAATATCGAAATGATAACCCCGGCCCATTAATGGCAATTATTATCGGCCCATTACCGGCAATTATTATCGGCCCATTACCGGCAATTATTATCGGCCCATTACCGGCAATTATTATCGGCCCATTACCGGCAATTATTATCGGCCCATTACCGGCATTTATTATCGGCCCATTACCGGCATTTATTATCGGCCCATTACCGGCATTTATTATCGGCCCATTACCGGCATTTATTATCGGCCCATTACCGGCAATTATTATCGGCCCATTACCGGCATTTATTATCGGCCCATTACCGGCAATTATTATCGGCCCATTACCGGCAATTATTATCGGCCCATTACCGGCATTTATTATCGGCCCATTACCGGCATTTATTATCGGCCCATTACCGGCATTTATTATCGGCCCATTACCGGCATTTATTATCGGCCCATTACCGGCAATTATTATCGGCCCATTACCGGCATTTATTATCGGCCCATTACCGGCATTTATTATCGGCCCATTACCGGCATTTATTATCGGCCCATTACCAGCAATTATTATCGGCCCATTACCGGCATTTATTATCGGCCCATTACCGGCAATTATTATCGGCCCATTACCGGCATTTATTATCGGCCCATTACCGGCATTTATTATCGGCCCATTACCGGCATTTATTATCGGCCCATTACCAGCAATTATTATCGGCCCATTACCGGCATTTATTATCGGCCCATTACCGGCATTTATTATCGGCCCATTACCGGCAATTATTATCGGCCCATTACCGGCATTTATTATCGGCCCATTACCGGCATTTATTATCGGCCCATTACCGGCATTTATTATCGGCCCATTACCGGCATTTATTATCGGCCCATTACCGGCATTTATTATCGGCCCATTACCAGCAATTATTATCGGCCCATTACCGGCATTTATTATCGGCCCATTACCGGCATTTATTATTGGCCCATTACCGGCATTTATTATCGGCCCATTACCGGCATTTATTATCGGCCCATTACCGGCATTTATTATCGGCCCATTACCGGCATTTATTATCGGCCCATTACCGGCAATTATTATCGGCCCATTACCGGCATTTATTATCGGCCCATTACCGGCATTTATTATCGGCCCATTACCGGCAATTATTATCGGCCCATTACCGGCATTTATTATCGGCCCATTACCGGCATTTATTATCGGCCCATTACCGGCATTTATTATCGGCCCATTACCGGCATTTATTATCGGCCCATTACCGGCATTTATTATTGGCCCATTACCGGCATTTATTATCGGCCCATTAATGGTAGTTGATCATTGGCCGATTAATGGGCCCAGCAATGGGCCACGTTTTATTCAAATTATTAGCCCATTAACATCATCATAATTTAATAATCTATATATCATCATCTTCAGACAGTTATATATTTCTCTATGTCTGATCCCCCGAAAAATATACCTGACAATACGAAGGATTATACAGATTACAATAAAAAAAACTGCTTGAATAAACAATGAAAGAGAAAGGGATTGAACAAGATAAGAGTCGTCCGTGCGCGCCGAACGCTCAGGAAAGCGGTCCGAGGTAGTTACGTTCAGGCACCAAAATTGTAGTTAGAGACATCGGATCTTTTTGAAATTTTAACACAATATTTCTACATATATATACATTCGAAAAATGTAAAAAAAAAAAAAAAATTTTTTTTAAATTGCAGAGTAGAAGGTCCCCTTAAATAGTTTAAAATTATATTAAATACAAAATTTAATTAATATATATATATATATATATAAATAATAGAATAATAGAATAAATAATATATATAAATAATAGAAATTTAATTTAATATATAAATAAATTAGAATTATATTTAATACAAAATTTAAATAGTTACATTAAATATAAATAATTTAAAATGATATTAAATCAATATTTTTTTATAACCAAACCACAGCACTATTTGTCCGAAACATCCTAGTATTCTCCTATAAAAAAGTTAACCTCAAAATTTGATTTACTTTCTTATACATTATGAAAATCAGATGTGAGAAAAATATTCTCAACAAAATTTCGTATGTTCATGACAATTCATATATAAAATACAGCTATCCTATCTTTTTTTATTATCATCATCATCATCATCATCATTCCTTTTTTTCTTTCATTCTTTCTTTCATCTTCTTTTAAGTATTCATCCTTTCTTTCTTTCTTTCTTTCTTTCTTTAGTTCATACTTCAAAGTAGGTTAACGTCTCTCGACTGTTTTGCTGAATTGAACAAGACATAGCGTAATATTGCAAGATTGTTATTACGTGGCCTAATTAAACGCAAAGGCATGCCAATATTACCGGTGTTAAAAGCAAGTATCATAATTGTAATCGCATGCTTTATACTTTTCTAGATCAGATAGTAAATAACGGTATTAAACACGCATAGATTTTAATTAATATGATTTAATAAATAAAAACATACGCTCATACACACACATAATTTAAATTTAATATTAATCTATTCAACTTTAATTCTAACGTTTGGTTTTTTTTTTAATACAAATTTTTTATATCATTCTATCATTTTTATAAAATAAATGACTTTAAAATACAAATTTGTTTGATTAATTTTTATCAAAAAAAACACCTTTTACGAATATTTCAAAGCTACTTTTTATTTTTTTTTTTTTTTTATAGGTCTACTAAAGTGTTTTATAACGTATTGTTTAAATGAAATGTGATTTGTTTTATTTTTGTTTCTTTAATTGATCATTTTAATGGAATAATTAATATTTGCAAAGATGGTAGACACATTTGTATGAATACGAATGTACGTTATGTATAATAATCTTCTATCTATTATACGAAAAAAAAAAAAAACTGAAGTGTATTCTTAATTACTCAAGGTACTCATTTTCTATTGTGCTGTTTAAAAAAGAAAGATAGAAAGAAAGAAAGAAAAAAAAACAACAACACAGAGCTACTCTTCCCATTTATTTCCGATCCATGACTCCCGGTGCATTGCACTGTCCTAGATATCTTCCACCACGAAATGGGAAGGGGGGAAAAGGGGGAATGGTTGTTCACATTTTAAATTTTCTAATAAAGCAAACAAAAAAAATAAATAAATAAAAAGATATTTCACACAATATTCGTTGTTAGATCATAAATTATTAACAATTACAATCATCTAATAAGAAAGAATTATTTTTCAAATGATAATCAAATTCAACAAGTGTTTTTTTCAACTTGATAAAATGATTTTAATCAAATACAATTAACGTAATTATAATAAACAAATTAATACGATGATTTAAAAAAATAATAATAATAATAAGTTTGTCTACATTTAAAAATTGTTTGTTCAAAGTCAGATTGGTTTTTTTTCTGATTAATTTTCAAGTCAAACATTATTATTTAACTTAATAAAATTATTTTCATGAAATAAAATTATTATAAAAAATTATTAGAAACAAATAAATATTATTTGTAATTATTATTAATTAAAAATAAAAAAATAAATAATTAAAATTATTATTAATTAATATAAATAGTACTTATTTGTTTCTTATAATTAATAATAATTATAATAAATAAATTAACACAATTATTGTATAACCCTTGATTGATTATTATTTTTATTTAAAAGAAAAAATAATAATAATAATAAAAAGAATTTTTAAAAGTAGATAAGCTTATTATTATTATTATTTATTTTAAAAGAAAAAGTTTTTATTAATTAATTTATAAAATAAATATATATTTAATAATATTAGTAATAGAACTAAAAATATTATTATTATTTTTATTTAAATAATAATAATAATAATAATAATAAGTTTGTCTACATTTAAAAATTGTTTGTTCAAAGTCAGATTGTTTTTTTTTCTGATTGGTTTTCAAGTCAAACACCAGTAATAGTCGTTTATTGTAAAGTTTCATCAACAAAAGTATTTTCTATGCCACGATTGTCAAAGAAAATGAGTTTCTTTTTTGCGTGAACTTTAGCAAACACATTTCAACGTTCACATATTCTATCTTTTTCATCTTTATAACACATCTTTTAAGTTTAATGGTAAAGTCTTTGAACCGTGTGCTTCGGGTCAAGAGACTGGTACTGATGGTGAACACCTTGGGGAAAGATGTTAGAAATCAAACTGTTTTTAGAATATTTTTTTTTTTAATTCTTCTTCTTGAACAATCAACAAACTATATATTTAAATTGTAACTTGAATTAAATTCATTGATTTATTTCGAACAAAAAATTAACTTTGATAGTATGAATATCAAAAAGAAAATAAAAATAAAATTAATTTAGTTTTTTATCAAGTAAATTTTCTTAGATTGCAATTATTGTATTAATCAGTTAACGTTTATAATAAGAAAATATATTTTTTAATAAAATATATAATATAAACAATTATATATATATATATATATATATATATATATTTCAATAAAATATAGCAATATTTTAGTATATTTATTAATATAATAAATTATTATTACATTATTAAATAAATATAATATTTGAATATTATTTGGTAATAAAATAGTATAATAAAATATAGTAATATTTTAGTTGATATGGTAATAATATTTTAGTATTATTTGGTAATATAATAAATTATTATTATTATTATATTATTAAATAAATATAATATTTGAATATTATTTTGTAATAAAATATATAATAAAAATATATAATATTCGAAAATATATTTTAATAAAATATGGCAATATTTTAGTAAATATGGTAATAATATTTTAATATTATTTGGTATAAAAAATATATTTTCTTATAGTATATATAAAACACAATATATAATATAATAAAATATAGAATATAAAAATATATAATATAAAAACAAAAATATTTGAACAAAACATATTCGTTAAGTTTGTCAATAAATTATAAAATAAATTAACTGCAACAAACTTTATAAATTGAAATAATCACAAATATTTATTTTCTTATTTATAATATCAAAATATATTATTCGAATACAAATTTGTGTTCAATATTTTTGTAAATTAATCTTAAAAAATTGACACTTTTTCTAATCAAAAATTTTAATTTATTTCATCAACAAAATCAATTATTATTATTAATATTATTATTATTACTACTGCTACTACTTTAGTATTTAAAAAAAATAATAAATACAATGATGAACTTAATCTGTTATACGATAATGAGAAAAAATGTAAAGAATCGATTTAAAATAATAATAATAATAATAATAAATAAAAGGATGTATAATTATCTCATGTATAATATAATTTCATGTACCAATGAATGAAACATCTGCATATGACAATGACAAATATAGTCAATACAGATCTGTCGTTTACAGATGGAACACCAATCATAACAGAGAATACCAACGAATACGATTTCACTAATCTGTTCCAAACCATTTGGCGAAAGTAAAATAACCGTTTCAGCAAATTTACACATTTGAAAACTGGGTTGTCTTTAATAACAAATAACCTCGATATTCTTTCTATGACTTTTAATAAAAACGTTTTGCTTAAACTATTTTTTTATCACTGTTTACATGAAAGAAATTGCACAAAAAAAGGTTTCAATAATTATCACACCTATTGTTCAATAATTTTCAAAAAAAAAACAAACAAACAAAGAAATCATAATTAATTTAATCTTCAAAAACAAAACACACACATAATTAATTTAATTTAATTTAAAAAAAAAAATTAATTTAATTTTCAAAAAAAAAAACAATTAATTTAATTTAATTTACGAGGCTCTTTTACGAGACTCTTTTACGATTTTTACGTGTTATATATTTTTAGTCATATTATTTATTTTATATATTATAATTGTAATATATATATTATAGATTGGCAATTTTAGTTTGGCAATTTTAGTTTGGCAATTGAACGTATGTATTCACCTTTTAGTTTGCAAAATGTTTCTCGTATTACTGTAACGTTAGTCATGTTTATTTACGACACCCTTTATCTTATCAGTAACATGACCTCTCTCTTTCTTTCTCTTTCTCTTTCTCTTTCTCTTTCTCTTTCTCTTTCTTTTTCTCTATCGTTTCTCGTACATGAGTACACTCACACACGTAAATACATACAATCGTTTTTCGATCCAGTCAGACTAAAGGCTTATCAGAGAAATAGTCAAACGTGTGATATCACCGTTAACAAGATATTTAAAAAAAAAAAAAAAAAGAAAAATTAGAAAAATGCAAACAATCAAAAAACGCTGCTGTATTTAACGTTTTCTCATCTTTCAAACGTAATACCTGCGATTTGTTATCAAATTAACGTGAACGACAACGATATCATTTCATGATTCATTTTTTTTTTTTTTGTTATTTCTTTTTATTTTTGTATTATCTTTCTCACTCTTTCCATCACGTATATTATTCGATATTAACATAATTCTTATGTAAACAAGGTGGTAATTCAAAAATTTTAATTTATCGTCGTACGATTTTCATTTAAATTCATTCATTTATTTTATTCTATTAGAATTTATTTTGAAATATTAGTAATAATAATAATTATAATAATAATAATAAATATAGATAAATCCAATCATTTCTAAACTATTTCTTATATTGTTCAATTATTATTATTATTATTATTATTAGAGATAAGTTTTCATAGTAATGAAAAAAAAACAAGTGAAGGCTATGACGATTGATAAATAGATAAATAAAATAAAATATATAATATATAATAATATAATAAAATCAAATATAATATAATATTTACTATAATATATAGTGATATAATAAAATATAATAAAATGAAATCAAACGAAATAAAGTGCAATAAAATAAAATACAATATATAATAATATAATAAAATATAATAAAATGAAATCAAACGAAATAAAGTGCAATAAAATAAAATATAATATATAATATATAATAATATAATAAAATAAAATGAAATCAAACCAAATAAAGTACAATAAAATATAATATAATAAAATGAAATTAAACCAAATAAAGTACAATAAAATAAAATAAAAAATATAATATAATAAAATCAAATCAAACCAAGTAAAGTAAAATAAAATCAAATCAAATCAAATCAATAGACAAGATTTATTTATTTAAACATACGATATCCACCACTGGACAGTACAAGTTGATAGTTTGAAAACTTGTATTAGTATTATTTGTAAGTTTATTTATTTAGCTAGCTAGAACTAACTAGGCTTAGGTATATGTACACATACTTGTATGTACATACTTGTATCACAGAATCAGAGTTTATCTTGCCGGCCGGTGGAACGACATTCCACAATCGAGATCAAGCTCTCTGTTCATTCTCTTAGAACATTGAAAGGTAGGGTGTGACAGAAAGAATCGTCAAATCTTTCTTTAGTGTGTTGTTGTCTATCATTGTTTCACCCCTTTTTTTACTTTTTTTTTTCTTTTTTTTTTTTTTGAGATAATTTTTTAACGATATCGATGAATCTTCGTTTTGTTCCTTTTTTTAAATAAAATCAACGAAATAGAAATAAAAGAAAAAAGAATTGTACATTAATTATTATAAAAAGAAATGTATTATTATTATTATTATTATTATTTTTGATCAATAAGGTTTGTTCATATGCAGAATGTGTTTCATATTAATGTATTATAAATTTATGATTTTTTTTTTTTTTTTTATATTTAAAATCACGTTGAATGAGAACATAATTTTGTTTTGTTGCAATTAAAATGGTATAATTTCTGTAGATTGTTATCTGTGGTTATAAGATGAATGAGATGATGAAGTATAGAAAATCTACTAATCAAGCTTATTTGAAATTCTACTTGCAGAATATATGTGTAATTCAAACCTTAATTGAACAAAACGTTTTAAAGTTAAAAATAACTTTGAAAATATTTTTATACAAATTTTTATATTTGTATATATCAATAAAATTATTTTAATATATGTTTAATTATAATAAATACAATAGAAATTTAATTAATATATATATATATTAAATAATATTAATAATATTGTATATTACATAATAATATTAAATTATTTATTATTATCAATAATATTAATATTAATTGGACAGAGTGTTTTAAAGATGATATTTTTGAAAATATGTTAGAAAATTTAAATGATTAATTTAAAATTAATATGAATATTTTAATAATTTACAATTTATTATTATAATAATTATTTTAAAATTAAAATTTTTATATTTGTATAATTAACAAATTAATTTAATATATATTTAATTATAATAAATAAAATAGAAATTTTTAATTAATATATACAATATATGTATATACATGTATGTGTATCTAATCCAGAAAACATTACTGTAACACTAATAATAATATTTTAAAAAAATATCATGTGGGCAGATCACACGTATTAGAAGTGAAACCTTCGAAAAACTAAGTTTCGAGAGAAAGAGACGACTGCAGAATATAAGAAATAGGATAATTGTTGGGTTTATTTGTTATAATATTATTATTATATTATTGTTATCACGTTCAAAAATTATTATACGTTTTATTGAAAACATATATAAATAGATAACATATTACACAGCAAGCAAGTTCTCATTTCAAAGAAATGAGACGAGTTGCTTCTGGTAACTAAAAAATGCATGGTAACTAAACACCTTTGTTAGTGTAGTAAACATCTCTATAGAAAGGTTTTTTCCGAAAAGTAGTGTGGTTTTTTCCGATAAGTCCGTAGGGTCGTTCCGATAAGTCCGTAGGGTCTTTCCGATAAGTCCGTAGGGTCTTTCCGATAAGTCCGTAGGGTCTTTCCGATAAATCCGTAGGGTCTTTCCGATAAATCCGTAGGGTCTTTCCGATAAGTCCGTAGGGTCTTTCCGATAAGTCCGTAGGGTCTTTCCGATAAGTCCGTAGGGTCTTTCTTTCTTTTGTTATTTCGCACCTATGACACACACATACACTTATATCTAATCATTTTACAATTATTTAAATAACATTGCATATCCTTATCCGATTATCGATAGAATATGGGGTACTCGTATGCCAAGTAAAAAGAAAAAAAAAAAGAAATGGGCTGAACGACCTTCCGGAATACGAAAATCAAAGTCCTTGATCCGACCTTCTTCTAAAAGAGTTGAATGTTGCTCGTCTTCCGGCCTACCCGACGACATTCCAAGACGACCCATACCCAGGACCGTTCGTTCCTCTTCTTCTTCTTTTCCTTTTCCTCCTCCTCTTACTCATCTTCTTCCTGTTTTCTAATACTTTTATCATTTCGTTCAACAACCAGGAGGACAATCAGTTCCATTTCGCAACGTTCGTGTTCAGAACACCACACGTTAATTAATTTTAATTTTTTTTCTTTTATTTTATTTATTTTTTGTTTAATTAGTTCAACTAACCCTAATGTTAAGATTTTTATTATTATTTAACTTTTTTTTTTTTTTTCTTGAAAATTATATGAGCAAGAAAACTTTTCTAACAGGTCATTGAACATTTTAACTTTAAAAAAGGTTTATTATTACTATTATTATTATTATTATTATTATTATTGGATCGATGTTGGTTAACTCAATAAAGCCAAGCGTTCTTCTTCCTATCTTCAATAAAGTTATATAATATTGTGTAACACTTTGTTCAAAAGAATAAAAATAAACTAAAGGAAAACGTTCATTAGTTTTCCTTTTTCTTTTTTTTTTCCTTTTTCTTTTTTCAAACGATTAAATCAGCGTTAGATTTGTAATTGTGTTGTTGCAATTTTCCAGTTGATTCATCTTCCATTTATCAATACAAATATATATATATATATATATAAATATTTAATACTAGTGTGTGTTTATTTTTCATCCAAAAGGAAAGCAATGAATTAAAAACGTTTCACGACTATTAAAAGGAATGATTACCTAAAAGTTTTGCATCGTATTAAAATTAGCATACAACTAACATGCGTCACCTTATACGATGAATACTGTTCTGTATAATACACCCACGTTTGAAATATTTACATATATATGTGTACATACACATATAATAATAGGAACTTATGTTATGCAAATTATCATTGAATACTGGTACTCAAGTATTTTCTTTTTTTTTTTTCTTTTTAAAATATCGTCATCGCAATCTTTAACGATCATCACATTTATTATAATCGTTAGAATAATTAAAAATAATTATTATAGAAATAGTAATAATTTAACACAAAAATAAAAATATTTAAAATATTTTATATCAATTATTTTTTGCTCAAATTTTTGAATAAATTTGTAGGTTGCATTTAAAAAAAAAAGAAAATGGTGAATGAGAACCACTGTTTTTAAAAAACCATGATAAAATTATTATAATAATAGTAATAATTTAACATAAAAATAAAAATATTTAACATATTTTATATCAATTATTTTTTGCTCAAATTTTTGAACAAATTTGTAGGTTGCATTTTAAAAAACAAAAATATGATGAATGAGAACCACTGTTTTTAAAGGACCATGATCATCAAACAACGTTCATTATCTCTTACGTATCATGTCACGTAATAGCTTGTCGTTTAGTATGAAAATATTCAATCGATTAAGGTATTTTAATACCCGAAGGCACGATTTTGATCAATTGTAAGTTTGGTAAGTGTAGTTCGATAAACTTTAAACTACCTGACGATTTATTATGATCGATGTATCGATATATCATTCGATCTTCTTCGTAAACAATCCTAACCTATAATTCCATCTATTTTCTTTTGTTTTATGAATTTACATTGTATATTTTTGTTTCAATTAATTCGTTAATAATTTAATCTCAAAACGATCTATTATCAACACGTGGTCGATCTTCTTCGTAAACAATCCTAACCTATAATTCGATTTATTTTCTTTTTTTTTTTTTTTAATAAATTTATATTGTATTTTTTTTTTTTTTTTTTTTAATTAATTCGTTAATAATTTAATCTCCAAACAATTTATTATCAACGCGTGTTGTAATACAACCAATCAAAAGTTTTCAATGGCCGCGTCACAATTCGAAGAAATAAAATATTTGTACGAATATATGATTGCATTATATAAAGAATAATAGTGATTGGATTGATTGATTTATTGGTCAAATAAATTTACTAACAATGTGTTTCATATTTCGTATTATTTCTCTTTTGATTTTTTGTTTATTATTTGCTTTTTTTAACACTAAATATACCACCATTTTCAGTACACCTATTTCTACCACACTAGTCAAAATGACTGGTGTATAAAAAAAAATGTTTTTTGAGACTTTCAGTCTTTATTTACTCTTAAAAAATAACAAAAACTATCATGTGGGCAGATCACACGTGTTAGAAGTGAAACCTTCGAAAAACTAAGTTTCGAGAGAAAGAGACGACTGCAGAATATCAGGAGTAGGATAATTGTTGGGTTTATTTGTTATAATAATATTATTATATTATTCTTATCACATTCAAAAATTATTATACGTTTTATTGAAAACATATATAAATAGATAACATATTACACAGCAAGCAAGTTCTCAATTCAAAGAAATGAGACGAGTTGCTTCTGGTAACTAAAAAATGCATGGTATCTAAACACCTCTGTTAGTGTAGTAAACACCTCTATAGGAAGGTTTTTTCCGAAAAGTAGTCAGGTTTTTTGCGATAAGTCCGTAGGGTCTCGTCGGATAAGTCCGTAGGGTCTCGTCGGATAAGTCCGTAGGGTCTCGTCGAATAAGTCCGTAGGGTCTCATTTGATAAGTTCGTAGGGTCTCTTCTGATAAGTTCGTGGGGTCTCGTCGGATAAGTTCGTGGGGTCTCGTCGGATAAGTCCGTAGGGTCTCGTCGGATAAGTCCGTAGGGTCTCGTCGGATAAGTCCGTAGGGTCTCGTCGGATAAGTCCGTAGGGTCTCGTCGGATAAGTCCGACAGTCTAAATCCTATGTTTGTCTCTTTTTCTCTCATTATTTAGTATGGCAACCGTTTCATAGCTTCGTTACATAGCTCCGTTTCCGTTTATTTACTTTTCACATCGCTCCCATTCTAAAGAAGTTTTCACTTCAAAAATGTTTAACAATAATAATTTTCATACATAAATGGATTTATAGACATTTTTAAATAACAAAACGCTTAATTATTTACAGAAATCAAATGTTACATGAAGTAACCAGTAAAAATGACTGGTCTGGTATATCTAGTGTTAAATCAAGAAATGAGAACCATATCCAATCACCACCATTACCACCCCTTCTCAGATTTTATTTTAAACATCCTGATAATTAATTTTACGAATTTTTCCAATTGAATATATTTAATATTAAATCGAGTATAAATTTTTAATGTGCAAAAGTGAAACAATTCTTTTGATTTTTTATTTTTTTTATTCAGATTTTGTATACAACTTTCTGTTATTTTTCAAACATAAGATGCATTTCGATTTTTTGCATAAATCAGCAAATATATATGTATAGAAATAGATGATATTACGTGCTTATATACCAAAGAGGTCGATGCACCATACTTGAAATTTCGAGAGAAGTGATTAGAGCATATTAAGCAAGATTCTAACCATCGAAGTGTTAAATTATCTCCATAATTCGATGAGCTCGTTAATTAGGTCAACCGATTAACATCGTCATCAAACTACTATTCGTTTTCGTGTTTCCTACTTAACCAGCATACATCAGAGAAGTACTTCCATAGTAATTGTTTCTATTTAATTTCAATGAAACAATCCTAGAATTGAAAGTAATTTTAAAAGTTTATATGAATGTGAATGGTGGAAATATTTTAATTTCAAATTTATAATCAAAATTATTCTTCATTTTTCATACTTTTGATATTTTTGATACTTTTTTGATGCTTCAAGTTTAAATAAAACAATATAACTTTAGATCAAGGACAATACAATGTATAAATTTAAATTAATATATTTTTTTTTTGTGTAGATGTAATTTACAATGTATAATTTATAAGTTTTATAAAACAAAACAAAAAGAGAGAGAGAGAGAGAGAGAGAAGCCCTATTTTTGAAACATCCTATATATTTTTTCTTCCATCTTGAATATTGTAACAAGAACATAAATGAAATAAGATTACTCTGGTTATTTCACTAATACGTAACCAAAGAATATTCTTATTTTTCTTCTCTGATTGTAAAACAAGAAAATAATGAAGTAGAGAGGGATGAGGGTTGAGGTTATGGAGAAAAAAAGAAAAAGAAAGAAATACGATGAAACGAGGTAGAATTTTATGATAAAAGATCGATGAAGTAGAGCAAATACGAGGTCAGACGACGGGTTTAGATAGTTTAGTTTAAATTACCCTATCTTTCTCAGAAGTTGAAAGCAGAGAGAATTGGGGAAAAGGGGGTGGAAAGGGAAAGAAAAGGGGAATGACTTTTCAACTTCTTTTTCTTTTTCTTTTTATTCATTCTACTTCTTTTCGTCTTTTCTTATTCTTCCTTTTTTCCAATATTCAGAAATAACCTATAATCCAAGAAACGACAACGACCATCGTCACATTCTTAGATTTTATTCTCGTGAATATTCGCAAAAAGACTTTTCTATTATATTTTTACAAAATATTGTTATACTTTTTGACTAAAAGCATCAAAAAACTTTTTTAACATATCTTAAGAATCTCTTGACCAATAGAATTCCTTTAATACATTACTTAATAATCTCTTGACCAATAGAAATCCTTTTACACATTACTTTATAATCTCTTGACCAATAGAAATCCTTTTAACACATTACTTAATAATCTCTTGACCAATCGAAATCCTTTAATGCATCACTTGATAATCTCTTGACCAATAGAAATCCTTTAACACATTTCTTTATAATCTCTTGACCAATACGATTTCATTAATGAAAAATCGTTTCATATTTATATTAATAAATTAAATAACACGATTCTTTCATAAAAAAAAAAACCAAAAGATAATAATAATTTAAATATAAAATAATACAATACAGTAAAATATATAATTTAAACAGCGGTGTCCCAGTTATTTTCCTCGTACAATTTTTACCAACATGATTTAATATTTTTTTTCTTATTTTTTATTTATAAAATAGGTTATTTAAATGTTCTGGAAAGTAACTAACAATAAGAAAACATTTTTTATTATATTATTACACATATTAAATGTATTGTTAGATTTAATTATTGTTATATTCGTTTGAAACAAAATGCATTCACGTAACTGAATTAATTCAAACATATAAAATAAAAAGCGTAATTCTTTAAAGAGAAAGAGAGAAAAAAAGAGAGAGAGAGAGAGAGAAATACACACACCCACCCACACAGGTTAGATTTATAATGGCTTCGCAAATCGGGCCAATCGATGATCCAGACCGACTAATAATCCAATTACGTCGACTATACTAGTCAGCTCAAATACGTAGGGATATACATTTGTAGAAAAATAGACAAGTGACGTTCATCCTCGACCTTTCAAATATCATTTCCTACAATTTATTTCATTAAAAATGCAATTGACGTATAAAATCATTTTAAATTCCCCTACTAGCCCAATCCCTCCCAGACTACTTTGCCATTCATATGTTTCCACGTTTCGTATTTAAATCAAATATTGTACGATTAGGTTAAAATCAAATTTATATTAATGGTGAAGATTTGTAATGAAAAATTTTTTTACTAAAACTTTCAAGTGATCTTTAAAAATGCATATGATTCTTCTTCTTCTTCTTCTTTTCTAAACTTTGTTTGATTACTTCTGAAACAAGTAGGAAATCTTACATAATTTATTCAAATTTCGTCTACTTTTTGATGCCAATTATCAGTTACCAGTTGTCTGTTTGATGTCATCTACCCATTTTAGTTATGGTCTGACTCCTAATTTTCTTTTTTTGCTTTACAATGTGTCCTAACCATAGTCGTTTCAATCCAACTCTATTTTTCTGACGATTGTTAGGGTTATTGTTTAAAGCCAAATAGGTTATGTCAAAGATCTTCTGTATATTATAATTATATCAAATTAAATGAAAATTAATAACAATGATTTAAATAATAATTTGAAATGTATATTTCTTTTTCAGTTGAGAGAGGAATTTCTCGAATTAGATTAGGATGTCACACCACAGCGACGATAACATGCTCATAGCAACGTCAGATTCATTTTGGGAGCCGGGAAATTACAAGAGAACCACCAAAAGGATCGAGGACGGTCACAAACTTTGTGATAGTTTAATAGCATTGGTTCAGGAAAGAGCAGAAATAGAAAAAAGTTACGCCAAGGCGTTGAAAAATTGGTCGAAAAATTGGAACGACAAGATTGAAAAGGGTCCAGAGTATGGGACAACGGAAGCTGCGTGGAAAGGTGTTTTGGTCGAGTCTGATAGGTTGTGTGATCTTCATCTCAGGGTTAAGGAAAACCTTTGCAATGATATTATTCAACAAGTGAAGACATGGCAGAAGGATACTTATCATAAGGTAAAAATTAAGTAATTGTTTGTTTCTAAATTTTTCAAAATTCAGGACTGGTTTTAGGATTAATATAAAAATAAAAGATTCCAATTACAATGAACTAGGAAACCCCGATCATAAAAGTAAAATTATTAATTGTTAAATAATATTAATAATACCCTAAAGATTCGTTCAATAATAACCTTGACGCAATATTAACAAACCCTATCCCATAAAAATTGTATTACTTCGTTTATGATATTTGTATATTGCCTATTTAATACCCCCCACCATAACCCTCTTATTAAGCATCACATTATGTAAATAAAAATAAAACTAAACACTTATCAGACCTATGATAAAAGATGCAACGAGTAATCCTTGAACCGGTCCTGTATAACCTAAAAAAAAATGTCTTATACCTGGAAACTGTTTTTCTAAATGATCAATGATAATTCGGGATTAACGATCCATTGAAAAAAAAAAAAAAAAAATGAAAAGAAGAAGTAAAGGGGGTAACAAAAGTTACAATTGATTTATTTTCATGTAGGTATGCGTTATTATTCGTAATATCTCGCCGATGTTGTATTGCAGTCGATGATGACCCTTAAAGAGCGGAAGGAAATGGAAGATGCGTTTAAAAAAGCCCAAAAACCCTGGGCTAAACTATTACAAAAAGTCGAGAAAGCCAAAGCAGAATATCACAACAGCTGCAAAACTGAACGAACTGCGGCTAACATGGAGAGGAATGCATCAGCTGATAGTTCTCTTTCACCAGACCAGGTAATTTGTTCTTACGATTATATTCGTCCTTGTCTATTCTTCTTGGTTTTTTTTCTCTTTTTTTATTTTCCTTTTTTTTCTATATTCCGTGTCACGATCAACTGTACACCTAGAACTCGTTATCTATTGTAGTTGAGTCATTACATATATATATATACACATACATATAACTTACATACATACATATACATAACTTTTTCTTCGACGTCTAATGTTCAAGTGTGATTCACCTATAAACTGTGCCACATAAATTATTTCTAAACTGTTTGTATAATATATAATAAAAATATTTAGTACAATAATTGTGTAATATCTAAAGAATTACGAGATGTTAGTCATTGATTGTCTGCCATTTTGTTTTTTTTTATTTTCTAATTTTTTTCTTTTCTTTATCGAGATAAGAAATAATTCACCTTGAAAGATTATCAGATTCTGCAATTGTAAAATAAAGAAGAATTTATTATAATGTATAAAAATGTATTTAACTTTTAATATTCTATTTTTAATTACAAGTTTAATATTTGACCATCTCTTTCTTAAAATAAAATGATTAGATTGTCCGGAAAGTTCGTGCCAATTTCCGGTAGATGGTATTAAAGTTCTTTTGCTAAAAAAAAAAAACCTGAAAAGTTCTGGAAAGACAAGATTTTAAAATTACTCTTAAAGATGAAGAAAGATTGTGAAACAGAATGACACTTATATATAATTTAATAAATACATATCACTAACTAACAAAATTTTAATTGCAAAACATTTCAATTTTCCATCAAAATCGGCACAAACTTTCCGGACAATCCAATAATTGGTACAAAAAATTGTTTCTACTTTCTCGAAAATTTTTATTACAAACATTTGTTTCTTTGTTTAACAAATATTGGGTTGGAAACTAAGTACAACAAAATAAAAGATTTTTTTTAATATGGAGGTAAAAAAAAAAACTTCAAGAAAATATCTACGCAATGAACTTGTAAAGCTAGGTTAGGATGACATAAAAATAAAAAATAAAAATGGAAGTGAGAGACATTTATAACTGAAATAGGCAATTACTTAGTTTCCAACCCAATAATTAAGAATTAATTTAAATAGCACAGTTTAAAATGAATCATTTTGCATATTAAACGTCACCTTGACCATGTCTGTTCATTTTTAAAAGGATCAAAGAATCTAAATCATTGATATAAAACAATCTTCTACCCATTAATATGAGTTAATTAATACAAAGGTAAAAAAGATATGAATGGTAAACGAATCCATTTAATTTCAAGGGATAATAATTCATATTATCGTTGATTTATTTTACAACCAAGAAAAGGAGGGTACCCGCATTGAAATAATGAATACACGATAAACACGTTGTTAAATAACAAAAAAAATTGTTTATTTAACGATTACAATAATGATCGTTCAAATCGAATTATTAATATTTTATATAAAAAACATTAATTTTTTTTTTCTTTCCATTTTTCACATGCATACGAGTGTGTTTATATTGACTAGCAACGTGCATCACTATTATGCACACACGTGTGAATATTATTTATATTTACAAGTAGTCTCGATTGTTCTTTCTCTTTAGCAATAAATTATTTTCAGATGGCACGAGGCTCTGAAAACGTATGTTAACAAATCTCTTATTAACAGATTTGCATGAGCCACATTTTGTATTTTATTCGATATTTTTGCAATCTTGTTCAATATCGTTTTTAATTGTTATAAACAATATATCATTCAAGTATTTAAATGCGATGAGTGTTGTGTCCCAATCCTGATCCAATTTTATTGAGATCTAGAAATTTTATATAAACAATTATTTTTACTAAATGAAAGTAGATACATTTTTTTTTTTTTTAGCAAAATATTGCATTTTATTTAAATTACGTTCAGCATGCACCAAAAAAAAAAAAAAAAAAGAAAAAGAAAATCCATCCACCGAACTTGCATTGCAACCATAACGTGTTTCTCTTTTAGATTATTTATATAAGAAAAAAAAAAAGAAAAGAAATGAAAAATTGTTTCAATACTTGCTAATTAAAGATGGTTGACGATTTAGAAAACATTGGAAAATAAATTTAGAAAAGTGGGTTGGACACTTTGAAAAAAATAGCTAACAACTATTTTAGATGACTGAGTGTGGATGTGGTGATGCATGGGGCCTCAGAATACGAGAGTGCCTTAGGAATTCTAAAATAGGGGACGTTCAGCTTGTATGTATATGATGTTGCATGCAGCATGATTATTAATCCATGTTTCTCTTGTTTTTTTCTCTCTCTCTCTCTCTCTTTCTCTTCTCTCTTCTCTCTCATTACAGAAAGCCGTACTGGTGAGCAATATCGATTATCGAAATACCTTTTTACCCATGTATTATTCGCTTATGTTAGTTAGATTCCTCATTTAATCGAATATCTTCTTTAATATCT
This sequence comes from Polistes dominula, assembly GCF_049000335.1. Classification (NCBI taxonomy): domain Eukaryota; kingdom Metazoa; phylum Arthropoda; class Insecta; order Hymenoptera; family Vespidae; genus Polistes; species Polistes dominula. The sequence goes on along the minus strand of NW_028301061.1, from coordinate 2,442,953 downwards.
ACCCATACAAATATATTTTAATACCTAATCGAATCCAAGGAATGTATTGCGGTATGCGTGTATTATTTTTTATACCTTTTTTTTATATTTTTTGGTTTATTTTTGCATCTCTTTGTAATTAAATTCTCTCTATACCTTACTTTAATAATCTTGAAATAAATTCGATGATCCTTTTCAATTTATTGATTTTTTTTTTCCTTTTCATTTTCTTTTATTCACTTTTATTATCTTATATGGTTGCTCTGTTCACTTTTAATTCTAGCTAATTGCACAAATTATGCACATATATTTAATAAACGTAATAGTTGGATAATGAGTATTCCGGTATACTTATATTAATGTCACTGTTTTAATATTGAGTTAGCAATTTTATGATATATACGTTATATATACAGGGTGTCCTGTAACTGTATAAATCACAGGAATGGCTAATTTGATTTTATATAAATATATTATAATACCAACAATAAATTTATATTAAAAATGTAGAATACAATTTGCTCATATAGAGCTTGGTGTTTTATTTTGTGAATTGGGGTACAAGTAAGTTTAATAATTTGTTAAGTACACGTGTTATTTACCACCTGTTTGCTTATATGAATAATTACAAGACACCTTGTATATTATATTATATTCTATTACGAACGATAATGTTCTTAATTAAATGATCTTTTAAATTTCGCTAGCACTCGTAATAGTTCAAACTTTAGAGATTCACTGAAAAAACTTTCTAAGTTGATAATTCCCCCAAAGGCATTATTGTTACAGCTTTGTTTACGATAAGAAAATAAATTAGAAGGTAAAGAATTAATAACAGTCAGCAATACATTGCATAAAGATCAATTTTATTTGATATAACAATGATTTATTAATATATTAAAATATTATTTATCCATGTTCCCCCCACAACATGCACTAATATAAGTAACTGCTGAAGAAGAACTGAATATAAATTCTTAAAAACTGCATATAAATTTCTCTGCTGAATAATCTTTACCTTCAATTTATCTCAAAAGCTACAAAAAAAAAAATACCTCGTTATTGTTACATCAGTTTGAAAAAAAATAAACAAAAAACCATTTATTATATTTTGATTTGATACAGGTAAAGAAAATGCAAGACAGGGTTCAGAAGACGAAAGAAGAAGTACAAAAGGCAAAAGAAAAATATGAAGCAGCTCTTCAAGAAATAAATCAATATAATCCTAAATACATGGAGGATATGTCACAAGTTTTTGATAAATGTCAAGAAATGGAGGCCCAACGACTTCAATTCTTCAAAGAAGTTCTTTTTGGTATTCACAAGTGCCTCAATATATCCCAGGATCCAGTGTAAGTATAATTCATTGTTATATTTTATTATTTTTCTTTTTTGTTTCATCTCATTTGATTTGATTTGATTTGATTTGATTTGTTTCTTGTTATTTTAGGCTTCCACAAATTTATGAAGAATTTTATCATACGATTAATAACGCAGATCATGAAAAAGATCTTAAATGGTGGTCTAATAATCATGGTGTAAACATGGCTATGAATTGGCCACAGTTTGAGGTAATTTATTGATTAAAATATATATTTATTATATATAAAAAAAAATTAAAAAAAAAAACAAAAACAAAAGAAAAAAAAATACCAAACACTAATGCATGCAAATTTCTGCTCGTAATTGGAAATCTGCCATTAGAGAACGCATAGCAGTAGCGTGGGTTTTAAATATATATATATGTATATTTATATTTATATTTATATATATATATATCACATAATAAATATACATATGTATATATGTATACATTACTCCTATTACTCTTCTTTATACATATGATCGTTTATTTTATAACTAGTTTCAAAAGATTTTTATTATTCCTAATTATATTTTGTATTAACGATTGAATGATCCATTTGTCGACAAAAGAATTTGTTTACGATCCATGTTTCTATTAATTTTTTATATTTCTCTCTCCTTTTTTTTTTTTTTTTTTGATAAATGTTAAATATATTGTAATTGATCTCGAATTGAATTTTTCTGAAAAAAGAAATAAATAAAACAGGGCAGAAATTAAAATAACAATATTGCTCTCGATAAACGTCTAACGACCTATCATCGTTGTTTCATTTTATAAATGTTTTAATAATCGTATATCAATTTGTGTGTCGACATATGAAATTGAAATTATGCTATTAAAATATGCTTATGTCCAAATTCTTTTGCAAGCTTAACGAAATAATAATTTTCGTTTAAATATTTCACATCCTTTTTTTTTTTCTTTTTTAATTAAAAAATTTGAAATTTTTCTTAATCATCAACCAGCTTTCAAAAAAAAAAAGAAGAAAAACAATAAACTCTGCAACGTTGTAAATAATTTTTTAATTCATATTTAAAAAAATAATCTCATGCTCGTTGATGATTATGGATATATTATTATTATAATTTTTATATTTGTTTTTGGTTTTTTAAACTAATAATTTGTGTCGTTAAAAGCTTATTACCTGTTATTCTCCTATATTACATGTATACAATTTCATTGATGTTAAAGGTCAATAACGTTGAGAGAGAGAGTATAACTTTGTGCTTTGATAAAGCCCAACGAACTATAATCAGATCAAAAAAAAGTTTCTTTTCATACATTCATAGAATTGTACATACATATTATATACATATATTCGATTAATTAATACTATGTCGTCTGGTGACACTAACCATAAGTTTGTGTCATCTGAAAACTATTGAACAAATGTTGATAAGACCTCTTTGGTGTCACGTTCAAAACTATTGAGAAAAAAAAGTCCTAGTATCGGAAGAAAAAATGTTGATCATTAGATACATTATCATTAAATGCAAATGTCAAAGTGTTAACAGAAACTAAAGTAACAAATAACAGAATTATTTCTATCATATGAACACCTGATTAATAACTTTGGTCTTGTTATCTTCATATCTTCTTCTTTAATATATATAAATTACGTGTCACGTTGTTTGTCCGCAATGGACTCTTAAACTATTGAACCGATTTTAATCAAATTTTGCACACTATGTGCAGTTTCATCCAACTTGAAAGATAGGATAGTTTATATCTCAATTTATAATCGCAATATTATTTTATTGCCAATTATTTGTTTATTAACAAAGAGTCATGATTATCTCTGTTAGTTCGATAAGATTCTAATAGATGACGGTATAAGGTAATTCGTTGACTTAAAGACGTGTGTATCGGACTGATTGTGAGCCACAACAACGCATGGCGGGACACTCTTAGTAATATATAAAACATTTTCATTACATTATTATTTATTTCTAATTTTTAATTCTAATATATTATTCACTTTTAATACAATTTTATTCTCTCTCTTTTCAAAATAAACTCAAGAATTCGCATTCGCAACTTAAGGATATTTATTGATATGAAAATCATATAATTGTAATTACCTTGTTGATGAATTAAATGTATAGGTACAATTCAATGAAATGTATAATAAGAGAAAAAAGAAAAACTTTGATGACTGATTATAATAAATATAATATTACTATCGATCTAATTAATTAAAACAAAATCTTACATTAGCTACACGACAAAAAGAGATCTTTTAAGCTTAGATAGAAAAACCCCCATAAAGACTTTCCGGAATGCATGCATGTGATTGTTTGGGCGTTGCTATTATTATGCAGGACTACACAGAGGAATTCCGTGACATCACCAAGGGTTCAAAGTCAAAGGAGGCACTTCCAGCTGGATCCATCACTCTCATCAATCAACGACCGGTCGGCGAGGATCTGCATGTAAAGTTTTGTTTAAGTTTACATGAGAACCCTAGCGTTTTAGCGTCTTTTTTTGTTAACACTCCTATTACGAGATATCTACAAATATATATATATATATATATATATATGTGTAGTATCTAACATATAGTACATGCACATTGAAAACCTCGCCTTTAACGGAGGAATGAAAGCAAATTCGAAGACACGAAATCTTTCATGTTAAAGAAAAAAAGAAAAGAAAATACATACACACACACAGACATATATACACACGCGCTAATCGCAAGTTACAAAATGTGGATGGCAATGGCGCATGAGATCTCTCACCAATAATTAAGCTTTATTTATAATCTCCTATTTATAAGCTTATTTGCTCGCTAATTTCATTCACTAATTGTAAGTGTTATTAACTAATTATAATATACGCTTCACGCTTCTACTCATTAAAAAAGTAACTTTTTATTCAAAATGATCACACAGGTACGCGTATTAAATATTATCTTATGATGTAGAGATGATTTTAATATAAACAGATTTAATGTCACAAACAAATTTCTTCAAATTTAAGTTTAATTGTTTAACTGAAAATCTGAATTAAAGTCATCTCTAATTTTATATATTGTTATAAATTATGCTTTAATTGTTTATTATATTATAAGATATTCATTCATTTTCAATTAATATCTCCGCGTCAATTCTCTTATATATTTATATATATATCATATACTTTTGTATATACATGTTACATAACTTTATATAAGAAAACATTTTCTTAAATATATGCATTTTGTATTATTATTGGGCTGCAATCATAACTCTAAATCATTCTAACATCTTTGTTACACATTGTATTGATGAAATTTTCAAAATCAATAACTATGTAAATATATACATTTATCATTTGAGCTATATATATATATACATGAATGAAATAAGATTATTCAATATATGCTAAATACTTGGTCGTACGCACAAATACACGTATACATAAGCAAATGTTGTTTTTATATAATTATATTGAAGGCATACACAATTATATATATTATGCTAAGTATCAATACAAATGTATCAATTGAAATTTGATTTATTTTGATTTTTTCCTCAATCTAGAATTCCCTCCAGTCAATCATAAATCAAAGTCAAAATCTGCCGGTCGTGTTATATCAACGGATGGACTTCACAATGATAATAAAACAGATACCATTAATTCGAGCAAACAATCATCGGAAAAAATTAATCACGAAAGTAGTGCCGTTAATAGAAGTTCTACAATTACGTAAGTTTATTTTAATTATTAACATTTTAATATGGCCGCACGTCTATGCAGTCAAACGTCGTCACGGACCCGGTATAATATTTTTCAGGAATTAATTTTAAAAAAAACTTTATTGTCATTGACGAAAAAATTAACATAAAACAAAAAACAACAGTTTAACAATACAAATTTAATTTTATATATAATTTTAAATATATATATATAAAGTTATAAATAAAATAACGGCCAATGTTCCGGTTAATCACACACATGTTGTGTGAACGGCCATTAAAGTGTTAATACAATATAATTATTTAATTAAGTAATATTGTATATTTATTGATTTAATTTTTAGGAATGGTACTAACAATACAAAACAAGAATCTAATCCATTCGAGGAAGAAGAATGGGACGAGGATGGTGGTGAACCATTGGTAGATAGTGGAGAACCAGGTGTTCCGGTTAAAGCTTTGTATAATTACGAAGGTGCAGAAGCTGACGAACTTAGTTTTAAACAAGGTATATATTACATGTGTTTAAAATTATTAATATTTCATTATTAATATTATATTTTACTTGTTTATTAATTAAAGGTGATGTATTTGAAAAATTGGAAGACGAGGACGAACAGGGATGGTGTAAAGGAAGGAAAGATGGTAGAGTTGGTCTTTATCCTGCGAATTACGTAGAATTATTATCTCAATAGTTTATGAAAATTGACATTTTTTAAACAAACTTCCTTTCTTGGTTACTTAAAAGTGAGTAAACATTTATTAAAAAAAAAAAAGAAAGAAAAAAAAGCGAAGAAACAAAATCTAGTTATCTTATTGTTTTTATTATTCTTCGATGATGCAATGTCGTCAAAAAAAAAAAAAAAAGAAAAAGTTTATTTTTGTTAGAGAAAAGAAAATTTACCATGTTTTGTTCGTGTCTGACACGATGATATATATAAATATATATATATATATATATTGTTTGCGTAAACTTGAAAAATTTCACGATTAACTGTGAATATAAAATTAAAAGTAAGGAACAGTCTCGTGTGACTGTTGTTTTTTTTTTCTTCTGTTTTTTATATCAAAGATAGTTAAATGAATATATATGAGTTCTTTGGATGAAAGATCTCCGAAAAAAAGAGAAAGAGAATAAATAAGAAGAGAAATAACCAACCAACACAACATCTTTTAATTGCAACTAATCAATCTTTTTGTTTAGATAGGTTAAATAAGTTAGTAAAATTCATTGTTAGTATTAACAATTACAAAATAATTATACGAATAACATTGTATGCAAATCTTCTTAGATCTTCGATTAAATGATGTACAGTTCATTCATTTTGTAACACATTATTATTATTGTTACAATTAAGAAGAAGAAGAATCTTTTTGGCTGAAGACAATTTTTATTTAATTTATTGTTATTAAAAAAAAAAAAAAAAAAAAAAAAAAAAATACGAAACAAAAAGAAAAGCGTACCTTTGAAACCTTACACTTATCTATATGGTGTCATTGTACATAATAGAATTAAGAACTTAGTAATATTCAAGTTATTAGGTCAAATGTCACAGTGTATAATGCGACACAAGGTATATGTTAGGTATATACTTTAAAAATATACTTAAATTATAAATATATATATATATATATACATACATGCATACTAAATAACAAAAATTCGGGACCCAAGAATATTCTTTTATTATTCAAATATTATTTAAAAAAAAAAAAAAAAAAAAAACAGAACGTGAAATCAATGACTAGCATTGTTCTATTTAAAATATGTATTATTGGTCATTAAGTTTTTATTTTTTTTATTTTTTTTTCTGCATAAATTTGTAAGCATTTAAATATGAAACCTTTAAAACATATACACATATACACACCACTATTCACTTTCATATATATACATACATGATATACTTTGTACATATATAATATGTCTTTTTATATACAAAATAATAAGACTAGAATATTATTTTCAAAGTATTCTTTTTTTTCTTCTTCTTCTTTTTCTTCTTCTACTTCTACTTCTTCAAATATAAATTGTGTATATTCTTTATTTAAAAATATACGATTTCATTTCAAAATATTATATTATTTTATATTTCGCGTTAAACGTACGTGTTTTCATCCAAAAATTAAAACTTAAGCACAAGCGAAACAAATTATAACACACATATGTGTCCTTCATTGTAAAATATAAATAATATTTATAAGTTATTTGACATTATATAAAGGACCAATGTGTTAGATAAACTATTATAATGCATTTTTCTTTTATAAAAAAAATCATTATTAGATTTGTTTACTTTTTTGACAATTACATTGAAATATTTTATAAATGTTTAACAAAAAAGAAAAAAATGTAAAAGAAAAACAAAAAAATAATTAATTTTCATAAAATACATAAAAAGCATGTATAAAATATAATTTATTGAGTTACGATGAAATTGAAATTCATGAATGAATTTTCAATTCTTGAATGAATTGTTCATTTTGTTGAAAATATTTCAAAATACTAGTAGAAAAAATGGATTTTGATTAAAAGTACGCGCGTATTATAATTATTATAATAATTTATAAAAATTCTTAATTAAACAAATAATAACCAGAAGATGATATACGACGTATGTTATAATAAAAGAAAAAAAGAAAAAACGAGAAAAGTTAATTATAAATAAAAAAAAAAAAACATGCGTGTCCTTGTACACAATATTTATGTAAATAAAGTAGAATAATATAGTAAGGTTTTCAATTCAGCCTACGACTGATTATTATAATCAATTACTTTTTAATCGTTTAAAAAAAAAAAAAAAAGGAAAAAAAGAAAGAAAAAAAATCATGTCTATATGAAGAATATCCGAAAAACTAAAACTTCATAAATATTGTTATGTAGAATTTACCTTCTGTATAAAAATTTACTATGTATATCTAATAAATGTCCTATGTATAAAATATATACACTATATTTTTAATAACGCTGTTATTTCGGGGGAAAATAATTCTGTAAAAAGATGCACGAGCAAATTCTACATTGTTGACTGTAATATTATAATTTTTCTAAATTTTTTGTTTTGTTTTTTTTGTTCTTTTTATTATATATTTTCCTAATATTAATATCAACGATTTATATTAAAATAGCAATTTAAAAAAAAAAATATAGTATACAACCAACACCTTTTATTTTTTATGTTTTTTTTCCTCTTCTTCCTTCGTAATTATTTAATTATTTAAAAAATATCTTTAAAATTTACATTACACATATAATTAATTATACGTAGTCGTATTTATAAGAAAAAGTTTGAACTGTATTTTAATAATTATTCTATTCAGATAATAATGATTACATTTGTTTGTATAAATATTAATTTAAAAAATGTTAGTTTTAAATGTGTTATTTTAAATATGTTTATTTAAAAATAAATGAACATTTAATTCTCTTTTATATTTTATTTTATAAACATGACCACACACATTTATTTCTACTTTTAATAATAATAACAACTTTAATTTGAAAAATCAAAACATAAGTTTTACTATGCATATATATTTACAGAAACTCTTTACATACAAATATTAAATTTACTAAAATCTATATTCGTATATATATATATAGTTTATTTTAATAGTACAAAAGTACTATAAATTATATTCTAATATCACTTAAATTCTAAGTTCTTTGAATTATTGATATGACATAAATTATTATCTCAAATTCAAAAAAGTTATATCCTAAAGTAAGACTTTGTTAAATCAAAAAGTATATATATGTATATATATATATATATATATATTTATAAAACATGTACATGAAAATTAAATAACTATATTATTAATCATATACTTAACAGATATTTTCAGGAAAATAATCGTAAAAGTGTATGAATGCATGTGTATATATATGCAATTCTGTATTCTATGTTTCTTTAACTTCTTATCCATTTATATTAACAATAATCTTCATTACATAATTTTACATAAGAAAAAAAAAGAAAACCCATGTAACTTTTTAATCGTATGCCATTATATTAGATTAACATTAATATATAACAATTATTATAATTATATCAAAAGTATAGATGCATATTTATATCAGTGAGTTGCAACATGTTGTTGTAAATCTAAAAGCGTTGAAAATGGTTTTTCGCATAATTGACATACATGAGCATTGCTATTATGTACATCCAAATGTTCAGACAATTCTTCTTCAGTCTCAAATAATTCATCACAAATCATACATTGATATTCGTATGCCTTCATTCCTTGTTTCTCCCATTCTTCTATTGCAGATTCTTCCGCGTGTCCTTGCACATGTATTTCTAATAATATTTCTGAATTAAATGTTTCTGAACATTGTGAACATTGATAAGACGATTCTTTAATTTTATCATTCTCAGCTCCTATCGTAATAAGATTAGGATTGTCGTCTTCGTCATCGAAAAGATGTTTTTCTACGTGTACCTCAAGTGCATCCTCAGATTCCATAGATGCGCCACAAATTGCACATTGATATTGTTCTTTTCCTGTACTATGTTCATCTTCGCTCATCTCTTCACAATGTTTTTCTAAATGATCTTTCAATACTTCCTCATCCGTAAAAAGTTTATCACATACAAAACAAGTATAAGTATTTTTAGGTTTTTCAATACCTTTAACTCCATCTAATTTTGCACCTTTAGAAATAATTATATTTTCTAATGCAGTAGTATTTTCTACTGTTTTAACATTAGTACCTACAACTGATTTTTTAATTTGATCTTTAACTGCAGTACCAAGTACTGAAGCGTTTCGATTATTGGTATCTGATAATTTTTTAGAATCAACTTTAGTTACATTTTCAATATTAAATTCAGATTGATCGTGACTTTCTAAATGATTTGCTAATGACTTTTCTGTTCTAAATACAAAATTACATATGTAACATTTATGCATTTGCTTCATTGAACGACATACATGCGATTTAACAAATCTAGCTTCAACAATTTCATGACATCTTTTACAACGCATCATTTTATGTTTGTTCGGTCGTGAAACAGTATTGTCAACTTTATGCAATTTCATATGTATCTCGATCTCTGAACGATTATTGAAAGATAAATTACATACACCGCAAGTGTGTCTTGTATTTGTTATCATCGAATTGATATTAGTTGAATTGTTACGATTTTCAATATTTTGTCGTAATGCAACTGTTGATTTTTTGGCAACGGATGTTGATGTTGTTAAGATATTATGTTCTGAAATTTTTTGAAGTCTCTGTTTTTCAACATCTTTTTTAACAGATGCTGAATATACTTTAGGATTAGACGATAATTTACGCGGAATTATTTCTCCAGATTCATTGGAATCCGAATCCATAGTAGATGTATTGTAATCATTGTATTTTTTAGATGGCACTCTTTTTCTTTTATGATGTAAAATTTCATAAGGATTGTTCATTTTGTTTATAGGTTTACGTTTATTGAGAATGTGTAAATTATTAATATTATGAAATTTACTTTCCTCAACAAAATCTAAAGCCTTTAATATAACAGTAGGTTGAAATTTCTCTGATACCATTGCTGATTTAGCAAATTCTGCTGAAACGGTTCTAGATTGGCTATTAGAAAATTCAAATGATTTAAATGAACTTTCCATATTTTTCTTTATAGTTTTTTCAATAATGTGTTTTAATTTTTGATCCAATGCTTGATAAGACGAACTGTAGAAATTTTCTTCATTATTTAAATCATTGCTAGTTAATTCAAACAATCTATATTTCACTTTTTTCTCAATAAAATCAGTCAATTCGTATTGAATTTGTTTCAAAACTTCTAATTCCTTTCCCTCAACTTCTATGTTCAAACATTTTTCAATAAATTTTTTATCATTAGAATCATTTGTCGTTGGATGAATCCTACGTAATTGTACAGCATCAATGATATCTGTATTTTTTTCTTGACTATTTTCATCCATATTTAAACTTTTGGATTCTTTAGGTAAATTATTTAAGTGCATTTTATTATTATATTCTGGTGTAGATAATTCCAATGTCATTGTTACGATATATCTCGTATCACCAACTTCTAATTCAGATTTAACTGAATGCGGTAAGAACTCATCCTGATCGTTACTTGATTGAACCTTTTTTGTAGATTCATCTGTAATATCGCATTCTTGATTAAAAATAGAAGAATTATCTTTTTCCACAGCATTTTCTAAATATGATTTATTTTGTGTTATCTTTTCTTCTATATTATTTTGCTTAGTAGATGGACTTTTATTCTCACTGGATACAGCATCGCTATTAACAGCTGTTTGAGATCTTGTTTTTCTTGAATCTGAATCTGTATCGATGCTAATGTTGTCGCTATCATCTTTATTTATATTAGCATATTTAATTATATTACTTTCTAAATTTCTTAATGCTTTGGCTAATCGTTTTTGTCTCTCAGCTTCTTTATCAGCATTTGTTTTAGCTCTTGCTTTCTGTACAGGTGATAATTGATCATCAGAAATAGAATCAGTGTCTGATGCACGTTCTCCAGTTGCTGCTAAAAGAGCTTTTTTTCTTGCTACCCAACGTTTGGTAGAAGCTCTTCTTCTTTCCGTCGTTCTACCTTTCTTAACGCTCAAAGATTTAACTCTGACCGGTACTAAAGATGGTTTTACTTGAGTATTCCCTTCCGTTTCATTAGTTCCTTCAAATTTATCCCTACCGATATTATCATTAGCCTTTGGAGATGAATCTTTTGAAGATGCAGGCTCATCCTCTGATATATACATTTCTTTCAATGTATTTTTATCTGTTACGCAATCTACGTTTGCAAATTCCAATGGTATTAACGGAGGTACTTCTGATTTTAACTTTTTCTGAAAAATATTATTAATTAAAAAATATTATTATAATACACACACACACACACACACACACACAAAATATATTTTAAAGAATATTAAACTTCTTGCATTATAACATATGAAACTCATGATACACTTTACAATTCAAATATGAGAAACATTAAATAATTTCTATTAAAATTATTAAATTAATATTAAATTTATACCTTGTCATTAGTATCAGATAATATTTCATCACTACTCTGATCTAATCCTGAAAGTTTTCTTTTATATTGCATTACCTGAAACATATTCATTTTATTTTATATAAACTATATTTATACTTCTTACAACAATAATTAAATAATTGGATAATGAAACAATGTAAAAAAAAAAATAAAATAAAATAAAATATAATATTTCAAAACTCAAACGTAAATCATCTAAACAAATTAATAAAATATATAATTCATTGAAGTAACATTTGTTAACAGAAAATTAATTCTTACGTTTGAGCAATATAATACGAATTGATCTCATTTGAATTAAATATAATTAAACGTACCATATTATCAGATGCTTCGAATAATTCCAAATGATTCAACAATAATTCATTAGATTGTATAAATTGTATTTTAAATTCACTCCACATATTCAATTTGTATAAGCAATGATAACATAAAACACTGGGCCAACCTTTTTCGTCTTTAATCTGAAAGAAAAATAAGAAAAAGATGAGTTAATTGATAACTAATAAAAAGTGGAAATGAAAAGCCAATGTAAGAAATAAAATAATGAGATATTATAAACAACTTACATCAATGGAGGTACACTTGCTGAGATCCTTGATTTGCGATTGTAGACCATCATCGAATAAATTACTCATACAATCGTGATCCTCTAAACAAATACGACATCTCCTGTGTAGATTAGATAATTTTCGTTTCCTTAGCATTTTGTATTTTGGTATTAGTTAAATATTTAAAAAGATTATATTAATGCGTTTCCAGATTAAACCGTGCTCAACTAACTTGAAGTATGCACTGAATACGATGTGGCGGGTGTACAATCGTTAGATAGCTTGATAATTCACTATCGATAAACTTAACCTAACTTCACTTCACACAATGTTTCTTGAAAATAAAATCTCACGTGTTACGTTTATCTTTTATCATTTTTTAATGACAAATTTAGATAATTATTATTATTATTATTTTCGTTACTTTTTTTTATTACGTAATTGATTTAATTAGTTATGTAATTAGTTAATATAGTAATATTATATATACGATGTATTAATATTATATATTTTCATTATAATATTAAAATATAGATTTGAAATTATGATTCGATTTAATATATTTATATTTTAAATAAATATTATATTATTAAAAATAAATAATTAAATATACTTATATAGAAAATGAAATTAGTTTTAAATAAATGAATGATAAACTATTTGAAGTAGCGTGTATATCGATATAGAAATATAATCGATTTAAAATATTGAAATCGAAAAATCGAGACTTATCGATAGAATTATCGATTGACATTCTCGTTAACCCAATTTCGACTTTTGTATTGTCATACATACGTTTTCTAGTAAGTTCTATGAAATTCCCTTGCCCGGCGTTTGCGATAGAACGACGAGATTTATAAAATATAATTTTCTTGGAAATTATTCCTCTTCGATATTAACTCAACGTCAAATAATTAAATCTCTTTGAAAGAATTTGACAATTAAAATACAACGTGAGTATAATTTTATTTTATTTATATTTCAATATTTTATTTCATTAAATCATTATAATTTATGTTAATGTATTATTTAAAAAATGCAGTGTAATTATTATTTCATATGCACATGACAAATAAAATACATTTTTAATCAAAATTATTTTCAATTCTATTTAAATGTAACACTTTATTTTATAAATTTAAGTTAAATTAAATTTATTATCTCATATTTTAAATTTTTTTTACTAATATTTTACATACTGATATTTATAAATTATTTAAGTGTAACTTTTATATATATATATAAAATCAAATAAAATTAAGGATTAATAATTAAATTAGAAATAAAGTATTGCATAACGTAGTTTTATTTATTTATTTATTAGATTTTAAGTTAATATATGTTCATGATTATTAATATAATATATTTGTATATTTTAGCATGGTTGCAGAAGATATTTCACCTGCCAAAAATGGTGGTATTCTTAAAGAAATAATAAAAGAAGGTGTTGGCGATGAGCTTCCAGTAGTAGGAGGCTCAGTAACAGTGCATTATACAGGAACTTTATTAGATGGAACTAAATTTGACTCTAGCAGAGACCGTAATCAACCGTTCAAATTTAATTTGGGTATGTCCGATGTTATTGCAGCTTGGGATATAGGTGTAGCTACGATGAAAAGAGGTGAAGTTGCAATGTTAACATGTGCTCCTGAGTACGCGTATGGAAAGACTGGTAGTCCTCCAAAAATTCCTCCCAATGCAACACTAAATTTTGAGGTAAACAACATTTCTTTTTATGTTGTGAAAAAAGTAATAATAAATATAATATATTTAATAAATATTGGATTGTCAGATTGAAGTGATCGATTGGACAGAAGAAGATTTAAGTCCTGAGAAAGATGGAAGCATTACAAGAGTACAAATTACTCCAGGAAAAGATCATTCTAATCCTCGTGATGGTTCTTTAGTAAACAGTATGTATGACCTTTAAATATTTCATTATATTTATGTATAAAAATAAGAGAAAAAAATTGATATATGTAATTGTTCTTGAACAGTACACTTGACTGGAAAGTATAACGATGAAGTCTTTGATGACAGAGATGTACAATTTTGTCTTGGAGAAGGAGAAAAAGATGATATTGTAGAGGGTGTAGAAAAAGCACTTGAAAGTTTCAAAAGTGGAGAAAAATCTAAACTTAAAATAAAAAGTAAATACGCATTTAAATCGGAAGGTAATACCAAATTTAACATTCCACCAAATGCAAATGTGGAATATATCGTAGAATTGAAAAGCTTTGAAAAAGGTAATAATCTTCTTGATATAGAATGTTATAGAAATATTTTTTAATTTATTTTTGATTCTAATTATATTAACGATTTAATTGTGATATAGGCCGTAAGAAGTTGGAATTTAAATGGATCACAAAAAATAGAGCAGGCGAAAATTTCGAAAGACAAAGGAACTAATTACTTCAAAGAAGGAAGATATAAGTTAGCTATCAAGATGTACAAAAAGGCCTTGGATTTCTTATCCTACGACAAAGAATTTGAAAATGAACTTAAATCGGAAAGTCAAAGTTTACTTTTATCAACGCATTTGAATCTCTCATTGTGTTATTTAAAAACTGATCAAAACATAGAATGCAAAGATGCGTGTACAGCAGCTTTGAAGATTGATCCACTAAATGAAAAAGCATATTTCAGAAGAGGACAAGCATATCTTGCGTTAACAATGCCTGATGTAGCTATTCAAGATTTTGAACATGTATTAGAAATAGAACCAAAAAATGTAGCTGCTGTCAAACATATACATATTTGTAAAAATGTGATTAAAAAAGAAAAAGAGAAAGAAAAGAAACTTTATGCAAATATGTTCGAAAAATTTGCGCAACAAGACAGACAGGTTTGTGAAAAATAATAATAATAATAAGATAATTAATATTAATACTGATATAATAATAATAATAATGATTTGTCAATTGCATTATCTATAAAATGAATTTTTAAATGTTGTATTTGTTTTTAAACATTTGTATTTGTATTGTCTCAATATTTATGTGTGTGTTTAATTTAACAATATAATTTCAAAATAAATATTTGTGTGTTAGTAGCAACAATAATAGAAATTGTTGTGACTCGATTTTCATCGTTAAAATTGTGATCACAAATGTTCTAATTATTATTTATTTTGTTGTTTTTGACTATACACTGTTAGTAATGTCGCAGAAAGAAGAGGAGAAGCTGCGACAACAACCAGATGTTATGCGAGGAGTTCTTGGTGAATGGGGACAAGAAGAAAGACCTGGTGGAAGAGATGCAACAGCTTTTGAAAAAGAAAATCCTAATATTTTAATGCTTAATGCTAATGGCACCGATGAATTTCAAAAATATGTAGATAGTTTTTATCTTTCAATACATTATTATCATTCTGCTGCCAAATTCTATTATTCGATATTAAATGGTGCCTTTAAATAGCACTGAGTTGATAGAAAAAAAAAATCATGAAAACTTTGTACAATTCTCTAATCAATTTGATATGTATAAATATATATCCAGTCAATTGTATTTTTCATTTATTAATAATGTTTATTTCGAATATATACATTCGAAAATATTGGTAATACAAAGCATTTTTATTGAACAGAAATGTTTTATATCAAATATCATCCACGTTAAATACAAATATTTAACAAATTCATCAATAAAACAGCATCTGAAGAAGAATTATAAATTATAATTATATTTTAATACTACCTATCTAATTTAAAATCTAAAATGATACATTATATCTGCATAAAATAACTATACAAATTATGAATAAATTAAATACAATAATTAAATGATATAACCTATAAAAATATTGTTTACTTTTTATTTATAGGTTATAACTCATTAAATGCTCTATACGACCTTGACAAATACCGAATTTTTGAAGGGGTTATTAGAACCATAATTGTTCGGAAATTAATCGTTCAAATTTAGATTTAAAGTATAAAATAATAAAGCTAAGATCTAAAATGAAATGTTTAAGCCAATCATAAGTCAAGTTTAAATGAAAGAAAAGTATACGATTACGTTGATTCGTCTGTTTTTAACTATGAATGGAAACATAGACTGTTATAGAAATTATGCTTTATAGTTAGTGAATGTGCGCATGTGTGTACTGCGCACTGTGGTATTGACGTTGTCAAATTATAATTGACATTTCACAGAAATCTAAAAGGTTAAAGAAAGGGGGTGTTACCGTAAGTAGTTTTTAAATAATAATGATTAGTATACATATTAATAATTCTGGGTCATTAAAAAGCATTAAAAATATATATCTAAGAAAATTACTTTTTTTTCATTTGAACAATAATATTGCAAATTATATATACTCTCTATTTTTAATTATATACAATTATTTTCATGTAATTAAAAGATATTTCATTATTTTGACTAATGTTTTATTTTCTTTCATTAGGTTTAATCTTCTTTATTTGTCATGTGCTCAAATCTAACCTATAATATTGAACTTCATATAGACATATATATATATATATATTGTATATATATATATTTTATATAAATTTCAATATCAATATATATATATTAACATTATTAATTAAACATGTTAAAATACTTCAATTAGTAAATTAAATGCACGATACTTAATTTAGACTTTTAATTTAGAATGTATATATAAAGTTATGACACAAGATGTTCTTTCCTTATAATTCTATTATATTTCAAGTTTATAACATAAATGTTATGAAGATTTGTATAAAAAATATTATTTTATTAACATATTGTTTATATTAAATCAGTTAGATAATCATGGACGCATTTGGAGACAATTTTGTAAACGATACTGAAGTAGATCCTGCTGCTGAATTTCTAGCAAGAGAACAGGATCAATTGGCAGGATTAGAAGATGAAATTCCTCCTGTTTCTATGGCTACTGTAACAGCACCTACTAATGGAGAAGGTAAATTAATAAATATAACTTTATTATTTATATATCAATTATAAAATTGTTATCAACTCTTTGCACTATGATTTAATATACAGAACTGTGTATCAAACTCGATGCTATATCTTTTTTTTCTTTTTTATGTTTGGCCTATAAGATTTGCTATGAATAGGATTCATGTTTTTTATATTTAAACCATAAAGCATATTACAAGTCCCATACGTTGTTATAATGCAAGGGATTAATAGTTTCATGATAAATGAATTATACTTAACATTTAACTTCAAAGGTTTTCTGTATTCTTAACAATTTTATTATACATAATGTATATAACAATTAAGTATATTTTTAGTAGAGGATTTACCTGGAAATTTTGGCAATTTAAAACTTGGTCCAGGTAGTGATGTCGAAGGTAGTTTTGAAATCATAGACACCATTGTACAGCCTACCGAAAGTTCAACGCTACCTACTCTAGGTAAAGTATATATATATATATTCTCATAAAAAATGTAATAAGAGAATATATTTTATTTACCTAAAAGTATAGATGCTTTTGTAGATACGGTAGCATCAACACCACAAATTAAAGAGGAGCCGGAAAAGATACGAAAATGGAGGGAAGAACAGAAAACGCGTCTCGAAGAAAAAGGTACATCTAATAATAAAATAAGCTAATATCATTAGTTCAAAATAAGAAGTATACATATAAATATTTCATTATAGATGCCGAGGAAGAAAAAAAGAAGGAAGAATGGAGAGAAGCTGCAAAGAAAGAATTAGAAGAATGGTATAAACATCACGCAGAGGCAATCAGCAAAACCAAAACAACTAACAGGTATATATATATATAATTTTTCTATTTTCTTATATCTTATATATTTATATATTATTTGTAGTTGAAATTTAACATTCGTTTTGTTCTATTTATATAAATAATTAAAAACATTAAACAAAAAGATTTCACTTTTCATATTAATTATATTTTTGTTAAATGTAATTTTTCTTGATAATAAATGCAAAACAAAAACTAAAGGTATATATATATATATATATATATATATTAACTTCAAAATTATTTTCAAATAAATATTTTGTCATATTTTCTTTAAAGAAATCAATAGAGTTACATATTTTATAATTACATTTATTTTAATGGTAGTTGAATATTATTATATACTTAATTTTAGGCTATCTGAATAAGTATGATATATAGATGTATACATACATTATTTTTTTATTCTGCTTCTTAGGGAATCAGCCAAGTAAGTTACAATCTGTTTAATTGCATGTATTATTGCATTATTGATTGCATACAGTTGCATTAAGTTACCATATTACAACATGGCTTTGCTTAGGCAGGTAAATTAGACAAAAGTTTTTAAAAACAACAAAAGATATTGATACTTTCATATAAATTCAATTTTAGAAAGCTAAACGTATTTTTTTCTTTTTTTTTTTTTTAATATTACAAAGAATGTATCGCATATCATATATTTATACGTATCATACAAATCTTCTTCTTCTTCTTATTATTATTATTTTAGTTTTCGTTAATATTACAATCTATATGTGTCTACTAAAAATTTGTTACATAAGCATTTTTAAATGCATGTATACTGGCATTCACTTTGTAAAAGATTCAAATAATGCCCGCAAATAAATTAGACGACGATGATGAATTATGCTTGAATTGTATACGAAAGAAAAAAAAGAATATGAGTTAATGAAAATTTATTATCAAAATAAATGATACGTGATATGACATTAGAATTAATTTAGCGTTCTTAATTAATAGGAATGCAGAGAAGCAATTCGTTGCAGAAGCTGACGAAGTGGAGCCTGGTACTGAATGGGAACGTATCGCAAAGCTATGCGATTTCAATCCTAAATCATCTCGCACTTCCAAAGATGTATCTCGAATGCGCTCAATTATTTTGCAATTAAAGCAAACACCACCTGCTCCTGTTAATGTTTGATAGAATCAAAAGATCTTACCTTATTAATTATAGGTATTATAAAAGAACAATATTAATTAAATAAATATTGAGGAAAAGATGTACGCAGATTCCAATCATATTATTAAAACAATAAGTTGGAAGTGTTCTGTTAACAACAAATGTACTATTATTGTGAATAAAAGTTATTAATAATAAATAAACTATTGTAAAACTAAATTAATCATTAGTTTAATAATTATTTGTTACCAAGTTGTATAAATAAATATATTTTTGTAACATAATAAAATAAGTAGACGTGATAGCTCAATGGATAAAGCAATTAACTTGAAATCGGTAAAGCGTTGACTGCTCAGTCGATAAGAAAGGTGAACGAGATTTTTGATTCTTCAATGTCATAAACATTATCATAGAATTTATTACATACTTTTCCTTAATATTTTACTTACATACAATAGGAACAAATATTTTTTATCATTAAGATTTGTCGTTAACTTATCTTCTGAAGATAACATAACACACTAATTTTAGTGTACCATTTTGAAAATTCAAAAAGGATTTAAAACTTTAAAATATATTCTTATATTTATTTTAATTATATTTATATTTATATTTATATATCTTATATTATTTGATATTTTATTATTTTATAAGTATTGTGTACTGTCATCGCATAAAGTACCTACTATCGCCCACTGGTGATCCCGGTGATAACTAAAATGAGTTTTTTACCTATATAATTCTATATTCTTTGATAAAACGTATAACATAACCTTTAAAAGTTCAAATGCCCGTGCCCTAAACGTGGAGTCACTGAACTGAATAAAATCACGTGGAAAAATTGTGTTTATAGTTTAATGACTAACAAACTTCATTTATTTGACTAAAAATTATTATAACAAGTCTTGACATATAATAATTCATTTTTCAAAAGACATATTTAAGTGAAATAAATTCTTCTTCTTCTTCTTATTATTATTATGCTTTAAGATGGCTGTTAATTTAGAAAATGCAAAAAAACAATTCACCGATTTGATGAGAAATTTAAACAAAAAGGATCTTGAACAATTTTTTGCTTTTATTTTACAAGAATGGAAACCTATGGAAAATATATTCGACTGTCGACCGGGTTTGTACAATTTTGACAAATTATTTATATTATTGTTGATTTTTACAAATTTTAATTAATTTTGTTTGAAATAATTAGATAAACATGCAGTCACACATGATTTAAGGAAAGATATGGAGGATGGTATTATAGATGATCCCGTATTCTTATTAAATTCAATAGCTTATGATATAAGAAAGAGGGTTCCTTTTAATGGAATATTATCTTCAGAACATTTAGAAGTTCCCAAAAAAGGAGAAGTAAATATAAATATATATTTATAATTAAAACATTACTCAAATTTTCCTAATCATTCATTCAAATTATTATTTACAGAATTCAGATTGTGATTCTAACGTAACATTGCACGTTGATGAATTTCTTTATGATGACGACGATATAAATGAATTAATAGACAATGGAAAACTTCAAAAATATTATTGTAACAACTGTGGATCAAGAGATATTAAACCATTAAGTAAGATTATTATAAATTATAAAATATTTATCTGAAACCGCTTGCACTTTAAACAAGCGTTACCAATCTTATGGACCAATAATAAGAAGCAAGAAATATAACATCAAACGTGGCATGCAACTCATCACATTAAAAATTATAGTGCAAGGGGTTAATATCAATTTTCTAATGTATTTATACTATGTATTTTTTAGTATTTATTTCACATTCCATGTCAAGAGATGCTTTATATTTTATATTTAATACCTTATTACCAACATTAGAAGGTAAAACGGTATTGGATATTGGATCACGTTTGGGTGCAGTTTTGTATGGCGTAAGTAAACAAACATATAATATTCATTTTAAATAATTATAATTAATACAAAATGTGATATGAAGAAAATATATTTGAATATTTTAGGCATACGTTTATACCGATGCTAGTAAAATAATTGGTATAGAAATGAATAAAGAATTTTGTGATTTACAAAATAGCATCATAAAACAATACAAAATGAACGACAGGATTGAAATCTTGCATGATAAGATTGAGAATGCATCAGAGATCGTAAAAACTAGTGACGTTGTAGTCATGAATAATCCTTTTGAATTTTATTTATCGGAATCAGAACAAATTGATATCTGGAGATTTTTGAAGTTACATTTAAGAAAAGGAACTATTCTAGTCTTACAACCAAATATAGAAATAATGTTAAAACATTTACAAACGGGAATTGTTACGAGTGATTGGTTGAAACCACTTCCTCAATGTCAATCGAATAATCAAGAAAATTCATCATTTTCATCGGTTACTAGTCAAGATGATGAAGGATACGACAATATAGTATGCTATGAAGTTAAATGAAAAAACAATACATTAATCATTTAATCGATTTAGATTAAAAATTGTAGCACATGTATGCATTGTATACACATACCATAATATCAAATATTCATAAACAATGCTTATAAATATACATCTCTCTGTGCGTATGTGTGTGTTTGTTTTTTGTATTTTCGCACACAATCAAATTTGTATAAATCAAATGTAAAACTATTTACAGCAATACAAATACTAACAATAAATTCAAATTCAAATTCAAATTATTTTTCCTTGATCATTTTTTATAAACATTGTTTTTTATATCAAAACTTTAAAGAATATTTTTCAAATTAATATTACAATTGATTATAATCATTTATATTTAAATCTTTTATCTGATTGGTTGACAATTATTTTCTATCAACGGGATTGGTTGAAATTTGTAATCGGTGATAGTAATCACTAGTACCATCTAGCGGTGATTCCTAGTATCTCTACTATGTTTTCGGAACTGGGATCGTCATTTCTCAAATTTGCGGTTGTGCATTAAGGATAACAAAGAAATACGTGATTTATTATACGAATAAATAAAAGAATTTATCAAAAGATTTGACAGTTTTGTTCATGAGATGCTTTTAAGGGTAGACATTGAATATCGTCGAGATAATTCGCGGATATTTTGTCATTGCATCTGGAATAAAATAATGCGAGGTGCGTATGTGTGACGTACGATCAATAAATTATTAAGAAATTCTCATCTAAAGTTTATCTTTAAGATACTTCGTGTATTATTTTTCTTTATCCTTCATTTATTTTATTAACAATTAAATGAAACGAAATATAAAAAATTACAATTGGAATTTTTTCAAGAATAAACTTGAATATGTTTATTTCTAGCATTGGAAATATTTAAATACGTCTATCTATACACAAAATGATAGTGGCCATAAATTGACAGTAATCGTCTCGGTGTGTGCCCATATTCTTAGATTCTAACTTTAAAAATGTTTAAACCGGGAATAAATTAAATTTGTAATACGCGTTACTATTTTATTATAATTTAATACAAACGTTTTATATTCAAATATTTGATTTGTATTATTGTGTGAGATAATTTAATGAAAAGAAAAGAAAAAAAAAGGAACCTATTCAAATATTGTTTGTTTTTTAATCTTGTGTAGCAGATGTGCGTTTGTTTGACAAGTATTTAAATGACTGTTAAAAATTTAATCAAAAGAATATTTATATGAATTTTATATTGTAATTAATTGTTTAAAAATAATATTTAAATTAATAAATATAAATTATAATTATATAATTATATATATTTTATATATATATACATACATATTATACGCATAGTATATATGTGTGTGTGTGTGTGTGTATCAGTGATATGACAAATAAAATTAACTTATAATTAATAATTGAAATATTTTTGTTGAAATTAAAGGTAAACAAGTAGTATAAAAATAAATATGTCTCATGGCTGCAAAAAAGCTAGACAACAGGGAAAATGGAAATATAGAAAGAGTACAACAATTGTTACAAGGTCAAACAATCTACACTTTGAACAGATGTGAATTTCCTTTAATTTTGCAATTTCAAAAATTGCATATTCAACAAGGGAATAAAATTAACGATAAAGATATTCATCAAATTTTGAAACATGCTTTAAGGTAATTTTACTTAAATTAATACAAAAGAAAAAATGTTAATCGTATAAATTTATAAAATATTTCATTATATTTTACAGATCTTTATACGTTAATTTGGACTTGTTACAAGAGAAATGGCAACCAATAGTATTTATTCGTGATATTTCTATTAAACCACCTATAAGAAGTTTCTTTTACTTCAATAATGGATCAGATTTCAGTGAAAGGTTTTCTTTTAAGTAATAGTGGTACATCATTTTTTTATTTGATATTTAATAAAAACTTTCTTCATAATTATTCCTATATTATAGGTTTATTTATTTTCTTTTGTAAAATAATATTTTTAAGTTTTTAAATTATTGACATGATATATATGATAATTGATTAAATTATTTTTGATCTCAACAGAGTACATAAAATATGGTCACCAACGAGCAATACAATTGAACAATATGTGAAAGTCGAGAAACGCTATGTCGTGATAAATAAAAGTCCAATGTCATTAGAAATGGCTGATTCAATTAATCATCTTGAAACAATAACTTCAGAAAATAATTTGGATGTAGATTTGGAGGAATCTCAATTACCATCATATACTTCAACCATTGATGCAACGCTTTCAACTAGTATTACACGAACCGATCATGAAAGCAATGTACCAGCTATCGATAGCAAACACGATGATACCATAACTACTTATGGTGATTCGCGTCGTACAAAAGATTTACATAAAATAGCATTAATGGATTATGTTGTTAATGACAGTAGTGCTACGAGCTCTTCTATGAATAGTCAACATGAATATTCGTCTGGTTCGTCGATAGAAAATCCTAATAAAAAAGTAACATTGCACAACGACGAGATCACCCAGTACGAAAATGAAGTTCTCAATGATCCATTTTATGAATCGGATTGTGGTAGCGAAGGTGGAAATGAGACCTCCGAATCTGTTCCAAAGGATAATGACGAATGTAAAGAGAAAGTATTAGAAAAGTTGGAAGATGAAGAAGTGCATGATAATTGTACTCAAGTGGAAAATTCATGTGCGGAGAAAGTACAGCACAAATTGACTGATTTCACGCGTTCATCGGCATGCAGTAATTCTAATATAAGTAATCATTACTTCATAGATGCGTCTTCATTGAACGACGAAGTGGAAATTTTAAATATTAACGTTAAAGAAGATGTACAAACTGGTACAAATGCAAGTAGACCTTATATGTCTGTTTCCGCTGATTTTGCACAGACTTTGCAATCGCATGATACTGCTACTGATCAATTCTATAAATTTACTTGTCCATTTAAAGTAACCAACATACAAAAAAATGAATGTAATAAAATAGCCGAATTTGAACCGGAAATGAAAATAACTAAATACTTTCAACCAGTTGTCGATATACCTAAGATAACAAAAATAAATTCAACGTTAATCGGCAAAGATGACGGGAATAAAGGTACAAACAAAGAGTCATTAGCTGTAGAAATAAAAGAAGCGGATAGCGGTGAAAGTAATCATGCTTCACCCTGTCCAGATAATAGCACAAATATCAATAATTCTCAAGATAAAATAGATGTAAACAGTGATATAAAAAATGATGAAAATAATGTACTTTTGAATATTACGACGAAAGATTCGACGGATTCTAAAGAGACTAATAAAAATACAACTGAAAATGCACAGCAACCTTTGTTAATAAGAAGAAATACATTTGAATTAGATTCGAACGATAAACTTTCTGTATTACGACAAGAATACGAACGTAGACAAGGCAATCTTGTTTTTCAAAGTGCCATACCACAATATTCGGGACATCGTGTAGATAGTGATATGATTTCTAATCCTACTACGGATTCAACAACGGTTGTACCTATCAATGACGTATTAAATAATTTTACTCCTGATATTAAAGTAGCTACAAATATACAACAGTATCATTCGGGATATTTATCTTTAGATAGTTACGAATCTAAAATTGATCCAAATTTATTAGAAAATAATTATCTTCTGCAAAATAGTATTACCAATTCGGATACATCGTATTCTTCTAGTGCGGATAAAACAACAGATGATAAATTAACGTTTCAATGTTACGAAGATGACGATAGTGCATATAAGTCTAGCAGTAGCTTACCAGTTACTGTAGGTTGTAATATAGAAAATGTTAAATTGGTAGATGTAATCAGAAAAACTAAAAGAAATGAAACAGCTCCAATTATATCTGGTGGGGTAAGCACATCAGATTTTACCAAACCAATGGATAGTCCTATCGTAAAACGTAAAACGGAATCAACGCCAATCGTATCTGGTGGTTCTGTTATTATGGATGATACTAAAGATAAACAACCATCAAGAATGTCTTCTTCCATGACCGCTTGGGTTGTAGATATGAGCGATTGTACAAAAAGTGAATCAGGATCAACAACGAGAGATAGTTCCATGACTAACATGTCTCAAAGTTTTTCCACTCCTGAATGCATTAAAAATTCAATAAGATCTAGTAGTCACGAGAAACACGGTAGTTTAGGTTTTTTCGTCAATTTAAATAACGTAGAATCTAAAGAAGATGATACACCTACTGAAGAAAATGTTGAATGTAAAAAAGTGGAGCCACCAAAAAGTGACAAAGCTGCTTACTGCGAATTCTATATCGATATATCTAATAAAAATGATCTTCCAAAAAATAAAAAAGTTGTTAAAGAAGATACGAATCATAAAAATGTTGAAGAAGTCGATAAGAAAAATATATTCTCTATGTTCATAGATTTAGGGGATCCTCAAAAGACGACCGAAAGTGTTCCACCTCCTAAAACGATGCATAAAAGAAATTTATCGTCGTTCACTGATAAACGTATAGAAGAAAAAATAGACGAAGTTGCTACTAACGAAAATTCTACGACCCTTCAAGAGAATCAAGATTCTCATTCGAGTAAATCAATTAAAGAAAAACCCAAACGCGGTGTTTTCATGTTCATCGAATCGGATTCACCGATAGTAAGAAGACGAACATTATCCTCATCACGATCGGTTTTAAAACGTCATTCGTGGAACATCGATAAAACGCAAAGTGCTAATGGTAATGGACAAACACCTAACAAAGAATCAATAATAAAAAAAGAACATAAACGAGCTCATAGCTTATCAGTAGATCAAAGGGATTTAAAGAAGATGCAAACTAAACAAAGTTCTTCTAGTCATTCTCTCAGCGATGCTGCAGGTGGTGGTGAATCATCAACAAATAATAAAAATTCAAACTCGTTGCACGAATTGGAAAGTAATTCTAATAATAATATGGATACATCTACGGAAGAATGTTTGGCGTATGATATTAAAGATACTCCACCAAATTCTCATATAGAAATTATCGATAAAGAATTACGTGCTAGTATTAAATATCAACAATACAAGGAGTTAGGTAACGACAGTAGAGAACAGCCATTGGATGACGATACAAAAATATACGAAGATGAGTATTCAGATATGTCTGGATGGGGTAAGACTTGTACAGAAAGTACTAATGGACAAACACGTAAAAGTGAAACGTTCGACATTAGCAGTGGTAGCGGACCATCTCCCAACAGCGATAATCGTGATTATGAATTATCAGATTTACTAAGCAGAGATGTTGAAACTACCGTTAACATACATCCAATTATTCCTTCGACAGGCAATAAAATACTAGAAACTCATAAATCATTAAATGAGACTATCAAGAAGATAGAATGTGAGTTGGAAGGTCCAGATTATGTAAAACCTGATTGGACTTATAACAATCATACGTCTGTATCTAAAGTAGATAAGAATAATCATATTAGTCACGATGTAAAAGATTTACAATTGAATAAGAAAAAGCCTAGTTCAAAGTTCGTTAGACTCTCTGATTTAACAGAAACATCTGGACATTCTCATACCTCTGATTACTTAATGCCCAAGGAAAACAGGGCTGTTTATCGTATGAGTAGTAGTATACCAGAAACATCATGGATCGAAAGTAAATTAGTTATGTCGAGAACCAACGATTCTGTTAGAACTCTCTCTCGAGTATTTTCTTCTGTCATGAGTACTTCCTTACCATCCAAACAAAAGTCACCTCTTGAAGAATTAACGAGGGACGGGGAAGCTGAAGGTATCATTTCTGAAAGTGATATTAGTAGCATGCAAAGTAGCATGGGACGTTCTGGTGCTGGTATGTAAATTTTACAGTATAACCGTATTACACTATAATATATAATAAAACTATTATATATGTTAAAACATATTATTATTTTATAGATGGAAGTACAGAAGAAACGGAAACATCAAGTTTGGCTGGTGGCAAACCACACAATCGATTGGGTGAAGATTTGTTAAGAATGTTTTCGGAAGAAATTAATACAGATGTTACGATTGATGTATCTGGAGAACGAATTAGAGCACATAAATGTATATTAAGTTCTCGTTGTCAATACTTTGCTGCAATACTCAGCGGTGGATGGATTGAAAGTGCAGGAAATGTGATTTCCTTACAAGGGTACACTTAATAATATTTCTTTTAATGAAATTTAAAATATCAAGATTAATATTAATTTGAAAATAATTTTACAGATATTCTTACAACGCGGTAAATTTTGCGCTTCGTCATATATACAGTGGGGAAAGTAATATACCAGATTCCATAAGCATCGTTGAATTAGCTACACTGGCTGATATGCTTTGTTTAGAAGGTCTTAAAGAAGTTATTGGATATACTATTAAAGTCAAGTATTGTCATTCTTTTCATAAAGTAAATATTACTATCTTTTTATCATATTCCTAATTGAATGTTAAATATATGTGAGATACTATAATATTTATAAAATTGTTAGCCTTGTCAAGTGTGTGCTGTTGGTGTTTTGGAATGTATGCCATTGGCAGCAGCTTATGGTTTGGATGAAATATATCGTAAATCATTAAGATGGGTAACAAGACATTTTGTACGAATATGGCCATGCAAAGCATTTGCAACCCTTCCGAGAGAATTAATGGAAAAATGTTATTTACAACATATAGTACATATGGTATGTATAACAATACAATGCTATAAATAATTATTTTTGTTGTCTAAACGTTTATATATTAATAATTTGATTATTTTAATTTGTAGTCTACAGATAATGTACTTCAAACTATGATGGATTGTGATAAGCTATTAGCAACTTTGCCAAATGTACGCTGGGCGGAACCAGTTTACAGAATGGTTTCTAATTTATTAGAAACAACGTTGAAATTTTTATCCGACAATTTTGCTGCAATATTAAACAATGAAAATTTCCAATCGCTTGGTCGCGATTTAACGTGGAACATAAGCCGTTTGGAGGATAACTTTTTATCAGCAGCAGAACGTTTACCACCTGAACAAGCGTGTAAAAGTTATTCAAGGTTGCATAAAATGTTATTGCCATTGCAAACGGATAATTTTCAGACCAAGCTGAAATGGGGTCCTTTGTTTATTGAATTTTTAAAGAAAATTCAAGCACGCGTTGAAAAATGTTTGGTCAGGGAAGCAGCTAGAGCTGCTAGATCAACGACGTGGTTAAAAATGGATTTGGAACTTCGTCGTAGGATTCAAGAATTGGCGTGTCTTGTTATTTTACCACACGAAACGTCGAAATGTCAATCGAGGCATTCGAACTTTTTGAAGGTAAAGGTAATTAGAGATGTATATATATTTATTATTTATTAATTTAATATTAAATTTATTTTCTTTTGTATTTTATTGCAAAGGACTCAAAGACATCGTCCGGTTGTTCGGTGAGTCGAAATTTAGATTTGAAACGGGTGAAAATGGCTATATCCGAACACAACGATAAAACTATGAAACAAATGCCATCGATACAACAAACGCGTAAAGTTTTAAACAAACCAAAAAGCGATCCCGTTGAAAGGAAATTACAAGAGGATAATAAACCGAGTACGAGTGATGCTCCAAGTCGACCTAAATCATGGCCCAATAAAATAGAAGTAAATAACAATTAATATAACAAATATATAATATCTTTCTATTAAAATAATATTAATTAATATGATTTTTTAGGTAAAGTCTAGATATTTAGAACCGAGAACCAAATTTGTACCAAAAGAGAATGCTACAGTGAATCAAGATAAAGTTATAATACAAAGACGAAAAATTACGATCTCTTCCTCAGATTCATCACGTACGTCTAGTCCAGCGACAAAACGAGTGACCGAGAAAAAGCCAATAGCGAGAGTAAAACTACCCGTAAAGAAAGACGTAAAAGCATTATCGTCTGATAGTTTGACCGAATCTAACATAACCAGACCGAACAAGAAGAAAAATGTGATAAGTAAAAGTTGCGGTATAACTCGTCCAGAATCGCCATCGTTTAAACAAAAAAGTACGGAGATCGGATTGTCCGTAGATTCATTAGCAGAATCTAAAAACAAACCAACGATCGCAAAGAAAAATGTTAACAAAATGGATACATCAATGTCTACCGATAGTCTTATGACAGAAATAACGTCTAATCCTAAATCTAATACGTTACAAAAATTATCACCAACATTAGGAAAGAATATAAATAAAACACAAATTTATGATAGAACGAAGAAGAATATGTCACCGATGCAACAGAAAAATCCAGTACCGATAACGCGTAGGCCACCAAGATCATTGGAGAATTCAACAGCTGCTAGTAGAAGTAGGGCAGCAGCTATAAACGCTTATCACGGTTCCCCAAATTTACGTAGGAATCTTTTGGATGCTGCCAAGACACCAGATATATCAAGTAAGTCGATAAACAATGTTCCCAGTCGGATAATGAATATGCGACAAACCGTACAATCGACTGCTATGGTTAATTCGATCGTTAAAAGAGAAAAGAAAGATAACAGCGCTAATCAACAACAAGGATCGGATAATTCGAGTAGAAAATCATCCCCTAAATCTGGCACTAATAGACCGAACAAACCGATCCTTGTCAATAAAAAATTATCTTCCAAAATCAACGATGATAAGATCAAAACTAAGTGCCATACCGAAGAGACTCCTAAACAATTAACGGTGGGTTCTAGATCGGGCACGTTTCTTAAAGATGAGCCTACTATACTTAAAAAAACGGACATTAAGTCATCTCAGATAAGTACTTAAATGTGCATATGAAATATAATCTTTTTTTCCAAGATACATTACTATATTATTATAATAATAATATAATAATATTAATAATAATACTAATACTAATACTAATATTAATAATAATAATAATAATAATAATAAAATAATAATAATAATGAACACGCATAGAGAAGTCATTTAAACGCAGCTATAAGAACGTGATAAATGAAACGAATCATGCTCGATGTAATATAGATTATTGCAATTTAAATTATATATATATATATACATATTAAGGCACAATCTAAATGCACACACTTGATGATACGTCTATGCGTGTGCGCGTATTAATATGCATATGCATACAACGTTCTTACAGGCTCTATAGCATGTGATTTTGTTACAATATTAAATATTGCTACGTATACACGGTCAGACGTTATATATATGTATGTATAATATTTTAATCGCATTCCTTTTTTGACGTACGTTTATCGATGACAAAATTTCTATTATAATTTATTTTTATTTTATATTAAATAATTTCCATTTTTCTCTCTCCTTGATCAAGCACTGTAAATAATTGTCTTGTTGTTTGTGAAACAGTGCAGTCGAATGTTTTTTTTATTATCATATTTAATATCTTAGGTTTAATTTTAAATTCAAAAATGAAAGAAGATCGTGATTTTATAAAATATCTTTTCTTTTTTTTAGAAGAGTTTTCAATTATTGATTAATTAACTTAACGTTTTCTTTTCTTTTGTTACAAACAATAAGCAAATTTGAATACTTTAAAAATGATCGTTTTTTATAGTACTTATTATACAAACGAATATCTTCAAAGATAAGATCAGATGATGAAACTTGACAAAAAACAATTTCATATATCACACACATCACACGTAGAGAGACACGTATTTGAAACGTTTTGCAACTACATTTTCTGTCTATATCCAAGGATAACATATTATACGATCAACTTATAATATATTTTTAGGTAGTTGCAAAAATTAATCCCTTTCCCTATTTTTCAATAGAGCCATATTTATCATTTTGTTTTTTTTTTTTAACTACATACATATATGTTTTCTAGCATACATTTTTATTTCTATAGTATATCTGTAAAACGACAAATTATGATCATAATTTCTTATTTGGTTCTTAAGAAATATATTGCCATAGTATAATAAATATATATTTATTTCATTGATCAAAAACTTTTTTTTGAAACTTGTATAACATTTAGAATGCAGGAAATATATTGTATTCCTATATACAATAATAATAATAATATTTAGAACAGTAAGGAAAAATGTCACATATTGTATACAAATTTTTTGAAATTTTCCATTACATTTTGTTTAGGTTTCATATTCATTCATTTTGTCGATCGATGAAGATATACTATAGTAAAATAAATGAAATAATTATTAAGAAAATACGCAATTTTATTTAACGTTGTATGTGATATTTTTTGGATCTAAGTTATGTTTTGCGAATATTATTTACAAGAAAAAAAAATGAAATAAATCGATAATATTATATTTTTTGTTCTATTATATATTATAGACTTAAGTTAATTCGATTGAAAATATACATTTAACTTTTCTAGATTATTATTACTATCTTAGAATAATATAATTTTGTTTTTATCTTCATCGAAACATCTACAAAACATACAAAAAGAAAAAGAAACTTCTTGCTTCGCCTTAAGCAATACTGTACGTTAATATATATTTATTTATTAAATTCTAATCTATATTTTGCAATGTAAATTTTTATGCAATGTTTATAATCTAGTCATTTGTATATTAATTACTTTTATGTAATGTTAATAAACATCTAAAAGTGTTAAAAATATATTTACTAATTAAATTATACCAATGATTACCTTAAATTAAAGAGTTTCAAAAAAATTATATTAATAATTACAGAAAAGTATTATTTACAATATATCACAATTATTAAATTACTGCGACGATATGGACAAAAATTGTTGGAAAACTATACATCTAATAAAGTTCCTCTAGGTCTTGTCCGTTTAATATTTGTTTCCGTCGGTGGTATTGATTTTCTTTTATTCATACCTTTTCTTTCCAATTGTTTTTCTATAATTCTTGCATTATTCGCATACGAGTCAGCAACTTCTCTCTGTAAATTAAAATTTCATTTAGAAATGTCCCAATTATATTTGAATAAATATTTGAAGTATTTAAAATGTTATATAAACATTTCAAATATTAGTTTGCTCAACTTACTGCTTCAATTTCATCTTCTTCTTCGTCTATCGTTGATACAGTTACTGAACTGAATTTACCCATATTTTTGGTATGTTTAGTAACCATTATCTTCTTAGGTTTTTCAATTGCTACTTGATTATATATATCGGTCATTGGACCTTCTCCAGAACTCTTTATCACTGAACCTTTCACGATAAACACCACGTTCACATTTAAATCATGTTTGTAATACAAGAATAGACCGCATCTGTATAACCATAATTTTTATATTAATCATAAAGTATCATAAAAATATTTTATATTGATTGTTTATAAAAATAATTAAGTGATACATACTTTTTACATTTTTGTCGATATTGTTTTTCTATTCCTTCTGGACGCTTAAGGTAAACGACTTCATCTTGTTCGCAGGTCATTTTATGTGCATGTTTACTGCCATCAATAACCCTTGCTCCATCTCTTTTTCTTAATGGTAATTTTTCAATAGCACAATCTAAAATATAATCATTTTATGTATAATTGTTCTTTACGTGAAATCTTATGACAATAAAATTCTGTAAGAAACTAACCTAAAATCAACGTCATTTGACCACATAAACAGTAATAAATGTGTAATGGTTTTTCTTCGCCATATTCTTCTTGATCTTTCGTATCAGAGCATATTATACTTCTTGAAACTACTTTCGGCATTTTCTTTCACTTTTTAAATTACTTTTATTCAAATAAAAATGTCAAATAATTTTATAAACAACTTCGCTACGCGTAAACAATTAGCACGCACATTGTAATTCATACTGCGAATGGCGCTGCAATCGCTCAATTATATTTTCTTTTAGTTGGCAATGCGTAAAATGAAATTTGTCAATAAAAAAACAAAATTTTTAAAAATTATTTATTAATAATTGTTTATAAATTTATGCAATAAATTTAAATTTGTAGAAAAAGAAATTAAACATGTTTTGTTTTTTTATGGAAGTAATGTAGAATTCTACATTATCGATATAACTTTATCTTCGTCGGTAATTATTATCAACATTAAATCTCACGACCTGTTAATTATATTTATAAGTCATTAACATTTTAAAAAATGTTATTAATGCATTTAAATATTATTATTAGATGATTTTATTTATATCAATAATAAAAAATTCGTTCATTTTATCTTTGTAACAATTATCTAAAAGATGAATACAAGTTTGAATGGAAACTCACACAAAAGTATATTAATTAGACTAATTAATTAAGGTTCGTTAATATTAATTTGATTTTCTAATCATCCATTTAATCGTGTAGAGCTTAAATTCGATTACTTTACTAAATGTACTTTTGTAGGTCAAGATGTGATATCAAATCGATCGCGATAAGAAGAGAAAGAAATGGAATTATTTTAATGGGGTTAAAAAGATAAAACCAAGATAACATTTTATAGATTAATAATCTTTCATTATTATATACAATGCTTTCTGTAATAGGATATAAATAATAAATAATTATTAATTTAGGTTTTGATTTTCGAGAGGTCTGAGATGGTATTCAATTTTGTGAACTCCATTAAAATAAATTGATAAATTAATTATTTTATTTCAAATAAATATAAAACATAGAAATAAAAATCATCTACTACTATATCGTCATTTTAAGGGGCCTTCATATAAATCCTTTACTGACATTGTATAAAATATTCGTAGTTGTGTCTGTGTGTGCGTGGGCCAACGCATTTATATATGTCACTGTTTTATCTATCATAAAAAACTTTTTACCCTGAAATCGTAAATAAGGGAAATTATAGCGACTTGGTCGTAAGGGTTTGATCGATCAAGTAGGAGTTATCCCTGGTGTGGTTTCGCGTCCTTGACAAACTATGAAATAAAATATTCGTAAACTGTCTGCGGATATTCAACTAGTGAAAGGAACTTGACATTACACATGATCAAATTAAAGATGGCGTATACACTTTTCACAAAATCTTTTTTTAATTCATTTTTCAATTATTGATAATAGTAAGAAAACCAGTAAACTTGATACTAAAAATATTTTAGTAAAAGATTGTATTATTCATAAAAACAAAAACAACACACGTTTGATAACTATAAATTGAAATGTTCAAATTTGTTGTAATTGTTTTTGATTGGTTCCGCGTTAATTGAGCACCAATCGAGATTAGATGATCGATAATTTAAAGGTATATCATCGACAAATAAAAATGAAGGTTTCTTTACTAATCAACGAATTGACATCATCGTAATACATTACAATAATCAACGGAAATGACATCATATTAACTGATCAATGAATGCCATTGAACGGGTTTAACTAGAGTCTGGTTAGATCGATGCAGGTTTATGTAAATATACTGATTAAATATACCATCTGATATAATTTAAACCACGTATTAATTTTCTTCTCTTTTTCTATTTCACAAGACAGTTCTTTTTTCTGTGGGGTACAAAACATAAATAAAAGAAAATAAATCGAAGAGTTAGTAAAGTTTATCTATTAAACGTAATCGGTAAAATGCGTTGGCGCAGGTAAGAATCGTAAAACGTTAGAAAAAAAGGAAAAAAGAAAGAGGAAGAGAGAGAGATAAAGAGAGAAAGAGAGAGATCGAATATAGGAAAGTCCTTGACATGGCGGACTGTGCATATCGAATTTTATTCTCTCATGGTATTTACGTCCATACGCTTACGTCATAACGTGACACGACCTTATTGTTAGGTATACGCATCCCACCGATCAGTTTTCTCGCATTTTTAACATTTTTCGATTAATCGAAAAATAATCTTATACAAGAAATAAAAACAAATTGAAATAAATCAATAAAAAAAAAAAAAACCAATGTGAACTAATAAAAAATGTGACGAATAAAAATAAAGATAAAATGTTAAAAAGAATGATAGACGAGTATGAGATAATAATTCGAAAATAGGCGCCATATTAAGTAACCCCGTGGGACGCCATATTGCAATATATATCATTGGTCCGTGTTAGTTGGCAATGCTGGGGAAGGATTTTAACGAATAGGGGGTCAGTATGCGCGGCGGTGTATGCGCAGTAGTACGAGGCGCGCGTGTTACCTCGAACAGGAGCTGTTCCGTCGAGGCGCAGGACGAGTAGTTCTCTTCGATAGTCTCCTCTTTATTCTCTTCGGTATAAAAGGCTACGTGGTGTCTCGCCGGTACGTTTACGGTAACCTCTCGTCCGCGCGTGCCCGTTCGTAACCTCTCGTCCATCGTCCTCGTCCGTCAATTTTTTTATTCCCTCCTCTTTCTCTCCCTCTCTCTCTCTCTCTCTCTTCCGCACCGATTTCTCACCCCTCGCGCGCGTTTGCGGTTGTCGCTCAATTTTTCCTCATATTTCTATATATATATATATATATTTTTTTTAAATAAATACGACGAGTATATAATTCTTTATTTATATACCTCGTGATCGTCATTAATATTATTATTATAATTATTATTATTATTATTATTATTGGTATCGTCGTCGTCTGTCGTGATTGGTGCGTGCGTGACCAAAGACGGAATACGCAGGAACAACAGGAACAGGAGGAACTGAAGGATTGTTGAATGAGTAAGGGAGAAAGGATAAGGTGCCCTTCCTTCCCTTTCTTTTCCTTTACTTCCTTCCTTTTTCATTTCTCGTTATTAGTTTTTTCCTTTTTCTTTTCTTCCCTTTCTTTCCCCGTTTCATTTTATTTTAATGCGTGTACGTTAAAAACATATCACGCATGCCGATAAACAGAGAGCTGTCAAACACATACACATACACACACACACGCGCGTCGATGGAAACACGTGTGTCTCTTTAGGATGATCATTCGAAGGATTTCATTTGTTTTAATTTATTAATAATTGTGTGTTGTTGTTGTTATTAACAATCAATGACTATATTTGGACACGTGAATTGAACAATTCATTTTTGAAGAAACTTTTTTTCATAAAGAAGAGGATATGATATATTCAAAATGCATTATATATATTTAAAAAAATGTGAAAAAACGTTCTTTAAATAAAAAAAAAAAAAGAAAAAAAGAAGAAATCGTTAACCATTAACAAGAACTCGTCGGACATTTACATCCAATCGACCAACTATCTTCTTCTACCTCTCGAGTTTCATTGCAACAGGTAAAAACTTTCGAGAATTATTTTTCATCAGTACTCATTTTTATTTACATAAATTGAAGTATTCGTTTACAGATTGAAATTCAATTTAATTTTACAATTGTTTTCATTAAGCTTTTTCATCATCATT
The DNA here is from genome assembly GCF_049000335.1 of Polistes dominula. Lineage (NCBI taxonomy): Eukaryota > Metazoa > Arthropoda > Insecta > Hymenoptera > Vespidae > Polistes > Polistes dominula. Next base: position 2,405,839 of record NW_028301061.1, on the reverse strand, counting down.
TTTAAACCATTGGATTGATGTTCCATTTATTTTTTTTTTTTTTTTAATATTTAAAATACATTTGTAAATAGTTTTATTTACACAGACATAAATTTAATGTAAAATAATAAACGAATATATATTTATACAAATTTCTATTTTTTTTTTACGAATAATTATAAAATTTAAATAAAAATAAAAATTTAAAGAATTCATTTTTCAAATGAAAATTCAAAACGAACGTGCAATTAAAACATTTTCCTTTAACAATCCATCTTTCTACCAATCAAAACTCAAATAAACAAATGTTAAAACAATTAGAATCAAAAATTCAATTAAATAGTCTCGTCTGACTAGTTTAACGTTTTTACTACTTTCATCCCTTCTCGTGAAATTGAACAAATCAAGAAAAATACGTACGATATAAACAGCTGATCTTGAATGTCATAAACAAAAGAAAGAGAAGAACTATGCAAAGATAGATATCCTTTGTGTGTCTCGTAATTTCACCCTCAGGAAAAGGAAATAGGAGAGGTGGATGAGGGTGGGTGAAACAGACAGGCACACCCTGCGACTAATTACACCTTCGTGCTTTCCCATAACCGAGAGAATGATGGATAATTTTTACTTTGACAACGCGTATTTCCCGATTTTTTTTTTTTTTTCCATCAAAATTGGCCCACCTTTTTGAAACATTTTTCCTTTCTTTTTTTTTTTTTTTTTTTTTAATTAGAAAATTATGGAATTTCATTCTCGTGTTTATTGATATTAACTTCGAAAAATTTCATTTTTTCAAATGTCATGCATTCCTTTTAAATATTTATAACTATTGCAATTTTTTAAATATTTAAATAATTGTTATTTAATTTTTGTTTTTATCATATTTACGGAATTGGAAATATTTTTTTTTTAATTAAAATAAATGTACATTAAATATCATTCATATTTTTTTATGATATTCGATAAAAATTGAATTACATTGATAAAAATATTTTCAAAATATTTATCTATATAAATAATATAAACTAATTGAAATGAGAAACATTGAGTCATTTAAAAATATATTCAATCGACATTATACAAATCGAATAAAGATTATTAAAATCGATCGTAGTACTACACACGTCTCTATAAGGTGGTAAGATATCAATGTGAGAGTTCACGATTACTATATTCGCACATTCAATTATGTAAACTTTCTTTCATAAAGCATCAGCATATTATCGATTTGCGTGCTTATATCTTCTTCTTATTAACCGTTTATGCAAACACTAAAAAATAAAAAAATAATCTGAACATTTATATATAAAATTATATATTTTTATAATAATTTTTATAATCATCTATTTATAATTGTATATGTATATATTAATATATATTATATATAATTGTATAATATAAACTATATATTATTATTAATATATATATATTATAATATATATTAGTAAAAAATATATACTAATACTACTAATACATTAATATATATATATTAGTATTACTATAGTATATTATATTGGTATTACTATATTACATTATATTAGTATGACTATAGTATATATTATATTAGTATTACTATATATTATATTATATTAGTATTATTATATTATATTATGTTAGTATTACTATTTATATAATATAAGTATTATTGTATATATAGTATATTATATATTAGTACTGTATATACTACTACTAATATACAATACTAATACTATATAATACTATACTATATAATATTAATACTAATACTTATAATATATATACCATATACTATATAATACTATATATTACTATACTACACTTACTATGCTATATACTATAGTAGTATATATTAATATACATACGATTATAAATAGATGATTATATAAATAATAGATACATATAGATTATACATTTTTATAATGTCTCATAATTATATAATTAAAAAATTAATGTAATTAAAATCACTGTACTGAAATATTCTTAATTACAATTATTTAACAATTCAAATAATATTTTATATAAATATTTGTTTTCTATAATTTTTTTCTTTTCCTATTTCTAATTAAATTTTTCAAAGACAAAGTACAATATATATACACATATGTGTTTCTATTTAAAGAAACGTAAATATGTTAAACAAATAGAACAAAAAGAAGAATAAAAAAATGTATTTTTGTTCTTAACCGATGCTGATGTAATTAACAGCTATTGTAACCCTACAATTTCCATAAGAATTGTTCTTAAATGGTTAAAAGTACAACGAGAATTATACACGAAGGGATTAATCGGGTCGATGTTTGATAAGAAGTAAAAAAGTTGGTAGAAGGGTGCGGGGTAGAAGGGGGTGGGGTTTTAAGGGGGACAAATGTTTCGTTAGTTCTTTCTAACTTCAACTATACGAATGTATATACACACATACACATACACATACACATATACAAAACTCACGAAATGCTATGTTTTTCAGGTTAGTAACCCCATTGGTTCACGCGGATTATCGACTATTAAGGGTAGAAATGTGAACCATCGAAATTTTCTTATGATTATGCCGAATCATGCGACGTTGTGTTTTTCTTTTTTCTTCTTATTACAAAGATTTCAGTAGTACAAATAATATAAAAAAGAAATAATAACTGGTTTATGATTGATGATCAATGGTAGTATAATAATTCAACGTAAACAAGTTCTATGGTATATTTCATGATGGTTTTGATTAATTAGATTGAAATAATAATATTTAATTAGAATCATTCATTTTGTTAAGTCAAGTTAATTGTAGTAATTTGTAAATGTCTGATCGTATATAATGAGAATACTTTTGCTTATACTACTTAAAGATGTCTGATAATATAAAAAGTATTCTCTGTTCGTACTACTTAATATAAATACTAATAAATTTCAATTGTACTTTATTTTATATTCTAAATAATAACTTTTGAATGACTATAATTTTATATTTTACATTTTTAATTGAAAAAAAGAAATAAAACAAATATTTAAGTGCATTTGCATAGAACATTTTGAGTTTCCTAAAATCTCTGTTCGTACTACTTACTATTAATACTAATAAATTTCAATTATACTTTATTTTATATTTTAAATAACAATTTTTTAATGATTATAATTTTATATTTTACATTTTTAATTGAAAAAAAAATATATATATTTTATATATTTATTATAAAATATCTGTAATTAAAACAATTATAAAAATTATACTTCGTGAAGAATTTTTATTAAAAATATACAATCCTATACATGAAATCAAAATTGATATTAATATAGTATGTACAAGAACATTTGTATATTCAACATAGTTCAACGATTATGGTTTGAGTTTTCGTGTAAAAAAAAAAAAAAAAATTTAAAAAACAAAACCAATATCACAAATATTTTCAATGCCCGTTAATTTGTTTTATACGATGTATGTAAATGTAATACGTGTGTGTGTGTGTGCACTTATATATACATATATACGTACAAAAGGATGTTATTGTATGTATAAGTGTTCAACTATGTGTATGTACGTGCATGTGTGTATTTACGTAAAACGTCAGCTTAAAGTAAAATCGATTAATGCCATTTTCCTTTTTGTTTGCGCGACTTCTGGGTCCTTTTATCTTTCACACCAGGGTAAAATAACAAAGAATGTTATTCCCACGCGATAGGTCGATCGATCCATCGATCTTTCTTTTCTTTTCTTTTCTTTTCTTTATTTTCCATACAAATATTGTTTATTAAATATCGACTGGTTGAACTGCAACGAGAGATGTTGGTAGAGTTTCTTATTATTTTTTTTTTTACTTTTTTTAATATTCGTTTTTTTTTTCTTTTTTTAAACACGGCTTTTCATTTCATCGAGATTCACCTTGGGAAATTTTTTTAATCAAAGTTATTAAATCGTTAAAAATTATTTATATATACCTCGTGTGTGTGTGTGTGTTTTTTTTTGGAATACTTTGATTTTTAATATTAATAATTGAAACAAAGAATTTTGCTTTAGCCAATAATTAATTTCAAATATTTTTACATCAAACAACAAAAAGAACCAAATTCACAGAACAGGGATTTTATTTTTAAAATATTAATACTACACAGATTTATGGAATAGAAGGGGGTTACAATATGATAATCGTAAAAGTTAACAAAAATTTTACAATCCACCCTTGCGTGTCGAGTACAAAATCTTTCAACCCCATTTCTCGTGTGTTAAGCTTGAAACTTTTCAACCCCCTCACTTATATATATATATCTTTTTTTCTTGAATTAAATTGTAAAAAAAATATATATATTTTCTTTTTCCATTTGAAATCGTGCTGAGATATATTATAAGAATGTAAGTTATGAATAAAACTTTTAACAATACATTTATTTATATATATATATGTATACGTATACGTGAATCAAATCTAAAATACAATATCACCGTGGACAAATTTCGTATCAGCATTTTATACACAAAGCTTATCTATAAAGAATAAAGAAAAAAAAAAAAGAAGGATGCATATTTATACGATAAAAAGCGTCACCCCTTATCCAACCTCACATTTCAATTCCTTAGAAAAAAATATTACGTTCAACATGAACATCGTTGTATATTATATTATACATTTGAATACAATGTGATCATCCAAGGATGATTTATATTTGTACACACTCGATTTACATTCTATAGCTTTTTTTTTTATCTTTTTTCTTTTCTTCAATGGAGTCAACAAAATTTACATTTTTTTTAACTCTTTCTTAAAAGATATTATTTTACGATTATTATAATTATTATATTTTATTTTTTTTTAGCATTTTAAGAAACTCAAAATGTTCTATGAAAATATTCAAAATGCATTTAAATATTTGTTTCATTTCGTTTTTTTTTTTTCAATGAAAAATGTAAAATATAAAATTATAATTATTCAAAAGTTATTATTTAGAATATAAAATAAAATATAATTGAAATTTATTTAGTAATAATATGAAGTAGTACGAGCAGAGGTTTTAGGAAACTCAAAATGTTCTATGCAAATATTCAAAATGCATTTAAATATTTATGTTTTATTTTTTTTTTTTCAATGAAAAATGTAAAATATAAAATTATAATTATTCAAAAGTTTTTATTTAGAATATAAAATAAAATATAATTGAAATTTATGAGTATTAATATTAAGTAGTACGAACAGAGTTTTTAGGAAACTCAAAATGTTCTATGCAAATGCACTTAAATATTTGTTTTATTTTTTTTTTTTTTAATCAAAAAAATTAAATATAAAATTACAGTCATTGAAAAATTGTTATTTAGAATATAAAATAAAGTATAATTGAAATTTATTACTATTAATAGTAAGTAGTACGAGCAGAGGTTTTACGAAACTCAAAATGTTCTATGCAAATGCACTTAAATAATTGTTAATATAATTTATACTACAGTATAATTTATAAAATATAAAATATAAAATATAATATATAAATTTTTTAATAATTTAATATTTATAATTATAACATTAATAATAATTATAATTAATAATTTGAATAATTATAACTTAAACTTAACTTAATAACTTCATTTTTATAATGATAACTTTATATGTTATATAAAATATTACGATATTTAAATAATAAATTGCTTTTAATCGGTTTTTTTTTATAGTTTATAATTATATTTACAAATGTCATTCTATTAATAAAAAGAAAAATAAAAATAAAAAAAGGAAAGAACAAATGATCCAATCACGAACAAGTTAAATAATATACACCGTAAAATACATAACTACCACCACCACCGAGACAGGATGAAAATATCTGAAAGATTAGTTAGAAATCGGTCATCGTGATTACGTCAATATTATCTTAAAAACAATCTTGAAATACATAGATTCGCTTTGTCGAATACTTCCGTGTTTTTCTTATCAGAGAAATTCAATCTGACGTGATCGAACGTTCGTTGGTTGACTGAGTTGGTTGAGTTGCTTGGTTGGTTGGTTGGTTCTTTATTCCTTCAGAATAATTTAACACATTACTATTTTTATTATTATCGGTTAAGGGTGAAAAGATCATTTAGTTACATACATATATACATAAATGTGCATATATATATATAGATATGCACACATATATGCAAGTATTATGAAGAATTTATTTTTAACTAACTGGACAAATCTTAACGAGATCTTAATTGGCTCATTAGACGTTTCATTTTTAATTTATTTTCCTTTTTTTTCTTCTTTTTCTTCTTTTTATCCTTTTCTTTCATTTCCTTTTGTGGTTTTTTTTATCTCATTTGATCCTTTTTTTTTATTAACGTACTTCCATTTTCTTTCTGATAACATTGATGAAGGTCATTATTGCAAATGTTCGTAACTTTTAACAAACGTTGGTCGTTTATGTTCATTCCTTTCTTATTTTCCCATCACCATACCCCTCACAACCCCCCCCCCTCCTCCCATATAAAACATTACGACGACATAGAGACTAACGCGTAAGATACAAAAAAAAGGAAAACTGTGTTTCAACCTAGTTGCTTTTCTTTCTCATTTTAAAACGGTTCGTTTCTTCTTTGATGTCCTAAAAAATCTAGGAACGAGAATTGGCCTAGTTTTTTTTTCTTTTTTTTTTTTTCTTCTTACTTTAAGAACAAAATGCACATTGTTTTCTTCCACAGGAAAAGAAGACGGTACAAAGACGTAATTAACGTACGCTTAGTAGTATTTTTTTTTTTGTTCTTCTTTTTCTTTCTTTTGTTTTTCAAGTGAAACTTCTTTTTAGTAGGAGTAAAGAAAAGAAGAGAGGGAGAGAGAGAGAGAGAGAAAAAAAGGGAAAATTTTACAAACAAACGAGACGAAAAAAGTGAAAGCTTTTTTGAGGGGAATGTAGTTTGTTAGAATGGTGGGAGAAAAACGGGGCAATATTGATTGGACAAAACTTACGGAAGACGTCATGGGACGAGGGGGAGAGATAGAATACGAGACAATCTCGTAAAAAGGGGTACGAACAATTAATTATTTGTTTATAACACGACATAAAATGTGCAACAACAATGGTTTCTTGATAAGAATTAATTGAAAAAGAAAAAAAAATCAAATGTGTGTTTTTTTTTTTACAGGTAAAATAATAAAATTGTAAAACATAATAAAATAATAAATTTCATTGTATTTCATTTAAAATGAAATTATTTTCAATAATATTATTGTTTGGAGAAATTTGTATAAAATTAAAATTATTTTCTTTTAAAATATTTACTTAGTATTTATTTAAATAAATATTAATTACGTACTATTAATAAATACTATCTTAAGTAAATTATATTAATATTTATTAGAAATAATATTTATTTTAATATATTTTTTTCTTCAAATTATTTTATTTAATAATTTCTAACAAAATTATTGTTTCTAAAAATTTTTATTAAATAAATTAAATTTATTTTTTTAAAATACTTACGTACTTAAATAAATACTATCTTAAGTAAATATATTAATATTTATTAGAAATAATATTTATTCCAATATACTTAATATAAGTATATTATAATTAATATAATATATTAAATTACTTTTTATATATATATATATATATTTTACTTTTATATATATTATATAAATAATATATAAAATAGTATATAAATAATATATAGTAATTATATATAAAAATTAAGTATTATAATATATAAAAGTAATTTTAGTATATTATTATAAATATAATATAAATTAATTATATAAATAATATATAATAATATACTAAAAAAATTACTTTTATATATTATAATACTTAATAAGTATATTAATTATAATATAATTAATTAATATATTATAAAAATAAATTATATTAATATTTATTAAAATTTTAAACATGTTTAAATTTATTTGAATTCACTTTTTTTTTGTCACGACCCATTTCTTGTTAAAGTCCACCCCAAAAAATACATTTCTATACAATTCATCTTATGTTTTATTTTTTTTTTTGTCTAATCACTTTTGTGTACTTTTTACTCCCTGATAGAAGATTATGATATTTCAACTAACATTGATCGTCATTGATCAAATAGAGAAAAGAACAAATACAAAGAAAAATCAAATAAATCAAGGTAATATTTTTGATGGTAGAAAAAGATAGGGGTTGGGTAGACGAATTTTTACCAATGTACTCTCTACACACATACACACATACACACACACACACACACACACCAATTTATGATGCATTAATTATGCAGTAATTCGATTAACTTATACATATATATATAGAATACACTCACACTATGTTAGTCTGTTGGTCTCTTTCAGTTGGTATCGCGTGTACCGATACCCTCGTTTCAACGGGACAATAAATTGTGCGTCGAAAATCAATAACTATCGTCTTGTGTGAAACCATACTTGACTTATATACATTTACCTACGATTTGTTTTTTTTTTTTTTTTTTTATTCTTCTACTTCTTCTTTTTCTTTTTTCTATCTGTCGGTTACCTGTCTATCTATAAAATTGATTTACAGTAACAAAATAAAGAAAAATACAACAACAAGAAAATCAGTAAATCAAGTTATATCCCACTCTTCAATCTTTTATTTTTATTTTCAGTTTTTTATTTTATTTTATTTTTTTTTTTTCATTAAAAAAATCTACCCTTTTTCTTTTGGAAAATATTCTATTTGATATTAAAAAAGAAAAAAGAAATGAAAAAATCAAATTTACGGTTTTATTCGTTCGTGAATCATTTTAATATTATATTTAATATTAATATTTACTTTAATTTAATTTAATTTAATTTAATTTAATTTAATTCTTTGGGTACATTTGACGAGTAAGACTCGTCATCTATATAAATATATAAATATTTCTATTTTGTTTTTATTTATATATTTAATTTATATCTTTTAATTTAAATGTTGTTGCAAAAAGTATATATTTATATGTCACCAATATAAATATATTCCAAATAAAATGTATTACACTTTTACTTATATTAATTTATATAGTAAGAAATTAATATAACAATTTTCAGAGAGATATAATTAAGTACTCAAGGTAATTGAAATAGTAAATTAGTTTCATCACACCTCTCCACTTCTAATTTAATTTTTTTCTAATTTTTTTTTTTTTTCATTAAATTAATTCACCTTTTTTTATATTTCAGAAAATAATTTTCTATTTCAAATTAAAAAAAAAAAAAAAATAATTTCACGGTTTTATTCATTTGCGAATCACTTTTATAAATTATTATATTATCATGATTGAATCAGTTTAATCAAATTAAATCAGTTTCATCCCCTCCCTTCCTTTATTTTCATTTTTTTTTTTTAATAAATTAATCCACCTTTTTTTTTTATTTCAGAAAATTTTCTATTTCATGTTAGAAGATAAAAAAAAAAAAATAATTTCACGGTTCTATTCATTCGTGAATCATTTTATAATAGGGTTATTATATTATCCATGATTGATTTGACAAATTTATTTATCTTTAAGGGCATCTTACGATCAACGATAAGAATCAATTGTCTCGTTGTGTTGGTTTTTCTTTTTATTTTCTTTTCTTTTCTATTTTATGTTATGCGTGTTAACGTTAACCCGACATAGATCCTTACGCGTAATATCGTTTTTCGATCGAACGATGATATCGAGTTATCGTGACTGAAATCAATTTTTCCTTTTAACCCTCTCCCTCACTCCTCCACCCCTTTTAACTTTGCCACCTTGAAATTACGGTATGTGTTATAATAAAATACATATATACTTGTATATGTCATACAACTGGCCACGTGGTTAGTACATATGTACTCTTATAGATTTATTTATTAGTATTACTTGTTTTTTTCTTTCTTTATTTCATTATTTATTATTTTAATTAATGCCTTTTTTATTTTATTTTTGCGATGGTACATTTGTATAATTAAATAATGATTATTTTGTTGTTATTGTATATATAAAATTAACAAACACTCATTCACCGTAATTTTGAAATATTCTATACTAGAATTTTATTTTTCTTTATTTTATTATTTATTAATTTAACTAATACGTATTTATTTTTTGCAATTATATATTTGTATAGATTAAATAATAATTATTTTTTTGTTATCGTATATATATGAAATTAACAAACCCGTGTTCACCGTAATTTTGAAATATTCTATACTAGAATTTTATTTCTTAATTTTATTTTTTATTATTATATTTTATTATTTATTAATTTAACTAATGTCTTTTTTATTTTCTTTTTTAGCAATTCTATATTTTTATTGATTAAATAATTATTACTTATTTTATTTTTTTTTATAAATTTATCAAACACCCCCCTCACCCTGTCCTCCATAATTTTGAAACATTTTATAAGAGAGAATTTTATTTTAAAATTTTTATACCAATATTTTTTGCTTTTTTTAAAAAATAAAAATCAAATAAATTGTACAATGAATTTAAAAATACATATTAATTTATATTTAAATATAAATCACGTACTCAACTAATATTAGTACTTATTAATACTAATTATTACTTAATTTATATTAAACTTGAACTAATATTTACTTGAATAAAATTATTTGTAAAATTAATTATATAAATAATAATAATAATAATAATAATAATAATAATAATATAAATTTTATTATAGTCAGTTATATGGTATAATAACGTTCATGTATTCGACGGCTAGGTGTACCTGACTGTGACTCGTCTATTTTTGTTAACTTACCCCGATATCGATTGTTTTAGAATGTTAGAATGTCACTAAAGTTTACCTTTTAACGCGATTCAACCACCTACCTTCTACAAAACCAACCCCCTATCCCCCATCCACATCCCCACCAGTACTTGTAGATAACTACCGAACTTGTTTAACTTTCGTGTAAAAGTTTTGTCATTTTTCTTTTTTTCTTTGCTTCGACTTCCATTTATTTCTTTTTATTATTATTATTTTATTTTATTTTTTTTTTTTTAACTTCAACACTTCTTATTTTCTTATCTACCGATTGTAATGAAATTCCCTTGGTTCATTGATTCGAATCTAGCAATGTCATAACGTTTATTCTTTTCACATATACAATATACACACATACACACATGCACACATACAGACACACACAGAGTTTTGCACGTAATGTGGTATTTTACTTTCTCTACATTGGTTCAACTATTAAATTATGTTTAACCCTGTTCGAACCCCTTTTTATTGTACTTGGTAAATCTACGAATATTATTATGTTAAATAATTCGTTATTCGATGGATTTATAAAGTTAATAAATAAAAATTATATTTTATGGGGAATACAATATTTGAATGAATCAAACAAATTATATTATATTATATTAAACAATATTAAATATATAATAATTAATATAAAGGATATTAAAAATATTAAATAACTCGTTATTCGATGAATCTATAAAATTAACAAATAAAAATTGCAGTTCTCATAGAATACAATTTTTTTTTAAATGGATCAAACACAAATTATATTATATTATAGTAAACAATTTTAAATATAATTAATATAACAAATATTAATGATAAAAAAAAAATAATAATTAAATTGTATGGAAATAAAATATAAAATATAATATAATAAGATAAATTAAAATATTATATTAATTATTAAAACTAAATTAAAAATGCAATCTAATTAATAATAATATTATTTTAGATATTTTATATTATATTAAAATTTAATATTTATTATTTAATTGATAATAAAAATTATTTCATAGAATTTTTTCTTTTTTTTTGGTATTGATTTATTATACTCTATATAATATACTTCTTCTTTTTTTCTAATGGTTAGTAATATAATAATAATAATAGAGTAGTATTAATTCATGAAGTTTGACCATGACCAGAGTTTGACTTACTCCTGTATTTTCGATGACACGCATATTCACTGCTTTTCATACGTCATGCTGAGTATTAATCGATCTATACAAACTGTTATCGAAATTGTCAATAATACTCATGCCAGGTAACATATTCATGACAATTGACACATTGACCGATTAAGATAGAACACCTTCTATATATATATATATATATATATATATATATATATATATATATATATACACACTTACACACATATATATGTGTATAATAATACAGTAGAAATGTTCTTCTATTAACTGTTACACATATAACATATTTAACCGTTCAACATTATCTTTTACAGTTTACTGTTAGCTTATTGCTACAGTTTAAATACGCGTTTTGTAAATATTTAATACATTCTCGTGTTTAACCAGTCAACTGAAATTGACGAATATACTTGTCATGGAGAAGTGAAACGATTTTGTCTAATGACGAGTATACTCGTCATTTGTGAAGTAGTACGATTTTTCTATCGACGAGTATACTCGTCACTGAAGAAGTATGATTTTTCTAGCGACGAGTATACTCGTCATTGAATAAGTGGTACGATTTTTCTATCGACGAGTATACTCGTCATTGAATAAGTATGATTTTTCTATCGACGAGTATATTCGTCATTGAAGAAGTGGTACGATTTTTCTATCGACAAATATATTCGTCATGCGTATAAAGTAGTAATCATTGGTTATTTAAATTGTAATTTTTGAGAAAAACAAAAGCATATTCTTAAATTTGAAGATGTTTAGCATATTTTGAGACCATGCTGGAATAAAACTAACAAATAAAACATATAAATAATTTGAGATGAACTCATGCGTTCCTGTATGTACCGGCTGAAAAGTTGTTTCAAGCTAACCAGTCCGCATAACGAATTTATTTATGTGCGATGATAAAGTTTTTTTAGATGTTAGCTTAAAAGGGGTAAAGGTAAAAGTCAGAAAGTTAATTTATAATTGGGTTCCTTAAGGTATGGTCCAGTCATGGGAGAAATACGTGACCCCAACCAGGTGTAAATATTTAATTTTGATTGCGTTTTTAGTTTAATATGTATGTAATATATGTTCGTGTTAATCCCCCAAATAATTAAATATTACTAATAAAATATTGCCAATTTTATAAAATAAATCCCATCTTGTTGATCCAGTATCTTATCAGTGTAACTTACTCTGTGATTGACGAGTATACACGTCATGGTTTGATTCTGGTGAAACAAAAAGGTGTGCATTTTCAAAAGAGGATATCACAGTTAACTGGTTAAGGGTATTATTTTCTTCTAACATGTTTTCATTTTAAAATTAACATTGTTATCAATAACTTTCACACACAAAACACACATATGTATATACATGGGGTAGGAAAAAGCTATTAAATATTCTACGAGATTAGATTCGAATCGAAGGTAATCAAAATTTCAATGCCAGCACAGGTTTAGAAAGAAAGAAAGAAAGAATATATAAAAATGAAGAGAAAAAAAAGAAATGTTTTTTTTTTTTTTTTTTTTTTTTTTTTACTAGTGTATAAGTGTTAGTATACAAATCTTTCAAAGGTCATGAATCCTATATAAATATGTATGTAAAAAAAAAAGTATTATAGTTGCATGTGTGTGTGAATCGTAAATCGTTCGAATGGATTGATACGAGGCTTAAGAACAATTCATATGTTGTTTAAAATAATCTTTCGTAACGTATACTAGGAAGAATAAAAAATAGAATAAAAAATAGAAAAAGAAGAAAAGAAAAGAAAAGAAAAGAAAAGAAAAGAAAGTTCAAAACAGATCGATAGTTATCGATTGTTAAATAAACATTTCTCATGATTCATCTGGTCATCCTAAATAACAAATACTTTTTTTTACACCAAGTATTGATTTTCCCTTTTTTCTTTTTCTTCTATTTTTTTTTTCTATGATTCATTTCGTGTACTTTATTAATTTATGCTTTAATATATGTAATTATTTAAATATATTATATTTTTTTTCTATGATTCATTTCGTGTACTTTATTAATTTATACTTTAATATATATTTTATTTAAATATATTATTTTTTTTATTTTTTTTTATATACTCGTTTATGAATGATAATTAAATTGTTAATTTTATAATCTAATTATTTAAATATATTTTTAAATAACATTTATATATATATATATATTAAGAAGATATATAAATTACGTGTCACGTTGTTTGTTCGCAATGGACTCCTAAACTACTGAACCGAATTGAATAAAATTTTACACACTGTGTGCAGTTTCATCCAACTTAAAAGATAGGATAGTTTATATCTCAATTTATAATCGCAATGTTATTTTATTGCCAATTATTTTTTTATTAACAAAGAGTTATGATTATCTCTGTTAGTTCTATAAGATATTAACAGATGGTGGTATTAGGTAATTCGTTGACTTAAAGACGTGAATATCGGACTGATTGTGAGCAACAGCAAATTTTAAAATTTGCTTACGAATGATTTTATGAAATTACCTTATGAAATTTTATAACTTGACAAATTTAATTGGGGTTAATAAATGCATTAATATATTTTATATTGATATTAAATTATTTATTACAACATTGTTTCACTGACAATCGATTGTAATAATTCATTCAAATAATTTTAAATGCTATATTATTATCATTATTATATTATTATTACGTTACGATTATAATGAATTAAATAATTAATAAATTATCCGATCGATGAAATGATAAGTAATATAAATTTTTTAATGTCATGAATTTGAATGTATTAATTAATTAAAAAAAAAAAAACAGAAACAAAAATAGAAAATATTGAATAAATTTACGTATTGTTTTATACGTGAGATGATACCGATTGAAATTTCGGAACAAATTTCGCATGCTAGTTAAATGTCAGATCGTGTCTATTACCACTGAGATCTTCATTTACTTTCAAGCAATACAGCTTTCAAATTTAATAACTCTACCTACCTAACTACGACTGCTATTACTACTACTACTACTACTACTACTACCCTCTTGGTTTGATAAGCATGATTGCATCGGATTTTCATGAGCTCAAGATTAAACGCCTCTAGCAAAATGAACATTTCTAATGATTCACCTTGAAACGTATTTTGAAAATTGTCAAACCAAAGAACAAAAAAGAAAAAAAAACTTATCACACATTTTATTTTATAAATAATATCGTATCGTATAAATTAGATTTTTAAAAAATAAAAAAAAGTGTTCTTTTAAAAACGTTTATTAAAAATTAACGTAATTAACGTAAATTAGAAAAAAAATTGTAAAATTAATTTATTATATAATTAAATAAATTTTACATTAATTTAATATAGATTTAATTAATAACAATTATATATAATTTTATTTTATATAATAAATTTATATTAATAAAATTATTATTAATATAATTAATAAAATACATATACACTATTTTTATATTATTTATTAATTAATATATAATAAATAATTTATATTATTTTAATAATTTATTTTATAATAAATTGTATATTACAAAATTTATTATATAAGCGTATTTCGTATTATATTTTTATAATATTCGAATATGTGTGATAAAATTGTTGAATTTAATTAATAACTCTTTCAATCGTGTTGTGAACAAAAATAAACGTAAGATTATAAAAGAAAGAAAAATAGTGAGAAAAAGGTAGACATTTCATTTGTTTATTTATCTAGACAACAAGAAAATGTACTACTTTAAAATCCACGCATGCTTAATATGCAAAGATGGAACATACGAATGGGTGCTGAGTCAATGGAATGAGTGTCGAGGGTTATACAGTAACCCTTATATTCTAACCTTCATTATTTTTCATGTGTTTCATGCATATATACATATATTTATACATATATGTAAGTGTATGTGTATGTATATACATGTTAGAATGGATTTAAAAGAGAAACGAGAAAAGACTACGTGACTAATACATTCTTTCATTCCGTTTTTTCTTTTTTTTTGTTTTTTTATTTTGTTTTCTTACTTCGTTACTTTTTTTTCCATGAATATTTTTTCTTATACACCTTTATTTTATTATTTTATGTACAGTTTATTATATTGAATAAAAGTATTGAGAAAAATTCCATTTTTTACAGACAATAATACAAATATATAATATATATTTTAGTATTTACATAATTAATGAAAATTAGGTTATTCAAAAATAAAAAAATAAAAATGGCGAATTTATAAACGTTTATATTTTTTTTTTTTTAAACGTATTCTTTTGGAAGGAATTATATATTTATATTTATATATAATATTTAATTCTCTATTGGGATCTCTGGCAGGGGCGTGGCGTAGCAATTCGACCTATTTACTTTAACTTTGAATTTAGCCACCAGATAGCGTATTCAAGTGCTAAAGATCCTACGTGCCGTAGCAATTCGACCTATCTACTCTAATTTTGAATTTAGCCACCAGATAGCGTATTCAAGTGCTAGGGATATTAAAATAAAAATTCAGTGTTACATTGTTGGTTTTTAATGAACTTCGAAACTACTCAACTAATCTGAAATTTTTTTTTCGATTTTTTATGTTTCTTTTTCAATTTAACACATAGGATATATTTATCACGATTATTTTTATTTTTTTTTTATTGCAAATTTAAGTATTTATTATTTAAAGGTTATCTAATTTTGTAGGTACTACAAATTTAGTTTTAAATAGATAGCGCTGTATTAGAATTCAATTATTTCAATTTACATACGACATAACCTTACTTTTTCCATTTATCTGATTTATTATGTATATTTTATTTATTTATAGTATTATTATTGTATGTATTGCAATTCCAAATTGTAGTATTATTCTGTGTGTTGTTAGAATTTACTTAATAGTTTAGAATTATATTAAATTAATATTTTATAACAAAGTTACAGCAACAAATGGCCGGAACATCATATAAAAAAAATTATTATTAAGAAAAAATTAAATTTAATAAAAATAATTATATATATATATATAGTATACATTTATTTAATAGTAATTAATATATATCGGATTGACAACTATGTAATTGCGAATTTTTCGAAAAAAAAATGATTGATAAAATCCGCAATTACTTAGTTATTAACCTAATAATTATTTAATATTATTTTTGATATACGAGTATTATTCTAAAACAACAATTTTCAACTATTATTTTTTAAAAGAAATAACGTAATATGTAATCACGGTGTCAGATAACGATAAGGGATGGTCCTTGAATGAAATCGAAACATAACAGCAATTTAGGTGTGCCAGAATAAAGGGCACGTTTTATCTGTTTCAACATATATATATATATATATATATATATATATATATATATGTATATACCTATCTATTGACACATATATATATACACACACATTATATTCTTACGAGTATATATGAGGTGTGTATATTTCTATGTGTATGTATGTGTATATATATGTAGGGTAGTTTGAGGAGGAGGGTTAAAATCGTATAGAAACTTAGGTGTTACTCCTAAGACAGGTCAGACATTCATCATTTTTCTTTTCCTTTTCTTTTCCTTTTTTTCTTTTTTTTATTCTTTTTATTCTTCTTCTTGGAAATAAATTGACCCTCAACAGAGTTCTGAGGAAGGTTTTGATCCACTTTACGAAATGCATCGATTCTTATCCTTCTTTTGAACACTTTTATTAAGTGTTTTGGGCAATGTATATTTATAATTAGAATACGTGCATGGTTCATAGTAATAAATTATAAATAAAAATCATTTTTTTTTTATATAAACTTGTCTAATTTTTTTATTTATTTATTTTTTTTCTACACCCTTTTGTAAATCTTTAATTTTAATCAGAATTTAAATAACATTTTGTTCGATGTGTATCAAATTTATAAGAGAACTTATTTCTTTGATTTTTTTCTTCTTTAATATTAAAGTATGAATTTAAATTAAAGTGTGTGATCTTTATTATTTATTTGTATATTTTTTATTATTTTTTTTTTTTTTATACATCCCTTCGTATTTTTCTTTCTTTTCTACACCCTCTCGTAAATTTTTAATTTTAATCAGAATTTAAATGACATTGTTCGATGTGTATCAAATGTACAAGAATATTTCATTTTTTTTTCTGTTTAATATTATAATACAAATTAAGACATGAATGTGTGAATAAATTACTATGTCTTTTATTATTTTATTTGTTTAAAGAAAAAAAAATGAGAAAATAATTCGTAGAAAATTTTTGGAACGATCATATTCGACGGTAGAAAATTTGTTTATTTTTTCTCATTTAGTTTTCAAAGAATGGCCGTGATAAATTGTTTTCCCGTGTTGATTTTCTTTTAAACTCTTTTGTTGTAGTTTTGTTAACGATACATCGAAGAGAAACGATGTACAGTACCAATACCTAAAAATGATTAATGTTCAAATATTTAGAAACAAGTTTACGTTGTTATGATGTTCATCAAATCATTATTAAGTTTTTATCGATATTATTCATCTTTAAACAAGTTTCTTCAACTAATCTTCTTCTATTTTCTATAAATAATTGTTATTTTAAAAAGATTTATTTCTGTTCGAACATTTAAATAATAATATTTCATATTTTATGTAA
Source organism: Polistes dominula (assembly GCF_049000335.1). NCBI lineage: Eukaryota > Metazoa > Arthropoda > Insecta > Hymenoptera > Vespidae > Polistes > Polistes dominula. The sequence goes on along the minus strand of NW_028301061.1, from coordinate 2,387,474 downwards.
TAATATATCATCGTATTATATTATTATTATATTTTTAAATTATTATTTATAAATTAAATTATATAAATGTAATTATTATATTATTAGTATATTTTTAAATTATTATTTATAAATTAAATTATATAAATGTAATTATTATATTATTAGTATATTTTTAAATTATTATTTATTAATTAAATTATATAAATGTAATTATTATATTATTAGTATATATTTAAATTATTATTTATAAATTAAATTATCTAAGATAAATTATTATATTATTTTTATATTTTTAAATTATTATTTATTAATTAAATAATATAAATTGCATTTTTATATTATTATTATATATTTAAATTATTATTTATAAATTAAATTATATAAATGTAATTATTATATTATTTTTATATTTTTAAATTATTATTTATAAATTAAATTACATAAATTTAATTATTAACAAATTTATTATTATTATTATCTTATCTTAATCTATTATTATTATTATTATTTTATTATTATTATATTATTAAAAAATTTAAATAATTTATAATTACACTTTCAAGTTTTAATATAACATTTAAATACATTTAATCGATAAAAAATTATTTTACAAATATTTAAAAACAAATTAAATAAATAATTTTTAAATAACATATTGAAAATATTATATAAAAAAAAAATTATTTTTAATAAATCAAAAAGTACTGTAGAAATTTACAATTTTTGTTTCCATTTTATTTGTTCGAAAGTTTTAAATATATTCAAGAAAATTAATTAAAAAATAAACACAAAATGTTTTTAATATATATTTTTCATACAAAAATATTCCTTAGAATAAAAATTATTGAAGTTGTTTTATATATAAAACGATAATAACTTATCCCTGAAATCTTAGAAATGTTCTAATAAAGTACCTAGTAGTAGAATTTATAGTATCCTAGGGATACATTCTAGTATTTGATGGAATAAGAGAAAAAAATATATAGAGAATTAGACAAAGAAGTGACTATATACGAAATGGTTCAACTTTATGACTAGGGATATTTTATTTCTTCTCTTTATCCTTTTTTTTTATTTTCTTTCTCTCTAAAAAACGACTGCAATGCAGATGTTATAAAATTTACGCATCCGGTATAAAATCGTATACGCTATCAGGCTTAACTGTATATATATATATATATATATATATACGTATATAGATGAATTTCCTCTTAATAAAACGAGCTTTGGGAATGATACGACAGAGAAATACTTTTGACATTTCGAATTACATGAAACTTCATCCATGAAACTAACATTTTCATCGACCTATCGTATAAAATAAATATATTTCGTGATATACAATATCAAGTAAAGTATTCAATCATTTTATACATGTGTATCGTTACATGAGGCATTCATATACAGGGTGATTCACTAGCACTTGTCACCTAAATAATTCCAAAAGTATAAAAGTACCATAAAAGTTGATAATAAAAAAAGTTGCATGAAAAATTCACGATTACAATTTGACATTAGTATTTTTTTGACTAGGTTGAGCCATTTTCGAGATTTATTGATTAACTTTGTTTTTTTAAATACAATGTTATATTTTAATACTTATTTTCGGATAGCGGCTGTCAAGACGAATCCAATGATGTGTAACATTAATATTTTTAAAGATCAACGAAGGTTCGGATTGGCGAACAAGCTGGCCACAATACAGTTTTTTCTCGTCATGGTTGCGTCAGGGTTGTGTCAGGGTTACGTCATGCTTTAGTTGTTTCAACAACTTGGTTGAATTACTAAATGGACTAATTGGTCATTGTCAGGTTTTGTATTTAATGTTGCACGTCATTGGATTTGTTTTGTCAACCACTATCCGAAAATAAGTATTTAAATATAACATTGTATTTAAAAAAAAACAAAGTTGACCAATAAATATAAAAAATGACTCAATCTAAGAAAAAAAAATACTAATATCAAATTGTAATCCTGAATTTTTCATGCAACTTTGTTTTTTCATTCGCTTTTATGGTACTATCATACTTTCGGAGGTATTTTGATGGCAAGAATTTATGAATCACCCTGTATATTACGATTGATTTGTAAATAATATCAACGCGCTTTTAAATTTATTTTTATGTATATTCAATATAAAAATAATATTATTAAAAATGTTTATTTTTAATGTTAATTCATGCATGTGATTGTATTAATGTAAAAAGTGAATTTCAATTGTTTTATAAATATCGAAAATATGTGTCAAATATTTCATTGTAAAATTTTCATACAATTTTATAATAATATTATAATATTATTATAATAATTTATAATATATAATAATTAATATAATATTTTATAATAATAAAATAAATTCATTTTTTTTTTAATTACAAATCTTTAATTTAAGATTTGTATTAGTTATGTATATATTTTATATCAAAAAAAATAAATAATAATAATAATAAAAGTATATCTATATTGAAATTAACAAATAGATATTTTCAATTCAACATTTTAAATAAACATTATATTAATATTAAAAAAAAAATATTTAAAATTGTTTAACTAATGGTATTAATTATTTCAACATTAAAAACGTAAATATAATAAAACATAAATCAATAAATACTATTTTTATAAACTACATTATCATATAAGATATTTTTTCAATTTTAAATGTTTAACCAAACATTGTATTATCTATAAAAAAATATTAAAAATTGTTTAACTAATATTATCCAATATTTAAACATTAAAAACCTAAATATAATAAAACATAAATCAATAAATACTATTTTTATAAACTACATTATCATATAAGATATTTTTTTAATTTTAAATGTTTAACCAAACATTGTATTATCTATAAAAAATATTAAAAATTGTTTAACTAATATTATCCAATATTTCAACATTTCAAACCTAAATATACTAAAATATAAATCAATAAATATTATTGTTACAAATTACCTTATCAATACTATGTTTTTGATCGAAATGATGCATATGAGAATAATTAATCAAATTAAATGATTATAGCATATATATAATTTATAATAATAATGAAATTTTGTTCCTGTTGTGGTATACAACTCACGTGCAAAACCACGGGGTTTTACGGGTTCATCGAGTTACTAGGAAATTGTGTAGCTCGATCGATAATAAGGGAAAACTATACTTGGACATTGGTAAAGGAATAAAAGGAAAAAGTAAAGTAAAGTAAAGTAAAGTAAAGTAAAGTAAAGAAAATAAAAGTACAGAGATATACCAGGTGTCACGATAATATAGAGAAAGAGTAGTATAGTAGTGCATAGAATATAGACGAGGACATATGATCGAGGCTAGTTTCTTCCATTGTAATCTAAGTAGTGTTCAATTTTATCGAACTAGACCCACTAACCGCGACACACGTTTTTCTAAATCGATTTTATATCCAACTTATAAACATTTTCCTCTATCTGTGTGTGTATACTTTTGTGTTTGTGCGTTTAAGTTTCTTTAATATATTAATAAATTTGAAATGAAACATTTGAAGTATCAATTGATAATTGAACACATGAAGTATCATTGAATTTTGAAATTGAAATTTACAAATTTACTTTCAATGAAAAAATGAATTTTACTTTGAATCACTTTGAATGAGTTTATTCATAATTATGCATACAAATTTATAATATTGTATATTTAATGATGTACGTATTAGCTTAGGGTTCTGACCCATGTACAAATTTCATTTGGAATATCTGATGAAGTAGGATAAATAATCTATTGGAGTATGAAGTATTATAGATGATTATTTTTATGAATTTAATTGAATTACTTTGTGAATCTTCATTACTAACCTGTGCATACAAATTTACAATATTGTATATGATATATTGTATATTTAATCATGTAGGTGTTAGCTTAGGGTTAAAAATAACAATTTAGATACTTGATAAAGTAGGATAAATAATCTATTTAATTATGAAGTATTACAGATGATTATTTTTATAAATTCAATTGAATTACTTTGTGCATCTTCATTACTAACCTGTCCCTACAACTTACAATATTGTATATTGTATATTGTATATTTCATCATGTAGATGTTATCTTAGGATTAGAAATATCAATTAGGATACCTCTGATAAAGTAGGACAAATAATCTACATTTCTAAAATACTATTATATATGATCATTTTTATGAATTCAATTAAATTACTTTGTGCATCTTCATTACTAACCTGTCCACACAATTTACAATATTGTATATTGTATATTGTATATTTTATTGTGTACGTGTTAGCTTAGGTTTAGAAATATTAACTGGGATACCTGATAAAGTAGGATAAATGATCTACATTTTAAAAATACTATATAATTATTCTTACAAATTCAATTAAATAATAAATAATAAAATAGCTCCATGTTATTCAATTGAATAACATATACTTATATATGTTAGTATTATTAGTATTACTTTAAAAGTATATAGTTATATATTTTCATTGACAAATTGTGCAAACAAATTAACAACATTCCATTTATTTAAATAAACAATAATTATTAAAACAATATCTTTATTTATACTATATATATACTTAACATATATACTTAAGATAGAATTACATATTTTTGTTTCAAATATAAATACTATTGAATAACATATACTTATATATGTTAGTATTACTATTATTAGTGGTGGTGGTGGGTATTAGTTTATAAATAAAATTTAAAAGTAAATAAATAATATTAATTAAAAAAACCCCAATCTTCTATATATATATTAAACATATATACTTAAGATAGAATCATATGTTTTTGTTTCAGATTGAAATACTAAACACATCACAGTTTGAGTGGATTGGTTTCCTTGTGGTTGGGTCTTTTGATAAAAGAGTAAGACCTAAAATTCCCTGGTAAAAAAAGAAAAGAGAAAAAAAAGAGAAAACCAAAATAAAACAAAACAGAACACAAAAGATTTACTTCCAAGTTGGAGAGAATTGATTGATTTTGGTGATAACGGGGGTTATGGTCTCAGGTGCGACGGCGGGGCGATGACGCTCTATCACCGTCCACCGTCATCACCAGGAGTCCCTAAGGACTCACCACCCAGCTTCCTAAACCTAAACCTAATCCCAGATCCAATCCCGATCCAACCAATAATCTTCAGAACAAGGACAACCTCCTATCGTCTATCCCGTCGATCGACAAGGACGACGACGACGAGGAGGAGGAGGACTACGAAGAGAACAAAGACGAGGACGAGGACAAAAACAAGAAGGATTAACACCTGGGGAAAGAGTATTCAAACAAAAAGATACCTCAACGGCAAGCTGTTTAGGTGTTTCTTAACGAAAACAAGGTATGAGGGATCGTCCTCATCGTTATCGGGAACACGGACAGGCCATGCCCCTCGAGGAAGTCCAAGGATTGTTACTTCCACCCTCAAGAACAGGTTTGTTTTCTTGTTTTCTCTCTTTTTTTTTTTTTTTGATTAAACAATTGGAAACAAAATAATTTGGTTGTGGATAATATAACCTCAAAAACTGGTTTGTTTTATTTTTTATTTAATTTAGGCTTAAACAATTGGATAAAAATAATTTTTTTGGTTATAAATAAACCTTCAAAAACACGTTTGTTTTTTTTTGTTTTATTTAATTCAAGTTTAAATAATTGGAATAAAAAAATTATTAGATTGGGGATAATAAATATTGTTGATTATTATATTATTACGTTTTTTATTCGATTATATTTTTTTTTATTGGTATACAAATTTAGATAATATTTTAAATTTGTTTTTGTGTCCTTCAATGAAGACTTATGGTTCAGATCGTTATTCGTTACTTAAATGGATATTTACTGGGGTGGTTTTATTTTTAAAAGGTTGAATCGTCATTTATTTAATGTGTTTTTGTTTTTAACACATTTGAAAATTAGTTATTTATCATTATGAGTGTTTTGGTTGATAACATGTTAATGTGGACGAATTTGTACGTTTTAGATTTGTTTAATTTTAGATAAGGTATTAATAATACTATCTGTTTGGATTTACGTTTGCATCCACAATATCGTTCTGATATAATTCGGACAACAAGAAACCTATAACTGTGTTCGTAACTCTTATCTATTTCAAATCCCTATAGTTTTGACAAGAAGATAACTTAATACTCATGTACAAATATTTGACAGTACGTTTAACACACAAAAAAAAGTATAACCAACACCATTGTATTACAGAATACACATAGTTATAAACAATATTAATAAATACAAAATTAAATAATAATTTTCAAACTGTCATTAAACTGAAGTAAAATTTAATAAATATTAATTTTACAGTTATTAAAAATGATATTGTTTAAATTGTGTTAAAATTATATATTATTATTCATATTACAATTACAAATTAATTTACATAATTTTTTAAATAACTTAACATTAACTAATTTAGCAAATTTTCAAACTAAATAAAATTGTTAATCCCCCTACTTAAAAAAAAATCAAATTAAAAGATAAATTAATTTCAATATAATTTTAAATAACTTAACATTAGCAAAACTTAGGAAATTTTTAAACTAAATAAAAATGTTAACCCCTTCCTATAAAAAAAAAAAAACCAAATGAAAAGATAAATTTTTAAATAGAAATAAATTTGAAAATAATTTCAAATAATTTAACATTGTTTCTAACCTCAAAAAAATAACACACTAGTTTTATTATTACATCGTTAGGATTAGTTTAATGATAGTTTAAATATATTCGATAGAAATCTAATATACCTATTAATATCATTGGATAGTTTCATTGTTGTTATGTTGTCATGATTGCCTGGAGGTATCAGTTTAATTAGCTCTGTACGTAAATGCACGTGTGTCTCATTACAGTGTTACATGGTCTACTTGAATGCTGTATAAGCATACTACAAATGTCGAATAGGTAAACACTAACAACAAGATGTTACTTGTGGTGGTAGTTGTAGTGGTAGTGGGGTGAAAGGGAGAGGGTAAAGGGTCTCTTTTGAAGAACTGGGTCATTCAAAAGTTTTTATCTTAAATGAGAATTTTGTACACTGGTTGTTTTTATTGTTGTTGTGTTGTGTGTTGCATCTTAAAAGAACTAGAAAAACAAAAAGTAACTATACTCATTTTGATGATTTTTATACGTTTCCTGTATGTGTGTTGATACTTTTATAAATTAAACAATTATTAAATAATTATTAGACAAATAATCAAACAATTAACCAAACAATGTAATATTTGTTTTAAGAAATTTTGGAAATTCTTTTTAAGAGAACAAACTTTTTGTCGTTGACGTTGTATTATTTTTCTTTTTTTTTAAAATACCTGTGACATAACCTACGTGTATATATATATATATAGTATTATATTTTAGAATGACCAACTTCCCCCCACGTTGACATTTTCTAGAAAATCCCTAGCGGAAACAATGAATACTTTATTTAATACCATCACTGTCCAGTGAATCAAATCCAGGTCAAGATAATCCTTCACTTTTCTACTAGAATTCTAGGATTATTTACTAACTAGTTCGAACAATTTGTTACTAAATCTTCACAATTTATTTATTTATTTATTTTACTTTACGTAGGAAATTTAACTATTGTTGTAATATTTTGTAATTGACAACTAAACTTAAACTTGTCACTTTTTATTCATTTTGCAATCTTTTTTCTTCTTTTCTTTTCCCCCACTTCAAATTTTGGGCCTTGTTTACCAAATGATAGTATAGTAATATTAGTATTATTATTATATTATATATTATTATTACTAATAATAATTAATAGTATTTGGTTGGCAACTAAGTGATTGCAAATTTTGTCGATAGATGGCTTTTTAAAATCAGCAATGATTTATTTGCTAACCTAATATTATAATAGTAATAATAATAATTTTAATATTAGTATAAATTTAATTTATTATTATTATTAATAATAATAATAATATTAGTAATATTATTATTCTTAAAAATAATAATTAATATAATAATTAAATATAATAATTATTATTATCATTATAGAATTATTACTACTTAATATATACATTATTATTATTAAATAAAATTATTAATAATTATTATACTTCCTACCAATGTTGATATCAAAAGTTCAAGTTCTTCTTTGAATTCTTTACACGCAGAATGAAAAACTTTTCGTGCGTCATCGGTACTTTTGTTTAACGATTCATGACTCGAACATGAATCACTATGAATTTTTATACCATCCTACTATTTTTACTTATCTCTACAAAATCATTATTAAATAAATAAATAAATAAATAATAGAATAATACATCAAAAGTTGCAAATAAATTTTCTCTCAATTAACCCATCACCCCGTTCGACCTTTTTTATTATACATTATACATAAAAACCCTCTAATTGCAATAACTCGTTTGCCACAGATTGAAAAATCTTGAATAAATTTTCTTAAAGGGTCTCACATTATTTTCTTCCCTTTTTCTGTTTTTCCCTTCCATTTCTTTTTAACATTCGAAAATCGATTTGATTCTTGCATTTTTGCATCGAATTATCTTCTTCTACTTTTTTTTTTTTTTTTTTTTTCTTTCTTTTCTTTTCTTTTCTTTGTCGATGAACGAACGAATACAAATGATCCCTTCAACCCTTGTTCCTTTGATCCAACGTGGTACGATTTTAAACGGATTCAATTTAAGCTCGGTTTACCCTGGAGAAAAGTGAACGCTTGAAAATAAGGGATATGGAAGTGTACGAGGGTGTACGGGGGTGTACGGGGGTGTACGGGGGAAGAAGAGAAGAAGGAAAAGGGGTGAACAGAAGAAGGAAGGGTGCCTTGAGAAAATGACACCGAGGTTAATTATCACTTAGTAATAATATCGTCGAGAAGTGCCGATGATCCCTTGCCCTTATTTAGACGAAACCCCCGACGCAAACCCTTTTTAGAAATAATTTACAATTTTCAATTTTACATTTTATTTTTTATTCAATTTCAATTAAAGACCGATCGACCGACCGACCGACACACCATCCCTTTTCTTCAAATGAATAAAATTAAAATCAAATATTTATTCAATTTTTTTTTCATTATTTACGTTTATAACAACGTTTAATAATATTATCTTTTGTTTATATTTTTTTATTTATAATTAATTAAATAATATATTTTATTAATATATTTTCTATATTTTTATTTATAAAAAAGAAAAGAATTTAGAATAGTAAATAAAATATTTAATTGAAAAGAATGTATTATAAAAATTTAGTTTTAACTTTTTGTTGTACTTGAGTTTTTTTTTTTTAAGGTGTAACATTTAAACTAGGTAAACAACTGAATTATTTATAATTTGTATCATGAATATAAATAATAAAAATTAAAATAATTAATAAAAAAATTAATTAATTAAGAAAACATATAATAAAATATATAATGTAAATTATTTATAATATTAATATATATAATAAAATATATTATATCAATTATATAATCTTAATGTATAATAAAACATATTATAAATAATAAATATAATAATAATATATATTATATAATATTAAACATAATGTTATAAAATATTATATTTTTAATAATATTAAATTTTTTTTATATAAAACTATATAATATTATAATATATATATATATAATTATTCATAATAAATATTATATATAAATATTATATAGTATATAATATATAAAATATTCATATATGCATGTATATATATATATATATTTTTTGGCATTTATTGTCAATTATGTGATTGATGTTTTTAGAGTATGAAAAATCGTGAAATTATTAGATCTTGTTATGTTCTATGACAGGTAACCGGGGACCTGTTAATGCAACGATTGTACAGGTGGGAAGGGGAAATGGAGGGGGTGCTGGAGATGCCGGAAGTGATTTATTGAGATTGGAACCACCATCGGATTTAAGGCCTGCACCATCACCCCTTTCCGATACCAGTGCCACCTTACAGTCTGACAACAATGACACCTTTACTGGAGGTAAACATTTCAACCCTTCATTTTTTTTCTTTTTTTATCTTATCTTATATAATTTAGCTGATACAATCAACGAAAATTGAAAAAAAATTAAAAAAAAAAAAAAACAGATTATCTGAATTTAACTTATAATTATTATTTAATTCAATTATTCTATTATTTTAACATTTTTTATTGTTTTTTTTTTTTTTTATATTTTATATAATATTGTCCAAATTATTTAATTAATAAATCCGTAATTTATATATATATATGATATGTTTATTTAATTATATATTTTTTATATATTTTATTTTTTTATTTATTTTCTATTTTTATATATTTAATATTTCTACATTGCTTTTATTTTTATATATTTTATATTTTTATATTTTTATATATTTTATATTTTCATATATTTAATTATTATTTACATATATGTGATATATATTTTTTTTTGTAGAAAATTTATATAAAAGCTTTTAAAGATATTTATTTTAAAAAATTATACAAGGCTTATTAAAACACACTTATTATAAATTTATAAATTAATTTTACAATTCAATAATAATTTCAAATATTTCCCAAATTATAATATTTCATGAAAAAAGTCCTCAATTTATTTATATCATATTATTTTTCTATTTTTTTTTATTTTTTTTATATGATCGATAAAAAAAATGCAATCACCTATTATTTTCTATTTCATTTTTCTTTTCTCATTTTGTTTTTTTATTTTTCTATTATTGTCGTCAACGATATTTTTCTAATTTCGATCTAATTCCAAACGAATCGAACGGACTTCTAGGAAAAGGTTTTTCGATTAATCTTCTTTGCTATACTACTATTTCAACTAGTATGTCATTTATAAATATTCAAGTACCTACGATATTATTATCGAAGATAATACTCGTTTGAAGGGTTGGGGGAGGGGGTGGTGAGTTTCTTCTTGATAACGATTATTGGATATAGATGTATATTTTTTTTATTGATATCAGTCATTTTGTCAACGATACATCTTTGAAACAAAATACATAAAAATGTACTATTAATAATAATAAATAAATTATTATTAATTTATTAATAATACTTACTAATTTATTTAATTTATCGTACAGATTAATTTAATTAATATAATTTAATTATTATAATAAAAAAGAAAAGAAAATACTTACTAATTTATTTAATTTATTTTTTATTTACTATTACTATACTTATCACTATATATTACTATATTTATTATTTTTTAAATTTATTTTTTACTCAATATTATTATACTTATTACTATATATTATTATACCCACCCAATGTTACTATATTTTTACTATTTTTTAAATTTATTTTTTACTTACTATTATTATATTTGTTGCTATAGATTACTATACTTAATATTACCATACTTACTATTTTTTGAGTTTTTTTTTTTATTTCTTATTACTATATTTATTATTATATATTACTATACTTAATATTACCATACTTTCTATTTATTTAAATTTATTTTTTATTTACTATTACTATATTTATTACTATTAGGTCGAATCATAAATAACTTCCGTTTTTTATGAGACAAAAAATGGTGTTTCTGCGACTGATAAGTGTAAGACACCTTTCATAAAGTTTTTTTTGCATTCTTTGCAATTGTTCAACGTATCTATTGGATTTTGTTACAATATTTCCTTTAAAAGGTTCATCAAAGTCATCAAAAAAAAAAAAAATACGTCCTACACTCGGTTCATCTTTTAAGATCGTATCTCCAGAACGGAATTTTACAAACCAATTTCTAACTGCCCTATCAGTTATCAGTCAGTCCTGTACCGTATACACTGCATATTTTTTCAGCTGCCACTTTAGTGCTGTTACATTGTTTAAATTCTTAAAGCATTACATGTCGAATATGCACTTTTTACTATCACATTTCAGTGGTTAAGAAAAATGGTTAAATGTAACATTGACTGCATACAAAAGTTAACAGAAGACTAACTGAATTCTTATCTATATAGTGATATTGAAAATCCGTTTGTTTCGGTGACTTATAGTAGGTAAATACGAAAAATAGATTCTACACAGTTGCATCGGAAGTTACTTATGACTCTCGACCTAATATATATATTACTATATTTAATATTACCATACTTTTTATTTTTTTACTTATTATTACTATATTTATTACTAAATATTACTTTACTTAATATTACTTTATACATACTTACTATTTTTTTAATTTTTATTCTTTACTTACTATTACTGTATTTATTTCTATATATTACTATACTTACTATTAACATACTTGCTATTCTTTTTTAATTTGTTTAAATATATAAATATAATTTATTTAATTAAATATATATATATATATATAATTATCAACAAAAAAGAATAAAAGGAAGTAACATATTTTGCAAATATATCAAACACTTTTATATTTATTTAATGATACAATCAACGATACTAAAAATGATTACAGTTGTACACTAGGATTGGTATAATTGTCATTTTAATTTTAAACAGTTATATGATATTACGATTATTATTATTATTATTATTATTATTATTATTATTGTTATTGTTACGATTGTATTCTTTGTATATTCTCGTTTTCATTATTACCATCATATCGACGTTAAAATGAAGAATACATCTAAAAAGTATATTAGTATACGTCTATACGTATAATTACGTAATAGAAAGATTATTTTGACGAGTTGGAAAGTAAGCCAGTGAGCACACACGGTCAACCAATACTAACTTATCGATAATTGGATTTCCTATCGTTGTCTCTGATGTCCACTGTGTATTGTTCGATCAGTTGTCAATCGGTTCTTACAACTTGTGTTTTCCGTAATATTATTTTTTATCATTGTACTACGGTTGTGACAAATTTAGAAAAGAAAACAAAAAGATAAAAAAAAAAAAAAGAAAAAAAAAGAACAAGAAGAAAAGAAAGACAAATATTTATTTATTATTTAAAATTTTATTTCTTTGGAGGGTTTTTTTTTTTTTTTAATTTATTTTATTTCAACTTTTTTTCATTTAATTATTTTTTTTTTATTATAACTATATATAAAAATATATTATTTATTATTTTTTATTAGATTATTTTATTATTATTTTATTTTTCATTATTTTATATTATTATTTTTCATTTTGTTATTATTTCATTTTACTTCATTATATTTTATTTATTATTATTTTATATTATTAATATTATCATTTTATTTCTGTGTGTGTTTTTTTATTCGTCCTATCTGAACTTTTTTCTTTTTTTATTTAATTCTTTATCATACGAATACTTATTGTTTTATTTATTTATTTATTAATTTTCTTTTTTTTCATATAAGAAATTATTCCAAGAAGAAAGAAATATAATAAATGGAAGATATAACATTGAAGATTATTTTAATCGTGAATTTTGTTAATCAACGTCGCATAATATGCGATCCAACGTTAAAAATAGATCGTCGTTTGTGATTGAATACGAAAATGATGGGAACAATAATAATAGGAATACCGGAAGACGTACGAATTTCTATAGAAATTCTAGTATTAGGAAGAAAACTGGAACCACAGAAAATATAAGTATCATTTATCCAATTGAAATAAAATCATTTTCTAATATCATATTACATATCTGCCCATAATTATGAAAGGAGATTTAATTGTAAGACAAAATTTAAAAAAACATGAAGTTTATCAGTTATTTCACATCACATTATTTTAAACTAAATAAAATCAATGTAATTCTCACGATAATGTAAAAAATCAATCGTTAAATAATGTTTGTTGTTTTAATATTATAAAGAATTCATTAATTTGTTCAAATATAATTTTAAAAATACTTTGAAACATATGAAATATATGGCTTAAATCATTTTCATAATTATGGGGACATATATCATTTTGAAAAGCAACAACGAGCAATATAATTTTTGAAATGTTTTCATTAAAGCAAACAAAATTCTTCATATCTTCGAATTAAATTCATTCGAATTCAAATGTCTTAAAAGTTGGCATCGTAATATTCGTAAAGTTCGTGAATATAACTTGTGCCTTAAATTATTCCAACCCTTTTAAATACTTCAATCTTAAAATGAGAATATAATTCGAGTCTTATAATATTATTTTGTAACAGATGGTATATTAAAGAACTAGAAAAAAAAACTAAAAAAAAAAACAAAAAGAAAAAGAAACAAAAAAAAATATATATTCCTAAGAAACAAAAATAGTAAAAAAAGTTCGAACAGTTGTACGAACTTTATTATTTTTTTTTTTATACTTTTGCAAATTAATCTAAAGTGAAGGTAAAAGTATGAAACAAACTAAGCATTCGATAGTTTATTTAGTTTAAAAAAAAAAAAAAGCAGCAAACAATATATTCCTAAAATAACAAAAAACCGTAAAAAAAGTTTCAACTGTTTTACTAAATTTCCTTTTATTTTTAGTATTTTTTATTTTTATACTTTTAAAAATTGATTCAAAGTTAAGGTAAAAGTATGATAAACGAAATATTTGAAAGTTTATTTCGTATAAAAGAAAGAAAAAAATAAGACAAATATATTCTTAAAAAATATCCTAAAAAAAGTTTGAACGATTGCATTAGTTTCCTTTTTATTCTATTTTTTTTTTTTTATTGTTATACTTTTGTAAATTAATTCAAAGTGTATGGTAAAAGTATGTTTGGTAGTTTATTTAGTATAGAAAAAAAAAAAAAATAAAAGATATATTCTTGAAAAAAAAAAAAAAAAAGAAAAACCGTAGAAACTGTTTGAATGGTTGCACTAATTTTCTTTTCATATATTTTTTTTTATTTTAATACTTTTCCAAATTAATTTCAAGTAAAGCTAAAAGTATGACAAAATATTTCATAATTCTTATATTTACTGACTTTTGCAAATTAATTCAAAGTAAAGGTAAAAGTATGACACAAGCTAAATATTCGATAGTTCAAAAAAAAAAAAAAAAAAAAAAAGAACCAGTTGCAATTTATTTTCTAACGTTGACGTTTTATTAGCATTGCAAATTTGCCTTCTTGATAAAATTGTCATTCAACTTGAATTGGAGGGTAAGTGGGGGTTGTGCAAAGGATAAGAGGAGAGAATAATGTATTCTTTGTAAAGAAAAAAAAAATGACGTTGAGAAGTCAAGAAAAGAATAAAAAAAGAAAAAAGAAGAAGAAGAAGAAGAGAATAAGGAAGAAAACAAAAGAAGGGTCGTAGTTTTACTACCCCCTTCGCATAAACACTTTCAAGGCTAAGTTATAGGTTATTTGAGGGAAACCATAAAGTAATAAACGACTCCATTTTTGAACTCTCGTATCTTCGATCCCCCTTTCATTTTTCTTTTTATTTTTCAGTTCATCGTTTGACACTTAATAATACTAACCCACCCCCACCCCTCCTATACTATTACCCTTTAACTTTATCTATCCCTTGTATAGGGAGTTCACTTTTATCTTCGGTTTTATGAAAACCTCAACGACGTGAGATGAAATAAAAAAAAAAGACAGAAAATAAAAAGATTGAAATGTTTCAACTTGATATGTTGAATGATTGAAAAATAATTGAAATATTAATTGAATTAAATCTTGTATATTGAACACACACAAACACACATACACAGAAATACACAGACAATGTGTGTAAATATTAAACATGCATAATTGCATTTAATTTTTGTTATATTTTATATTTGAAATATTATAATTTATATTAATTATTATTTTATATGTTGAAATAATTATAAATATATTTAATATATTAAATACTATATATTTTTGTTATTTAATTTTATGTTTAACGTTTATTATAAATTAATTAAATTTATTTTAATTTTATATTAATATAAAATAAATATAAATTTAATTACTTTATACATAAAATAATTAAAAATATTAATTTAATATAAATATTTTATATTTTTAATTATTATTATTTTTATATTTATAACACGCATTTATTATAAATATTTAATATAATATATATAACTATATATTTTTATTTTTATGTTTAACATTTCAAGTAATATTTGAATTAACTTCTTTTTTGTATTTATTTTTATCTTCTAATTCGATGAATTTTGAAAATAAAAACAGAAAAACAAAATACAAGGTTGGAGTATTCGTAAAACACTAATTGTAATTTCACGATTTGTCAGGTGTCGATCCAAGGTTACTGTTGGGTGGCACTGGTACCGGAGGTGATCGTAACACGTGGGAGGGTCGTTATCACGTGAAGGAACATCGTCGTGCTGGAAAAGCAACCTTCCAGGGTCAAGTTTACAACTTTCTCGAACGTCCTACTGGCTGGAAGTGCTTCCTGTATCACTTCTCTGTGTGAGTAACTAATTATTCTTTTATTATCATTATAACAATTTTATTTCAAATATTCCAAATATTTTTCTGTTTTTATTTATAAATTAATCTTCACAGTAACAGTAATCCTAATAATTTTTTTAAAATGATTCTAATTTAAAATTTATTATATTTACAATTGAATATGGAAAAGAATCAATTCAATTATTATTTTATTAATATTATAATAATTCTATCTTAAATATTACAAATATTTTCCTTTTTTTTTTATTTACAAATTAATTGATCTACACTGTAATTTTAATAATTTTCTAAGTGTATCTTATTTAGAATTTAATATAAATATATATATTATATTTATAATTTTTTATATATATAAATTTAATATATAATATATAATTATTATATATAATTTAATTAATATATATATTAATTAATATATATAAATATTTCTTATTTATATTATATTAATTAATATAAATATATATATATATATATATATATATATATATATATATATATATATATATATATATATATAATAATACACGTAATAATGAGTATACATATATACAGTATAATAATATATATATATAGGGTGTCTCTATAAATTTAATTTCTAATCTACGAAAAGTAATTTCTCATCTTATTTCATAAATTATTGAAACACCGATTACTGCGAAATTCTGTTCGTCTATCTATCTGTCTGTCTGTCTGTCTGTTACTAACTGTCTCAAGAAAAATCTATCTTCGTTCTTATTTATTAATACAACGATTCTTCGTCAATTTTCTTCAATTATCGATTAACTTCGATTGAATTATTTATTATTAACGCTTCTTCTATATACGTATTATTTATTACAATTTTCTGATATCAATATTTTATTATTACATCATCGTTAATAATATATCATCATTATATATTTATTGATTTATTAATATATAAATAACAATATACCCTTTCAACCACTTCCACTTCCGTTTCATTTTTTGTTTTGTTTTTTCTACTCAACAGTACCGTTCATTAAATTCATACACACACACATATATATACATACATATATACACGTGTAAGCATATTTACGTGAATTATTGAACTTTGGTGTGAACCCTTTTGTTACCACCGACCCATATATAGAGCTGTTCGTGTAAAGTTACCCTAACTATTATACTAAACCCCATAAAAGGGGGAAAACTGTACTATCAGTGAATTTATATTGAATTATACTAAGGTTAGATATTAAATATTATTTATAATAGTATTATATATTGCACGTGCAGATATTATTTATTTCGTTTAACTTTGTAAATTAGAACTGAGGCTGCAAATAAACCAAATATGTGGTCACCGATAGAATTCAGAATGTGCGTAATATTGAAACTTTGATCGTCTGGGATAAAATTTTTGGAATGGGTCAGCAATTTTAAGTATTTATGATCAATCATAAATCAGACGAATGAAATATACGAAGAACTTAAGAAAAAAATCAATTTAGGCAATGTCAATAAATTACTCAGCACACGGTTGCTGTCTAGGCGCTTCAAAATCAGGATATACAGGACCATCCTACCGGTAGGTCCTTTATGGTACCGAAACATGGTCCACTTACGTTACAGGACCAAAAGAAATTGAAGCTTTTCGAAAATAAAGTTGTTCGTAAAATCTTCGGGTGCAAAAACGCGATGAGGAAACGGGTGAATGGAGAAAACCCCATAGTAGAAGTACACCGACTGTACAACAAACCGGACATCATTAACGTCGTAAAATCAAGCCGATTAAGATGGGCAGGTCACGTGGCGTACATGGGGGAGGATCAAACGGTGGATAAAATACTGGTCGGTATATCAACGGGAAAAGACCATTGGGTAGACCGAAACGTAGATGGGAGGACAATACTATTTCGGGATCTCAAAGAAGTGGGCTACGAAGACCACGAATGGACAGGGTCGTCGTTCAGGGACGAGAACACTGACGGGATTTGGTATTTGCTGCAATGAACTTTTGAGTTTCTAATGCCAATTAATAATAATAATAATAAGAATAATGAAAATATTAAAAATAATAAGAAACAATATTAAGATGAATAATAGAAAAGGTACAAATAAAAATCTGCTTGAAAATTTATATCTCAATAAATTATTCAAAATTATTTTACGTACCAATAATAATAATAACAATAATAATAATATATTTTCTATGGTTTTTATTTATTTTGTTTAATTTTTTAATTTACATTACATTAAATTTAATTTAATTTATAATATTATATGTGTGGTGTGTGAATGTTATTTATTTTGTTTAATTTTGTAAATTATATTTTTATTGAACACACGTGTATTTTATTATTTGACAAATACGATGTAGAATAAGAAGAAAAAAACAAGTTCCATTAGAAATATTGTAAGTTATGTTTCCCAGAATGGTTGGGTTGTAAGAAGGTGGGGATGATATGAGAGAGTGGTTGCTATCACAGTCAATTTAACTTTGTCATTTAAGTTAGTTCAACGTTATCGTGTTCTTGAACCCCCACACACGACAATAGAACTTGATAGATTTTGATAGAAAGGAACTAGAGAGAATTCTTGTTATTTACCGAATTGGATATATCTTCTAATAAAGTTCAAGTTAAATATCTTAGAAAATGATAGATTGTATACAATACCAGGCAAAAGTTTTCCCCTCAAAAAAAAACACCCCTTACGTATATTTAAATTATATGAAAACACAATAACATAAAACACGAATGTGTTTCCTTCCTAAGGATTCCTGTAGTTTATTTTTTTTTAATTATTTCTAGATATTCTAACACCTTTCCTACCCTCTTACATTTCTCGTAGAATTTTCAAAAATTAGTTATTAATTTTATGATTAAATTTTGCAATTTATATTAGATTTGTTTAATTAATATTGTATAAAACAAATTATGTTAACAAATTTGATTAAATTTATTTAATTATTTATAAAAATCAACCAACGATATCAGACTTTTGTTAGGAAGTGTATACGTTTGTGTAGAAGTGTGTATATGTATATATGTGTGTGTGTATCTGGGAAAGTAGAGAAATTGAAGTTAGGGGTGGTTTCGTACGTGTAACTTTTCGAATCGATTTATATCCATGTATCCACGTGGTACTCCTCGTGTTACTAAATCGTAAAAGCTCATCGACCATGAAAAACCTTCTTCTCTTTCTCCCCTTACCCTTATCATCAAGTATCTACGTGAGTGAAATTTCTACGGATAGATGGCAGTCTATATACGTGTGACTATCACTTGGTCTGATCAATATCCGACTTGTTTCACTTATCGGATGTACGTAACTAAAAACTTGTAGGAATCTGCTATATTTGTTAAAATAAATGTGACCTAATTAATAATATAAATAATATATATATATAAATTAATAATTTAATAAATAACAATATTATAATAATATTAATAATAATAATTGATAATTGATAATTAAATAAAATATACAAAAATAATATAAAAATAATAAGAGTGCAACATGTATATTAATTTTTATTATATGAATTATATAATAATATTATTAATAATAATTGTTAATTAATAAAACATAAGAATAATATAATAAAATAATAATATAGTATAATATATATTAATTTTTATAATATAAATTTTATAATAATCTAATATATATATATATATATATATATATATATATATATATAATAACTTTTATAATATGAATTTTATATTAATACTAAAAAAATAAATTATAATATTTATATAATGTTTTAATTTATTAATTATTATTATTATTATATTATATTAATAAAAATAAATAAATAAATAAATAAATATAAAATTGGTGTACATAATGTGTTAAATAAAACAAAACTTAATTTAAATTTTCGATTTATTTCATATAATTGATTTTAATTAATACTGTAAAAAAGTATCTTTATTTAAATTACTCGTACTGTATTTTAATGATACGTGACTGTAATTTATTATTGTTGATATCATCATCAATTTTAAATTCGCATTTATAATACACCATTTAACAAATTTGTTCGTCTTCATGCTCGATTTTTGTTTTCGTTTTATTTCAACATCGACAAAATTAGAAATTAGAAACCTTGAAACAATGTAAAATAATTCTTGTAACCTTAACGTTCGTTAAAATTCTTAGAAAAAGATTTGCATTTAACGTAGATAACCAAGAATTTCTACGTAAACGTAGGAAGCCACCACTTTTGTTTCTTGTGAAGGGGAAGGAAGGAGCTTTGGGGGTTGTTGGATGAGTTGGTTGGATTTTCTTTTTTTTCTTCTTTTCTTTTTTTTTTTTTTTGGGATTATTTTTACATGTAAAAATGTTTCCGTGGAAATCCTGATTAATCCGCCGATCAAAATGTTTCTCACGCGAAGCTCTTTCTCTCGTGAAATTCAACTTCCGGTTGGGAAAATTCCAACAGCTATCCTACTTTTCTTGGTATATCAACACACACACACACATATACTAACAACACATAATTCGTAACACATACACACATCTAATAACAACACGTAATTCGTAAAACACATGTGTGTATATACATATATATAGATAGATATATGTGTTAAAAACGTATGGATATGTATGTGTGTTTTCATTTGTACCGAGACCATATAGCATGATCTAATTTAAATAATTTGAATAACTTTGCACGCCATCCCTATGTAAAATCTTGGAATAACAACACAACTATCAACTTATTTGACACTTCCGAAATAAAAATCTTGAATGAAGATCTAAGCGAGTATGTGAACGTTTTATCAATCATGTATTTTTATTTTTAACTACTCGAATAAGTGATATTAAAAAAAAAAAAAAAAAAAAAAAAACAGAAAAAAGAAAGAACCAAAACAAAAAATAATAATAATAATAATAAAAAAGTTTGATAATTCATATGAATATTTATATCGCAAATGTGTGTATGTGTATATAATAATAATTAACATAAATAATAAAAATCGTGCAAACAGTTGAAATGAAAACATACATTTTGTACAAAATTTAAAAGTCATATTTTGTATTGTAAATAAAAAAAGAAATATATTTATTATATTTATAATGATTGTTTATATGTTAGATAGATAATTCATGATTAAATTATATTATGTAAATTAATTTATATTTACGTTGATTAAAAAGATTATGTTGTACAAATTCGAAACATAAATTTTGTACAAATTCAAAACACAAATTTTGTACAAAATTCAAAAGTAATATTTTGTATTATAAATAAATAAAAACAGAAATATATTTATCATAATTATAATAATTGTTCATATTAGATACATATAGTAATACATAATTAAATCATATTATGTAAATGAATTTATGCTTACATTGATTAGAGGTTCGATTGATTGAGAATACATTTACTCAACAAACTTATTTACATGTATAGATCTTATTAATCAGTTAATTATACATTAATTGTGTTGATATAACTTCACTTGAATGTATATATTAAAATCATAATAAATAAATAAATAAATAAATAATAATAATATTAAATATAAAACACAAAGCATATACGTATACGTGTAATTAAAATATAATTTAAAACAAAATCTATGAGTTTTTGTTGATCAAAGTTTGAGTGTTTTATTTATTTATTTTTTTTTTTTAAATTAATATACAGTAATAAATAAGTAATAACAATAATAATAATTAATAAAAAACCCTAATAAAAAGATAAATATTTATTAAAATATTATTAATAAATAAACCTAATAAAAAATAAATACTTGTTCAAATATATTAACAAGCAACCCTAATAAAAAATAAATATTTAATAAAAAATATATTAAAATATATAAAAAAAATTATTTATTAAAATCTATACAAAACAAATACTTTTTATTCATGATAAATCATCCTCATCATAATTACCATAATTTCATTATTATTATTATACAAATTTATTAAAAACGTATATATATATATATATATATACATAAAAAAAAATAAAATAAAATTAATAATTTATTTATAATAATATAAATGAAAATGAAACTTCTTAAAGAAACACGTAAGATTGGGAAATAAAATTTGATTGATGGACAAAAAGTGATTGACAGACTGACGTATGAAAATTTTGATTAGATTGATGAAAAAATAAATGAATGAATAAATGAATGAATAAATGAATGAATGAATGAATGAATGAATGAATATTTGATTGATTAGTTGGATAAAGTAAAGATACTTTGAAAAAACCATTGATAATGATTCTCACACATTTTTTGTTGTCTCTAACACCACACATCAATACGCATTGTACTTCATTTTTATTATTATTTTTTCTTCTCTCTCTCTTTCTTCTACTTACCCTCTACCCCCTTTTCTATATTTCTTTGCAAATCTTTTCCCTATTCCGTGCATATTTTTTTTTTCATAATTTTTCCTTTTTTCTTTTTCCAATCCCTTATATGTATTGTAGTCTATCTGGGTTCTGTAACCTACTTCTTTTCAAGGTGCCACATCTAAAGAACGAAAGAGAAAAAGAAAAGAAAAGACAAAAAATAAAAAAAAAGACAAAAATTAGAAAAATAGAAAAAGCAAAAAAAAAAAAAAAAAAGAAAAGGGTTTCGCGTGAAAAAAAAAGCAAAAACAAAAAAAAAAAGAAAACAAAAAACTGCAACGTTGTGTACTTTTGAATAAATCGCGAAAAAATTTATTCACTCGACAAACAAAAATGCAGAATGCAAAATAAAAAATAAAATAGAAAAAAAAATATATATATATATATATATATATGAAAGAAATAGAGAGATTGGATAAAAGGAATAGAAAATGCAATTGTTGTTGTTGGTTGTTCCTTTTTCTTCAACGTCAAACATCGTTTAACTGGACGATCTAGGGGGGATTCACTTTTAAAATGGATTTTCGTTTTGTATCGACGGAAAACGTTTTTGCGGTTAGCCTTCACTTTCTAATCAATCATTCGTTTAGCTTTTCTTTTTTGTCTATTCCCATATATATATACATGAATATATATACAGTGGATGTAGAAAGTATTCGTACACCGATCAATTTGAAATAAAATATTTTGAAATTGTAGTTTATTAACTGATTTTTTATAAACAATGATTTTTATAAATATTCTTGAAAGTTTCTACATTAGATGTGATGAAATTAAAAAAAAAAAAAATACTTTTTTTTTGAATAAATTAAAACATTGATAATGAAAACAAATTGTTGTATAAGAGGTAAAAGGACTGGAGGAGTGGAGGGAGTGGGGAAGAAATTGAGAAAATGTTTTTAAATGTTAACAGCGTACTTATTTTTATTCACAAATTTTTTTGTTTACTCGTTGACAAGTATTTGACACGTGTGTAATTTCTATTTTATTTTCTTTTTACTGTATTCTTTTTTTTTTTATAAACTATCGAATTTTTTATTTATTCTTATATATATATATCATATAGTGTTTGAGTTTATCTTGTAATTTTAAATACTGCAATATAAATTAATATCTAATATTAAATTAATTTATATTTTATTATTTAAATTATTATATATATTATTATTTAAATTAATATAATTATTTTATTATTTAAATTAATATAATTATTTTATTATTTCAATTAATATATTTATTTTATTATTTAAATTAATATAATTATTTTATTATTTCAATTAATATATTTATTTTATTATTTAAATTAATATATATATATGATTATTATTATTATTTAAACTAATATATATTTAATTAGTTAAATTAATATAAATATTTTATTATTTAATTATATATCATTAGTATATAATTAAATTAAATTAAATATTATAAATATAAAAAAATTTAATTGATTAATTATAATTAAATATAAAATTAAATATAAATTAATATAATATATAAATATGAAAAGAGTATAGAATGAAAAAGAAAAAAAAGAACCAAAAAAAAATAAAATTAAAAGAAAAAGAAAAGACGCAAAAAGAATAAAGAAAAAAATAGGGGTGAGAAGGATGAAAAATTAGGGGAGTAGGGGGGGAGGGTGTGTTTAGTAAAAGAGGTCGAATCGAAACTGTGACCTCTGTGTGTTGAATCATTTAAACGAATACTATAGTTTATAGAATCGGTAGTGGTGTATTCGTCATTCTCGTCGTCCGGTATTTTGTATCGTCAACCGTGATTCGGGTACGGACCGGACCGGGACGTTTGCGGACTCCATTGTCTCGATCACCGGCTAGTTTATACTCTCTACCTTAATTACTTGCAATCTCGATCATCGCTGAACACAATTAAACGTCCTGCACGAAGGGAAGGGGGTGAAGAATGAAAAGGAAAGAAGGGGGATAGGGGGTGGGAGTGTTTGATCGTACGTAAAACGAAATCCGCATTGCGGTTACACGTACGGGAAACAATTGTTTATCGATAATTATTATTTTACATACTATATTCTTGACTTATATATAATTAAAATCAACAATTATTTACTTTTTGTTTGTATCATTTCGCTTCGTGATAATATACAGGATATAATTTATACAGGTGTAGAGCAATTATTTTTATATTTCCGGGAGCTTGTATTACATTCGTTGATTTATTTTTTACTTTTTTTTTTTTTTTAATTACTATTATTATTATTTTAATATTACTTTTTTTTATGTTACAAATTGTTAATATATATATATAATTATCTATAAAAATAAATAAAATATATATATAGATATATTAACAATTTGTAACATAAAAAACTAATATTAAAATAATAATAATAGTATATTATTATTTTATTTATAATATATAATTATTATGTATAAATATAATATATAATTATATTATAATATAATTATTATATTAAAATAATAATTATATGTATATATAAATATATTTTATTTATTTGTTTGTTTTTTATTAAAAAAATAAATAAATATTTAAAAACAGAAATAAATTCATAATATATTTATATAATAACATTAATAGCAACAATAACAGGTAAAAAAAAAAAAAAAGAATAAAATGATTCGACTTTACATTTTCCTCGGATCACTCTCCCCCTTCCCACCCCTTCACTCACTTCACCCAATTATTTCCGCCATTTTATCGATATATCGGAACGTTCGAATATAAATACCCGATTGGTAGGAAAATAAGACTAAAAGAGGGTTAAAAAAAATAAACACAAGGTAAAATATGTGTATATATATATGTGTATGTATGTCTGTGTGTTTGTGGAAGAACTGTAAAAGAAATTGAACGAGTTTCTTTTTTTTTTTTTCTGTGGGATGGATTAATTACTTAATTAAATCTGTCTCTGACGAGAGTTAATTATATGGTATTACTGTATAAACGTTTATATTTACGGTTCGTTCTTTCTTTTTTCTTGTTTTTTTTTTTTATTTTTTTTTTTTATTTTGTAGGGAATAAGATATAAGAAAACCTAGAGGGATTTGCGTGAGTTGTTAGTGAGGGGGTCTTTTTTTTCTCTTTTGTTTAATTCATCATTCAACAAAACGCTCGTATTATAAGAATAATAATAATAATATGAATAATAATTAATGTGGACGAATTAGTTAGTTCGTTATTTGCACATGCATACTAGGTATTTATTGATATATTGATGACTGGATAAAGTAAATATCCAATAGATGGCGCGAAAATCGAAAATGACAGATTACGATATATAAAATTTAATCAAACAAAACTTCGTTCTGTGGAGTACATTCATTTTTGTACATGTAATGACGTTAGTTATTGTAATAACTTTTTAATACAAATTTTTATCAAAACGTTCCAGATTGTTACAGCTTATTCAAAAAAGTTTCACAATTTTCGAATTAAAGACGTGTGTATTAGATTGATTGTGAGCCACAGCAACGTGTGGCGGGGCACAGTTAGCGGTAAAAATGGTAAAATGTGCTGACCCACCCTGTATATGTAAAAGTAATTGATTGTAATTATTTATTTAACTTGTAATTAATATCTTTTTATAATCATTAATTTCGTCTAATTGTTTTCATAATAAAATTATCATTTTTTTTTTAACACTAAATATATTTTGTTTTGTTTTTGTTGTTTGTTTTTATTTTATAAAGATGTTTAATACTCCCTTTGATTTTATTTGTTTTGTTCTCATTTTATTTATAATATTTCTTTAATCAAATTCACTGTTATGTTTACAAGAGAACACATATCTATCGTATTTTATGTTACGTTTGGTATAGTGATCGATCGAAAACGATTGGTGGTTGGGTTGGGTTATGGGGGATTGGCAGGGGGTGGGTGGGCTTTTCGTGTATTTCGTTTCTTGCTTCGAGATTGAGATCAGAATTCGATGAGATAAAACACTCTGGTCCAATTTTCCAAGGTAAACTGAAATATTGAAATTGATTTTCATCTTTTATTTACTATACTTCTATGTTTTTCTTTTTTTTCAGTCGTTCATTCATTCATTCATTCATTCATTCATTCATTCATACATACATATATACATGCATACATATATGATTTTAGACATTTTATATGGTGTATAAAATATTTCTATTGTAAAATGAAACAAAAGAGAAAAAAAAATAAAATATAAAATAAACATTTGCAAGAACAATTAAAATAGAACAAAAATTATTCAAAAAAAAAAAAAAAAAGTTTGGAAATTTTCTTTATGTACTATCTTACTTTAAAAACAAACGTTAAGGTACGTTGAAGCAACAGTTTATCGATTTCTAAGCGCTTATTAATCTAACGGGAAAAATCTACTCTAAAATTAATGACACCCTCACCCCTACTCTTCTCCACCCGCCCCCCCCGCCCGGCCCCCTGTTGTTTCTGTCACGATGTAGTTTGCTGTTACACCGGAATAACGTCTATGATTAATTACAATTTTCACCGTTCACAAATGGGGGAATGAAATTAAACAAGTTTTCATTTTCACTCTTTCTCTCACTCTCATACTATTTCTAACTAATTTCAAACACATTCTTAAAATATCTTTCAAACGTATTATTTAAACTTTTATGCTGTTTGATTTCTAGTTATTTTTTCTTTTGCGAATTAGTTTCTTTAAACTTTTCAACAAATCGAAATAAAAACATTCAAATTTTTCGTGTATAAGAAAATCATAAAATTGAAACATATTCTTAAAAAATATTTTAAACGTATTATTTAAACTGTTTGTTTTTTTATTTATTTTTGGTTTGCGAATTAGTTTTTTTTTTTTTTTTAAACGTTTTATCATGTTAAAATAAAATTAATTAAATTTGTTATTGTACAAGCAATTCAGAAAATTAAAAAACACATTCTTCAAATATATTTCAAACATATTATTTACATTGTTTTATTTCTATTTATTTTTTTGTTTAAATGTGTTTCATCATATTAAAATAAAAGTATTCCAATTTTTTAATCTACAATAAACTCAGCAAATTTAAAAACAATTTCTTAAAATATATTTCAAACATATTATTTACATTGTTTTATTTCTATTTATTTTTTTGTTTAAATGTGTTTCATCATATTAAAATAAAAGTATTCCAATTTTTTAATCTACAATAAACTCAGCAAATTTAAAAACAATTTCTTAAGATATATTTCAAACATATTATTTACACTGTCTTATTTCTATTTATTTTTTTGTTTAAATGTTTCATCATATTAAATTAAAAGTATTCAATTTTTTTGTTGTACAATAAACTAAGAAAATTAAAACATATTCTTAAAATATATGTGCCCATAATTAAGAAAGTGGTTTAAGTCATATATCTCTTGTTTCGAAAATATTTAAAGATTTCTATTTGAATACAAACATTATCTAACGATTAATTTTTGATAATATCGTGAAAATTACATTGAATTTATTTAGTTTATAATAATGTAGTGCGTTATAACTGATAAACTCATTTTTTATTAATTTTTACTTAGACCACTTTCATAATTATGGGCACATATTTCAAACGTATTATATAAACTGTTTGATTTATATTTATTTTTTGTTTTAAATGTTTCACCACATTTATTATTAAATATGATTAATTATTAAAATAAAATTTTACTCTATAATATTATTATAATAATATTAAAATAAAAACATTTAATTTTTTGTCGTATGAAAAACTCCGAAAAAATGGTGCGTATTTTAAATAAAATTATGTGTATTATAAAAAAATAAAGAAATAAAAAGGAAATAGAAAAAATATCAAAGTAAACAAATTAGTTTCAGTTAAGAGAGAAAAATAAAGATAAAGGGAATGTAGGGTTGAGGGAAGAGAAGGTTGTGGAAGGGGGTTAAAGGGAAGTAAAAGGGTAACATAAACAGAACGATAAAAGTTTATTGAAATGTAGGTAAAAGTAAGTATGTGTAAGTTTATTTACGTTGCGTTTTAAAAACGCATCGCTACGAAAAGGTTGTGTGTTATCTACTTGTACGAGACAATTTCATATACATATCTATATATCTATGTATAGGAGTATGTGAGTATGTGAATATGTGTGTATGAGTTTGTAAGTGAGCTCACGCGATGGCTTGGTGACCCGCAAACAGTGAGACACTTCTCATTCCACAAAAACCGTCCATCAAGCATCAATAATGTAGAAGGGTCGTGCTGTGGCCTTGCCTTGCGAGATATCGATCCTTATACTAATATCGATTCTTTCCTTTCGTTTGTTGGAACGGAAAATAAAAAGAAAAGAAATGAAACGAAACGAAACCAAACCAAACCAAATGAATTGAAATGAAATGAAATGATATGAAGCGAGACGATAAACGAGTAACTTTAATGTGAACTTTTATTAAAGTTTATTTTTAGAATTGTTAATAAGTGCATAAGAGGATATTTTTATCTTAATTAAATAATTATCATCATAATCATCATCATCATCATCAATGAAAAACATTATTGGTTCTGATATATATATATATATATATATATATATATATATATATATATATATATATATATATATATATATTATGTGTAAATATGTGTATGCATATAGAAAAAAGATAATTAAAGAAAGAAAAGATAAAAAAGAGGAAAGAATCAAGGAACTGTAGTTACCCTAATTCATGTATAGAATTATTCTTCTTGAAAAGACAGAGAGAGAGAAAGAGAGAGAGAAAGAGAGAGAGAGAGAGAGAGAGAGAGAGACAAGTATGAAAACCACACTTTGAAAACAATAGAGAAAACCCTTACACGTCTGGGATTTGGCCGAGGTCAGCTTATTCTTACGTAGTAAAAGATGAAGTATATGAGAGAAACAGAAAGAGAGAGAATAGAGAATAGAGAGAGAAAGAGATTGAGAGAGAGAAAGAGAGAGAATAGATGCTAGCTGTACTAGCAATGAGTACATGCTTGAGTGCAACTCAAGTATACAAACGGGTTGCTAATGGTTACTCAACTGTACTCTACTTCTATATTCCTTTAAGTTCTCTACACAATTGTTCACAGGAATCACGTAACGTGTTGTTGTTGTTATTGTTGTTATTGTTGTTATTGTTGTTGTCTTGGATTTAACTATCAAGTTTGCTTATGTCTCACGAGAAACATTGATAATTAGATACCACGTTACTTCACATATGTTACTTTTTTATTAATTATATTATCATTATTATTTCTATATTATATTTGACTTTTAAATTAATAATACGAATTTGCAATAATAATAATAATAATAATAATAATAATAATAATAATAATAATTTATTACATCGGTGTTTTTGTTTTATTTTTAAAGTGGTGCTTTTGAACCACTTTCATTTTTGTATTTTTTTTCTTTTTTAAAAATTACTTTTAAAGTAAACTTTTTATTTGTAACTGTGTTTATTATTTAATATTTAATATAATTATTATAATATTTAATATATTTAAAAAACCTATATTTCTATTAGGGTCCTAAAAAAATATAAATTTACCTAACATTTGTTTGTGTGTGTTAGATTTAACTATAAATATTAACTATCACACATACAAGTTTGCTTATGTTTTACGATAAACATTGATAATCGGACACATTGTATAAGTTACTTTTTTATTAATTACATTATTTTTCTGTAATATATATTTGACTTTTAAATTAAATATACGAATTTGTAATAATAATAATAATAATAATAATTTTTTACATTGGTTTCTTTTGTTTCTTTTTTTCAAAGTGGTGCTGCAAGTTCACTTTGTGTTTTTTGAATTTCTTCTTTTTTCAAAAATGAAATTTAAAGGGAGGAAGCTTTTTATTTTTTGAAACTGTTTGATATTTAATATTCTTGAATAATATTTAACAATTAATATTTAATATCTTAAAAACTTCTATTTCTTTTTTAGGGTTTTATACAAATATAAATTTACCTAACATTTGTTTTTGTTCCTCAGATTTAACTATAAATATTAACTATAGTTTGTTTATTCTTTATTATTTCTCAAAACATTGAATTATTGAATTATTTTTTTCCTCTCTTGTTTCTAAAAAAAAAAAAAAAACATTCTATTTTTATTCGTTCACTTAGAAAAAATGAATTTTCCATTTTATTATATTATTTATTTCATTCGATCAAAATGAATGAACCTTTTATTTATGGGGGGGGGTGAGGGTGAGGGGGAGGGGAGGGGAATATTGGTAACATACCATTTATTATTATTCTTATGATTACATATTATTTTATCGATATATTTCTATTCAACCAATGAAATCGTTTGGAATGGTTTTGTTTTTGCCTGTGTAAAAGTACTTCGTTTTTATTGATCGGGATTTTGTACGAACAAAAAAATTTCATCATAGTTCATGGATTATTTGAAAATCGAAAAAGAATTCGTGCGAATTACAAATGGTATTGAAATAAAAAAAAAAAAAAAAAAGTAAAAAGAAAAACGAGAGAAAAAGACAAAGAGATAGACAGTAGGGGATGATTGAACGGGGGTAGTTGAACGGATGAGGGAATGTGCGTGCCTCGAATCGGAAAATCAATTTTGAGGAAAATGCGATTTCACTATTTTCCATTCAAATTATCTCTAGGTACATATATACACACATCATATAGATATATATGTAATATATATATGTGTACATATATATGTGTTTAAGTTCATCATAAATTAGTAATATGATAATACGGACATGTAATCAGTTTAGCAATTTGAATGTTAATAAGTATTTCCTTTTATTATTATTATTATTATTATTATTATTATTATTATTATTATTATTATTATTATTATTATTATTTTCTTTTATAAATTTTTATGAAATATATTAAAAATAAAAAATAGAAACAAAGATTCATATAATTTATATTAATTCATATTATATACAAAAAATCTATGATATAGTTCTGACACCATTACATTAATTCAATTTAAATAGAATAAATATAAGTACATATATATATATTAAATTATTTTAAAAAATCTTAAATTATATGAAATTATTATAATAAAATTTTGAATTATGTAATTTGTAAAAAAAATCTTTCGTTTATTCACGTATTTCAAGATGCATCATATTTTCAACAAATAAATTTTTTATTTTTTCCTTATCTCTGAAGTTTTCAATTTAAGTAAAGCAAATTGCTGCTTATCCTCATTTTTCCTATTTTCTTTTCTCATTTTTCTCTCTCTCTCTCTCTCTCTCTCTTTGACAGTATTCAACTTTCCTAATTTACGTTGTTCCTTTATATATACACATACATATATACACGCACATATACATATATGTATTGTATATAAATGATAGGTGTACCTCTTACGTTCTTTCTGTAAAGAATATTATCAAAGATTTAACGAAATTTTCCGTTTTTACTTTGGTCTCACCGATCTTTCATTTTTAGTCAAGCTACATGTTTATTTATTCTCGCATAGTTGAGGGGTGGATGGGTGTGTAGTTGGGGTGAGATGGAATGGAATAAGGGGGTGCAGTAATGTTATATATCTTCCCTCGTCTTTTCTTCGTTAAATTTAAATTGATCCTCGACTACTTATGGCTCGTCTACGAAGAATAAACACACACACACACACAGAAAAAAAAACCAAAAAGGAACATACGAAAAGAAATGAAAAGAAAAGAAACAAAAAATTAAAATATACAAAAAATATCTTCTACGTTTGACTACAGGGTTTTTTTTTTAATTGAAACAAATTTCTTTTTAATTTTTTATAAATTTTTTTGTTTCCTTTAAAAAGCATTTTATAATTTATGTTTTTTCTTTCAATTCAATCGTATCAATTACAATTGCAAAACGATATTTATTTGATTTAATTACAAACTAAACTTAATATTAATTAATAAATAATTAATAAATAATAACTCTAACAAATAAAAATTAATTTATAATAACTAATACATACAATTAACTATAAATAATACTAACTATACTAACTATACACTAATGCTATAATTAACTAATAAAAAATTAATAACTAATAAATAAAAATTAATAAACTTTAGAATTAAAATTGCAAAACGATATTTATTCTATTTAAATACAAATTAAACTCAATTAATTAATAAATAATTAATAAATAATAACTCTAATAAATAAAAATTAATTTATAATAACTAATACATACAATTAACTATAAATAATACTAACTATACTAACTATACACTAATACTACTAACTAGTAAATAATTAGTAATTAATAAATAAAAATTAATAAACTTTAGAATTAAAATTTATTTATTGTAATTTAATAATATTTCATTCTTTATATTCAATCATATCGATTAAAATTGTAAACGATATTTATTCGATTTAAATACAAACTAAACTCAACTAACCAATAAATAATTAATAATTAATAAATTTTAGAATTAAAATTCATTTATTATAATTTAATTATTTATAAAAATTATTCTATCAATCTATATTAAATTTTTGTATTTTAATTTCATTTCATTGAATTCGAAAATTTTTAAATTTATCTTCGAATGTAACACCTTTTCAATAGCATTTGTTTGAATTTTTATCATTAAATATTTAATATAAAATAATAAATTATTAATTAAACCAAGTATAAAAGAAAAAAAAAAAAGACCCAAGAAAATTCCCTTGTCATATATCGTCATGTATTCATGTATTTTGTTTGTTTATTTTCTTGTTTTTTATCTTTTTTAATGTGTATGTGTACGTGTACATGTGTTATCGACGGCAATATGATCAGAATCGATAGAAGTTAATTGCAATGCTAAAAGTGCATTCCCATTTCCATCATTCCCATTTTTGCAGCAGTATTTATATATACATCTACATATATATTTATATAAATATAAAACTCGTCTGTGATTAATATAGAAACATGAACAAACAAAACAAAACAAAACAAAAAACCAACAAAATAACTTTCAGTGTATAGAAATAAAAACCTGAAGAAGAAAAGTGTAAAAAAAAATGATGTAAAACAATTTTGAAAAGAACTTTAATATAAAATGAACAATTCCGTGTGGTTTTGTCTGAAAGAGTACGGGAGGGGGGAGGAGGAGGAGGAGGAGGAGAAAAAAGTAGTATAAGTTCGTCTTTGTGCGGACGGTATGAAGAAAGGAAAAAAGAAGTAGTAGTAGTAGTAGTAGTAGTAGTAGTAGTAGTAGTAAAATCTTTTCCTTTTCATTCGCCTTATCTTACCCGAAAGGTTTTCTTATTTCTTCGTATAACCCACCGTTTCATTTTTTTTTCTTTTCGTCGGTTCTTTTAAAGTTTCAATGAAAATGGAAAGAGAGAAAGGGACACATACATACACGTCTACACACGTATATAGGAAGAATAATATACATATATATGGAGTAAAAGACATTCTTGAGAAGGGAAGTATCTGGAAACTGAGAATGTTGATAAGATTTTTCTCACAGTTCGAATTCATTGAGTCTGTTTTTTTTTTTTTTTTTTTTCAAATATCGTCTCGTCTAGGTTCTTATCGGATTTTATTATTGTAATAGTTGATATAGTAGTAATAGTAGTTGTAGTAGTGATTGTAAAAATATATATATATATATATAGTAATAAACAATAGTATTGTTCATAATTTTAATTAATATTATTTAAGTATTATTTTGTAAATTTGTTTGACATGAAATATGTGATTTCAATATTAATTAATACAAGTTAAACATTTTATTATATTTATTTTATTATTTTATAATAATAATGTTATTGTATTTATTTTATTATTTTATTATTTTGTTATAATAATGTTATTATATTTATTTTATTATTTTATTATTTTATTATATGTATACAACTCTTGTTTTTATATGTTAAATGTTTAACTTGTTTATTATATATTTATACATAGGTATGTTTGGACAGACATTTTATTTAAATTCCAAATAAATATAAATTTTTAAGTAGTATAAATCAGACCTTATTTAAATTCACTACTATATGAAATTTGTAAGTAGTATAAGTCAGGCATTATTCAAATTCGAAAGAATAAGAAAATTGTAAGTAGTATAAGTCAAGCATTTATATATCTGGCCAGACATAAAAAGAATCTAAACTAACGTAAGATTATAAAAGTAGTATAAATCAGACATTTTATATTTGAACAGACATAAAAAGAATGTAAACTAACTTAAGACTGTAAGTAGTACAAATCAAACATTTAACATTTGGTCAAACATAAAAAGAATTTAAATAAGCAGAAGATCGTAAGTAGTAAAAATCAAAAATTAATATGTAATCTGATAATATATAAATTCAAAATTAACAAAAAATTAAAAATAATAATTATTAATTAATATTATATATATAATTAATATAAAAATCAAATTATTAAAAAGTCAAATTATTTCTTATAAAAATAAAATATAAAAGTATAAAAAAAATATCACTAGTTCAAAAAAGAAACATTAAAAGTACATTTACAACAAATTCAATAGAAAAATATTGAAATAAATAAATAAAACAATAAATCAAACAACTAACAATCCTATTTAAACTAATATAAGATTGTAAGTAGTACAAATCAAAAATTAATACATAATCGAATAATATTAAAATTTAAAATTAATACAAAAGTACAAATATTTATTATTATATTAATAATAAATATATAATTAATACAAAATTAAAACTAATTTGCATTACATTAATGTTATATGTATAATTAGTACAAAAATCAAGTATATTCAAGCATCAAACTATTTCCTATAAAAATAAAATAAAATTTCCTATAAAAATAAAATGCAAAAATATCAAATTAATATCACTAGTCCAGAAAAAAACATTAAATAATTTTACAACAAATTCAATAGAAAAATATTAAGAGGAACAAATAAAAATCATAAATCAAACGACTAAACAATTCTATCGAAATACTTTGTGCGTTGAATGTACTGCAGAAAAATTAAACATACAATAAAATTATCCAAAAATTATATTACAGAAACAGTGAACACCATAAAAAAATATAAAACAAAAAAACCATTATAACCAAAGATATATCATCAAAAAAACCCACCCACTCATTCACCCACTCAACCAAACTAATCGGTCAAAAAAAAAAAAACTAAGAAAAAAGAATCAATCCTAAAACTAAGTATGGTTTTGTGTTGTTATTGATGGTGTTGATGGTAGTGGTGAATGGATAAGAGTTTCAGAGTCAAGTCCTCAAAGAATTGAGTCTCGAAGTCTTCTGCTAAAGTTGAAATACCAGGATGAAATTGGTACGAGCAGTGATGCATAAGGGAGAGTTCTGGGCCATATTCTCCCACCCCCATCCTCCTATCCCTCATTTCACTCCCTCCTTCCATCCCTCACTCACTCACTCACTCACTCACTCACTCACTCACTCACTCATTCTCGTTCTCGTTTCTCTCTTTCTCACTATAATACTACTGGGTGACTATCGATCGGGTCGTATCTATAAATAGAAACGCGGAAAGTCCTGGGTTGGGATGGGGGTGGGGGTTGGGGTTAGGGTTAGAGGAGGGTGGTAGGTATTTAGCATTTCACAAGGAACTTCTTCTGGAAAATCGTTTGCTCAGAGACACGCTAACGTGATGATCCTGAACAACTCACAAGAGGTTTCCGGTGTCTGGTGTTATACAAAAAGAAAAAAAAAAAAGAGAAAAATTCTTTTATAAGTTTCTTATACCTTATCAAATTGATCGATAGGATAGATAGATCGACCTATCGATCACATTTCAAACGATAATAGCTGGGGTATATCTAAATGTGTTAGGAAACACTTTTTAACGGGTGTCTGTGTTAATAGTCTGATAATATTTTTCTTTTCTTTGTTATACTACTTGATAGGATGATGTGCAAATGGTGTAACAATCAAGTTGATTTATTACATAACAACCTATTTTAAGTCTATAAATATTATTGAGAAGGGACTAGGTTTGTAAAGAGGGAGTATTATGATATACATATATATATATATATATATATATATATATATATATATATATATATATATATATATATATATATATTGTATTGTAATATATTGTATTGTAATATAAACTATTATTATATTGTAATAGTTTTAATAAAATAGTATATATTAATTATATTATTTATATATATATATATATTTCTTATATATTTTTATTAGTTATTTAATATAACTAATAATTAGTTTTTAAATAATAAAATTTTATAAATATATATTAATATAATAATATAATATAAATATGTATAATAATATAATATAAAACTATTATAAATATAGTATTTATAATAAATAATAAAATATTATTAACATATATTTATATAATAATATAATAATATATAATGATAATATTCCACTTTTTATTATTAACTTCTATTAGTTTATTTAAATTACTACTTTTATTTTTTTTATTATTTATTTTATTCGTTGGATGTTTCATTTTTCAAAATATTTTCCTTTTTTTTTTCTATCAAAAGTCACGAGGTAATTTTATTTATAATTATTTACAATCATTTTTATATTTATAATTTTAATTGAAAAATTTGATTTCATTTATTTTATTTTTCTAATCACTTTCTTCATTGTTTATTTATCATCAATCGCAAAATAAAATTTATTTGGTTTTATTTTTTTTTTTTTTTGTAATCATCTTTTCAAATGATAGATCAAAGGGGGTGAGTTGAGGGTGTTTTTTTATTTACTACACTACTTAGTATCGAATTTTTGGTTTCTTCATTTTTAATTCACGTTATATTTTTTTCACCAATTTTTTTTTGAGGAAGGGGGGGGGTGGAAAGCTTATGTAATTTGAGTATCGTGAAAACAATGCTTGTAAGAAATTTGAGTAATACTACTACTACTACTACTACTACTAATACTACTAGTACTTGGTAAAAAAAAAAAAAAAAAACCTAATCTTTTTCTATATCTTTTAACTTTTCATCTCACTTTCAACGAAATTGCATGATCGTATGGCAAAAGGTGTCGAACATGGGAGTTAGAAGGTTTTAGGATTACTATGAGGAAAAGTAAAGGGAGTAGGGTGATAGAGTAAGGGAATATCTTCGTGTAAAAGCTTCTTTAAGAGCTATCAAGGGTCGGAGACTACGAGATCTATACTTGAATGGAAAATAAAGAGGCTTCTCGTATCAAGAAGTCTGTAGGTGTCTGTGTTGTGGGTTGTATATATAAGAGTGTGTGTATATGTGTATCTGTACGCTTATGAAATGATATTCAAAGAATACTAAGTACAGATTTTGTACTACAAATTACAATACTTATTTATAAATCACACTGTATAATCATTTTTTTTTTTTAATATGAAAAATGACTGGAATTTGGTGAACTTGTTTTGTTAGAAAAAAAAAAAACATAAAATTACAAAACACAGTAAAAAAGTTGAATTTATTAATACTTATAAATACTATTTATTTATATACTTTACTTATTTAATTATTTAATTGTATATTAAATATTATTATATTTAATTAAATAAATAAAAAAGGTAAATTTATTAATACATACATATATACTTATTTATATATATTTATTTAATTATTTAATTAAAAATCAAAAAATATCTTTGTTATTTAACGTGAACAAAGTATTATAAAATAATTATCTAACATTCCTAATATATACTCAATAGTTAATACTTTTTTTATAAAATAAAAAATCGTATTATTAAATTTATTTCAAATAAAAAATTTATATTTGATTTATACTTTATTATATTTTTATTTAATGGCAAAAATTAAAAAAAAAAACAAAAAACAATGTAGCTTTTTCTTTTTCTTTTGTATATATTTAATACGAACAAATTATTATAAACAACAATTATTTAATATTAGGTAATATATATACTCAATATAATATTTTAACAATATTATAATAATTTTTAATATTATTCTAAGTCGAATAATATTATTTTAATATATTAATTTTTAAATAATAAACTTTATCATAATATTTTCTGTAAAACTGTAAAATATTATTCAATTGATATAATTTATAAAATATAAAATTATTAGATTTATTTCAAATAAAAAATTTAAATTAGATTTTGTACAATTATTTTCATTTAATGACAAAAATAAAACTAAATTTATCTTTTCTTTTTTTTTTTTTTTTATATCAAAAAAATTGGATAGTAAAAAAAGAAACTTGTGATAAAAACGAAGAAGGATACCCAAAGGAAAGAAAGAAAGAAAGAAAGAAAAGAAAAAAAAAGGGAGAATAAAATATGATCAAATTGTTATTTATTATTATTATATAGCAAAAGAAAGAAAGAATGGACTTTTTACTTCGAGTAAAAAATACCACAAAAGTCGTTTCGAAGGTTCGTATTAAAGGGAAAGGACCATTACGATTACTCTCCATTTCTTTCCTGCCCATTTCCGATCGGCACGCGTAAAGAAAATAAAGAAAATAAAGAAAAAAAAAAAAAAGAAAAAAGAAACAACAGACCTAGGGTATCGTAAGAGAAAGTGAGACAGACATAATGAAAAAAAAAAAAAAACAGAAAAAAAATATATATATATGGGGGAACCTTCTTATCCCTAGACGTTACTTAACCATAAACTTGTAAAAGACAGGTAATGACCCAGACCCCAACGATTTTTTACGAACAAAATGTGACCTCTCAATGATGTGAAGTTGAAAAAAAACTTACAATAAACCACCCCCTTCTATGCTAGGGGAAGGTGTTTGACAATTTTTTTTATTATTTATTTTCATCTGATAAAACATAGAATCTAAATTAATTAACATTCAAAGTACATTATCTTTAAATATTACGTATGTAATTACTGTTATTATATACGTTATTGTTTAAATATTACGTATGTAATATTTAAACAAATGTATATATGTTAAAATAATCTGAAATATAATTACAATGTATTAGAATATTCAAATAATTGTTAAATAATCGAAAGGATTGTGTATTGTTAACTAAAAACATCAGGTATATGATCAGGAGTATCGTTTTCCTCAAAATTCACCTCCAGACTGAGTTATTGTCTTCTACAAAAATACTTTTATTAAATGATTTGTTTATATAACTTTTTCGAATGTTACACATGCGTGCAACGTTAATAATATTTCTAATAAAGAAAATTTCAGATTATAACGTTCAGATTTTACTATTTTATTTATTCTAACATAATTATTTTATCGCTTCTGCTTAATGATGATTTCGAGAGTTAAATTATCCTGTAATGTAAGTAGAATGTCTTAGAATATTAAAATAATTGTTAATTAATTAAAATACTTGTTAAATAATTGAAAGGATTATGTATTGTTAATTAAAAATACCAGGTATATGATCAGGAGTACTGTTTTCCTCAAAATTCACCTTCAGACTGAGTTATTGTCTTCTACAAAAATACTTTTATTAAATGATTTGTTTATATGACTTTTTC
This sequence comes from Polistes dominula, assembly GCF_049000335.1. Lineage (NCBI taxonomy): Eukaryota > Metazoa > Arthropoda > Insecta > Hymenoptera > Vespidae > Polistes > Polistes dominula. The sequence continues at coordinate 2,347,483 of NW_028301061.1, read as the reverse complement.
GAATCTTACACATGCGTGCAACGTTAATAATATTTCTAATAAAGAAAATTTCAGAATATAACGTTCAGATTTTACTATTTTATTTATTCTAACATAATTATTTTATAGCTTCTGTGTAATGATGATTTCAAGAGTTAAATTATCCTGTAATGTAAGTAGAATGTCTTAGAATATGAAAATAATTGTTAATTAATTACAATACTTGTTAAATAATCGAAAGGATTATGTATTGTTAATTAAAAATACCAGTTATATTATCAGGAGTACTGTTTTCCTCAAAATTCACCTTCAGACTGAGTTATTGTCTTTTACAGAAATACTTTTATTAAATGATTTGTTTATATGACTTTTTCGAATCTTACACATGCGTGCAACGTTAATAATATTTCTAATAAAGAAAATTTCAGATTATAACGTTCAGATTTTACTATTTTATTTATTCTAACATAATTATTTTATCGCTTCTGCGTAATGATGATTTCGAGAGTTAAATTATCCTGTAATGTAAGTAGAATGTCTTAGAATATTAAAATAATTGTTAATTAATTAAAATACTTGTTAAATAATTGAAAGGATTATGTATTGTTAATTAAAAATACCAGTTATATGATCAGGAGTATCGTTTTCCTCAAAATTCACCTTCAGACTGAGTTATTGTCTTGTACAAAAATACTTTTATTAAATGATTTGTTTATATGACTTTTTCGAATGTTACACATGCGTGCAACGTTAATAATATTTCTAATAAAGAAAATTTCAGATTATAACGTTCAGATTTTACTATTTTATTTATTCTAACATAATTATTTTATCGCTTCTGCGCAATGATGATTTCGAGAGTTAAATTATCCTGTAATGTAAGTAGAATGTCTTAGAATATTAAAATAATTGTTAATTAATTAAAATACTTGTTAAATAATTGAAAGGATTATGTATTGTTAATTAAAAATACCAGTTATATGATCAGGAGTATCGTTTTCCTCAAAATTCACCTTCAGACTGAGTTATTGTCTTCTACAAAAATACTTTTATTAAATGATTTGTTTATATGACTTTTTCGAATGTTACACATGCGTGCAACGTTAATAATATTTCTAATAAAGAAAATTTCAAATTATAACGTTCAGATTTTATTATTTTATTTATTCTAACATAATTATTTTATCGCTTCTGCGCAATGATGATTTCGAGAGTTAAATTATCCTGTAATGTAAGTAGAATGTCTTAGAATATTAAAATAATTGTTAATTAATTAAAATACTTGTTAAATAATCGAAAGGATTATGTATTGTTAATTAAAAACATCAGGTATATGATCAGGATTACCGTTTTCCTCAAAATTCACCTTCAGACTGAGTTTATTGTCTTCTATAAAAATAAATGTAAAATCCAAAAAATGGATTAACCGTTTGAGTCCCAGGGGGTTTTGAAAAAACATTGTTGAAGAATCCTAAATAGCGAAACCGCGTTTTTTTTAAATGAGTACGATAAGGCCCAAACAGCGCGACAGTCTGTCAGTTTCAGTCAGTTTTCCACAATGTTCAATATTTATCAGATTTCCTCGACATCAAATCTCAACATCGCGGTCGCGCTACTTGGGACTCAATCGGTTAAAGCGGTCTTTAGCTAGATTTCACTTGCCATGGGATGTATACCATATAAAAATATGATAAACATTACATGGAAAGTAATATCCATTGCCCGGGTCTAACCACGAGGAGGTAACCGCTTCTGAAGACCCACGAGGGATGTGCATCTTAAAGATGTCCATATCCGAATGTAATTGAAAGGAAGGAACATAAATCTTAGGTCCCACCATAAGAGTACCATTTCAAAAATTCTTACAGTTATTATCGAAAATACAAAGAAAAGTTTTAATACCAAGAATAAACGAAATGATTAATTAAGAGTGTAACCTGAATAGAATTTTAATATGGAGAAGTGACTTAAAAATAAATATATTTTATTAATAATTAAATAATTAAAAATTACATATATGGTTATAGTACTTTTTTTTTTGGAAAATATAAATTATTTCTAAATAAATAATAAGTTATTTTGTATAATATAATAATTGAGTAATTTTGTTGAATACTTTTTACAGACACCACTTATAAATTTATGTTAGTGAGAATTATCGATATAAATCCTGACGCAACCCTAACGCAACCCTGACGATCAATGAAGGGATTAAGATTGTAAGGTTTTGATTTTAGTACAATATTTTTTAAAATTTCTATCCAATTGTTTAAACTAAAGTATATTATCTTTTTAAGATTCATGACGAATCAACGATGATTTTCGGGAAGGGTGGAGGGTAAAGTTTTTTATATTAATAAAATATCATATAGGGAATTTTTCCTTTTTTTTTTTTTTCCAAAAAATACTATTATCATTCTCTCTTTTTTTTTTTCAAAAAATACTATTATCATTCTCTCTTTTTTTTTTTTTTTACGTATTTTTGTAATGAACTACAACGTGACTCAAGTTTGAGTCTTCTTATTGTCAATAATAAAAGGTCAAGTGTACTAACACATGTAACCTGCATTTGTTAAGTAAAAGAATGAAAGAAATAAAGTAGAAAAGAAAGACTTAAACAATAAGGAAAGAAATAAAAAAAAAAAAAAAAAAATGAAAGAGGTAATAACGACACTTCTTTGACTCTTCTTTCTCTGAAGTCATTTTTATTTGAGTAAGACAAAGCATCATTTCATCAGGGACGACGACGACGACGAATTTCTTTATTTTCATCGCGAAAAAAAAATATCTTTTAAAAAAAAAATCCAAATAAAAGAGAAGATAAAACACAAAAATAGTTAATAAAAAAATCAAAACAAAAAACAAAACCAACTATTTATGATTAATTTTATTAAATTGATTATGATTTCAGATTATTTTCTTTTTTATATTTCATTTAATTTAATTTAATTTATACGTGTTTTGTCCTCCCCCCCCCAAAATCGTGTCGATGTTTGTTCGATTTGTTTCGTTTTTTTTTTTTTTTTAGATGAATCACAATTAATTAAATAATTAGTAATTAAAAATAATTAGGTCATGAAACTAACCTAAGAAAAATAAAAAAAAAATAAAACAAAAAGAAAGAATTTAAAAAAAAGGAAAAAAGAAAAAAAACAAATGTGATCTTCATTTTTATTTATAACCTAATTTATTTATTTATTAATTTTTTATTTTTGTTTAAACAAATTTCCTCCTACCTTTACCACCCCCACACACACACACGTGCCTACCTTTCCACTTTTCTTCTATAATTTTATTATCTATTCTTATCACAACTTATACATATATGTATGTATGTATGTATGTATGTATGTATGTATGTATGTATGTATGTTGTGATACGAAAAAAATTTTGTTTTATTTTTATTTTTTGGAAATATTTCAATTTATTTTGTATTAACTTTATTTATTTATTTTTTTTCTTAAACCTTTAGGGACCAATTTTCTTCTATGTCTTATTTTATATTATTCTCATTCCCGATTTTCCCCTCAACCCCCATAAAACATTGTATCATCGAAGCAATGAAGGAAGATTAATGAGAATATGGAAATGTATGTATGGGTTATATTCATGAAATTTACTGGATGCTGCCTACGTAAATTTAAACAAGGGTTCAAAGCAGTTCACATACATATATACACACATATATGTATAAATATATGTATATACATTACGTATTACAGCTTACGTGTAAAGGGATCGTAAGAGAATGATCGAATACTATAATACTATGTGTTAGTGATAGGGGGTGGGGTGTGAGTGGAGTAAGATGAGGGGGAGGCTTGTGGTAAGGTGGTAAGGGATGAAACAAAAAAAAAAAGGTTAGGATCCAATTTACTATTACACTTTTTTGTTCCATTGAATTATTCCTAAAGTAATTTTTATTATAAACTTTTTTACCTCCCCCATCGTAAAACGATCGTACAATATTTTATCGCAAAAAAAAAAGAAAAAAGAAAGAAAGAAGTAAAAACGAAAAAAATCGAAAAGAAAAGGAAAAATAGCAAATTAAATTGGAAGAAAAAGAGAGAAAAAAAAAGTGGACGAAGAAACCTTCGAATTTTCCTACAGACATATTTGGGGTATCTTATAAATATATTATAATGTTAAAAATTATTTATTAAATAATTAATTTAAGTAAATGTGTAATTTTATTTATTATTTGAATGATTTTTTATAAATATAAAATGTGTGTATGTGTGTGTTGATTTAATACAATTACTAAACTATAAATTATAAAATTATAACAACACAACAAAATAATACCACAATATGGAGGGTAGAAGTAAGGAGTGTCATTTCACATGGGAGAAAATTTGAAATAGTGTCCAGCGTATGTTATAAATAACAGTTCAAAAACCTTCCAGAATGGCGCTGGTGTAGACAAAGGGTATTGTATGAATGTAGCAATTGTAAACGAATTGAAGTATGCCGAGTTAAAAAATGTAATATTAATTATTGCCGACTAAAGTAGTTAATTATTGAAAATGTCAACTACTTGCGTAGTACAAAATAATGTAGTAAATATAACCTTAAAGAATTATTATGAGAAAACGTGGTAGATAGAATGATTTTATTTCGTGAACTGTGAATAGTACGTTTATTGATTTTTTTATCATTTAATTTTATGAAAAAGTATGTCAATAACAAAACAGTTATGGGTAAAATTGGTATTGTGAAAAGTTATCCAAGTGGGCGTAAATCCTTCTACGTACTGTGGCGCCACCCTAATTGAATGCATTTCGACGGACACTTTTCATGTAAACAGATGATTCTCCTTACCTTTACCCGCCACATACCACAATTACAATGTAATTAAAAAAGTAAGGTTATGTCGTATATTAATTGACATAATTAAATTGAAATACAGATACATACAACTACCTATTGAAAATTTGCAGTACCTAAAGACTTACATAACCTCTAAATAATAAATCTTTAAATTAGCAAAAAAAAAAATACAAAATAATCACGATAGAAATTATGCTTTATTCTAAGTTGAAAAAAACCAACACAAAATATACCAAAATTTTATTAAAATCAGTTCAGTAATTTCAAAATTCATTGAAAATCAACAATGTGACACTGAATTTTTCTATTCAAAGATATACTTTCTTGTAAATTAACCTTAATTCTAAAGACAATTGCATGAATTTTATTATCAATTTAATAAAACAAGATGAGCCTCTCAATCATTCTAACGAGTTAGTTAGGGATTTGTAAACAATCAATTTATATCCAAGAGAGTGAAATTGAGAAATTGTGTATAGAAAACATCCTAATTACATCTTTCATAACGATAAAACCTTTCTCCGAAAAAGAAAAAAAAGAGGAAAAAAGAAAAGAAAAAAAAAAGAAATACAGTAGTAAGAAATCATATCTTCCTGTTCGAATTAAACAAATATTAATAAATAAAATAATTGGACAATAATAAATCGAAAAATATATAACAAAATATTTATATAAGTAAAATTTGTTAATTGAATATTATTTAAAAAATATTCAATCTAATCAATTTAATACAAATGTATTCATTATTTAATTTAAAAATTAATTTAATCGATTCAATATACTACAAATAAATTAATTTGTTATTATTATTATATTTTATGTTATTATATTAATATTATATTAAAATTACATTCAATATTATTTAATAATTTAATTAATAATTAAATAATAATTTTATAATAATTTAATTAATAATTAAATAATAATTTTATAATAATTTAATTAATAATTAAATAATACATTTATAATAATTTAATTAATAATTAAATAATACATTTATAATAATTTAATTAATAATTAAATAATAAATTTTAATAATTTAATTAATAATTAAATAATAATTTTATAATAATTTAATTAATAATTAAATAATAAATTTTAATAATTTAATTAATAATTAAATTATTATAATTATATAATACATTATATTATATATTATTTGTTATTAATATTAATATAATATATATATGTATTTTAATAATTAAGTTGATTTCATTCACAAATATTTTTGTTAAACAAATTTACTTAGGATTTGTTAATTTTGCAATTCTTCGAACTTGCTTTTCAAATTTCATATTCTCGGATTATAAAATTTTATTTTAATAATAAAACCTCAAATAATACAATAACTGTCTTTCTCTCTCTCTCTCTCTCTCTCTCTCTCTCTCTCTCCTTTTCGTTCTATTTTATTCCTCATATAAATGTTTTATTTATTCTATAAATATTTGAATACACGTATACTTATAAGAATCTAAATATATATTATCTAAATTAGGTCGTACAGGGTTTCTCAACCTTATGGGTCGCGGTTCAATATATACAGTTATACATACATAACTTATATATATATATATATATATATATATATATATATATATAGGGTCGCGTTAAATTTTCAATAAGCTTTGGAATGGTAACATCTACCTTTACTAGCAGACGACGGAAAAGTATAATTAATTTCTAAAAGATTTTTCCAAACTTCTTATTGAATGTCATATTAAATGTTAGTAATAATAGAACACAGTGTATGTAAAAAATTAAAAAAAAATTAGAACAGTTTATTTTTAAAATAATTCAATTATATAATACTACAAGATTGACCAAGTTTTTAGCAAATTTCTTTATTCAAATTTGAATCACTTACAGTAAGGAACATAATTGAACTAATAACCACTGGTTTTAGTATAGATCTTTATTTATTGCTAAAAATGTAGAAAAATATTAAAAAATGAATATTATATATAGTAAGTTTTATTACAGTTAGTTGTAAGATCAGAAAATTTTGTCAACAAATAATGTCTCAAATGATCATATTAAAATGTCTTAAAATCATCATAACATCATTAAATAATATAAATTTGTGTTCTATTGAAACAAAAGGATTATTTATTTATTTTTTTTTGTTTTTTTTTCTAAATTCTGTGCGTAATTTTCTTTCTTTTTTTCTTTTTTTCAAATGACACGTTTTATTACTTTTGATACTATCAGTCAAATGATTTATTACGTGGATAAATCTCGTTCAATATTATTTAAAAAAAATTTGTAAATAAAAATAAAACGAATGTTAAACGTACGTTTATTATTTAACAAATTTAAACGAAACTATATAGCGTTCAATTTTGTTTCAATTTAAATATAAAAAAATACAATATAAAAAAGAAAGAAAGAAACGAAATTAGAAAAAAAAGAGTAAACATTCACCGGCCCAATTTAGGACATTTTTCAATCATTTTATCTTCCATCGAAATTTGAAAACTCGTACCAACGAGATTTTTCCTTTATTTTTTTTTTTTATTTATTACAATTAATAATTGACAAAAAGGCGCGATAAATTGTATTGAAAAAACAAAACATGTGAAGATAAGAAAAAAAGACAAGCAACAAAATAATATCAAATGCAAAATACGAAAGATATTAAATTAAGTGTTAATAGTTGATGAAAAAAAAAAAAAGAAAAAATAGAAACTTAATTTGTAAAATAATTTGTAAAAATAAAAAAATATATAAAAAATACCAGTGAGATTATTTAGAAAGATCTACTTAAACAAAAGAACAAAAAAAAAAAAAGGAAAAACAAATAGAAATAAAACTTGACACCCTCAGAGACACGTATGAAATATTCATTTGAATTTAAATGTAAGAAAAAATAACAAAAAAAAAAAGACAGAAAAAAAAACAATATAAAACACCAGAATTTTGGTAGGTGATGTAGAATGAATGAAATATCCTCCTGAAAATAAATGTAAGCAAAAAAAAAAACAAAAGAACAAAGAAAAAGAAAGGAAAAAACAACCAATATAAAATGCCACAATTTTTAGGGGGTGATGTGAAATGAAAAATAGCAAAAATAATGGTGAACGACGTACGACAACGATAGGAGAGAATACCAAAAAAAAAAAAAGAAAAGAAAAAAAATGAAATAAGAATAAGAAAAAAAAAAGAATCAAGAATATGAAGATGAGGATGAAGATGAAAAAGGAAAAGTAAGAAAAAAGATAAAAAAAAATGAAAAAAAAAAAAAGAAAAAAACTAAAGAATATGAAAAAAAAGCAGAAGAAAAAAAACAGAAAAATGAAAAAAAAAAGAAAAAAAAGGTTGAAGAAGAAGAATGAAAAAAAAAATTAAAAAAAAAAATGAAAAAAAAAATAATAAATAAAAAGAGTTAAAGAGAGGAAAAAGAAAGAGAGAAGAAGAAGAAGAAGAAGGGTTGAGGTAGGAGGGGGGGGGGGGTAGATTGTAGGGGAATGGGGATGGGGATGAGGTGGGAAAGAAAAGTAGAGAAATGAAGAGAGTGAGAGAGAAAAATAGAGAGAGAGAGAGAGAGAGAGAGAAACATTTTTGTCATTCCTTGCGGTCAATCCTTTCGGGGGCGAGTGAAAAGCGCCAGAGTAAAGCATACGATTGTTGCGGAGGGTGGTGGAACTAAAGGGCGGCAAAGAGCCACAGTTGGTTGCGGGCTGTCGCCCTGGGAACATTGCCTAACACGTCGTGTTTTACTTCTACTCGAATTCGCGAGTGTGTTCTCTCTGTGTGTATGTGTATGTGTGTGTGTGTTTTCTGTTTTTCTTCTGTTGGTTTATTATCCAACCGATAAAAACGTGTGCATGTGTACATGTGTTTGTGTATTCTGTGTATGTGTCAGGTGTTTCTCACTTTCTCACAAGAAAGAAAATTAAAATTACGATTAACCCCCCAAAAGAAGAAAATAAAACCTTCCCCAAATAAATTAATAATAAAACGGAGAGTTAATTAAGGGTAAAGAAAAAAATTTTCAACCCTTAAAAATGAAATCTTAACATGTGATAACAGTGAAAATAATAAAAAATCAGTAAATTAGATCAGAAAATCCCAATCCAATTCAATCAACTTCCCATTCCCTGATTTATTCCTTTCAACCTTTGGTGGTTGACAAATTATTAACCATTACCATTACTTCCTTTACCCTTTACCCCCACTCTTTTTTTTCTTCATTTTGTCTTGTTTTGACCTGTTATACTCTTCCTAAAAATAAAATAAAATAAAAAAACAGTATGATAATAATATATGATAGTGCGTACAGAGGAAGAGAGGGGGGGGGGTTATGGGGTATGAGAAATAATTAAAAAATAGGGTCAAACATTTCAAGAGAGATATTTGGTATTAATAATCATCCCCAGTATTCTCCCACCCCCTTTATTTCCCTCCCTTCTTTGGATTATTCAATCTGTACGAACAGACACGTGTACTTTGAAAGAAACTCGTGTATTTGTGTGTGTGTGTGTGTGTGTGTAATATTTTCTTTTACAAAAGTTTTTGTTTGTTTCTCAAGACACATTATAGAAAGAGGAAGATATATTTTAAATAAAAAATAAAAAACCAAAGGATTAAAGTTGACAAATGTGTGTGTGTGTGTGTGAAAAAAAATCAATTTGAATGACAACGAAACAAACGATTTATGATTTTTTTTTTTTGAATCTTGTGTAATAAAATTTGCAATAATTTGATTTAATTCAAATGATAATGATGTATATTATAAATAAACATAATTTTGTGACGTATTCTGATTAATAAAAATAATAAAAAAAAAAGGAAGAGAAGTGTGATATTATAAAAAAAAAAAAAAAAAAAATTATATCAGACTGTGTCACATGGAAAAGTGCAGAAAAAAAAATAAAAATAAAAATAAAAACGAAGTTGTGGTAATAAAAAAAGATAAAAGAAAAAAGAAAATAATTTAGGAGAATACTATAAGCATGATTTCAATGAAAAGTGACAAAAATGTGTGTGTATTAGTATTACTGAGATTATCTTTCATCATCTTATACTTTAAAGAACATACTAATACTACGAAGAAAACGTATACACGTACATGCGTATTATCATCACATGCATATGTATCAAGGTATCAGGAGAAGAAAAATCATTCAAAAGGATATCCTTCGAAGTCGGACAAATTGAATCAAAGAAACTTAATCCCTGTCTTTTTTTAGCAATAGTATATCACACACACACACACATACACACATATATATATATATATAAATAAAATTGATTTGATCATCTGATCATCTATTGGATCATACTGAACGAGTTTTATTTTATTTTGTTTTTCCTTTCAAAGATTTGATTATAGTTCAATGCATCTAAGTTACCAAATCAAATCCTAATTCATTTATTTTTTACTTAAAAAAAAAAAAAAAACCTAGAAAACACATTGGCGTAATATCATATTTTTTTTTTTTCTATTTTTTTTTTTTTTACTCTTTCAACTTGTGTTTCTTTTTTTGATGATAGTAGTAGTGAAAGGTGCAACAACGTGAACCAGTTTTCTTCTTGGACGAAGAAGAACTTTTATTTCTCAACAACTATACTGAAGAAGAAGGAGAAAGGTCAAAGGACACACACACTATCGTACATTACGTCTATAGCAACTTTGTGTGAATAAAACGTGTACGTTTACATGTAAACCACGATCAAAGACACACACACACACATACATACACACATTCATACACATATATTTATATATGTGTTTGAAAACGTGTTTGTGTACGTGAAAATTCACCTTTGCACTTAAAGAGAAAGAGACAGAAGATGAAACTAGGGTGCAATGGTGGTGGTGGTTGATGCATTCTGTTCAACTATGAAACTCACAAATACAATCATCATTCGTTATCGTATATGAATGTAAAAAAAAAAAAAAAAAACAGTAGTTACTTGGTTATCAATTGATTCTTTTTTTTTCAATTAAAAATAATTATAATCTATCTATAGGGTGTTTAAAAAAAAAATTCATCTGTAATTTAGATTCGAATTTTTTCAATTTTATCAAAGCAATAAAACACAAATTTCAATCTAAATGAAATAAGAATAAAAAAAGAAAAAAATAGGAAGTAAAGAAGTACGATCAATCGTTTAAAGTGCATTTAAAAATTTCAACCAATCCCGTGATTGCTATTACTACTACGTTAGTGTGTGTGTGTGTTTGTGGTTACTTCAACATACTGCAATTGAAATGTTTTTCAACGTACGCACGTTTTAAGATTTTTTAACGTGATTATAATTCATTATTCTCCATTTTTTTTTCGGGTTATATTGAAAAAAAGGAATTCGTGTGCAATAAAAAAAAAAAAAAATTTGGTACAATCATTAACAAAAAAAAATAAAATATAAATAAATCAATCAATAAACGTAAAAATTCGATTGAGTGTTTATTAACTGATGAATAAACTGATAATTGAACGGGGGTTGGTGAGGGGGTATTGTTTTATTTTCAAAATTCACTCACACGTGCATATCGTGAACTTTTAATAGAATTCATGCGTTAAAAGTTTGCAAAAATTGATATATTAGAAAAAAAAAACAAAAAAAAAAAATGTGAATTCCATTAAATTTGATACATGTACACGAGTGTGTACGTCTCTGTGTATTTGTGTGTGTGTGTGTGTGTATGTATGAAAAACAATAGAAATTTTATAAAATTTTCAAACGTCGAACAATAACTGAATTTTATGTGTTAACAGTCTGGAAAGAAATATAGAAGAAAGGAAGAATAAAAAAAAAAAAAAAAGAAAAAATCGAAACAATTTTCAGTTGTTGTTGTTGTGCGCCAGTTTATTGACGATGAAAAATCAATGACTAGTTTTTTTTTTTCTTTTCAAACAAGAAAATAAAAATTAAAAACAAAGAAGGAAAACAATGAAAACCTAATCGGATTGATTTAATTAGTGCAATCGATTATGTGAAATTTATGAACAATACGAAAGAAAAAGGATATTAAAAATTTGTTAAATAAATAAATAAATAAAAATAAAAAGAGAATAGAGAGATCTCATCGAAGAGGAAAATTTTCAGATAAAACGACGACTCAAGTTTCATCTTTAACTTAATCGTCATTATCATTTATCTTTCTGTGTGTTTTTGTGTATATGTGTGTGTTTTATTCGCAAAAGGAGTGAGTAGTGGGATGGTATTGAATCGCGTGATACTTTGATAAAGAAATAAAATAAAAATAAAGAGTTAAGAAGAGAGATAAAGTGAAAGATAGACAGAGTGAGAAAGAGGGTGGGGTGGGGTGGGGTGGGGGGGAGAAACAAGAAGAAAAATAAAAAGAAGAACAAGTGTATAAGAAAACTCACCCTTCTTTTGGTGATAATGCAAAAGGATTTCTCATTCAAACTAATGCGGAAAATCGGAAACCGTGATCCGTTGAAAAGAATTTCCACGTGATAGAAACGTTCAAATTGAACAATAAAAAAAAAAAAGAAAAAGAAGAGGGAGAAGAGGAAGAAGAAGAAGAGCTTTGTGATAAGAAAAAATCAAGTATCGAAAATAAACAAAAAAAAAAAATAAACCACACAAAAATAATATAAAAAGATACGTCATTGATTTCAACGTTGATTTAATGAAAAAGAAATAAAAAACGAGAAAGAAAGAAAGAAAGAAAGAAAGGAAGGAAGTAAATAAAAGAAGAAGAAGAAGAATAAATAAGAAAGATTTTATTCTTTACTTATTCCACCCTCTCTTCCAACCCCCCATTTCTTGACATCTTCCAACATCCTCAGAGATAAATAATAATAATAATAATAAAACAAAAGGTAAGGAATATTCAAGATTAAATTCTGTCTTGTGATAAATAAATTATTAACAGAATTAAATAAATGTAAAATAATTGTTAGAGAATCCTAGTTTTTTTTCTCCCCTGGAACGAAAGATAAGAAATCGTAAAAAAAAAAATATATATATAAGAAAAGAACGAGGGAAAATAAAAAAGCACCATTCTCAAAGAAAAAGAAGAAGAACGTGAGATAAAAAAGACGAAAGGGGGGAACAAATTAAATTTCATCGAGAAATAAATAAATAAATAAATCAATCAAAAATAAAAAGAAGAAGAAAATTAATAAGAAGAAGAGAAACAAAAAATAAATATAAAAATGAAATTTAATTGAACGTGAAAATAAACAAAACAAATAAAACAGACAAAATATCCATAAAATTCTGCGGAAATTAAATAAATAAATAATTTTTTATTTATAAAAAAGAAATTACATTATTGTTCTTTTTTATTTATTTTTTTTGGAAAGCAATAAAAACCAAATACAATAGCACATCATCCCCTCACACACATCCCCAAGTGAATAATTTCAATATTCATTGAATCAAAATTATTCCAACAAGAATTAACCAACATTTAATTGAAACATTTTTTTTTGGGGGATAATTAATTTTGAACATTTTTTAATGAAACATTTAAAAACAATATTTAATCATTCAATTTAATCAACAATAATTCAATTTGATTAGAATCATAAAATAAAAACATTAGAAACACATTAACCCCATGCTAAAGAAGTTTTCACTTTAAAAATAATAAACGTTTGAAGAAAACTCAAAAAAAAGAAAAAAAACAAAAAAGAAAAATAATAAAAGACAGTGAGAAAAAGTGAAGAGGGGTGGCAAGGGGAGGAGGGGATTTTTGTGGTTGGTTATCCTGAACATTATGCAGGGTGAGGGGGTGGTAAAGAAGAAAAAACCCCAACAGCAACAGCAGCAGCAGAAGCAACAGTCACTCTATCGGAATCACTCAACTTCCAAATTGGTTTCTTCCTTGGTGTGGGGTGAAAAAGAAGAAAAAGAAGGAAAAGGAGAAAGAGGAGGAGGTAAAGGAGGTAAAGGAGGTGGTGGGTGGTTGTTAAAGTGTTTGTTGGTTAATTCTCATGGGAGGAGGATGATAATAATCACGAATGATAATAATCGTTGCAAGTGACGAGAAAATATATACACTCGAGTGAAATAGAATTTTTATAGAAGAAAAAGTAGAAATTACTTTCGAATATTTTTTTCTTCTATTCTAAAAAAAAAGAAAAAAAAAGAATAAAAAGAAAAAGAAAAGATAGAAAGAGAAAGATTAGATAAGAAGAAAGATAGAAAAATAAATAAAAATAAAAATGGAAATGAAGAATCATTGTTACAATCATCTGATTATCTTCAAACGTTAAGAAACTTAAACAAAAAATAAACTATAAAAAAAAATAATATTTTTAATTAATAATATATAAATTAAATTAAAATTAAATCATAGTTTTGATTATATTCTTTTTTTATTCTCAACTAAAATAAAATACTCGTACTAATTACTCCTAATCTTTTGCACGAGTAAGTGAGCAAGTGAATTTGATATCTCTAATCAAATATTATTTATTTAATAATAAAATATATAAATAATATTAATCGTCAAGGATATATTAAATAAAATATATTAATTATCATTGGTTCGATGATATAAAATAAATAATTTTTAATTGACACAAATAACTTTTTATCAAACTGTAATTTGTTTTATATTTAATAATATTATATCTTTATGGTTATTGATAACAAAGTACAGAAAAATAATTAAATAAATAAATAGATAAATAAATAAATAAATGAATGAGTCAATCAATAAATCAATCAATCAATAAAAAAATAAAAAAATAAATAAATAAACAGTTAAATAAATAAATTAATTAATTAATCGGTCAATCAATCAATCAATCAATCAATCAATCAATAAAAATAATAAAAAAAATAAAAAGAAAACAGTAAAGAACAAATAATTTTCGATTGTAAGTGAAATCATTGGAAAAGAAAAAAGAAGAAAAAAAGAAAAGGACCCACCACCAAGGTCATTGGACCATGAAGATGAAGAGATCGTCGGGATGCTGCACGCTGTCATGCTAGGGAGTGGACCAGGACGCGGTAGACGCGAATGGTATCCTGGATTTTATCTTCAAAGTCGTAGATTAGGTAGAAGAATGAATCGCGGTGAACAGGAAACGTTGTTTCGGCAAAGCCGACAATTGACAAGAATTGTACCATCCCATGAGGATCTTGTTCTAAGTGTACTCAAAGCTCCCATAAGTCAACAACAACAACAGCAACAACAACAGCAACAACAACAACAACATAGACATTTTAGACATCATCAACAACAACAAAGTCATTTTCAGGAACATCATTTCAACTGTCAAACGCGTTTGGCTCATGGCAGGTGTAATCATTCAGGTATTAGGATTTAGGAGAATCATTAATTCAAATTTTGATAAAACACACGTTTAATGACGTTTTTCATATTTTTTTTTCATTAATTATTTATTTATTTAGTTAGTTATTTAGTAATGTATTTTTTTGTTCTCTAACACATTTGTCAATTTCTAATTTTTTATTTAATATTTATTTGTAATTAAATATAATTTGTTTTAATTGAAATATTTCAATATCTAATTTTGTAAATTAACAATTGTTAATAATTATTTTTACGTTTGTTTTATTACGTTGGTATTATATATATATATATATTTTTTAATATTCATTTTTTTTTATTATTTTATCTTTCTTTCTTTCCTTTTTTCCTCAGAGTGGATTGGTGGTTTTTATTTGAATTGGGCAGGTTTTTGTTAATTTTTGTTAATTTTTTTTTTTTTTACCTTGGTTTTATTATGTTGGTATTTTTTTTTACATATTTATTTATGTTTTATTTTTTTATTTTTTTTATTTATTTTTTTATTTTTTTCTTTCAAGTGGGTTGGTGGTGGTTTTTATTGGAATCGAGGAGGTATTTTTTATTATTATTTTTTTTTAATTTTTTTCTCTTCAGAAACGATCGAAAATGCGTTTGTTTTATTTGTCCAATGATTTTTTGTTTTTTTTTCTTCAATTGTTTTATTGGTCCAATAACTTTTGTTTGTTTTTTCAATTGTTTTATTGGTCCAATGATTTTTTTTTTCATTTGTTTTTTTCGTATATTCATTTTTGGCAATAGGAAAAATAAAAATATGAAGTATCGTGTATTACACTTTATAAAACTGCGAGAACTGATTTTTCAATTGAAATGAAATTTATTTATCCTAACACTGATTCTACTTGTATTTTACTTAATTACAATTTACAATGAAAAATATATTTTTAATTTATTGTAAGTAAATAATTCCTTATTTTTTCTTTTTCTTTTTTATTTTTCAATTAATTTTGTAATTTGAATTTACTGACAAATCTTACATACTTGTGATAGAGTGTTGTTGATTTTATTTATATTTGAAATTATTTTATCATTATACGATTGTTAATATTATAAATATTATTTTTATTTATTATTTAGATTATGACGAATTAATTATTTTAATTCGAAACGATTTAAAATTTAATAATTTTTCCCATAATAATAAATGAATGAATTATTATTTCTTTCGTTAAATTTTGTTCATTTTTTTTCTTTTCATTGTTTCCTTTTTGAATTATTTGTAGAAACAATTGAAATGATATTTTATTTTACGGCATTAAACGTGTGTCGATCAAGAACGCATCAAATTTCATTCGACAAATTGTATACCTTTGTCAATGTAAAATCTCATTTTACATGAAAATTTGTATGAATTTATCGATGCTGCAGGATATCAAAATACATATGACAAACATCCTAATTCATAATATCGATCAATAAATTAATTACATTTTGATGTAATACGAAAACTATATATTCGTTTAAACATATATATATATATATATATATATATATATATATATATATATATATATATATAAACATTATAAAGATAAATGGTTAAATATAATTACAAAATATTTGTATAAAACTCATTCAATCAGAACAACTCTCTCATTGTTATTTTCTGATTTTAATTAATTAATTATTTATTTATTTATTTAATTATATAATAATATTATACATAATTTTTCATTTATTCTAAGTAAATTATTTATATATATTTTTTTTTATTATCTTTAATTTGAGTTTATGAAAAATTGTACACACTTGTGTTAAAGTGCTTTTATTTATATTATATTATTTATTTAATTTATTTTCATATTTTTTTTATATGAATATATTATTACATCATTCGATTTTACTTCATATTTTTCGATTATTTCCTTTTATATTATTTTATAACATTTTTTTATTAACTATAGTAACAATTGTCATATATATTATTTAGTATATAACATTTTCGATTGATTGTAGGGTAATACTTTTGATTTACATAGTCATCGATATTCATTTGGAAATAAATAAACAAATCGTTTATTGTATCCTCACGTTTTTATGTAAATTAAAATTTATTTATTTTTTTTTTTTTTATATTTTAAACGATACCAAACAAAACAATCCTCAGTTTTTATTAATTATTATCTAATCTATATATATATATATGTGTGTGTGTGTATATTACGATACGAGTTTGAAAAAAATAATAATAAGTATGCATAGAAATTTGTATTTTTAATAAAATATGCAGCATCGATACTTGAATAACATTAATTTTTTATTTGATAAAATTTTTGTTTGAAACAATTCTGACAAAAATTCAATATACAAAAGTTTAGAATAAAATAAAAAAATAAAAAAAGAAAAAAGAAAAATGCGTTATTGACAAAAAATTTGCAAATACAATTTTAAACAAACGATTATAAACAATCGTGTTTTTATTTATAATATTAACAGTGATATTATCACAAAAGTTTATAAAATAAAAATAGAAGAAAAAAAAAGAAAATGCGTTCTTGACAAAAATTTGCAAATACAATTTTAAACAAACGATTATAAACAATCGTTTATTATTTATTAAATCAACACTGATATTACCCACTGATCGTTGATATCGATTATTATCATTATTTTTCATTCAACTAATTATTTTCATAAGCATTACGATTAAAATACAATTTACGACATATTTTTTCTTTCAATTGAGAAGACTAAATAAAAAAGAAAAAAAGATTTGCACTTTCTACGAAATCAATTTTTATTTATACACCATATATATATATATATTAAGTATGCGATTAATTTATTTGATTATTTAATTAAAAGCCATTTTTCATTGAACCAAAAGAGGGGATGGATATCTCATACTAACGATTACAATTGGATAAATCCTTGTGCGATTAATTCCATTCGTTTATTTATTGAACCTCGAACAAAACGAGTTAACGTAGTGGAGAGGGGGAAGGGAATGAAAAGGGGGAGGGGAATGAAAAGGGGGAGATTTGATGGGGGTTGCACTAGCACCACAGCCGTCGACGAGTGCTAATAGGAAATTAATTAAATATCAATCGTTGTTATCGAAGGGGTGTAAAAATTCAATCAGTTTTCCAGTTAGTTCGTTTTGTTTTTTAATATTTCGCAAACTATTGTTTAAACTTAATAAAAATTTTTAGTTATTTTTTTTTTATCTTGTTCTATTTCTTGTGTGTTTGATTTTGTTGTTGTTGTTGTTGTTGTTGTTGTTGATATTTAATATTTTTACAATATAATCAGATGACATTTTTGTGTTAGTTCATTTTGTTTTATTATTAAATTAGTTTAAATTGAACAATTATTTAGTTTCATTTTTAGTTATCTTTTTTTATCTCATTCTATTTCTTACGTGTTTATTTTCTTTTTTTCTTTTTATTTTATATATTTAATATTTTACAATATAATTATATAAAATTTAATTGGATATCTATTCGATAATATACTCCATATTTATATTTAATAAAATATTTGTAACATATGATACAATCTTACTATATATATATATCATAATTTAAAAACAGAAGAAAAATGAACAATTACAAATATAAATAATGGAATTGTTATTAATTATTATAACTTTGTATTATAGAAATTTCAAATTGATCTATTATATTAAAATAAAATAAAAATTAATATCATATAAATTACATACACGTAGATAGAATTATTTTATGCATAATTTAAAATGAACTGAATAAGTCAAATTGAAAATTAGAAATAATTGTTCTATAATTTATTTATTTATTTATTAATTAATTTTTTTTTATTGTTTTTATAGAATTAATTTTTTTTTTGTTCGAAGCAACTGTGTCTTGTTACATAAGAGTTAGAATTTAATTATTATATATATATTTGTACAATATTATAAAAATTTCAAATTGATCTATTATTTATATTAAAATAAATTAGGTCGTATAAATTATAAACACGTAGATAAATAATAATTTTTTTTTATATATATAATTTAAATGAGAACTAAACACGTCAAATTGAAAATTAGAATCAACTGTTCTATTATTTTTTTTATTCATTTTATAATTTATCTATACATAAGTTAAATGAATTGAAATTAGAATTGAAAGAATAGTTCAGATTGAAATTAGAAACAATTGTTTTATGTTTTTTTGTTTTTATAGAATATATATATATATATATATATATATATTTTTTTTTTGTTTCGAAGCATCTGTGGTTTATTACGTAAGAGTTAGAACCTTACAAAGGGTACGATAGCAATCGCGTATAATTGATATTAAATGATTAATCGAGATATGTACGCCATTGACCTTCCTACTTTACTTGGCATAGTTCTACGCAATACTTCGTTGTCTATAATACGGAAAAATACGAAACATATGTAGTGTGTTACGATTAGATCAAGTTACATGGGAAATCAACCAGGTGGACAAATTTAAAAATACAATCTTACAACTTTCGGTTTCTAATTCTTACTTTCTCTCATTCGGTCTCAAATTCTCATAAAAACACTTAGAATAATATTGCAATAATTATTAAATTCCTTCTGTATATTTAAATTATTACATATTATAGATGATATTAAATAATATCTCATGATTTTGTTATAAAATTAATAATTACTTTTTTTTACTATATATTATTAAATATAAATTTAATATACAATCATTTATTTCTGTATTTGTTTGTTTTTTTTTTTTTATATTAAATAGAACAAAAAAATATTAAATTATATCTAGTACAACAATTTTACATATTATGTTAAACAAATATCGTAAATTCTTATAAAAACAAACACTTTGAATAATAATTAATATCTACATAATATGAAATAAAAAAAAAATATATACAATAATAATAATTAAAAAAAAAAAAGAAAAAAATAGAAATACGAATTACAGAAAAAAAAAGAATTATTAACAATAATACTAACAATTTAAATAATATTACAAATGTAAATAATATTGAAAATGAATCCAATTCATCTCTTAAATAATATCTTCAATATTATCTAATTAGATTATCTATTAATAATACGATAAACCGTATAAATATCACACTTGATTCAAATTGCAATGATCACTTACGCAACTAATCGATTTAGATTGGCTTATATCTATATAATAGGTACATATGTAACAATTTCTAAATACATACATTCACATCCACGCATACACACATTCATACACAAACAGGTATAGAAACGTATGCTTGTAGGTATCAAAGATATTAAGGTTTATTCATACATACGTAAGTTCATTCATGCACATGTATGAATGTGATTTTATACATGCATACAAACTTATATACATAGTTACCTAGATAGATAGATAGATAGATAGATACATCGATTTCATTTCTAGTTATACTAGAGAGAAAGAGAGAGAGAGAGAGAGAGAGATAGTCAATCATGATGATCGATTTTCTATGGGCCCAGAACGGAAGTCCATTACATAAAGGTCTTCGATTGAAGTTGGTTCGGTTCAATTATCACTAACACTAAAGTTATAGTAGGTTACAATCATTGTTGGATTATTTGTTACATTTTGTCGTTTTGAATAATATAATCATATAAACATGATTTGTTATAATATCGGAGAAAGGAGAGGGTGGATTTTTAGGGGGGTTTGTACACCACAAATCAAATTTATTTCGATAGTTTTTGATACGATTATTACAACTTTGATATCAATAGATGATACGTGATATATGTGAGGGAAGGGGGAAGATAAAAAAGATAGAAAAATGAACCAAAAAAATATATACATGTATATGTATATATGTAAGTAGTGTAGGAAGAGAGAATAAAGGAAGAATTCCTGTTTCAAAGTAGTCAAGCTCGACAAATGGTCAGACGCGTACCGCAGTTGTAAAATGTTTGATGATAATTAAAAAATTGTTGCAAAAGTTAGAAAATAGTTTACATTATCTACGTTTATAGATTGTTTTAGAGAGTTTCGAAATGAATGAATAACTTGCAAATTGTTTTTTTATTAAATATTACAAATTTTATATAATTAAATAATAAAAATAATTTATTAATTTTTTTTTGAATATATTTAAATTGATTATTCGTTTTATTCTTTGAGTTGTAATTAAATTTACAATATATTTACATATGTATATGATATATTTCGAAATTTATACAATTAAAATTATTTAAATAATTTATTATTTTTTATTGATATATTTAAATTGTTTATTTGTTTTTGATTTAAGTTATAATTAAATCTATGTTATTGATGTTATTCAATTAGAAAATTCAAATTCAAGTTCACGAATCTTTTATATAATAATTTATATATTATTTACAAATTTAAATAATATACATAAAAATTTGTTTAGATGTAATTCAAAATTTAACGAATATTGGTTGAATTTAATGGGCCCAATTTTTTGATGAATTTTTTTTCTATATAATTTAAATATAAAAAATAAAAAATAATCACAACAAAAATTATCTTACATTCTAAGTTGAAAAAAATCGCACAAAATACAAAAAAATTTCATTAAAATTGGTTCAGTAGTTTTGAAATTCATTGGAAACCAGCAATGTGATACTGAATTTGAAATGAGTCAAATTAACTCCGTAAATCTAGAATTGTTATTAAAAAAAAAAAAAAAAAATAAAGTTATCCATAAATCATAGCAATTCATAAAATATTTCTAACCTCAATTTCATCCACCTCTCATGCATAAAAACAATTTCAAAAATAATAAAATCATGCATACGATATTTCAAAAATATTCGAGATCATTCGATGATCAGTGGGAAATTATGATCAGAAAAGTGAGGTTATGTTTAATTGGTCATTAAAACTATCCCACATAAAAAAAAAAAATAAAAAAATAAAAAAAAACCTGGAAAATGATCCAGGTGACTTGTACAACAACGAGAGTCTTCCACGTGGCAAGGACCAATGCACGACCAGACTAGTTGACAAAAGATGCACCAGCGGTGGGAGTTCAGGTGCAGTTTATGCTGCACTTCAAGGTAGCGAAGATGAACTTGCCGATGTTGATGAACATTGTATCGTCGAATCGGAAGATGTTGCATTAAAAACTGGTGAAAGTGAAACTGAAGATACTGAGGATAATAACGGTGGTGTTACAACACCTATGGATGAAGAAGAATCACATCACCATTCACCTAATCGTAGGTTTACATTTTTACGTCGTTTTCGTTCGCCACGTTTTGGTGAAGCTCATCACAAACGTGTACCAACACCCATGAAAAGGAAACATAGAAGAAAGAAAAGTAAAGACGATATCATTGAAAATGAAGTTAATGGTGCAGATGAAGAAGAACCACCTAGTCCTGATCAAACTGGTGTACCTGATCCTTATTATCCTATTTATTTACCGATAGATCAGGCGTTCAAAGCTAAATATGTGTTTCATCATAAAAAAGGAAAAACATTTCAAGAAAGACTTTATGTTTTTCTCGAACATCCTGGTGGTTGGCTATGCTTCATCTATCATTTCACAGTGTGAGTATTTAATATTAACAATTACTTAGATCATTTATATGATTATTAATTTATTTTATATTTTATCATTAATATTATTAAACGTATTTTGGGATGCTGTTGATGATTAATATGGATTATACTTTTATATTTATCATAATTTTGTTCACCTTGATATTTCACTAACAAACTGTGTGAGTATTTAATCTTAAAAATAATTAGATCATTTGTACAAGTAATATTTATTTAATATTTTTAATATTATTATACATGTTGTGTGTGTGTGTGTGCTCTTGTTGATAATTAACATTGATTATATTTTATATTAATCATATTTATCTTGAATTTTGTTCACGTTTGTAAAATGTATTCAAAATTTTAGATCTTATAATCTTTGATCTTTTAAATTAATTACAGTTTTTTTATTTATTTTTTTTATTTAGAAAAGTTATGCGCATAAATGCATTGAAAATTAGGGTGTAAAATAATGTTGTTATAATTGATAAATTATAATAAATATCTTTATAGATGTGTTAATCAAATTCATATTACAAATCAATTATTTTAATAAAATTTTGAATAAGGTAACTTGTTAAACAAACTTGTTGATAAAAATGTGTTTTAAATTTAAAATAAAATAAAAATTTTATCATAGATTTAATTTGAAATTAATTACAGTTCTTTTGTTAAGAAAAGCTAATGCAATAAAAAAATTACGATGTAAAATAATTTAATAATAATTAATAATTAAATACTTAATATCTTTATAGATGTGTCAATCAAACTCGTAATACAAATCAATTATTGTAATAAAATTTTTAACACAGGGGAAACTTGTTAAAAAAAACTTTGTTGATCTTTGCAATTAATTACAGTTTTTCTTTTTTGTATCTGTACAGGTATAAAAAAAATTAATGCATTCAAAAACTAGTATGTAAAATACTTTTATAATAATTAATAATTAAATACTTAATATCTTTATAGATGTGTCAATCAAACTCGTAATACAAATCAATTATTGTAATAAGATTTTTGACACAGGTAAGAAACTTGTTGAAACAACGAGAAAACAAATGAAATAAAAAAAAAAATAAAATAAAAGAAATACATTCTCGTTGTATATTCGCTGTATATAACACATTAATTTTCGATCCATTCATTATTACGAGACACTTTGGACGTTAACGATAAAGGATTACCCTATTTCAAAGATCAAGTGATCATATTTATGAACTACCCCATATATTTCTATATGAATAATAAAATATCGTAAAGTTCGACGGAAAAAAGAAAAAAAACTATAAAGGGTTAGAGAAGGAGGAGGGTGTGACGAGGGGAAGGGAAAAAAGTTTCAACTAATTTCTATTTTCTTCGTATTAATCGATTTATGCTATTTCTAGGATATATTAATATTAATTCGTTCGTGATACGTCACCCATATATTGGGTCGGATAATTCTTTCATGGACGATAAGGGTTGTTATATGAAATAAAAGGATTCAAATAAAATTTCTATATGATTTTTATTTAATAATTAAAACAATATTCTGTTTTAAATAATATTTGAAAAAAACAAAACTAAAGAAATTGATTCATCGACCAGAATGTATTTTATAATATAAAATATTTTATTAAATAGAAAAAAATTGTTTTTATCCTTATATTGGGTCGGATAATTCTTTTATGAAAGATAAGGGTTGATAAAAGGAATAAGATAGTTAAAATAAAATTTTTCTATAATTTTTTATCTAATAAATTCGAACAATTCATTGTGTGTCAAAATCTGTGTTAAATAATATTTGAAAAACAAAAAGAACAATTGATTTACTTTTATTAATGTGTTAATAAATAATTAAAAATATTAATGCATTTTGTAATATAAAATATTTTATTAGAAAAAAAAAAAAAATTTGTCAAATTCTATGATTTAAATAATATTTGAAAAAAAAAAAAAAAATAATTGATTTACCTGCCACAATGTATTTTATAGTACCAAATATTTTATTAAAAAGAAAAAAATAGAACATTAAAAAAATAGGAAAGAAACTGCCTAACCTACAATGTATTTTTTAATATAAAATATTCTATTACCAAAAAAAAAAAAAAAAAAAAAAAATAGGAAAAAAATTGTTAACAAAATTTGTTGATAAAATATGTGTTACAATTTTAAATCTAAATAATTTATGATCTTTAAAATTAATTATAGTTTTTTTTTTTGGTTAAGAAAAGACTAGAAAAAAAATAGTAAAGGAAAAAAAAATATAGATAGGAAAGAAAAAATTGGATAGATAAAATAAAGTTTAGGTCAGTTATATCTATCTCTATTTTGAATTTGATTATTTCCAATTTCCTGTTCAATTTTGATAAGGGAATGATAAGGAAAAGTTTCCTCCTTCTACTAGAAAATATATTTCTGAAATATCTATTTGAGTATATATCCTATGGGGATTTGATAAACCCATAGAAAAATCTTCTCTATATCGAGCTTTTTCTAAACTTATATTTGACTAAATGAAAAAAAAGACGAAGAAGAAGAAAAAGAAGAAGAAGAAGAAAATAAAAATAAAAATCAATCCTTTTTTTTTTTTTTTACATGTTTTACCTGTAACACATGAGCTCAGGTGTTCACTCTTTTCAAAACTTTATCGAATAAAGTTACTTATTTTTTTCTTTCTAGTAACTTGTACTTTTACCTTTAACTTTAACTTTAACTTAAACTTTTTTTTCTTCGTTTGTTTTTCATTTGATTTCTTTCTTTTAGAAGAAGGTATCTTAAAAATTAGCTTTTATGGTGAATAAGATTTCGAAAGTTTCGAAAGTTCTTAGAATCACATAGAAATTCGTATCAATGTGTACACCATAATGTACATGGTGAACTAATTTTACCAACCAACTTAAACAACTATGCTTATTATAATATACAGGGTGATCTGTAACTAATGGTACAAGGTGGTACAAAAGGGAATGATTCTACATGAAAAAATAAATCGAAAATATAGAATAATTTTCGTTTGATAATTTCTGTAATATTTTCCGTTTGAGGCTTTGTTTTCGACAAAATCAAACTTTGAATTTTTGCAAAATACGCGTACACTTGATCATGTCTCATTATAACGGAACTACGAACTTTGCAGAAATACCCTACGAACTTTTCGGAAATACTCTACGAACTTTTTAGAAATACCCTCATAATTCTTTCGTCACCAGTTACAGATCATCCTGTATATATAACAAGATAATTTATATATTATTATATATATAACATTTTTTATAATAATATTATATAAATATAAAAATAATTGATGTTATAAATAAATATCTTTTTAATCAAGAAGTAGTCATTTTTACTTATGTCAATTTGTATTTACTTACATATATTTTAATCAAAAAACCGATTAATTTTTATACCGGCCCGATATTAACAATTTTGCATACTACATTTAAAAAAAGGTTGTTTAAATTTTAATAACGATGAGAATGATTATATTATTCAGTAAAAATACAAACTTGGTAATAAACATTTAATCTCTCGTTTGAATTTTAATATCAAAAAGTGACATTACTTTCTGGTTCACATAATATATAATAAATATATATATATATATATATATATATATATATATATATTTTTTTTTTAAAGAATTGATAGATATAACCAATAGTTTAAAGTTATTTGAAATGATAGTGATACTTATTGATTCACTTGGTATATATATATATATATATATATATATATATATATATATCTATACACGTCGTGTCTTTTACTGTTGAACGCTCTGCTGACTCTTCAAAATCGATCAAGCACGTAATCCGTGTTCTCGTGAATCCGAGAGACAGAGAAATCAACTATGAATTTTGAATATTTCCTAAGAAATTCGATCACAATATATCTCACACGGTGATCGATTATTACCAAACACGTTTCAATATTATTTTCTCCTTCCCTTTTTTAAATTGCAATATTATTTTCTCCTTTTCTTTTTTAAATTTCAATATATTATATCTAACTTTTTTCTTCTTTTATTGAAATATTTCATTAAGCAAAAAAAAAAGAAATAAAAAAAAAAAAAACAATCTTTGAGACAAATTCTATTTCGTTTTATTTTGCAAACACGTTTCGATATTATTTTACATCTCTTTTAATTTCAATAATTAATCTACTTTTCTTTTTATTTAAATATTGCGTTAAGTAAAAGAAAAAAAAAACAAAGAAACAGAAAAACAATTCTATTGCACATGTGTTTCCATTTTTAAAAACATATCATTCAATTATTTTATTTCTAACATGTTAATAACTAAAATAAATAAACAAAAATATATTTTCAAATGATTATGTCAAATACAAAAGTACACCTGTTCTAATTTAAATAATCATAGATTTCATTAGATACAAACGCTTATAATATATTCATATATACACAGATATATCCACATATGCATTCTGTATTCATATATACATGTGTGTAATACAGTATATCTCTGTAGATATAATCATATAGGTATAAAAACAATTTTATTTCATTTTACTTTGCAGACACGTTTTCTTTTTTCTTTCTTTTTTTTTTTAAACATATCACACAATTATTTTATTTCTAACATTTTAATTATAAAATAAAAAAGAAAATATATATATATATATATTTTCAGATAATTATGTCAAATACAAAAGTACACCTGTTCCAATTTAAATAATCATAGATTTCATTAGATACAAACGTTTATAATATATTTACATATACACACATATATATCCACATATGTAATCTGTATTTATGCATGTATTTATGTATGTATATGTGTAATATATCTATGTAGATATTATAACTATATATAGGTATAAAATCATAGTAGTATTCCTATCAAAAGTGGTACTCATGAATGCAACGATCACGAGTAGTACACTTAACTCGAATATGCGGTTAAACCGAATGTCGGTTAATATCATGCCATAAAAAAAAATCTTAAAATACCTTCTAGTCCTTCGTTATTATACTCTCAATGCGATCAATGCGATCAATGCGTTAAATTGGTCATTATACAAACATATACTCGTATCAAATTACTATCAGAACAAATATATATATCATTCGAAATATAAATAAATCTAAATAATATAAATCTATTTTTGAAATTGATTCAAATATATAAAAGAAAATAAACCAAAGAAGATCAATGAAAAATAATAAATAAAAAAAAATATACATATAAATATGTTAGAAATTAATTTAAATGAATATTAATTATTAAGAAGAAAAAAAAAGATAAAAGTATTAAATATTATTCATAATATTGAAATGGAATTCATTTTTTTTAAATCAACGATTCAAAAGTATGTCACATTCATATTCGTAATAAATTCAATGAAAAATTAAATTAATGTAAATATATGATTAATAATATAATTATTAATATATATATATATATAATATTTATTTAGATAAAAAAAATAAATGAAAAATATATATTTAATAAAGATTCTTAATGTGTAGATATTTAAATTTAAAGAAATTAAATGTTCAACAAATATATACATACGATATTCTCGTATTTCATATTTTATATATATATATATTTATTTATTATATATTTATATATATAATAAATAAAATAATAATAAATATATATAATAAGAAATAAAATGTATATAATAATAAATAAAATATATATAATAATAAATGAAATATATATAATAATAAATGAAATATATATAATAATAAATAAAATATATATATATATATATATATATATATATATATATATATATATATATATATATAAATAACAAATAAAATAATAATAAATATATATAGCATAATATATTAATTATTATGATAATGAGACGAGTATAAAAATTAGAAAAAAAAAATATAAAGAGAAAAATAATATTTTTATAAACTTTTTCATTGAAATATAAAAAAATATTTTTAAAATCATATCATTTGAAAATTTTGCGATCTTTTTTCATAATTAACTAACCCATTTGCGTGACTGGTTATTATTATTATTATTATTTTATCTAGTAGCATAAATCGTTGGAATACAATGATCACAATTATAGACTACGTTCTGACTAGTATCATTATCTCTTCATTTATTTATTTTTCTCTTTTTTATGTTGTTTTTTTTATTTTTTTTTTATTCTATTTTTCTTTTTTTTTTTTTATCTCAAAATCGATAATGCGTTTAAAAGATATAGTAATATCCATTAAATATATTGTATATAACGTTGGTTTATTTTTGTTTTCTTTTTCCCTTCAATTTGTTTTTTTATATTCTTTTTTTTTTTTTTATCATCGTTATCATCCCCTTATCAACCATCGTTTTGTTTTCGATCGAAACTTCGTTGTTCGAGACACGAGACACGATATTGTAAATAAAATCGTTAACAAAATAAAAAAAATAATATAATAGAAGAAAACACGATAAGATAAATTGTATTTATTATTCGATCAAATAAAGTAAAAAAATAAAAAAAAATGAAAAAGAAAAAAGAAACGATATGAAATAAATAATTCATTAAAATGAAAAAAAAAAAAATAAAAAAACTGTGTAAAATAAATAATTCATAAAAATGAATAAAAAAAAAAAAAAACAATAAAAAAACACAAATAAATAATTGAAAATGTATTTTCTGCTGGCAAATATTTACGAGTTTAGGTTTCTGCGATGATATTGCAAATAACAAAGATAATATATCAATATAAAGAACTACAAAAAAAAAAATGCAAGTTAAACGAGGGAAGAAGGAGAGGTTAAAGGAAGGGGTTAAAGGAAAAAGGAAAAGAAAAAGAAGAAAGAAAGAAAGAAAAAAGAGAGAACAAATGTTATGTGCATCCAAACTCGTACGTGAACATATCATCCATGAAACCGTTTTCTTTTCATGTATTATTCAAGACGATGTTCTTCGTTTTCTTCCCTTCTCCACCACCACCACCACCACCACCTCCTCCACCATCCCCTTCTTCTCTTTTACTTCCTGTTACTTGCATTTGCTCTCACAGCAAGTGCCACGAATTTTGAAATGATTCCTTTTCAAAATTGATGTTCGAAATGACACGAATGTGTGTGTGCACTTGTTGTTTTCTTCTTATCGATCAAATTTCTTACGTAATAAAATAGAAATAAATAAATATTATAAATGAAACAATTCGAATTGGTATATTTTTGTTGTTGTTGTTGTTGTTTTTTTTTTTTTTTAATTCTTTCTTTAACTATGATCTAATTACTTTTAACTATGATTTAATTATTTTATAACTATAATATTTATACTTAAACAATATACTTAACTATATTTTTCTTTTATTATATTTTATTTTTCTTTGATTTTACTTTTTAATTTGTTGTTCCTTAATTATGACTTTTTATTGCTTCTGTTTTTTTTTATTGGCTCTTTTTCTTTTTTTTTTTTTTAATTTGTTCTTTCACTTTGACGTAACTATTTTAACTATTATATGATACAATACTTTAACTTTAACTATGTTCTTAACTATTATACTTCAAGTATACTATATCACAAGCAGGAAGAAATTTTTTTTTATCAAACACACAAATTTGTTCATAAAAAAGAAAAATAATTATTACGTTCTATTCTTACGTTTTTTTTTCCATTTGGTTTTTTTTTTTTTTTTTTTTTTTAATCATTTTCCATAATTACAAATATGAACAAAAATTACTGCTATGTTACAAAAATGATTTATTGGTTGTACACGAGCGTATGAATTTTTTGTTTATTTCTTTTTTTATTAAAAATATTAGATAGACGTAAAAAACCAGTAAAAAAGTCTAATTTTTTATATATTAAATTCTCCTATCATATTTCCCCATTTTTTCCCACATTTTTCACACTCTTATCTATCCATTTATTTAATATTATACTCGATACTATTATATATAGTATTGATTGCATCGTTAATAGTTTCGTTCAAACGTGTTTCTCTAGTTTTCATTTTATATTTGTTTTTTTATTTCCTTCTTCAACGTCCACATCCCCCTAAAAGGGGAATGAAAAATTTCATTTCTTTTACGATCATAAAAAAAAAAAAGAAAAAAATAATAAAAAAATAAAGATAAAATAAAAATAATACAAAGAAAAAAGAAAATACTATCAACGTTATGATCCTTTGGAAAAAAGCACGTACGTTCGATTTATTTGAAATTACACGTATATATATATACATACACATACGTGTGTGTGTGTATATAAATATATAAATAAATAAATAAATAAATAAATGCATAACACCCAATCGAACAGAAATCGAGAAACGATAATAAAATTCGATATCGTATTTTCGTCAGAGGGTGGCGGAGTTGGTAGCGGTTGGTTGTGTTGATGGGAAGTGAGGATGGGGATGGAGGTATTTAGGGTGGTTTCGCAAAACGTATACACGGGTGGGCTAAAAGAGGGAGGGTTTTCTACGGTAGGAAATTGCAACGGAAGTGTCTTTCATTTTACTTTCGGCCCCAACTACACACCCTCGGCATATCGCAAAACGCGTCATTCATTTCCGGAAACGTGTATCTATTTTTCCCTTTCGGACCTCTACACTAGTTTTCAACTTGTATGAGAGGATCTAGTTTCTCTCCTTTTTTTTTCTCTGTTTTTTTTTTTTTTTTAATTTTTCTTTTTCTAGCTTTCTTCATTCCCCATTTTTTTTTTTTTTGAGCACGTTGAATATTAGGAAACAGAAGAGAATTAAACAAGAACGAAAAGTTTTGATTTTTTTGTTCTTTTTTTTTTTTTTTACTCTTCAAAGGTCTTTTTCATCATTCATTTTTCATTTTAGTAAACGTTCGATGAATGATTCAAACATTTATTCATAGTCATTTATTATATTATTATCTTTGATAGAAAATATAATGTTTGTTAATTATTATTGAAATTGTTTACATGTTTTATGTTGAACAATTATATCGAATTTGTTGATTAAAATGAAAATATTTTATAAATTATAGATAATATGATTAATAAATATTGTATTTTAATTAATAAATTTATCAATTATTTAATAATATTGTTTAGAAAAATTATATTAAATAATATTACTTTTAAATTATATTAAATAGAATTTATATTATATACACATAGAACATTTAATACAATATATATATATATATATATATATATATATATATATATATATATATATATAAGAAATATTTAATATTTTATATTAAATATATAAAATAGATTTGTTATTTTAAATTTAAATTAATTTTGTTAAATTAATTTATATTTAATAAAATTAAATAAATTTAATTTATAAAATTAATTTATTAAATTTATATATTTATATAGATTAAATATATTTAAATATATCTAAAATTTTGTAATAAAAAAAAAAATAATAATATTAAAATTAAATAAATATTAAA
Source organism: Polistes dominula (assembly GCF_049000335.1). Lineage (NCBI taxonomy): Eukaryota > Metazoa > Arthropoda > Insecta > Hymenoptera > Vespidae > Polistes > Polistes dominula. Next base: position 2,315,578 of record NW_028301061.1, on the reverse strand, counting down.
TGAAATAATATAACCTTTTAAATATATATATATATATATATTTTCTTTATATTGAATTGAGTTATATTAAAAAGTTATAAATACCATTATGTTTTTTCTTAATTATAATAACCAAATGAAATGATTTATTTCTATATTTATATATAATAATAATAATAATAATAATAATAATAATAATAATAATAATAATAATAATAATAATAATAATAATAATAATAATAATAATAAAGTTAAATATAAGATGTTTCAGATTAATATGAAACTTTGCTTTTAACTCATTCTGAACATAGTTAACAACACATAATAGGATACAACAGGAAACACGTACACGTCTAGATTGATCTATCAATAACATTAACTGAGATCTATTCGACTGTCATTCGGATATCGCAAGTAGTTTATCTAGTCTGTTGAAGTTGATTATTTGCTTGGCATTTCGCATAGTGTAAAGTGAGTTCACATCATCACATATAGAAACACACAGCATTACACATCACATATTAACACCACATATAATAATAATCCCTACTTCCAACTTCGTCTTATTTTCATCATTTATCCCATGAAAAGTAAAATATAGTAAAGCAATGATGATCAAAAAATTTAAATATCTACTTTAACAAAATTTTTATTATTAATTACATCCTTTTAAACTATACATAAACAAATTTGTTAATCATTCGAGTTAATTTTTATTTCATTCAATTTAATTTATTTCTGTATACATACATACATTTATTCTGTATATATATATACACACACACAAACACACAAAAAAAAACATATTATATAAATCTTTAAATAATTAATAATAAACCTACCATGCATATATACGTGTGTGTATGTGTTTCAGAAAGTTTTTGTGTTTTTCATCATAATCATAATCTCTTTTAGAAATAATTTAACTCGTATATGTTTTTCAGTATTCATCTCAAAAATACATATATAATAAAAAAGTATATAAAATATAAATACTTTACAATGTACTTTTAAGAATAAAAAATTAAAAGAATTTAAAAAGAAACAACAACAACAAACAAAAAATGAACAACACGTATAAGTGTTTTATGAAATTTAAAAGAAAATTGTATGTTACATTTGTATTATATTAATTTTTCATAAATGTAGCAAATAATAAAGGATAAGAAAAATGAACAAAAATAAGACGAAGATAGAGAATGAGAATAAAAATAATAAAAAAAAAAAAAGAAAAAGAAAAAAAGTAGGAAGACACACGCCATCAGGTACTAATAAGAACAATTGTAATGTGTACTTTGGCCTACTTTTTCGAGTACAGAAACTGTTATTAGGCTTATGTTAGTTTATATATATATATATATATATATATATATATATATATATATATATAAATGATTCTATATATAATTTGTATTAATGTATTGTTTATATATGTAAAGATGTGAGTATGCAAGACACAGAGGTCGCGTGTGTGTCAACTGTTATTTTTAGATTTTAAACCACTGGCCACCACCTCTTCTTCAACTCGTAATTGCAACTTTTACTCGTTAACTTTGAAAACTGTCTATCTTGTATCACCACTACTATTACTTACTACTATTATTACTACTACTATTACTGCTATTATTATCATTCTTGTCTTCTAATTAACAAATTTGTATCATTCGTAAAAATTAACCTGAACACAAAACGTAAACGTAAAATTATTTTCCAATATTATTTGTTTCACGTAAATTCTTTTTCCTTTGGTTTTCTTTTTTCTTTCTTTTTATTTTTTTTATTTTGTTTTTTTATACGTAAATAAAATGAGACTGTACTCAGGTGAACACGTAAAGATATTTAAAAATTTATGGAAAATTGTATGAATTAAAATACATTATATCAATTTTATATAATAAACGATACAATTGATTCGTGTTACTTTTGTTTTTATTTTTTTATTATAAATTATCAACGATTTTTATTATTTCGAAATATTTTATAATAAATTACACTTTATTAATGTATTTTACAATATTATTTGTTCTAAGCAAATTCTTCTTCCTTTCGTTCTTTTTCTTATTTTGTTTTTTTTTAATTTTTATTTTTTTATTTTTATAACTAAATATTATAAATCAAGACTACTCACGTTAACACGCAAAGATATTAAAAAACGATATATCAAAAATTGACTCTATTATAAATTATAGCAATTTTATATAATAAACGATACAATTGATTCGTGTTACTTTTGTTTATATTTTCTTTTTTTTTTGTTTATTATAAATTACCAACGATTTATATTATTTTGAAATATTATTAATCAAGACAATTCACGTGAACATGCAACGATATTTAAGATATTTAAGAATGTATGGAAAATTGATTCTATTATATAAATAATATCAATTTGATAATAAACGATACAATTGATTCGTGTTACTTTTGTTTTTATTTTCTTATTTTTTTTTTTTATTATAAATTACCAACGATTTATATTATTTTGAAATATCATTAATCAAGACAACTCTCACGTGAACACGCAACGATATTTAAGATATTTAAGAACGTATGGAAAATTGATTCTATTATATAAATAATATCAATTTTATAATAAACAATACAATTGATTCTCGTCAATTTTATTTGATTTTATTTTTTTATTTTAAATTATCAACGATTTTTATTATTTTGAAATATTGTATAATAAATCACACTTTATCGAATACGATTGTTAATCATTTTTCAAAACGTATATTTAAATTAAATTAACGTATAAATAATAATCACTTCTATCACGAATCCCATGTTATTTGTTGTACGTTCAAATTAATCGTTGTTTATACGATTGAATGAAAAATTAAAAAAAAAAAAAAAAAAAAAAAAAAAACAATAAAACAAGAAATATAAAACGATACAAATCGAACTAGAAAGAATTGCGAAAGAAAAATATAAACGTTTGATACAAAACAAAAATATCAAAACCATCTCTCGTTTTGTTTCCAATTGATGCGATCGTTCGAGTGATGATAACCCCTTGAAATAAAAAAAAAAATAAAAATAAAAAAGAAATGAAAGGAAAAATAAAAAAAATAAATAAAAATAAGAGAGAAAATACAAATCAACGAACCTTCACGTGAAACGAATGCTAACTCCCATTCACGTGCGACTACTGATTTACCTTTACTACTACTAGAATGTCACGTGACCCGTAGTAGTAATAGTAGTAGTAGTAGTAGTAGTAGTAGTATTTTTTTTCCCCACCCACATATTTATACGCGTAAACGTAATCGTGGCAAGTTTGAGAAACTTTCGTGGTTGAACAAATTAAATACTTGAAACGTTTATTGCACATATGTCTTTCTGTATGTCTGTTTGTTTGTTTGTTTGTGTGTGTGAGATAAGGTTTATTTTTATTCAACTAAACAATAAGTTTAATTATTTGTGTATTTGTAGTTTGATTAACTTTTATTCAATAATTTTATTATCTGCACTATGTTATGATTTTAATTAGGATATGTTATTAATTTAATTATAATACAATAAAAGAATAAATTATAATTAAATGAAATAAATAAAAAATATTACTTTAATATAAATATATAGAATAGTATTTAAAAAATATATTATATTATATTGTACTAATGCAGTTAATCTATACTACCAATATTTCAATTATATTTGTGTAATATATTATTTATACATAATATATTTGTAATTTTGTTATTATTTTGTATTATATTGTATTATTTATCTATATGCGTAATCTTTTTACAAACTTTAATTACATTTACGAATTTATCTTTAATCAATCTTAGTATTGTGATTAGAAAAGACAAATTATATATTTTATTATTTTGATGAATTTATATTTAATTAATCTTATTATTAAGATTAAAATAAAATTGATATGTTAATTAACTTATCGTAGTATAATCTTTAATAAATAAATAACAGTTGTGTATGTGTGTGTGGTGTGTTTGGTGCGTGTGTGTGTGTAGATGTATAATATAAAAAAAAGTTTTTAATTAAAAATATCTACAAAATACAATTTTTTTAAATTTATATTGTAAGACTTGAAAAAACTTCGTTAAAAGATTAAAATGAACAATTTTTCTTCTTTATTTCCTTTTGAAAGGATTTTTTTCCATTATAATTTTAATAACAATTTAGCTTTTTACAAACTATGTGATATCATACCTAACAAGCATAAAGTATACTAATTGTAAGTAAAAATATAAGTACATAAATAACAAAGTTTAAAACAGAACAAAATTTAAACAAGAAGAACGGATGTCTGATGTGAATCATATTTTTCTTAGTCATTTTTTTTATTTTTTTATTAACAATTCGCTTTATATAGGGTAAACGACCTAGTTATTGAACGCTTTTAAGACCATAGTTCAAGAAAAATGTCATACGACTATGTTTCGACGTACCTTTTTTAACTTTACCCAAGGGAAACTATTTATCAAACAAATCTTCAAACAATTTAATAATCTATTAGGTCGAGTCATAAGTAACTTCCTAAGCGACTATGTAGAATCTATTTTTCGTATTTACCTATTATACGTCATCGAAACAAACGGATTTTCGATATCACTATATATGTGTAAAACACCTTAGGAACTCGTGATGATTAAAGGTAAACAACAAAAAACAGCTTTATTTTTACAAGTAAGCACAATACGAATGTTACAATACGACTCTCAATCCTTAGTAACAGTAACTCTAATAATAATATTCTCCTTCTTTCCACACATTTATAGTCTAATAAGTAACACCCCTTTTGGAAAGAGTAGGAGATTCTTAGTTCGATTGACCAATAGCACAAGTGTTCATAGTCCAAGATCCACTAAAGGGTACCGCATATGTTTTTCGTTAGAGGGAACAGTGCACAAGGAGATCTTTATCAATAAAATAAAACTTCAACAAATATTTACAATTATTCGCCGGATCCGATGAAGCATGTGGAATTTTATTACCCCCACAGGTTATTGATCTCTTAGGTCTTATGACCGAATAGTCCTTTCAAATATTTCCTTTTTTAACAATAAATCTTCCTAGACACATGTCCGTATACGATACAGGTGAGAGTTCTTCACAATATAGATGAGGATTCAGTTAGTCTTCTGTTAACTTTTTTATACAGTCAATGTTACATTTAACCGTTTTTTCTTAACCACTGAAATGTGATAGTAAAAAGTGCATATTCGACATGTAATGCTTTAAGAATTTAAATAAGGCAATAGCACTAAAGTGACAGCTGAAAAAATATGCAGTGTATACGGTGGTACAGGACTGACTGATAACTGATAGGGCAGTTAGAAATTGGTTTGTAAAATTTCGTTCTGGAGATACGATTTTAAAAGATGAACCGAGTGTAGGACATATTTCTGACTTTGACGAACCTTTTAAAAGTAATATTGGAACAAAATCCAATAGATACGTTGAACAATTGCAAAGAGTGCAAAAAAAAAATTCCATGAAAGGTGTCTTGCAATTATCGGTCGAAGAAACACCATTTTTTGTCTCATAAAAAACGGAAGTTATTTACGACTCGATCTAATATAATATTCATTTGAATTCCAAATGCCAATTAATAATAATAATAATAATAATAATATTAATTAACTTTTTGTCTGAGTGTTTTTTTTTTTTAATTATTTATTGTTGTTGTTTATTTTATTTGTTTCCTTTCATCACGATAAATAAAAAAAAGAAAGAAAACAATAAATGAGCTTGAGCATATGTTTTCTTTTAATTATAAATAATAATAATAATTATAATAATAATAATAATAATAATAATAAATAGGTAGATAAAAAGAAAATTAAAATACAATTTCAAAAAAACTTGGATTTTTTTGTGAACACATGCAACAAGTTACGATTGTTATTTCTTTTACACCTAATTATTAATAATAATAATAATAATAATAATAATAAAAGTAATTGAGAAAAAATAAAAAAGAACAGATAATAAAATTAGAATAATTTTAAAACTGTTGTTGAATCCAATTTAATACCAATTTCTTTTCTACTTTTAATTAAAAACAATGATAATAATAAAAAACAAAAAAAAATAAATAAATAAAAAAACAATGAGAGAAGGATAACGAGAACTGTAAAAAAAAATTCTAAAACTGCTGGTTAGGGAGAAGAGTATAATATTACAACCCTTTCCTCAGCTAATTATATAATAATAATAATAATAATAATAATAATAAAAAGAAGAAGAAGAAAGAAAATGAGAACAAAATATGAAAGAGAAATACTTTTGTTAATAAATTATAAAGTGTAACGTGACCAAACCTTTTCTTATCTTAATTACTTAAAAAAATTATGATAAAAATAATAAGAAGAAAATAAAAAGGTATACAAAAACAAAAATTATAAATAATATTAAAAAAAAAAAAAAAAATTAAAAAAGTAATTGAGAAGAATCAAATTACCAACCCTTTCTCATCTAATTATAATCAATAATTATAAAAAAAATATATATATATATATATAATAAAATAAACAAGGCTACACAAATGAATAGAAATAAAACGTAGAAGATGATAACTACACAAAAAAGAAAAAAAAAAAGAAAAAACAAACAAATGGAAAAGTATAGCTCATTAAATTGTCATTTTCATGAAATCGTCCTTGAACACGGGAGAAACCTAATCGATGTTTCCTTTAACGATGACATTATTATTTTTCCAACAAACTAAAAGAACTTGCCTCTGGCTTCAATTCTCACTGGTATTACCAATGAAAATGTTACAAAATAAAAAAAAGAAAAGAAATTAAATAAAAAAAAAAAAAAAATAAAAGTAAAGATGTAGGCAATTATCATAGTAGGTCGATGAAGGTGACCCGAGTGTTCCATGGTAAGAACCGGAGATTGTATATTGGAATTATAGGCCTTTGGCACGCCATCTTAAAGTGTATTTCACGGTATAACCACCCTTCGTTAACGCCAGGTGTACACCTAACGTTATTTAACGAGCTAACATTCGATAATAAATTACTCAACTAAGATGTGACTCTAGGAATTCATCGTATATGAATATCTACGACACTAATTAAACGTTTCTCTTCATTCTTCATAACTTTAATCACCCTACACCCCACCTCAATTTCAACCACTTTCCGTACCCAACAATATTCGCCCATCCTGCAAAATTTTTCTTTTCGTATCTTCTTCAGAACGGAATTTTGAATTTTAATTTGAATTGAAATTGGAATTTGAATTTTTCATTCTTTTATTTTATTTTATTTTTTTTTTATTCTTGTTCTTGTCAATTTTGTAGCATGAAAGTTAGGGTAAGGGGTGGGACAAATGGAATTTACGTACACTAAAAGTTACTAATAAAATTAAAAAATTATATTTTTCTAGCTTGGTTAAATAATTGTGTGTGTTAGTTTTTTTTTTTTTGAAGTAGTAAATTATTTTTAAGATTAATCGTTTGATTTTTCTATATATATATGTATATGTTTTTTAAATATTTTTTTTATAATAATTAGTTTTAAATAATATTGTATTTATAATTTTTAAGTAGAATTGTATATAATTTATATTATTCTAAATAGTATTGTATTATATTTATAATAGTAATAAAAAATTTCTTAAATGATTTCTTAAATAGTATTGTACTTTATTTGTGATTATTTTTCATTATTTTTAGACAGTATGCAATTAATTTTTGTAATTATTTCTAAATAGTATTGTATTTATAATTTCTAAATAGTACTGTATTATATTCATAATAATATTATTTATTATTTTCTGTAATTATTACTAAATATAGTATTGTATATTATTTTATTTTATTTTATTATTATATACTAAATTGACTTAATTGATCTACAAGACAGATTAACATGATATAATTTGTTTTTTCTTTTCTTTTTTTCATAAAATAGCTGATTAATCGATTCTGTTTGTTCATAGGTCATCAGATTACAATATTTGTATGATTCATTTTATTTACTTTTATACACACATATGAATTTGATCGTATAACCATTATTTCATACATAGTTGTTTTACATATAATAGTTTATAATATATATATACTTATTAAAATTATAAAATGTTCATAAACCAATCAATAATTTAGCGTTAACTTTAACACCTTACACATTCTCATTCACTCAAACTCGTTTACTTTCTTTCTCTTTCTCTTTCATCATTTTCTAGAGCAAAGTTATTGTTATCCTTCCGTCACGTCGTCCTCTTGTTTGACAGTTTCTCTTTAGCGTAAAAATAACAGTATAACTATACCTATATATCTATATATATACACACACCTATACATCTATATGCATCGTTATGCATTTCTAGCTTTTCTAGCTGTTACGGCCTTTCCAAAAGTAAACTTTCTGCTGCTTGCGGCATTAAAACACACACTATCTTTATCGTCAACGCGTATTCACGTTAAAGAAAAATACACACCCCTCCCCCCACACACACATACACACACATATACACATGTATATCATGCATGCATATTTCTATAGATATGCATAAGTATGAATGGGGTATGTAAAAGCATTATTGTTGAACTATTTTCTTTTTTTTTTCTCTCTCTTTTTTTTTTTTTTTATCCAAACTATGTATCTTTTCTTTCCTAGCAAGTTAAAAAAAGAGATTATTATTATGTTTCTTTTTTTTTTTTTTTTATTCTATAAGACTATATGTGTGTACACGTGAAACGTTTTTAACCTTGATCAATATAGACAATACTCGTATGTATATACTAACGTGAATATGATAATGTTTTATTTTTTCTTCTTGCTATAGTAAAAGGGGTGGGTGGGTGGGTGGTTTGGTGGTTGGTTGTAACCATTTTACTACCAACTAAAATACAGACGTTAAATTACATTAAGCGATATATCTAGGGAAAAGTAATCGATAAGTTCGAACTAACACCGTTTGCTTGCTTTATTTTTCTGTTTTTATTTTTTATTTGTTTTTCTTTTTTTTTCTGTTTTTTTCTTTTTTCCAGCAAGGTAATGGCTTTTTAAAACTCGTCCAAGGGATGTAAGGGTATACTTAAATTGTACTTAAATATATAGAATTTCAACATGGTGAATAGTATACATAAAAATAATGATAAAAATAATGATGTAAATTTATATTAATATTTATAGATGATTTTTTTTTTTTTTTCGTAGGTGATATCTCCTGTAAACATTTTTTAAATTATATTCAGTTGAAATATATATATATATATATTTTTTTGTGATTATTTTCGATAGATTTTTTTGATTGAAAATATGATTAATTGTAGTCACACAGTAGGTATATCATTTAAAATACTAAATTAAATTTGTTTAATATTATTCTATAGTTATATAATATTTAATATAATAATAATAATAATAATAATAATAATAATAATAATAATAATATAAATATTAATATTATAATAGTAATATAATAATTATAAATATAATTAATATAATATTTTATAATTATCTAATTATTTTATTTTAATATTATTCAATTTACCATATTATTTATTTGTTAAATAATTAATAAAAATAATCTGTATTTCATCAATCAAATAATATATGAATCAAATATTCTATGAATATGAATTATATGAATTATGAATCATGAATCATAAATCATATATGAAATAAAATATTATTATTATATGAATCATCAAATATTCGTAGGTGATAAGGTGTAATAATTGCTAATATTATTGTATATTTTAATTAGAATAACTTTCCTCGTTTCATTATTTTTCATTGAAAATTTGATAAACTGTAATGACACTGCAGATATAATATTTTTAATATCAAATTAATTTCTTTAAAGTTCATATAATTATTGTAATTTATTATTATTCAATTTACCATATCATTTAATATTTAACTAATTAATAAATTAGTATTTTAAATCAACAGTATGAACTTCTATATAATATCCTACAATTAATCTATATTTTATAATCATCAAATATAAATCTTAATTAACAAATTTAATCTCAAGTGATATTCAATAAAAAAAAAAATAGAAGAAAAACAATATTAGAAAATAAAAAACAAATGATATAAATAATAAACATAAATTTATCTTACCTAAGAGATATTCCATTATAAACCATAATAACTATTATCTTATATTACACTACTACCGGTATTAGATAAGTATTAGATTAGAAAATAGATATCTCTATTAATTATAGGTAATTCTAGCGTTAATGATGTATCCACTTACTTATACTAAACTATTATACTTACACGTAATATTCTCCAATAAACAAAAGACACCAAAGATAGAATAGATTCGATGACTATTATTCTTACTTATACCAGTACTTCGTGAAACACAAGTAACATTGTCATATTGGATATAGTCATACACATACATACACACATGCAAATACATAATACATACATATACATAATTTTAAACAGATCGCATGTGCAACTTACTACCATGGAACGTTCAATTATACAAATTGGATATATGTAAATTGCGACTATCCTGCCATGTATGCATACATGCATATACATATATGCATATATAATATATATATATATATATATATATATATATATATATATATATATATGTGTATAAAATACATATGTGTATACATATGTAGGTTGCATCTATTGAAACACACTTTCCTTAACTGCTTCGATATACGATTACGTTTAACGATTTATAATTCAACTATGTACTATTCAAACGATCTCAAGTATATCGTGTGGTTTCGGTATAATTTTCATAGTATTTTCATGTAAACTTAAACAACCTTTGCGTGTATATGTGTCTTTTCATATTTTTATTTTAAAAAAGATTATATTAATTTTAAAACTAATGTTAAAATTAAATATATAAAATTATATACACTATTCTATATATATATATATATATATAAATTAAAAAAAATTATTTTAAAATTAACTTTAAAATTCAAATTATTATAATAAATAATAAATAAATGTATTAATAAATATATTAATTAATTTTATTATTTATTTATTATATTACTTTAAATTATTAATATATTTAAATATATAATTACTTGTTATATATTAATATAATTATATATTGTATAATTTATATATAAATATATATATATATATATATATTAAAAAAATTATTTTAAAATTAAGTTTAAAATATAATAAAATAATAATAATAATAATAATTATAATAATAATAATAATAATAATAAACACCGTATGATTTTGTTTCAGGTTCATGGTGGTGTTGGTGTGCCTCATATTTAGTGTATTGTCAACGATAGATCAATACAGTAACTTCGCAAACGAGACACTATTTTGGATGGTAAGCATTATATATTATATATTATTTAATAATTTTTTTTTTTATTTATAATCATTTAATCATACTTTTAATTTAATCCATTATATAAATCATATTAATAGAATTATTATTATTTCTTTTATATTTTTTTCAATCATATAAAATCCTCTACTAGTATACTTTTACTTTTAGCCGAGTTAATTTTATTATGCACAAAAAAAAAATGTTCCCTAATTTTTTTTTTAACTTTAAAAAAGTGAAAAGAGAGAGAGAGAGAGAGAGAGAGAGAGAGATAAAGTTATGCTCAACATTTTTAAAAAAAATGTGACTCTCTCCGTGTTATAATTGAGTTGGGATATTTAAAAAGTGAAGTTTCCACGATGGATGGATGGATCATCATCATCATCATCATCATCATTATCATCATCATCATAATCATCATAATCATCATAATCATCATAATCATCATCATCTTCTCATATATATTTTATATATTCTCACTGGTTTCATATTCGAATTTAATAACTCCGCTAATGGACAGAGGTAGAACGTTATTTAAAACGAACTCTTTTTAAATTCCACCACCAACCCATCGTATGTCTCTTTCACTATACGATAATCACTATATGTATGCTATTAAATAATAATAATAATAATAATAAAAAATTAAAAAAAGTAAAAAGAACAAAATGGGATTAATGAAAGAAAAAGGATAATACTGTAAATATACTAAGTGCGTAAAATATCATAACTCGTCACTTAATATTCATATCTTTTATACACACATAATGATAGAATATTTTTTTGATAAAAGTAACCCTATAAAAATAATAATAATAATAATATACTGTTTATTATTTTCATTCGTTATTATTATCATTTTATTATTATTTATTTCTTTGTTCACATGTTTCGTTTTTATTTAATAATATTATATCATAACTTCTTATTCTATATTCATATATTTTTTATATACAGAAAGACAGAATATTTATTATCAAAGTAATCCTAAAAATAATAATAATATACTGTTTATTATTTTCATTCGTTATTATTATCATTTATTATTTCATATTTTTGTTGTTGTTCATTTTTCTTTTCTCATTTTTAATTCTTCTTTAATCACTGTTTATTCTTTTTATTCGTTATTAGAATCATTTCATTATTTTTTATTTCATTTTCATCTTTTTGTATTCATCTTTAACTAAAAAAGACATAAACTATGTAAAAAATCTATAAAAATATCTATCAAGTAATTACAAACAAAATTAGCCACGAAAATTATTATCATAAAGTTTTGTTATTAATTATCTTACAATTTGTTTCTTTTTTTTTCCTTTTCTTTCATTTCTAATAAAAAAAAATTTATTCTTTAAAATAATAAAAAATCTAACAAATTTGTTGAACAGTAAAATCTTTTGTATTAAAGATGCATTAATTATTATTAAAAAAATTTATATAATATAATATTTTAAAATTAATTTATTCAATATACATATATGTATGTGTTCCCATAATTATAAAAGTGGTCATAGTAAAAAATTAAAAAAAATATAAATTCATTGAACAGTAAAATTTTTTTTTATTAAAAATTGCATTAAAAATGAATTAATTATTATAAAAAAATATGTATATATACTATACTGATATTAATTAATTCAATATATATATATGCTCATAATAATGAAAGTGATCTAACCATAAGTCAAAAATTAACAAACAAAAAAGAATACAAATTCGTTGAACAGTAAAACCTTTTGTATTAAAAATGAATTAACTATTATACAAAAAATACACATATATTATTTTAATATTAATTAATTCAATAGATATATGTATATAAAAATATAATTATTATTAACGATTGTATTAATATTATATGTTAATTAGGAAATATGTTTGGTGGTGTTCTTTGGTGTGGAATACTTGGTACGTCTTTGGAGTGCTGGTTGCAGATCAAAATACATGGGATGCTGCGGACGTTTGCGATTCATACGAAAACCGATTTGTATCATAGGTAATAAAGCATTAAACATAAATGAATATTCTTTTGTTTTGTTTGTATATGTGTCCTATATATCTTCTGTCTATCATTACTTATATAAATATATGTATATATGCATGCACATGCAATGTATATGCATGCATATGTATGTATGTATGTATGTATGTATGTCATATTACTTTGTAGAGACAAGTAACACATCGTCGCATTGCGCATTGTCGTTTGAATCGAATCGTTAGCATATCATTCAATTAATCTGATATATTCCTTTAGTACATAAAGTAAACTTGAAGATCTTAATGAGATCTCCGTTGAGATACCAACCGAGAAATTGACAAACATTGATCCATATCTAATCTTCATTAATTTATATTTAAATAATCAAAATTATTGAAGAATTTTTTTATCTATATTCAAAGAAAAATTAAAATGATTTTAAAGTTTGATAATATAATTATAATATAATAATAAAAAAATAATATTATAATTGATTCATATTTATTTATTTATATTTATTTAATTTTTTCAAATTGTTATTCGTTCATTGAATACTTATGTAAGTAAAAAAGAAAGATATTAAAGATTACAAATAATCTATAATTTATATCAGTATGACTTACTGTATATGACCTATATATATATATCACTTATGTGATAATATGATTATATATTTATATTTATATTTATTTATTATTATATTTTATTTTTCAAAATTTTGTTTTCATTCATTTAATACTTATGTAAATAAAAAATAAAAAAAAATCTTACTTTAATATAATAAATTATAAATAAGTAAGATTTATGATAATACGATTAAACTTTAATTTAATTTCAGACTACAAATTATTATTATTAAAACCATTAATATTAATTTTTTTCTATGACATCAATTTAAATTATTATTTAGTCGATGAATAAGTTTTTCATTAAAAAAAAAAAAAAAAAAAAAAAAAAAACAAAACCATTGATTTATTTAATTAACAACCTAAAGAAAATATACTCAACGAAATGGGACTGTGATCAAATACCATTCTCATTCATTTGTTTTATAATTCAATTCGAGATTTGAGAAAACGATTAGGTTATCCGGGTCAACGTGAAACTCTTCCCCATTCTCACTTCCTCGATTTAAAATAAAAAAAAAAAAAAAAAAAAAAGAATCAAAAGATAATAATCATTGCTATACATCTCTAACGGAACGATGCCCTCGAGGTTACCCTGTTTATGCTCGAACAGATGTTTTTTTTTTTTTTACTTTTGCTCTACTGTTTTGCTCTTTTATTTCGGTTTATATATATATTTTTTCTTTGATTATTCTCTTTTTAAAAAGAATTTAAAAGCTCGCACAAGCTCCAATTGGTAATTTAATTCCACCGAACGTTCGAATAAACATATATATATATATAAAAAAAAAAAAAAAAAGAAAAAAGAAAAAATAAAATAAAAACAGCCACGTACGAAAACGTAAATTTCTTTTTTTTTTTTTTTCCACAAATTTGACTTTACTTTGATGTGAAACTTTCACGTTATTTTTAATTCACGATCATTTCCAAACGGACTGACGATGTAACTCGTAACGAACGATCCCCCCCCTCCCCCAGAAAAAATAACTTTTTAAAATAAAAAGAAAAAAAAGAAGAACAAAAAAAAAAGAATAACAAAAAAAAAATGATTGGAAGAAGAAACAAATACTTCAAGACGGCATTTAAAAATCAAATTTTGCAACTAATACTTAAATGAGAGATTAAAACTTACAGAAATTCGATCTTCTACTACATATATATGTTCCTATAATATATATGTAGTACAATAGTATAGTAGTAGTAGTAGTAGTAGTATATTCATATATACTACTATATAATTTAATATTTAATTACTATAAAATATAATTACTATATACTACTATACTATTTTAGTACTATACTATTATAATAATAGTATATAATATGTATATAAATTAATATAAATAAAATAATAATAAATAATAAAATAATTATCATAATATAATAATATATTATTATTATAATATTATAATTTATAATATATATATATATATATATATATATATATATATATATATATATATATATATATATATATATAATTATATTACTATTAATATAATTTATTAATATATAAATTAAATTATATATTAATACTATGTACTAATAATATATTATTATTATTATTATTATTATAATATTATTATATATAAAAATAGTACAATAGTATTATATATAGTATAATAGTTATAATAGTATATAATATAAATATATAAATTTTTCCTAATAAAATTTCTATTGTAATATTTAAATATTTATATTACATATATAAATTATAATATATTATTTTTCCTAGTAAAATATCTATATATGCATATAACATATGGTCATGGTCATGGTTCATAGTTCGTTGAATTCATATTAATATGAGCTATAATGCAATAAGATCAAAACTATAGGATGAATATCATTTAAACAAAAACACAAAGTACTCTTAAAAACTATAAAAAAAATATTTTTATTACACCATTTTTTTTATTGTCAATTTATTAGTAAATCACAAAACAGATCAACTTTTGTTGAAACTATTTTTTTTTTTTGAGTCAAATTATCGCAAGCAAGTATTTAATAAATCATGAATACAATTACATAAGACTCCCTGTCTCCCTTACAAAAATAATGAGGGGAGGAGGGAGAGGGTTGGTTGGAAAATTTAAGGGGGATGAAAATAGGGGTGAGAGAATGATACGATGTATATTAAACATTACGAAGCTTTTGGTTTTAAGAGGAAAATGAATGCTTCCTGATTATTAAACGGCTAATAATCAAGGTGGAATATTAATTGGATATACTGCGTGCTTTTATATATATATATATATGTGTATGTACATATGTGAATGTGTATATGTGTGTGTGTGTGAATGTACTATATGGTGCTTATCGATCGATAATAATGATTTTAATTAATTAACTCGAAATATCTTGCCAATGAATCAGACCTAATAACAACCCTCTCTCCCTCTCCCTCTCCCTTCCCCCTCCTCCACCTTCACCACCACCTCCTCCTCCCCTTCATCATCCCTTCTTTCTCTTCCTCTCTCTCTCTTTCTCTATGTATTTATCTGTATATGTATTTCTCTTTCTCACTCATTTTCGAAATCAGGATAATACTGATTATTAGGATTTAATTGTGAGAGAGAAAGATAGAGAAAGGGACTACTGATCATTGTAAATTATTAGAATGAATTGCATGGAAGAAAACCGAGATTCATCCTATTTTGTTATTTTTCACACATACATATACACCTAGATATATTGCTAATTAACCGTATATGGTTTATTATGTAGGTAAAATTATTTTTAATAATTTATTGTGAGTTATACATTTTCAAGCAAATGTTTTTTGTTTCAAGCACATTTATACTATTATTTTTATTTTTTTATTTTTGATATTTCGATTAGTATTCTTCTTATTACTATTATTACTATTATTATTATTATTATTATTATTATTATTATTATTGTAGACATAATTTATTATATATGTAGAATAATTTTTAATATTTTATTGAGACATATCAATTTTTAAGCATATTATTTGTGTACCTTTTCTATTATTCATTTTTATTATTGTTCTTTTTTTTTATTTTTGAAATAATTAATTGGTATTATTATTATTATTATTGTTATTGTTGTTGTTGTCTGTAGATTTAATCGTTGTGGTGGCATCCATGGTGGTACTATCGGTTGGAAGCAATGGTCAAGTGTTTGCAACTTCCGCGATAAGGGGTATAAGATTTTTGCAAATACTTCGTATGCTTCATGTCGATCGTCAAGGTGGAACATGGCGATTACTAGGTTCTGTCGTATTTATTCATCGTCAAGTGAGTATGAGTATAAATATTATTTATTGTTTATTTAATTGTAATATTATTATTCTTTTTTTATTTTAAACAAAATTCTACAAAGTTGTAGTATACAGTGGCCTACCCAAATTTAACTAGAAATTTAAATAAACAAAATGAAATAATCATGCAAAAATTTCATTCCCATTCGTCCAAAAAAAAAAAAAAAAGAAAAAACAAAAAACGAAGAATTATTTATTGTTTATTTAATTGTATTATACGATTGCATTTTTTCTTTAAACAAAATTCTACAAAGTTATAATATACACAGTCTTATCTAAATTTAATTGAAAAAATTAAATAAATAAAATGAAATAAATTTAATTACATTAAAAAAAAAAAAGAAATTAATTACACTAAGTAAATCAAAAGAAATAATCATCCGAAAATTTCATCCCCATTTGTCAACAACAACAAAAAAAAAAAAAAAAAAAGAATGATAAATCTATCTAATTAAAATACATTTAGAAACAGTTCATAAATAAAATAGAAGAAGAAGAAAAAAAAAGAAAAGAATTGTTTTAAATGAGAATAAAATTAATTGCTCGAATTAAGATGAAACAATGATAAAAAGGGGTAAAATAGGTTGAGATTATAAAACGTTTCATACTCGTGTAAATTAAATATATAGTTATAATAGTTATATTATAGTACTTAAACTTCATTAATGTTGAGTAAATTTCAAATAAAACAATAGCTAAGATTTGCAAAAGTATTTGCAAACACACACACACACACACACATATATATATATATCTATATATGCATACAAAGATTAAACGATATTCTAACATATAAATTATCCTGTCCGATGCAATTGCACTGGGTAAGAAATTTTAAACGAGATAAGAAAAAGCGGAACCACCACGGTTTCATTTATTTCTATCTTGTTACTAACAAACAAACATACACAGCAGACACATACAGCAAGAAGACACATACAGCAGACACATATACATGAGACCAGATTATACCAGGACTCGTTAGAAAATGTTTAGAAGATAAATTATCCTTACGTGCATTTTAACCATTATCATTTTCTTTCTTTCTCTATCTTCTTTTTTTTTATCTTCTTCGTTTCTTTTTAATTTTATTTCTTGTTACCGTAACTGTAAATACTACTATTACAAACAAAGAACACTGTTTGTTAATCGATCCATGTTTTTTTCTTCAATTTTTTTATTTCTACTCTCTTTTAAAATTCAATGTTTATTTTTGATTCGTTAGTATTATTCGTGAGATTGATATGTTTTATATTATTTTATTTTTGTTTTCTTATTTTTCTTTGCAGGAGCTGATCACGACACTTTACATCGGGTTCCTAGGTCTTATTTTCAGCAGTTACTTTGTGTACCTTGCCGAAAAGGATGCTGTTGGGCCCGATGGAAAAACAGACTTTTCCAGTTACGCCGATGCACTTTGGTGGGGTGTGGTAAGTTTTTTAAAAATTACAAATTTTAATATCAGACATTCAACTATCATAGATCGAACTAATCTCGCGTGTTAACCAGTCTTCCCAGATTGTAATATAATATTTTTACATTCGTATATATTTGTATCATGGAAAATAATAATAAATATGTTTTCATGCTTTTTTTTTTTTATTAAACCTACTTATTTTCTATTTTATTTTTATCTCTCAATAACAAGAACAAGAACAAGAACAACAACAAGTATAACTTTAATAATTCTAATCTAAAGTTAAGCTCTGTTGTAGTTTTTCTTTTTATGTTTTTCTCCCTGGTTTTTATATTTTTTTTTTTTTTTTTTTTATTATTTTATACTCTCGTAATTCAAATCGAATTAACTGCACGATATGTGCAAAAGAAACGATCAATGTTATATATTTCTGCATGTATATATAAATATGTATGTATGTATGTATGTATGTATGTATGTATGTATGTATGTATGTATGTATGTATGTATGTATGTATGTATGTATGTATGTATGTGTGTGTATGAGTATTTGTATTTAAAGGAAGAGAAAGGAACGTGTCTATCTCTATTTCTCTCTCTATTTCTCTCTCTCTCTCTTTGTTCGTAGTCACGTCAGCACGCATTAAAACGAAACAAGCAAAATCCCTTTATATCGTACTACCCCCAAAAGCTACCATGTTACGCTCGGAATTGTGTCGAACACATTCTGCTTACCAATTAATCCTCGTTGCTTATCCAAACGAATCCCGTATGACGTTAATGTTTTTGATCGATTATTTCCAAAATAATTGAATAATCGACCAAAATAATAATAACAATAATAATAATAATAATAATAATAATAATAATAATAATAATAATAATAATAATAATAATGATGACAATGATACTGATGAAAATATGATAACGATATCTCTCAATAAAAAAAAAAAAAAAAAAAATAAACAAAATAATTATTAATCCTATAAATAAAACTCGATTACAGATTTTCTATTTGAATAAAAAACAAATTAATTAATCCTGTAAATGAACTTCGATTTAAGATTTTTTATTTGAATAAAAAACAAATTAATTAATCCTATTAATATAAATTTCCATTTGAGACTTTTTATTTGAATAAAAAACAAATTAATTATATAATTAATTTTATAAGGAAAATTCGATTACAGATTTTTTATTTGAACGAAAAAAAAAAAAATTAATTAATCCTATAAATAAAATTCAATTATAAATGGTTTCCTGTTTTTTTTTTTTTTTTTTTTTTTTTTTCAAAAAACATTTCGCGTGAAAATATTATTTTTTTATTTTATTTAAAATTTCTTTTAATACTTTTTCGTTTTATTTCTTTTTTTTGTTTTAATATTAAATGTGTTTTAATTATTATTTATACATATAGGATAATAAATCAATGCGAAATGCTAAATATGATTTGTTTGAAGATAGACAATGTTTAAAATAGGATATTTTTTGATCGTAATTTAATTTTCTTTGTTTTTTGTATTCTTCCTTTTTTTTTTTTTTTAGATCACAGTGACAACAATCGGTTATGGTGACACTGTACCACAAACGTGGATGGGAAAAATCGTTGCATCGTGTTTCAGCGTATTCGCCATATCCTTCTTCGCACTTCCAGCCGTGAGTTAATTAAAAAAATCAAAAAAGAAAAACAAAAACCAAAAAGTAAACACCGATAGAAAAAACATCTACACACATAGAAAGAAAAATTCATCTGTTCAAAATTAAAAAAAAAAAAAAAAAAAAAATGTCGACTTAAAATAAAAACGAATTAATATAGAAATAATTATTAAATATAATGAATAATAATATTAATTTTGTTTAGGGTATACTTGGTTCCGGTTTCGCGTTAAAAGTACAACAAAAACAACGTCAAAAACATTTCAATCGACAAATACCAGCTGCCGCAATGTTAATACAATGTTTATGGAGGTGTTATGCAGCTGATAAAGCAATAAACAGTGTAGCTACTTGGAACATTTATATAAAAGATCCAGCACCAACAGGACAACCATCTACACCATTGGGAAAGGTAAGAAAAGAATTTGTTTATTTCAATTATTATTTCGTTGTGTTTTTTACGAAGGAAGTGCCAGTGTATAGCTCTTATTATATATATTATATATGTATATATATATATACTATATATAATAAATATACTAGCTGTTGACTGTTGATGTTCTTAGATGCTTTAAAAAGTGTTCTTGAACGTTGTCCTAATCGAGATCCATCGTAATTCGCGATTTATATTTAACATTGTATATTTTATTTTTATTTTTATACGAATTATTAATTTTTTATCAAATTCTTTTTTTATATATATATATATATATTTTTTTATTCAATTATCATCGATTGGATCGTGGAAATAATTTTAATCATCGAATTATTAATAATAGAGATTTAGAGTAAAATATAATGTTTTTTAAATCCGTTTGTATTTTTTTTTTTAATTATATTTTAAAATTAATTAACAATTTTATATGCGTGTACCAACATATATATATATATATATAAGTATAATAATAAATGGAAGATTTGATTTTTAATCTTTTAATTAATGCCGACACACTCGTATAGCAGTAGTCGTAATTTTTTATCCTTTACTTTTTTTTTTATGTAAAAAACAAATGAGAAAAAGAAAGATTAGTTAATTTTATATTTAAGTAAAAAAAAAAAAAAAAGAACAATGGTTTATATGATTTATTCAAATTATTTTTAGCGATAATTAATTATAAAAAAAAAACACGATTTTTTTCCTAATCAATCGTATATAATCAAACGTTCCTTTTTACTTTTTATTTTTCTATTTTTATTTTCATTTTGATTTAAAAAAAAAAAAATATCTCGTTTATGTGCAAATTTGATATTTTTCCTAAGAGCTTTTTAGCAATTCCTTCTACGATCCGATTCGATTCGATTCGATTCGATAGGATTCGATTGGTTCGATAATAAATTTGGCAGTGGATGGATGCCAGCAGAGAATGTTGATATATATACATACATATATATATATTATTTCCTGCTGTATGTTTTAATTATTATTTCGTTAATGTCTTTTATTCGATGTGCCTTTTTTCCCCACAACAAAGTATATAAATATACATATATACTGGGTTTGTTATATATATAGATATATATTTTTTTTTTTGTAATTATAAATATATTTGGAAATTTTTATTATGTTGCTAGTTAATAATAATTTTTCAGTAATTATTACGATAATTATGTCAATGTTTTTACAATGCAGTTTTAAGACGTGCTTTTTTTGTATTTTTTTTGTTTTCTTTTTTTGTTTGAAAAAAGCTTTGTGTATTTGAAATATTTTTTTGTTTTCATTTAATTTCAATCTTGAGTCTCTTCTAATTTTTTTTTTTTTTTTTTTTTTTTTTTTAAATGAGCTTTGTATATTTGAAATTTTTTATTTCAATTAATTTCATTGATTTTTTTTTTTTTATTAAATTTTTATTGTATATTTTGATAATAAAAAAAAAGATTACGCGCTTGTCGTTCAGTTCAATTTTTTTTTTTTTTTTGGTTTCGTGCATTATTAATTACAGCAAAATTTGATTGAATTCGTGTTCACGTAGTCTGCCGAAATTTTTTTTTTTCCTTGCCAATTTTCAAATATGCAAAACCTCTGTTATTGCTTTATTCTTTTTTTTTTTTTTTTTTCTTTGATATTCGTATTTTATGTTAGTTTGAGATTTTTTTCATTTTTTTCTCGTTTTTTTTTTTTTTTTTTACTGCATAGTTGGAAGCCTATATATTGTTTTGGAATGCTGAAGTATTTGAGATAATATTATCAATTTAATGTAAACCGCATATATTTCAATCATGCTGTTGAAAAAAATTATTTTGTCAATTTTTATATATTCATTTTTTTTTCTGGTATCTTTTTAATTTTATTAAATATTATTATTATGAATTTTATGAAGTATTATTACGATACTTTATTCTGTTAAATATACATATATTTAAATTGTTCCCCTCACCCTTAAACATTTTATTTTATTAGTAATAAATGATAAAATGATAAAACGTTGTTTGAAAATTAAAACAACAACAACAAAATTAATAATCAATAATAAATTTGTTTTTTAAATTACGAATGAGATAAGCAAATTTATCGTTGCAATTAAAAACAAATGTCCATTTATTTGCATCGATAACAAAATAATCGATAGAGAACGATGAACTGTTGCATTTTCTTTTTTTTTTTTTTCTTTATAAAACTCATTCCAATTAAACAAATTATAATTTTATATTCCAATTAATTATAAATTGAATCATAACGATAAGAAATAATTTGTAAAATAAATATACGACAAAACGTATATATTACATGTATATAATAATAATATCAATAATAATATTATAAACAATGAGAAATATAGAATAAATGTTAAAACGAATCCGGCAGAACATCGACAGATCTATCTATGAACATTTAACCACCAAATGACGTCCAATTAACTGGCACATTTTCCAATAAATTACGAGTACATATATATACATATATATATATATATATATAGTACTACGTACAAATGATATTAACATTATTAATTATCAAAGTGTTACAAATACAACAACAATAAAAATCAAAAATAATTGTCAATCATAATTTTGGTCTTCCTTTCTTCCTTGCATCTGCTGCCAAAATTAACAAATAAAAAAAAATAAATAAATAAATAAATAAAAACGTTCACGTTCGATTATTAGCAAAAAAAAAAAAAAGAAAATTAACAATTAATAAACATAATTTGAATCAGTATTTGAAATAAAAATCGACAATAATATTAAATGGTAACCTGATATATATTTCAGTTGATTTGTGTAAAGAAGATGGTATGTAAATGGTTTAGATTTATTTCATATTTATTAATCTTTTGCATGTTTATTTTTTCTTCTATTTTTTTCTATTAATATTATTATTATTTTTATTACTTTTTTTTATTATTATTTATCATTATTATTCTTATTCTTATTCTTATTCTTATTATTATTATTATTATAATTATACTTACATTCGTACATATATTTTTTCTATTCACATGTTATATATTACATTATAATTCACAAAAGTATATATAACCACTGTCAATTGGTGTCAATAATTTTAAAAATTGCAATTTTTAATTAAACAATTTAACAATTAATTTTTATTAATTGTAATATTTATTTAAATATCGTTAAACAATTAGATGGTGGATACGAATACTTTTGTGACACCTAAAATCACCTTTTTTAATCAAACACGCTAGAATTTTGTTCTTCTTATTTGTAATTTATTAATTACACGTTCATTATCATCAACATTATCAACAATACAAATGAACAATATTTTTTTTTTTTTTAACGAAAGATATCAATTCCGAAATTCTGATTATACTTCCAAATTGTGCCACTTTAATTGAAATAATACAAAAAAATCAAATCTCAATTCGACTTTTAACAACTTAATATTTTACTGTCACGTGTTTAACGAGATTTAACAATTAAAGTTCGTTAAAAAATAATTAAAATAATAAAAAAAAAATAGAAGCTTTTAGTTTTGAAAAATACAATGTACAGAAATAAAAAAAAAAAAAGAAAAAGATAAAAAAGATTTTACGAGAGTAGTTGACACCCAACCACTTTTTGCCGATTGCAACAAAATTTCGTTTCAATTGAAAGAATAATTCGGTGTGCTTTTTGTAAATTAAAAATAAAAAATAAAAAAAAAATAAAAGAATAGATAAAAAGATAAAAAGATAAAAAAAAGAGGCAAAATCTCGATTAATTCGTGCGTGGTTTAATTTACGATGAACGACCGCGACCGAACGATCGTAAAAACGAGAATTCTCTCTCGTGCAAAATTTATCGTCAGGAAAAAGATGTAAAGTGGTGGTAGTAGTGGTAGGTAGGTAGGTGGGTGGGTGGTTGGTTGGTTGGTGGGTTGTTTATACGCGCTAGGAAATTTAGGATGGAGGGTAATAATCGATCGAACGAAAATTTTTGCAACCCTTTTATCGCGGTTTTACATACTTTCAACCAACTATATACGTTTTCATAATTTTCATTCGTGCACCTTTGACAAAACAAAACAAAACAAAACAAAAAAAAGAAAAACAAAAAACATGCTTATTGTTTGTAACTTTTAATATTAATTGTTTATCGTTGTATCACCAATCGATGTTGTGCTACTTTTTATATGTTTGAATACATACACAAATAAAAAATAATAAAAAGAAATAAATTAAAACTAACAATCCTGAGGGATGAACAATACAAACTGGGTTGACAACTAAGTAATTGCAGATTTTTCAAGGAAAATGATTGGTCAAATCTACAATTATTTCATTGTCAAGTCAATAATTACTTTTTATAATTATTCTAATTAATAATAAATTAATATAGTATAATTAATATAATAAACGATAAATAATTATAGTATAATTTGAAATAAATTGTTTATTACTTTTTTCTATCCTCTTGGAAAATAGATTCTTATTAGATTTTTAATATTTTATTTATTTGATTTATTGTATTATAATTTGTATAACATGATTGGATTATGTTCTATAATCAATGTAGGAATTTACGATTATTTTATATTCAAATTAATGACACTTTGATATTTTTGAATATTGTTGTCAACTATTGATATTTTTATATATTAAAAAATTAAAAAATTTTTTAAACAAAATAATTATTAATTAATCAATTAATTTTTCTAATACTTTGCACTGATTTATCAACCACATTTTATTTTCTTCTTATTTTTACTTATAGAATATGTTTGTTAAAATTTTGTAGAATAAAACTGGAATACTCACAATACATAATTAACATAATATTATTATAAATAAAATAAAAATAACTAATATATTTAGTATAATATTTAGCCTAGTATTTTTAATTAAATAATAATAAATTCCAACTTTGCTTAATAACCAATTCACACATATACAAATAGTATAAATCATTCAAAAACATTAATCAATACTACAATAAATATATATTTAAAACAAATTGATAGTGTATAGATTAATAAATATAAAAAACCATGGTTTATCCATTGATCAATATTCCGATTATAAAAAAGAAATATTCAATAATAAAATGAGATTATAGGATTAAAAATAAATCAATGTATTCAATGTATTGTTCATTCCTGAAATTGGTCATGTGTATTAAAAAATATGCTGGTGGTGGTTTAGTATATATATATATGTGACCAAAAAGGGTTGTATATAATATTTTTCTTTAATTATTTTGCACATTTGCTTGCACCTAGGATAAATTTATGTGTTGCATGTTGTATTTTATTATATATGCATATGTATGTATATATATATATATATATTGAAATACAAACTAAATACAAATACATAAATGCATGAATGTACATATGTTCAACGTTTCCATGCAATATTTTTATCCTTTTGCATCAGTTTTACTAAACCGTAATTGGCTTCTTCCTCAACGTTGTATTTCTCAAGCACAATTCGAAAAAGCTTCAGGGATTATACGCTCGTCGCGTTACATGAAATTTTTTACACGTGTATGTTTTTTTTTTTTTTCATTCTTTCTTTTCATAAACGAGAGTTGTTTCTATTTTTTCTCATATATATATATATATTCTTTATTACACGTGTTTCACGTGTGTTAAATGAAGTGTTTCGTAGTATTAAATGAAGTTTTCTATTCAAATGTACGAGAAATGTAATGGTAACACGTATAAACATTATGACATATACATATATCTAACATAAAACTTTAACGTTTGCGATTAGTTCAAAACTTTTAACTTAGACATGTTACTATTAAACATGTCAAATTATTTTACTCGACTAAATCAATTACCACTTCATGACTACGACGAATATCGGATTCAAAAATTGTTCATATAATTTATATATAATTCCTATTTAAATTCAATTTAAAATTTTACAAAATTAACACGAATTTAACGTAACTCATTTTCTATTTATTATTCTAATTTTATTCTACATAATATTATATTAATAATATATTATACAATATATATTATTATATTACTAATAATATAATATTATATATATTAATATAATATATAATTATTATTATATATATAAATAATTTTAATGAAAAGAAAAAATAATAAAAATAATCTTTGACACCGAGCGTATAATTCATGGGGGGGGGGGGGAAGAAAAAGCAACGAGCACAGATTTATTAGTTTTCTTGGGGGTTGGGTGTAGGGGATGGTGGGGGTTAGGAAAAGGTAAAAAAAAAAAATGGATGTAGCAGAAAGAAAAAAAATGAGAGACATCTACTATACACATCCACATACTCCTACGTTCACATTCACGTACACAAAACAACATACAAAATATGAAATAAAAAAAGTGGTAGGGGAAAAGAAAAAAAAAATTACATCTTCAAATTTCTACTCCTCCTCCTCCTCCACCTCCTCCTCATGTTCTCTGATATCCCGGTGCTAATAACAGAGAAACTGAAGGAGAGAGAGAGAGAGAACGAGTGAGGCAAATAAAAAGAGATAAAAAAACAAATAGAAAGAGAGAGAAAGAGAGAGAGAGAGAGAGAGAGAGCCGATGCTCACATGTAGGGATTAGTGCATGTTGTGTTCGACGTGTGTTGTAATGGGAGGGCACCGGGGGTTCAGTCTCTGATGATCCAGGTGGCAAAGAAGGCGAGCGTATTGAAGAGACGGAAATCACGTAACCGGATGGATGTTCAACAACAACAACAACAACAATTGCAACAACAACAGCAGCACCAATCTTTACCACCAGTTACGATATCCGGTAGTATATCGGCAAGTGGGGGTGGTGCTGCTGCATCACAAAATGACAATCAACGTCTTGAAAATGAGGGAGATGTTGTATTTTACATGGAGGAACCTAAAGCTGGTACACCCAATCGTGCCAGACGTGACAATCGGTGAGTTTTGTGACCTTTTTTTCTTCATCATTTTATTTTCTTTTATCTTTTTTTTCTTTTTTTTTCAAGATAAAGTTCAAGATTTTTCTAGGAAAATCTACTGTTTTTTTTGTACATTTTAATATTCGTTTTTAATTCATTAAAATTCATTTCATTGTTTCATGTTTGTTTTTCTTCCCTCCACCAACCCCGTTACCTTCCTCCTATTTATTTTCATTCAAGGTGTTTTTTTCTTCTGCAATTAAAATAATTAAAACGAAAATGTTGTTCTTTCTTTCTTTCTTTCTTTTTTTTTTTTTATTTAAAATTTTGTTTCTTTTTTAATTTTTAATATTCGTCTGAAAAAAAATATTGCAAAATGGTTCATTCATTGAATATTTATTTTATTTGTTCATGTTTTTTCTTTTATTCCCTCCATCCACCCCTATCTTCCTCCTATTCGTCTTTAAAAAACATTGCGAAAGGGGTCATTGATTAAAATTTATTTAATTATTATCTTTGTTTTTCTATCTTCCACTCCTTCATCCATTTATTTTTATTCAAAGTGCATTTTTTTTTTACTTCGTAATATTCGTCTTTAAAAGACATTACGAAAACGGATCATTCAATTGAAATTGATTTTATTTTTTTTTTCTTTCCTTCCCCACCTCACACCTTCTCCCTCAATTTATATTCATTCATGGTGTTTTTTTTAGTAATTAAAATGAAAATATTGTTCTTTCTTTCTTTCGTTTTTTATTTAAAATTCTTTTTTTTTTTATTATTAATATTTGTTTATAAAAAACATTGCAAAACCGATCATTCATTAAAACTTCTTTTTATTTTTTCTTTTCTTCCCCTTCTTTCCTTTCTGCACCCATTTATTTTCATTCAAAATGTATTTTTTATTTTTTTTATTTAAACGTGAACATTTTAAGGATAGACGACCCTTTTCTTTAATATATTTCATTTAAAAAAATATATGTATATATATAGATGATATCTTTGTTTTAATGTGAAAACATTTATAATACTTTCATCTTTCGCGTTAAAATAATCTCGTCAAGATTTTCATTATTTATTTTCATTATTTATTGTTCGTAATAATATTCTCGTTAGAGGATGAGTATTTAAAACGTTAGTTATTTACGTTGGATAAATGTTGGTTTTCAGTTCCTGGTAGGTAGGATTATAAGCCCTAAAGGTAAATGATCGAATGGGTTATTTGATCCCATGAATCCCAACTATATTTCATATCTGCCCCACACCCCAATTAAAAAGAGGTTTTAAAAAATTACACTTATTCATTATTTTATCGAGAATTTCAAAAATGAAATTTCATTGGTATTATTCAATTGATCCAAGATTAAATTAGGATTAAACCCTTTTCGTTAACAGGTTCCGTGCTAAGCCCTTTTTTACCTGACTTGTCATTCAGACCATTTAATTTTGCTTTAACAAAATCAATCATTACATGTAATTATTAATTATTGTAAATATAACAATTAAACAAACTTATGTGCTTTGTTTTATACAACATTTTGTATAATGCATTAATATTTTAATAGAAATATTTTCAATTTGTTATAAACATATATTTACAGTACACTAACACTTTAATGGCCGTACGTCTACGCAGTCAAACGTTGCCAGGGGCTGATAATATTTTTGAAAAATTAATTTAAAACAACTTTATTAAATTCACGATCAAATTAACATCAAACAAAACGAATAACAAATTTAATTTTATATAATTTTAAATATATATACAAAGTTATAAATATATAAATAACAACCAATGACGGTTGTTCCAGCTATCACACACATGTTATGTGAGCGGCCATTAAAGTGTTAAATAAATATGTCAAATGGTAAGTGTACCACCGGTGGTACACGTAGCATGGAACATGTTAACGATCCTAACAATCAAAATATAAAAGTCATTCGTTGCAAAAAACCAACCATAATTATAAAGTGTCCAAAAAAGGGACTGATACAAGTATCATAGTTATTTTTTTCTTTATTTTTTTTTCTACCCATCTTCTTCTTCTTCTTCTTCTTCTTAATTTATTTTGTTTCGTTTGACCGTATTTAATCCCCCCCAAAAAAAAGTTAAAATCCCTTTTGTGTGATTAATTAACCGCACGAATTTAAACACGTCAGTTCGTAGGTTCTTTCGTGGTTTGAATTTAAAATAGATGTAAAACAACGAGGATAGTAAATGTAGTAGTTGAAGAGAGAAAAATGAAGAGACAGAAAGAATGAGAGAGAGAGAGTAAGAGAGAAACGTTTGATATACGCAGAAGAAAATAGATGAATACCTCTCGAATGTATTTACCAGCTAGTGCAACGTTTGTGGCAACAGTTTATCCTAGTTTTCGTGTCTTCCATGTCTATTTAGTCTCTCATTTTTCTTTTTTCTTTTTATTTCTTATTTTCTCTCTCTCTCTCTCTCTCTCTCTCTCTCTTTCGTTTATTTTTTGTCTTCAACCCTCTGTGACAAAAAAATGAAGAAAAAGAAGAATAAAATCTAAGAGACTTCAAAGGATTTTAAGAGTATGAACGTGAAACGTAATATCAAACGAATTGTTTCCTTTTCACAAAACACACATCCTGTTTTTTTTCATCATTTTAATATTTAATTATTTTTTTATTAATAATAATAATAATAATAATAATAATATATTAAATTAAATAAATTTAATTTATTATATGTAATATTAATTTAAATTATTACAATATATTTCAAAGTAATTTTCAAACAAATGTGTAACCAAAGGGTTAACGTTATCTACGTATATAAATATTACCTAATTTATTATATGTACACTCACAAAACATTTGTTTTTACGTTGAAATATAAAATAACTATCTTTGCAGTAACAAAACATCGTAAAAATAAAATTAATATCATTAAAAAAAAAAAAAATCCAAATAAAATCTACTTGTTTTATACAATCATACAATGCATGAAAAGTGTCCTACCTATTGAACAGATTTTTTAAATCATTCTCACGATTATACTCTTTCTTATCAATCTCCCATATCGTATCATTAATAATAAATAAATAAAAAAAAAATCAAGACAACAAAAAAAGAAAAATGTTTCAATGAACAATTAGAAAATAGAAATGAACAAGAATATCAAACGCATTGCTGATGTCAATTGGAATTGACCTAGGAACATTGCCATAACCATTCTATGCATAACTAGGTATTCATCAACACACATACATATGTACCTGTATCATCTATATATGTGTATTCAATAGCATAATTGGTGAGACCAGTAGAGTAGCCAGTGTCCAGAACGGGTGATAAAAGCTTTGTGTCCCTTAGGCTCTATCAGTAACATCAAACTGACCTGTTTAGTTCGTTACCTACGAACTAACTCATAAATTTGTTTCCCCAGAACAACCATATTCTCGTTATCCAAACGAGTAGTAGTAGTAGTAGTAGTAGTTTAGTTTACAGTTTTCGAAAATAACCCATTTATCATTCGTAAAAATGTTTCAATATATTTAACAGGATTTGTACTACTAATTAGGAAAATCTTGATTACGATAACGAGTCAAGGGACAACCAACTTTATAATAATGAAATTACCAAACGTTAAATATAATAAATCTGATTACTGTTTTATGAACATTTAATACATTTGTTTTATCATTTGTTGTTTACTTTTTAATTTTTATTGTTGTTTTGTTGATACATCATTTGAAAAATTTAATTTTTATTGTATTAATTTATTAATGTATTAATATAATTAACATTTCTTATTCGTGTCATCACCCATCATAATACGTAAAATGTACAAAAAAAAAAAAACTTATAATTATATTTTATTATTTTTTTTTCTACTATTATAAATAATAATTTCTAGAGAAAGTTTCATTTGCATATTAGTTTTGAAATGAATTTCTAACATTTAGATCTTTCAAAGAAAATCCTTCTCTATTTCTCTGATTGAAAAGGTGAAAACCAACTAGTAAAATCTTGATATTGATGTATATATATATATATATATGTGTGTGTATTCACATGAACGAGATTCGAGAAACTTGTCATGACAGATGTGTCAGCCATGCAAATAACACTTTCTCTAGAATGATTTCGAATATCGAATAGAACTAGTTTCGAGTTTGTTAGTGTGAGTAGCGTGTTTCCGATTGGCAGGGGGAGCCTTTTTACTTCCCAGACAAGTTCGGTGACTGAGGCCACCAGTGATGAAATTGACATTGACATCGAGGAACCACAAAGGGTCACAACGTAAGTATTTCAACAATATTTTTACCATTCTTTCTTATTTTTATATATATATATATTTGTTTTTAATTCTAGAAATAACTACAGAAAATAAATTTCACATAAACTCGAATACACACACACACACACACACACATACGATATATGATTGGATGGTTATACATGTTTATTTTTTTTTTTTACAAATACGTTTTGAGAACGATTAAAAAAAAAAAAAAAAGAAGAAAAATAAATTTCACGTAAACTCGAACGCATACATAGGAGAATAAGATAGGGGATGATTTTAATTTTTTTTTTCTTTTAATTTCCAAATACGTTCAATAATTTCTTAATTAGGTCAAGTTATGTAGAATCTTTTTTATTATTCTAATAAATATTTCTGCAAATATGATCCTATGATCAAAGTAATTTTTTTTCTAATAAAAAATTGCTAAATTAACCCACCCTTTCAGATCTGAGTTTTATTTCGTTTAAAGAAAAAATTATTTTTATCGTAAAATTAACATTCATGTGAATGAAAGCAAAAATATACATTTTATTTATTTATTTATACATTTGTAAATTTATATTTTAATGGATACATGGTTTTTATTCATAATTTGTAATATTAAAAAAATTCTGAAAAAATATTTTTATAATAAATATAATACTTTTTATTAAACAATAAAGTATATATTTTTATTTTATAATAAATTAAACATAAATATATTAATTATCAAAAAAAAATATATATATTTTATTATAAATTTATATTCTAATAAATTTACACGATACTTTATTATAAAATGTTAACTAATTCGAACTAATTATTATTAGATTACGAATGACTTAAAAAATTCGAATAAAATAAACAAAATTTGTTTTCTAAATGAAATTTAAAAAAAAAAAAGACAGAAAGAGATAGAGAGATTAAAAAATAAATCGGATTAAATAATTGTAGAAAAAAAAAAAGAGAAGAACAAAATAACAGAATAAGATGCTTAACTTCCTGAATCTTCAAAATTAATCGCAAGAAAAAAGTAAAACGATAGGAAGGGTGGTGAGAAGGTGATTGGGTGGTGTGAGGAATCCGATAATGAAACTTTGAACTTTTATTCGATCAACGATTATTATAGACAAGGATTGTCCTGTATCCGTCGGCTAACGTCCTTGATAGTCAAGAATATCCATGCTGAAAATATGTGGGCTACTCGTGAATAATATGTCGTATTGCTGGCTACCATCCCTCATCTCTCATCCCTCATCCCTCATCCTCCTTTTATCTCTCTCTTTCTCTCTCATTCGATTTTACCTCAAGTTTATCATTCTCTTTTACCTAAATTTTATTTTTAAGATAGGTGTGAGAGATCAGATCTCGGTTAGAGATAGAAAACACTCGACGACGTCTGGTAAATTCCTGGGTCGACGATACGATTAATCGATTATTACTTATCGGCTTTTAAATTTGTCTATGACATTTCACGTTTTTATTTTATTCCTCATTTCACGTTTTTAGAATCATATAAATAATCAAATATAATCGTTTAACACATAACAGACATATAAAGAAAGAAAGAGACAAACATACTTATATTATACTTGCATCTGTGCACCCACTGCCACCCGCAGCAACCCACAGCCATCCACAGCCACCCCCTCTCCCCACAGATATACACACAGACATTTACTACAATTATCAAATAAAATATAATCGTTAATACATAGCAGACATACAGAGTGAGAAAGAATGAGACAAACATACTTATATTATACTTGCATTTATGCACACGCGTATACACTCAAACATTTACAATTATCAATACAATGAAAAAAGAAAAGAGAGAAACTTTACCTCGTGCTAGTTCGTACAAAAGCCACTTCTTCTTCCTTTCTATCTTTCTCTCTCTCTCTTTCTTTCTTTATTTTGTTCACTATTTCTATCTCTCTTTCTCTTCTTTCTAGTCATTCGCACCAAACGCATAAGTGCTTTTTTTCACCGCTCCATTACTTTACAGTTGTCGGCCTACATTTTCTTCAAATGTATAGAAAGTGTAAAGTACATCCTGTTGTACAAAGATTCACACACTAATAGAAACCAAAATCAAAACCAAAACTAAAACCAAAATAAAAATAAAAACAAAAACAGTCAAATAGCAGCAATAGCAAACAGCAATAGCAAAGAGCAATAGAAAAATTGCAATAGTTGCAGTATAAAAGTAATTTAAACAACATCAAATGGACCACTAACTCATCCTCATTCTCATCTTCATCTTCATCTTCATCTTTTATCTACTTCTTTTAAATCTTTTCTATCTTTTTTTTCTCATTTTTTTTTCTGAAGTAACCAACTCTATCTATAAAACATGTTTTACGTTTCTATGATGAACACGCGACACAAGGATAAAATTCAACTCGTTTAAATATTTCATTGAGCTACTATGAAAAAAAATAAAATGAAATGTATATCTCAGTTAAGATACTTTGATACTACTACTACTACTAGGTGTTATACTACTTTTACTGTTATTACTGTTACTGACTGCTACTTGCTACTGCTACTTGCTGCTTCTATTACTGCTGTTGGATCGATTCAACTTTTTCTACCTCTTTTCAATACCCATTCTAAACTAAATGAAAGTTTAAATTTGAACGAGACACCACTATGTTATTTTTTTTTTTTTTTTTGAGGGATTTCAAGAATAAAAGTAAAATTAGATTACACGAATTAACTTTGAATTTATTCTCTTACTTTCTTTTTTTCTTTCTTTCTTATTTTACTTTTATTTTATTTCATTGATTTATTTTTTTTTATTTTTTTTTTTTTTCATTGAGAGATAAAAAGATATTCAAACTTGATCGAATAGGATCACGTCTTTTTGAATTTTTTATTCCACAAGATTAAACTTAAACTAAAATAAAATTATTGTTACTTTATGTCTTTTATTCCTTTCTTTTTTTTTCTTTTCTGTCACTTTTTTTACTTTAAATTTGAAATGTGACATCAAAATTCTCTTCAAATGTTCTTTCCTTGAGATAAAACTTCGTTGATTTGATATTTTATTTAAATTACGAAAATTTTATTCTTGTACTTTCTCTCTTCTTCTTTTTTTTTTTTTTTTTTTTTTCATTTTATACTTAAAAGCTGTTATCCAAATCGTTTTCAAACGTCATCTTCTTTCTTTCTTTCTTTCTTTCTATCGTACGATAAAACTTCCACGATTGAATATTTTATTTAAAACTGAGTTATATCGTGTTACTTTCTTTTTCTTTTTTTCTTTTCAATACCTATCTTTCTTTCTTTTTTTTTTTTTTTTTTTTTTATATATATATATACTTTTTTCTTCTTATCACTTTTTTTCTTATTTTTCTCCACTTTTACTTTAAAGGGTAAGAAACGTCATTTAAGCGTTCTCGAAATATAAACACCCGAAGAAAAGCCACTTCTTCTTCTTCTTCTTCTTCACTTGAGAATATTCTCTCTTCGATGAATAAATACCAACACAACAACTAGAGGAAGAGGGTGTTCTTCAAGTGAAAGTACGTCTATGTCGTTCTAGTTTACAAAGTCAAGTAAAAAGTAAAAAGTTAAACGCGTAATACGCAATTGTCAAAATTTATATTAAAAAAAAAAAATATTCACAGATTTATGTACAATATTTTCTAATATTTCTTTTGTCCTAAATCTTCCAAATAATTTTCTATGACAAACTATTCTCGAAGAAAATAATCATTTTTGTATGGAAATTATTTTAATAAGTTATACAAAATATTAGAAAAATATATTAAATCAAATAAACTAAAATGTAAAAAATAATTTATTAATTTATTTCAAATTAGACTGAAGTGAGGTATAGATAGTTGCATGTGCATAGGACACTTACACTCAAACACAATTTATTTCAAATTAGACTAAAGTGGAGAGAAGGGGTGAGTCTATGTGCATAGGACACAAGTACACACGTTTACAAGTGTTTGATAAAATATTTCAAACATTTAGTCATTGAATTTTACCACTTACGAGGTTTACTTTACAAAGGGGAGGGGGAAAAAACTCTAATCTAATTTTTTGATAAAACATTGATCTACACTTATCCTTTAAAAACCTTTTGAAAACCTTTCTCGAATATTTACGTATGCAAATTTTAACACTTTAAACAGTTATTATTCCATTTGAAATGAGAAAAAAAAACTTTGATATGTATTTTTTTACTTTCAAACATTTGTCGCTATTATCACGATTTTTCTTTTTAGAAACATTTATCAAGTTACAATGTAAGTCGAAGTTTCTTTTTCATCAATTCGAGAAGAATTCGAGAGTGAAGTAATTTATCATGTTGAAGGAGAAGGGTGGGAGTGATGGGGGGGGGATGATGCTGGTGGTGGTGTTGAGTTACGTTTGGTGAAATTCTTCTAGTGTTTTTTTTTTTTTTTAATTTTATTTTTCTTCTTTTTCTTATCGATTTGTGGCACATCTTTTTAGAAAGGAAAACGGTTTTTCGTGGCATACATTTACATTTACATTTATATACACACCTACACACATCTACAGACGCAATAAATCATTTCTTTTATCATGGTAGTAGTAGAACATGCACAGAGATCCATTACGAATTGATCTAACGAAATAGAAATCGATCCTTTTTTCCACCTTTCAAACGATTGAAATTTCAGGTTAACCGAGGCGCACAGAAATGCCATAAGGGCGATCAGAAAGATCAAATATTTCGTGGCAAGACGAAAATTTCAACAAGCACGAAAGCCTTACGATGTGCGAGATGTCATCGAGCAATACAGTCAAGGTCATCTCAACATGATGGTGCGAATCAAGGTAAGATCTTTCATATATATTTTCTTCTTCTTATCTTCCTTTTCTTTTTTCTTTTATATAACATTCACCATTTATCAGCAGCCTGAAGCTCTTCTCTTGGTTTTTGTTTACTTTTTATTTTTATTTTTTTTATTTTACAAACTAAACTCTCTAGTGAAACGTTTTAAAGAGGATACTTCGTAATAAAACGAATCTAAAATAAAAAAATTAAAAAAAATAAAAAATAAAAATAAACTACGTGTTTTGTAACATTTATCAAGATTTCATTTGTTGATGTATAAAACCTTTAATAATAACATTGATATTATTTTACACGTATTTTGTGTGTGTATGTATGGATGTGTATGTGATTTGATTTAATTTAAAATACAATTATTATGCATATTATACAATGAATCGTATATAATCTGATTAAATATTAATTAATTAATTCTTATCTCGAAAAATATTTACTCTGCATTTTTGTTCTTTTGTTTATAAATAAAATTGACGAACAGATTTTTTAATCATTAATTTATATATATATATATATATATAAGATAAATGTACATAATAATATATAAAATAATAATAAATATGAAAAATAAATAATATAACATATAATAATTAAAAGAATATTAATAAGATCAATATATATAATTTTATATATAAATATAAAAATAAAATAATAAATATATATTATTTATATTATATATATATATATATATTTTTTTTTTCATAAACAAAATTAAATTTTTAAAGATTTCTAAGATTTAAATGAAATAATATGAATTTCAATTATAAATCATTATTTTCATATAAATCATTTTCAAATGAAAAATAAAAAAAAAGATAAAATAAATATATACACCATGTGTTATCTTAAACGCAATTTGATTATTTTATTTTATGTTAATTTGCTAATAAATCATAGATATGACATATACCATTTCTCTGTCTATCTTTTTCTCTTTCTTTCTCTCCAAATTTCACTCTTACTTGATTAAAGTCTCTATGCATAAAAATGAGAATGAAGTATCGCTTGTACCGAAAGATAAAGCAGCGTCAATCACTGTGGCTGCTGCTCTTATCGAACAGCATGACCTTTTCCTTCTCAAAGTAGAAGAAGAAGAAGAAGAAGACGATAAAGAGGAAAAGGAAGAAGAAGAAGAAGAAGAGGAAGTTTCGATAGACGTTGCAACCGAGAATGAGGAGGCTTTATTGTGTATCAAGAAAATCGATAATATCCTTAAGCTCTATACCTAGTTACATTGAGTATTGGGGGCTACCAGTAAATCCCAGTTATATACATGACAGTATTACAGGAAGAGCTTTCACTACTACTAATACATTGCATTATTTCTATGTAATCGAGAGAGACACGTTTTTCAAACAAAAATATCATTATTCAATGAAATCAACAAAATTATTAAACACATAGAATTATATTATTCATTTTTCTATTAATGTTTTACTAACACATTGCATTATTTAATACATTGATTTTAATCGAAACAGACACGTTTTTAAAAAAACACCACAATTATATTTTTCCTAATAATTTTTACTAATGCATTGCATTATTTCTATGCAATCAAAAGAGACACGTTTAAAAAAAAAAAAAATATTATTTGTTTTATTAATTTTTACTAATGCATTGCATTATTTTTATGTAATCGAGACAGACACGTTTTACAAAAAAATAAAACCACAATTATTTTTTTTTTTTATTCATTCTCTAACAATTTTTCACATCGAATCTCTAACATATGAAATTTTACAATCTTTTATATAATAATTATTTTCTCAAACTATTTGATATTGAAAAAATAAAACAAAACAAAAAATATTCAATTATTAAATATACTTTTGTTTGTCTCCTACGTTTCAAACATCTCTATAAATATTAACTCTATAATTATTA
This sequence comes from Polistes dominula, assembly GCF_049000335.1. Taxonomy (NCBI): domain Eukaryota; kingdom Metazoa; phylum Arthropoda; class Insecta; order Hymenoptera; family Vespidae; genus Polistes; species Polistes dominula. The sequence goes on along the minus strand of NW_028301061.1, from coordinate 2,277,081 downwards.
ACAATTTGAACTTTGAACTGTTGATATAAAAATACGCAAATATCTTTAATTCATATTATCAATTTTGAATTTCTATACAAATTCATAAACTTTCATTTACATTAATTCAAGGAATCAATAAAAAAACAAAATTACACTTTTCAATGAAAAATATTTATATTCCAAACAAACAAACAAACAAACAACAAAACAAAATAAAAATAAATAAAAATACACATATTTGTTTTAGATAAAATTTATTATCATATCAATGTATTATTTATCATATTTGAATATAAAATATGAAAATCTGATGATCGAGTATGTGTAAAATTTCATATGGAAAATGACATGGGAACACAGTCCCCCATCCCATATATAAAAATGATGTAATACTACTTTTCCAGTTGAAAGAAAGAAATCCGAACAAGGACATGATCAATAAGAGGGGACCCATTATTCTTCATACCTTTAACTTCAATTCGAGACATATCAAATTTGTTCAGGGTTAGAGATTCATTTCGATTCTTTCCTAACCTTTCTTTCGAGTACGATAAATCGAACACGATGGGCGTTGAGGAGACGTGATACTTTTGCGACGTGTTCGATTTTCAATCGTTTGCCATAGTATTATATATTGTGACAAACGTTAGAAATAAAAATGGCTATAGTTAGCTGCTCGAAAAACCTAGCATGTTGTCATAGTCATAGTTTCTGAAAGAAAAGTCAAATTTGTTTTCCACTAGCAAAACGACGATTGTTCTGTTTTTGTATCATATTTGTTTTCAATTTTGTAAAAAGAGAAAGATTTGTCTCACAGTAAAAATAACAATAACAAAAAGAACCATTTTTATTGCAAAATTTTAATTGGAAACAAACCCCCTTTCACACTACTTCATCCCCCTTCAACGAACAGCGACAACGAAATATTTGATAGTTTAAAATTATTTAATTTTTTTTTTTTTTTTTTGATTAAAATTAATTAGCGAAAAAGTATGTAAATATATGTGTGTTAAAATTACATCAAATATACTACTACATCGTCGTATTTATGCTAACAAAAAATAAAACAAACATAAAATACAGTCAATTAGTTGTTTGTTCGTGTCCACAAAATAAAATACATCTATATAAACTTTATATAATAGGAAAGTTGGACAGGTAAAAACAATCAGAACATGTTTTAATCCTGTAAGGTTCAATCAACCTTGAAACTATCTATTTTTGTATTTTACAGTTGCTGAAGAATAAGTTCTTCTAATAAATGTACGGAAACGTTCGACAGAATCAAAACAAATATTTTTTGATGATATTTTTACCTGTCCAACTTGCCTTCCTTCCAAAGTTTTCATACAAATACAGTTTTTTCCCAATTGGTATAAAAATTTATAACTGTATTTGAAAACTAATAGAAAAATAGTAATGGAAAAAGACTTTTTTTTTTATTTTATAGCGAAAGAACAAAAAAAACAAAGAGGAGGAATAAAAGGGAGAGGGGGAGGGAGAAAAATGAGAGAAAAAGGAAGAATGAAATTGAGTGAGAGACACAGAGAAATAGAGATAGAGAAAGAGAGAGAGAGAGAAAAAAAAAGAGAGAGGGAGAGAGAGAGGGAGAGAGATCGAGCATTCAAAGCTGTCTACCATTGTTCACAGGAGTTACAAAGGAGATTGGATCAGACCCTGGGTAAGCCAGGCAGCTACCTGGCAGGAATCGACCGGGCTGGCAACGTGAAACCCATGACGATCGGCGCGCGCCTTTATCGGGTCGAACAGCAGGTAAATTTAACACTAATCTCATATTTATTTATATATTTATATATATATCATCCATTTATATATCTAATATTATAACCTAAACTTTAAAACAACATTTCTTCATTTACCAATCCCTAAACAAAAACATTCGTTATAACAAATCAATTATCTCATATTAATTTATATATATAAGCACCATTGCTTTATTTCTATATAATCAAATTTGTTAGATAATATTTTTCATTTAACAAATTCCTAAATAACATTTTTTATTTACCGAATTCATAAATAACAACGGTTGGTTATAACAAACAATAATCTCATTTTCATTTAAATATATATCATTGATTTATTTTTATTAATATAACCCAAATTTGTTAAATACCATTTTTCATTTACCAATCTTTAAATAACGTTCGTTATTACAAATTAATAATCTCCTATTTATTTATGTATTTATACTATCGATTTTTATTTCTAATATTATGACCGAAATTTGTTAAATATCATTTTTCATTTACCAAATCCATAACAACAACGGTTTTTATAATTAATTAATAATCTCTTATAATTTATTAAATATATAAATAAATTAATAATCTTTATTTCATTAGAAATCATTTTTTATATATACGACAAATTATTGTAACCAAAATAATTTACTCTAAACCAAATTTGTTAAACAACATTTTTCATTTACCAAATCTCCAAACAACAATTCTTTAGAACAAATCAATCTGCACCTTTAATTCTCATAAAAAATAATTTTTTTTTTTTTATTTAAAAAAAAAAAAATTATTCTTACATATACAAATGATGTTTAACTCATTCATTAATTGTTGTTTTTAAAAAAATAAAAAAAATAGTGAGAATGAGAGTGAAGGGGAGGGAAGGAGGAGGATGTGATATACGTCCATCCATCTTGATTCCAACAATTTCCCAGTAGAATTCCTAAAGGTTCTCGTTAATGTTCTCCCCTGCCATGACGAAAGTTACACGGCGGTAGAAGCTTTCCGTTAATTACCACGCCAATCCTTTCCACCCTTCCGATCCCCTATCCCTTACCCCATCTCTCCCTTTCTCCATTTCATTGTCGATTCCTTTCCGAAAAGTCACTCGTTCGTTCTTTCGTCCTTTGTGGTTAGAACTTTTAATCGAGCAAGGACAATGTTAGAACTCCTATAAAAACACACTTCTTAGTTTCCTTCTCTTGAAAATATATTATACATACATATATATATATATATATATATATATATATATATATATATATATATATATATAGTGTGTCTAGAAAATTCTTATCTTTCGTTTATTAATTATTCACTTTTATCCACAACGAACTAATACTTTTGAGATCTATCTATTTTAAAATCAACCCTTAATAATTTATACAAAATACTTCATACAGAAACGTATATATATATATATATATTTAATCTTAAAATATTAAACGAAGTTATTAATAATTCATAACACGTATTTTATTTTTATATACCTTTCTACTTTTCACCATTTGCAGTAATCCCTGACGTTATCATTACAAGTTCAAAATGACAGATAAATTTTTAATAATACGTTGACAAATGTACATCACTTTGATAACCAAATTACGTGTTATTAAGGTAAAAAAAATATAATCTTGCAATTAAATGTTTTATCTAACCATAATACCCTTAAAGTGTTGGTAAATCCTAACACAATAAAAAATAAAAAATAAAAAATAGAAAATTAGTTTTATGATTTAAATATATTAAATTAAAATTAAAATTAAAATATATTAAATTAAAAATTGAAATTAAATATATTTGTTCATAAAAAAAAAAAAAATCAAATCACAATGAAATTTTCATTTAAATGAAACATCGTATTATTCATTTTTGATACCCTATTTTTTTTTTTGTTTTTTTTTTTTTCTATTATTGTACAAACTTATAAACAATAACGAGAAAGTATCTAAACGTTATACTACTAATCAGTAAAGACTGTGTTGTGTTTTGATTGCAGTTGTCAGTGATGGATAAAAAATTGGACCAACTGGTATACGTGCTGAATGCCGTAGCACAGAAACAACAAATCCCACTGAGAAGTATAGAGGATGATGTGTAACAGAAAGCCCCCCTGGGCGAATTCGTACCACCCTTTTTACGATTATCGATGACGAACCCATGGATATTGCCAAGAGTTACCATAACCACCGTTGTACCTAACATGCTTAGTGAGAGCAGCTGACTTCGACATTATTATTATTATTATTATTATTATTATTATTATTATTATTATTATTATTATTATTATTATTATTATTATTATTATTATTATTATTATTATTATTATTATTATTATTATTATTATTATTATTATTATTATTATTATTATTATTTATATCGATAAACATAATAATAATAATATTAAATATAACATCAGCTATAAAATATTGGGGGGGGTTGGAGGAAGAGGACCATTTTTTTAGTTCTCAACATTTATTTGTTCATACATTTATTTATTTATTTATTTTTTATTTTATTTTACGTTCTACTTTCTTTTGAGAACACACAAGTCAAATATAAAAATAAAAAAAAGTGGAGTAAGAAGAAAGAAGAAAATTCCCCCCACAACAAACTCGTCGATGGTTCAATCTCTCTCAAAACGAACGAAGAATCAACGTTTTGTCCAATTTACGAGATGAACATTTTATGAACAAATAATAAAAATACAACAACAAGAAAATATATAAAAGGAAAAGAAAGTAATAATGAAGAGGAAAAAATGAGAAAAGATATTTGAGCTTTACGATACACGCACAGGAGACAGTTAAATGTAATTGTATATAAGTATATGTATGTGTAAGCAAAAAGGTTCCCAAGGGTTGACAAAAATCAAAGAGAGAGAGAGAGAAAGAAAGCAAAAGAGAGAGAGAGAGAGAGAGAGAGAGACAGAGGAACAGTGGGAGGAGACATGGGTTGAGGAAGAAGATGACGTTTGATTTTCTACGATTGTCATTCCAATATTATTATTATATAAACAAAATGGTTACAAAAATTTTTCTCAACAAAAGAAAAATGAAAAAAAAAAAAAAAAACAAAGCAAACGAGTATAATATAAAAATGTAGGTATACTTTCGAGAAAATCGAAAAAATGACATGAGAATAAAATGAAAATATGGGAGGGAAAAAAAAAAGAATCTTTTTCCAAAGGTTGGATATAAAATGTCAATTGATTTCTCTGAAAATAATTTAAGTAAATCAAAAAAGAAAAATGTAACCTCGCAATATATTAATATAAATATAAAAATGCGAATTATAATAATAATAATAATAATGATAAAAAAAATTAAAAGAAAAAAAAGAATTTAACAAGAAAGCAAAATTCAATTATTCTAATTAAAATTCAAATTCTTTTTCGTCCTATCTGTGTGACGCGAGAGAGAAACAAAAAAAAAAAAAAGTACTTTCGTAATTTTATTCCAAATGGAAAATTATAATAACAAAAAACGAAATAAAAATATTCTCTTTTATTCTTTATCTTTCTCTTTTTTCTCTTTCTTTCTCTCTTTCTAACTAACTCTCTCTCTCTCTCTGTCTCTCTCTTTACCCATCTCTCTCTCTCTCTCTCTCTCTCTCTCTCTGTCTATCTTTTTCACATATAAACACACATTCCTAACGACGTATGATTTTCTATATTTATTTATTTATTTATTTTTTCTCTTCGTCTTTTAAAGTCACCTATCCATTTTTCTTTCGTTCAATTTGCAACTCTTGTACCATAAAAAGCAATATTGCGTAGAACAGATTCTATTGACAGCCTTAAAACAAACAAACAAATAAAAAAAAAAAAATAAAAAATAAAGGATACGTCGCGTATATAAATAATAAATAAATATTATAAATATTATTAAATACGAAATTACGTATATCTCTAATAATAATAATAATAATAATATAATTAGTCTTCGATATGCATACGTGCGAATTTAAAAATTATTCTATCATTCTATTACCATTATCATTATCCTAATCATCCTCATTATTATTATTATTATTATTATTATTATTATTATTATTATTATTATTATTATTATTATTATTATTATTATTATTATTATTATTATTATTTTTATTTATTATATTTAATTATCTGTAGAAAATTTAAAATATTTAAAAATACTCCTGAAAGCAACTAATAAATAAAAAAAAAAAAAAAAGAAAATACAAAAAGAAAAGAAACAAACTTTTGTAATATATCTTCGAGATAAAAAAATAAATATCTCACTTATCATACATAAATAAATACATACATACATACATACATACATATACATATATATGTATATATAATAATATAGATTTATATTTTCTACATAGATCTCGTGATAATTACGGCACACAAAATAAAACATAAAAAAATATTTAAAAAAAACAACAAGGAAAGAAAGGAACACAAAATCGACACACTATAAGACTTTAAACGTTTGCATTATGTTTAATTACGTGTGTAATAATTACACATGCGTATTATTATTAAAAAAAAAAAAAGAGAAAAAAACATTAAATGCGCTAATGTATTCGTCTTGAGGAAGAAACGCATGCCGATCAGCAATAGTATAATAATTTTAAATTATAATTAGATAAAACGCTGTATTATTATCATTGTTATTATTATTATTATTATTATTATTATTATTATTATTATTATTATTATTATTATTATTATTAATTATTATTAATTATATATATAATTAAACTTTTTATCATCATTGTTATCATAATTTAATTATCTCGCTTATACATACCCTATCATCTTAAAAAATATATTATTATTATTATATACATATATGTATTATATATGATGATAAAACTAAAGCTATTGTAAATATATACACTAACAATAATAGTCGTAGAATATTTCTTATTAATAATATTAAAAAAATGAAAGAGAAAAGCTTTTACGAATATTTTTAATCTCACGTGATCAAAGATTTTTTTTTTTTTTTTTTATATATATATGCATATATATATTTATATAATACATGACACACATGTGTGGTAATAAATATATATGAGTATGTATATACATTATACATCGGCGTATATAGGGTCCAAAGTACAGAGTGGCCCAAAAGTTACTAGACCATTATGAAAAGTGATGGAAAACACTTTAAACAGAATCCATTACTGTTAATAACAAAATGTTGACAATTTGAATGATATTATTTAGAAAAATTAATTACAAAATAATTACCAAAAAGTATTTAACTATTAGGGATGCCGAAAAGTAATCAAAATTTCTTCGATGAGTACACTCACATAGATTTAGTTTGTGTCAATGAAAAACCGAAGAACTTTTTAAAAAAAGAATTGAATAATTGAAATTTCCTTTACGTAAGACAAAATATGTTAATAAATGATAAACAAATTTTTTGTCGATTATCATTTGAAATTTCTTTAACCCTTTTAGTGCTATGGACGCATATATGTGTTTGATAAAAATTATTAGAGTGGCTTATCGATGTAACATCGACAAACACATATATGTGTTTGTTAATATTAATATAAAATAATGTAAAATAATGTAATGTTTATCTTAATTAATTAAATTATATTCAGAAAGAAAAATTCTTTAATTATTAAATATAATTTATTATTAGAATCTGGTTAATAATAAACTATTCCGTTCCTATAAAACATTGTAGGTAAAAGTATTTAACAAAGAAAAATTTTGATTACTTTTTGATCCCCCTATATATATAATATTAATTTATACGAGAATAAATATATATGTGAATGTGTTTTTAATACATTAAACAATTATTTTATTTTTAAAACGGTCTAATAATTTTTGGACCATACTCAAAAAAACATATAAACGTAACTATGATATTGTATCAAGAAAAAGAAAAGAAAAAATGAGAAAAAGAACGTGAATGTGGGCACATCGTGTAAAAAAAGTAAAGAAAAATCTGAACCTACGGAAAATATAACTCGTGGAATAAATTAAACAATAAAATTGTTTATGTAAATTGAAAACACGATGATTCTTCTTCGTAGGATTTCTTTCATCGTCGTATTTTACAATAAAAAAATGGTCCATAGGACCAAAATTTCAAGTACATTAATTATCAATTTAATTTTCAATTTAAATGTAGAAAAGAAAAAAAAAAGAAAAAAAACACACACAGACACACATATTGAAAAAAACTGAAATTTAATTACGTTGTCATTTGAACAAAAAAAAAAATCAATCGTTTAAACATAAATAAAAAAATAAATTTAAAAGAAAAAGAACAACAAAATCAATGATTAGAAAATATAATCATAAAATATACTATATATATTATAATTTAAAACAATAAACATGATTAACAATAATAATAATAATATTACACGATCGCGCTTATTACAAACATGTGTGAGAACGTCAAACTAAAATGCACAATTTTCTATGGTGCCTCTCACTTTGAAATTTCATTTATTTTCATTCGTGACACACAAATCATTTTCGTAAAAAGAAAGAAAGAGAAAGACAGAGAAAGAGAGAGAGAGAAGAAAAAATGTTTAGAAGGTCCAATAAAAATACTATTCATACACACTTTAACATTTAAGAAAACTAAATATGGCAAAAATAATAAAATTGTCATGATGTATCTCGTTATGCTAAAATTTTCCATTAATCACACGATAATTGATAATTATTATTTAATATTATTACTTATTATCGACTGTAAATAATCGTACTTATCGAATTATATAAGTTAATAATATAAAAGTAAACAAAACAAAATTCGATTCATTCGATGAAAATTAATCGTTCGAACCAAAAAAAAAATGTGAACATTGAACCTAGGAAAACATTATATATATATCGGACAATCTTTCATCTAAATTTGTAATATTATCTGACAAATATAATTCAACGATAGAACCTTCGATTATCAAAAAAAAAAAAAATTATTTGTAATGTGTGAATTTATTTTTATCGATTACCACGAATGATATATTTTGTTTAATAAATCTTATGGTTGCAATATTAAAAAGTATTATATATTGCAAAATTCAAAATTAATTTTTATGATTATCATAGTAATTATCTATTTTGATTAAAAAACAAAACATATTTAATAATGATTAGATAAAAATTGATTAAGTAACGAAGGTACTATCGTAAAATTAAATTGAACATTAATCGTTGCATTAAAAAAAAAAATAAAATAAAATAAATAAAATACATACGTTTAGAAATTAGTATGATATTAGAGACAATCAATAACCTTCGGGTATCACATCGATAGGTTTATATAAATAATAATAATACAAATTTTATTTAATAAAATATCAAGAAAGAGACAAACACAATGAAAGAAGAATGAAAGAAAGAAAAAGATACACGTTGTTTATTATATTTGAATGCAAAAGACCAAAAAACAAAATGATTGTTGTTGTTACGAAGATAACCATTTATTTATACTTTTTTGTTTATCAATTTTTTAATTTTTTTTCTTTCTAGCACGCTTCTCAAAAAAAAAACAATAAAATAAAATAAAATATATTTGATATTATTTTGATAATATATTAGAATTTACATATATTTAATTAAATCTAATGTTAAATATATTCATATGTATAAAAATATTTATTTATATAATAATTAATGAAACATTTTGACAATTGATTATTTTATTTCAATATTTTTGTGTGCTTTGCTAGGCCCTGTGGGACCATACAATTCGCACATTCAATAGTAACAATCTTCTATATTAATATATTATCAAAAAAAAAAACAATAATATTTATATTAAATAAATAAAAATTCGATGGAAGCGTATCGAAGTCCTAATTAAAAAAAAAAAAAAAATCAAATCTTCAATTTGATAATTCGTTCAAATTCGAGTAGAAGTAGAATAGAAAATTCATTTCTAAAAATCTCATCAACGAGATACAATTCGCTTAATTGTTAAACAAATGATTATAACAAAAAATTGCTTTTTTATTCTTATCACGCTTATATCAAATTATTCGCATAAAATTAAGGGGGAGAAAGAATTAAATCGTAGTGTGTTAAATTAACGTAATAACTTTGTTAATATATTGCTTCTTGTCTTTTTAATTACAGTAAATTGATTTCAAAGCTATCGCAATTGTAAACTAAATGATAAATAATTGTTAATTAATTTTAAACTTCTGCGAGTATCAATTGAAATTCCTGTTTTTAATTTCACATTATTTTTATTATTTTTATTATTATTTTTTTTTTTTTAATTGTATGTGTAAAATGCGTACGATGATCGAAAAACAACGAATCTTTTGTCTGATTCTAAAAGTAAGGAAAAAATAAAAACCTTTCATTGATCAAGGAGCAATATATTAAAAAAATAATCAATTTGAACTTTTATTTTAATAAATATTGAAAAATGTCTCATCACGATATTTCGTTCTCCCTTTTTTTTGCATGATTAACATACATAACTGTATATGTATGCATATTATGTATACATAATATAATATACTTGTAAAAAAAAAATCTTAAAATGCAAGTAGTGTTCGTGAATCGGCCGATAATTAATACGTGTATATATATATATATATATACATATAAATAGGATAGTTTTTACTATTAATTAATAAATAAATTAATAAATATATATACACGTATAATGTATTATAAATGATATATTAAATAACGCATGATACAATACATTATAATTCATAATATATAATAATTAATACGCGTTGATATGTTTGATTAGATAAAAAACAAAAAAACAAAAAACGTGATCTTCGTATAAATTTTGATTTAAGTGCAAAATATAAACGTGAACGTATGTAAAAAATTCTTACAAGTGGAAAAAGAGAAACGAACACAATTACAAAAATAAAAATGAAACGAATAATTCAAATAAAAATGAAAGAGATGAACTTTAATAGTTTGTCAAAAAAATCGATACGAATCGTACGATTATTTTCTTTCATGACTTATCTCGATGAATATTAAAAAAAAACTCGATAGAAAAACAAAATAAATAAAAAATACAATTCGTAATGCAAAAATAACGTGACGCTTGCAAATGACGATTGGAGAAAGTAGGAAGTGATAGAGTGCGAAAATTGATTATTCGCAATTTTTAGAATGTGATAAACAAATAGGTAATCATCTAGTTTTAAGAAAAATAAAATTTAGCATTTAATAACACGAATTAATGTAATATCGACGCTAGTCAAAAAATATACATACAAGATTTACCAAAACGTTAATAAATGAAATAAAATAATAACAAACAAACATATAAAACATTTAAAACATAAACAAAAAGAACATTTTCGATGTAAAGTAATGCGAACTTCGAAAAATGCGAGTCACAAAAAATAAATCCGAAATATTCTTATCTTTAAAGACGTGCAACACTATCTGCGAGATTTAAATTGTTTATTTAATCGTTTCTTTACTTTACAATTTTAATAATATATACGTAAATGAGTTAACAAATTTTTAAATCACAAATAGAGACGATTTTCTTTTTTTCTATCAAATTTACTATAAAAAAATAATTTAAGCCCTTTAATGCATGATTTTTCATTTTACAATAAAATATGAAAATGTTGAAGATAAATTAATTGAAAGATTACATTATCATTATTATTAATTATGTATAAATATTTTTAAAAATTATTGTGCATTAAATTGCATTATTTATTTAAATTAAATTAAATGATGCATTAAAGTGTTAAGTACACGTGAAAATAAATGATTGACCAATGTATTTATATTGCACATGTAAAAATGTTATTTTCTAATTTACTTTGTTATTTTATTTATTTATTTTCTAATTTTTATTTCCTAGATTTTCTAAGACTATGTAAATCAATTTCTATTTTCCTATTGAGTAAATTTTTACCATATATTTAAACGTTATGATCAATGACGTGTAAATTTTTACGTGTACTTGTTTACATTAACAAATACGTTATGTCAATGAAAGAAAAAGAGAAAAAGAAACAAAGAGAGAGAGAGAGAGAGAGAGAGAGAATCGAGCATGTAAAATTGTAAATTTTTTCAAATACCAATTTAACGTCATTTACAATTATTATTATTAATAACAATCGTATAATACTTTTAAATATAGACGAAATTAAATAATATAATAATTAATATTGTAACTAATGAAAAAAAAGTTACAAATTAAAAAAAAAAACAAAACAAAAAAAAAGAAAAAAAGGTGCTGCTGCAAGTTATCTTTTGCAGAAACGATGACGAAATGAACGAGTAGTGTAAAAAGAAAACAAACAATGTAAAAGCAAACACAATTTCTTCTTATCTCATCGTCTTATCACACCGTAGAAAATCGTAATTTAATTCTCTTATATGAAAAATATCATTTTTATTATTATTTTCAAAAATTAAATTACTGTAAAAAAAAAAAAAAAAAAGAAAAAAACCTAACACGCGCATATATTCTTTCTATAATATGTAAATACTTGTATGCGATTTAATCATTATGAAATGCTTAGTATTTAATTGCTTGTTTCGAGTTTGTTAGATGAAATTATCTAAACACACACAAGAAAAAAAAAAGAAAAAAAAATCCGAAACATTTTAATCAATCTCGTCCGATCAAGTTGACCATCATTGATTAAAAAAAAAAAAAGGTAAAAAAAAAATAGGAAAGTTGAAGGAGGATAAAAATATGAAACCCACATCATAACTTTGGTCACGAAACGCTACTTCGCGAGTACCTTTTATTTCTCCCCCACTCCCCACTCACACCCAATTTAAATTTTCAAAAAGATAGGTACGCATAAATCTTCTCTGCTTATTATTATTCTCTCGTATGCGTATGAATAAGTAATGAAAACTAAAAAAAAAAAAAATAAGATACTGTTTTGTATAACCATTGCAAAAGAAAAATCGTTCGAATGAAGGAAAAGAAGAAAAAGAAAGCACATTGATTATTCTGATATCACAGTTCTTAGGACCAAATATGCGTGAACGATGTGTGTATTTAAAAGAAGAGATAATATAATGATACAAAAAAAAAAAAAATAAAACAAGCAAAAAAAAAACTAAAATAAAATAAAATAATCAAGGCGTATGGTATTTCAGTACCAAAGCAAAATAAAACATTCACTCAAATGAACATTGCAATCTGCTGTCTAGACAAAGTTTAAACAAAAAGAAACTAATAATAATAAGAATAAATAAATTTAAAAGGAACAAAAATAGAGAAGAAAAAGACCAAATCAAAAACTATGAATGGTTTTAAAGTAAAGTAAAGTAATGTAAAGTAAAGTAAATTAAAGAAAGTAAATATTGCAAAAGTGGGAGGGGAATAGGAGGATGAGGAGGAAAGAATCGAGTAAAAAAATAAAAAAACTAAAAATACAAGACCAAAAAATAGCAATCGCGATGACCATATTCTACACGACAATTATTCATTAGACATTTAAAAACAAAAAATAAATATCTTAAAACCAAAAGCAACAAGATAAAAAAAATATAGAAAAATAAAGGGAAAATCTTAATTAAAAAAAAAAAAATATACATATATATATAAAACGAGACTAAAACGTTATAAATATACTTGCACATACCTACTACTAACTTATTAATAAATTAATCGTGTTATATATTTAAAAGAAAGAATGATTAATAAAAAAAAAATAAAATGTGAAACTTCTTTCTCCAACCGAGCCGAGAATAAAAAAAAAAGAAAAAGAATTGAAAGAAAACGGGATTATCCGAACCTAAAAAAATCGCAATCATTTATCATTTACAGAGAAAATAAATTAATAATAATAATAATAATAATAATAATAATAATAATAATAATAATAATAATAGTAATAAATATAATAATAATAATAAAATCTAACGGAAAGTCCATATTTTCTATTTTTCGACGATCACTCTAAACAAACTTTAAAAACTTCGATGATGTTGGGATAAATATTAAAAAACAGGGAAAAACAGTAATAAAAAAAAAAAAAGAGAAACAAAAATGTAATAATAATAATTAAAAAAAAAAAAGAAAGAAAGAAAGAAAAGAACAAACGGAACGAGAAACTAGCTTCAAAGGTTCGTATCATTTTTTTTTAAATAAACTTGTCAATTCGTCCATGTTTTTTTATTTTTTTTTTATACATAGATTTATTTATCGAATACAAAATAATTATTTTTTTATTTTCTCGAAATAAATGACAAAGAAAAATACAAGATAAAAAAAAATCAAAAATTAAACGGATATGTGTGTTTGTGTTGATATTGGTAGAAATAACATCGAAAGAAAATAAAGTAAGAAAGAAAGAAAAAAAGAAAAAAATAATACAAAAAATATTGTTTAAAATAATTTGAACTATTTGGAGCTAGATTATAAATAAATAAAATCTAATAAAATTACTGAAACTCAATCATATCACCGTAGTTGCCTATACTGTCTGCTAGTAGTACCTCGTCGACAATACTGTTCGACATATACTGACAAGAACTTGTTGGATAATTTCGATGATCAATAAATAAATAATAATAATAAAAAAATAAATAAATAAGTGTTGTTTAATAATCATTAAAAAAAAAAAAAATGCGATCCACGGAATTATTCAATACAATTCTCGACGAACAACTCAGTTTTTACAAGCTACTACATTATTAAATACTATTACTATTACTACTACTACTACTACTACTACTACTACTATTAACACTACTACTACTACTACTATTGCTACTACTATTACTATTACTATTAATTAATATCGCTATTATCGAATTAGAATGCGAGAAATAATGAATTAAATTAACATAAGTTAGAATGCGATAAATATATCATAAAAGCCTAACGATTATGATTATATATATACGAACTGTTATCTTCAACGTTTTTAAAAAACAACAAAATAATAAACAACCATTTCTGACTAATATTTGTCGTCCGATAACGATCGATCAACACATAACAAATAAGTTTAAAAAATAAAAGATCAGAAGAAAATATATATCTTCTTTCTTCCCAAAGCAATGACCACATAAAAAAATAAATAAACAAATACATAAAAAGATAAACACAGAACGATCATTATCAAGGACGAGAAATTTGGAAAACGTTGGGACGTCTATACAAAATCCTTAAGCTATAAAAAAAAATGATCATTCCTGCTTAAAAAAAAAATAAAATAAAATAAAAACCAAAAGACGATTTTACTATTTAATAATAATAATAACAATAATAATAATAATAATAATAATTACTAATTATACTACATATAATAGTCGATGACGAAAAGGAAGAACGATGATAGTAATAATTATATTTAATAAATAAAACGAGAGTGTAAGAGAGAGAAAGAGAGAGAGAGAAAGAGTAAAAAAGAAAGAAAGATAGAAAGAAAAAGATAGCGATATTAATCTTAAGATGACGAAATAATATTAACAATAATAATAATAAATAAATAATATTAATAATAATAATAACAAGCAAAACAAGAGAAAAAGCAACAACTTCTTAAAATATGTACGCGATTTAAATGCGAATTAGAAAAATCTTTTTTCCGAGGCAAACATATTTTGCAAGTGTCCTTCCAATTATCATCAATCAATGTGGTAGCTCACTCTCTCAAAGGGTCTATTATTAAACACGTAATATTAATAATAATAATAATAATAATAATAATAATAATAATAATAATAATAATAATAATAATAATAATAATAATAATAATAATAATAATAATAATAATAATAATAATAAAATATAATAATAATAAATGATAAGAAAATAACTTTTTAGGATTATATTATAGTCAAGGCTTATCAACCTGTACAGTTTTCTCATGGTCCATCGCTCGTTCACGGAAATGATTGATTAATTTTAATTACATATGTGTACACTATTATATACATATAAATAATATGTCAATCACATTTATTTATATATGTAGAAATAAATGTAGAAGTATGATTCGTCACAAGAGAAAAAAATAAAAAATATCTAGCAAATTTTAAAACGTGAAAATTCGATGGATGAAGAGATGGACCAAAAAAACCATTTACGGATTAGACGCACATGTATACGTGTGTGCGAGTAATACATATAAAATCACACGTAATACGTTCACTCCTCTTTCTCTTAAAAACATACCTACGTAAATACACACACACACATACATATATATATATATATATATATATATATATATATATATATATTATTATTATTATTATTATTATTATTATTATTATTATTATTATTATTATTATTATTATTATTATTATTATTATTATTATGTAGATGACACGCGTACACGTATACGTGAGTGTTTTTTTTTCAACGAGTGATATAATAAAATATTATTATTTTAAAAAAAGAGTGCTGGTACACACATAACGTTCAATCTGTCAAATATTGTACATTTGCTACATCATTAAATCTATACAACTGCATATATAATATACGGCGATTATTATAAATTATTATTATTAGTTGAAGTTGAATATACCATATCTATTATTCTCTGGAATATATTGAATTTTATTCTATCACCCTAATCCCCCTAAGTCTCCTATCCACTTACGTCACTTCTAATATTATTAATAATATTAATGATAATTCGATAAAGAAATAATAATAAGAAAAATAAACGTTTATTTTTACGAACAAAATTAAAAATTTATTATTAATAAAAAGTAAATATATGTGATGCTATTTGCACGAAATAATCATATTAATAATAAAAAAAGAATATCAAAAATAAAACTTATTGTTAGTAAACTTTTGTCAATTTTTGTTCAAATATTTTGTTAAACTATTATCAATTCGACAGATTATCAAACATTACCTGCACTGTTGTAAAAAATAAAAAATAAAAAATATGAGAAGATTTATTTAATTGAAACTGGTGAAAAAATATTAAATATTTCGAATGAATTTTCAAAGAAAAAAAAAATACTATAAATAGACAAGAGGTAATTGAAAAAATAATAACATTATTGTATTTGAAATAAACTGTTCAAATTTATTACATTTAATTTGTTATATATTATTTTATATTTTCCCCATATATATTATTGATAATATCATTTCAACATATAAAGTTTGAATTACTATATCTTGAAAATGATTTTCCAATTAATTTGACATTATGTTTATTATATTATATCGAATAAACATTGTTGATATTTGTTTTAAGACTTCTTTTTTAAAGTAAAGTAGCTTTTACTTTAAAGAAAGTATCGTTTTACCCCCTAAGCTAAGATCTAATAAAGATGGTTCCTGATTGCTTTCACCCCCACATCTGCCACTCCCACATCCGCCACCACTGTTTCCAGCGTTACCGCTGTTTCCAGCGCCACCACCGTTTCCAGCGTTACCGTCGTTTCCAGCACCACCACTTCCACCGTCACCGCTTCCACCACCACCACCGCTATTACCGCAACGATCACCACCACCGCCGCCCAATAATGATGACTATTAATAAAAAAATAAATTAACCGATTAAAATCGAATTAATCTAAAAAAGAAATCAATTTTCTGTTAAAACTTTGACTCTCACTAAGTCTTCTAATATTAAAAATTTATTTAAAAATTAACCTAATTTTTTTTTGTTGAATATCAATTAATTTGAAATGATATATCGTATGGTTAATAAATAAAATAATATATTACAAAAATTATCCCTCAATTTATTTATATGTAATTTATTGGTATTCGCGGTAAACAATACTTTTAAAAATATTATACATTAAAAAAAAAATAAATTTACTATACTCGCGTATCAATGTGAGACATGATAAATTTTATATTTTTTTTATACCAACTAATTCAACTAAGTTTTTATTCCGAATAAAAAAAAGAGAATAAAATATTTAAATAAACTGAATAATTATATATAATATATATATATATATATATATATATAAATTTAATTAATTAAATTTATATTATAATTATATTCGTAAAATACCTTAACTCCTTCTATGTAAACTAATCCCAAAAGTACGAACAACGCCAACAAAGTAATCGAAAACTTCATGGTGATGCTGATGAAGTCACTTCGAAATTGATAAATTTTCTTACGATTCGCCGGTTTATAAAGCTCTTCTGACAATTGTCAAAACAATTGTTCCGTAGATATTTTTATTAGATAACATAAAACAATTTCTTAATTTTGATTTCTTGCAAAAACCTAAATGTGTCACTACCTGTCTATCCTACCTTGCTAAAGCACACATGATTATCTTACATACTGCGTAATATTTTCTTTCTTGGGTAACATTTACTAATCTTAACATCTACATACGCAATATTTTATCTTAAAAACGTGACAGATCATGGTTAAAAAAAAGAAGATCATAAAAAAAATCTCATAATTTCTATTTTAATCATTGCAATCAAGTCAGGTAATATTTGAGAAAATTTGATAAGCGAGTTTATCAGATAAATCTACTTTAATCCGTTTGATAAAAGAATGACGAAACATTTATTGTACCCGTCATTCTTAATCGTACAAATTATGATCGTTTTGTGCGAATAACGCAATCTTCATTTAAACAATCTGAACTAGGAAATTAAAAAAATTATATTATACTACGAATAATAATAAAAATTCCCTCCTTTTTCTATCCATGATTTAAAATTAATTATTTCTTAATATGTCAACGTGATCTGATATTATCTGCATAACGACTAACATTAGTCAGCACTATCTACATCAAAATATTATTTCATACAAGCATAAATAAGTGTAAAGTAAGTATTAACATAATAAAAAACATACCCAATACCTCTTTTGCAAAAAAAAAAATATCGAGAGACATTTCATTTCTTTCAATTGAAAACTGAAACTGCAAAGAATCAACAATGATTATAAAAACAAGGGGAAAAAACAAATAGATCAATCTATATGCCTTGTCTTTGCCTTCAGAAATGCAGATAAACATATATTCAGAAAAAAAAATTTCTAGAGTTGTTTAATCAATGAAAAGTCAAAAGGGTTGATAAGTTAGATCCAACGATGATCACCTGTAACAAAAAGAAAACAATATTAATCATACAATCAAGTGTTACAGAGTAGCCTAACATAAATCTTCCAATTAGTAGATGCACTTTTCAATTGAATTCTCTATTTATTTTAATCAAAACTCTATTTACCGTTGCAATAAAATTAAATTTAAAGGCGTGATTTTACATTTACATAAAAAAAGAAAAGTAAAGATATAAAGCTACTACAAAAAAATATCTATTAATTATTATAAAATACTTTGAAAAACTACTATTCTATAGAAAAGATAAATTACAAGTTTAATAAAATACGATTACAGTGAAAAAATTTTAAGACAAAACAAGAAAAGGGAAATTACTTTAATATTCATCAAACTTTAATTGAGCTTAAAAATTTAATAATAAAGGAATTTTCATGTTTTTGACTCTAATTAAATAAAAACTTATGCATCTTTTTGGCGATATAGACACGACTTTGGTGTCCCAAGGAGATGGAATGGTCCATCATCTCCAATAACAACTAGAAATTATTGACGAGCAATATAATAATATAATAAAATATAAAAAATGACTAAAGAACCATTCTCGAAAGGTTCGAACATGACGTTGAACCTTTGAAAATAATTCAATAGCGTGTAGTTGCCCTCTTGAGCCACAATTAAGTGGGGGCCTCTTCGGCATTTTGCCTCTTCTTTTGTTCATTCCATGAAAACTGCATTTGGACATTTTCTACGTGTAAGCAAGATAAGATCTTTCATACTACTTTTGCAAATGAACTCGTATTTTGTTATGATTCTAATTCTCAATTATTAAAAAATTAATTTACATTTCGCGTTAACTTTTCTAGCTCGTGGACCATCAATGAACTTGGAGTTCATTGATCATACACGAGAACATTTAATCGAATGTCCAAGCAGATAATTTCCCTCGATGACCTAAATAACACTTCGTACTTTTAACGTTGAGTAATAAAATCGAATTGAAATAAATAGTGCAATTATAAATGTGATGCATTTTCTTGCAATATTTTTATTTCATTAATTCGTTATATTTAATTCTATCAAATATTTCTAGCGGTAAAAGGAAATCTCGATAGTGCGTAGTGCTAATCCTGAAATACTTAAAACTAAGTATCAAATGCATCAAAGAATTTGCGAATTGGATTCGACTTTATCTTGTTCGAGATAAAATCGAAGTAGAAATGAATCTTTCAAATGGTTGCAAATACCTTTGAATCATGATACATAATAAAAATCACAGAATAGTCACAAAATAAATTAACAAATCAAGCATAATACAGAATGAGATGATACAATTTTGTAACAATTCTGCATAAACCAGGAGGCGGAATTTCCACTCCGGAGTGGAAGCAAGAAGTCTAATACCTTTCCTGGATCCTACCTACTTAAAATTAAAGTTTTCACATTCATTCAGAGAAGTATGCTACCTGCCTGCCTATTACCCATATTTTTACCCATTTTAAGAAAAAACATACATACCCACCCACTCACTCCACGGTTCTCACACATACCACCAGGGTGCAAAAGCCTAAACTAGAGAGCATGCCCCGGGGCACCTCCGACACCCTAGTTCAACCACGTTTTATAAACTTATATGCTAATGGGTATACGTACGTTTTGCTGAAATCGACTGCCAAGGCTAATGATTATTGCATAACAAACTAAAGCAAAAATACAAGTATACACTAGTATATATGTATGCATACTAGTAATATACAAGTATATCAAAGTTTCCACAAATAAATGCAGTAACTCTACTATGCAAAACGATTATCGAAAAAATTAGAAATATTTATTATAAATATAAAAATACAGACGTAATATGAGAAAGTAGTGCTTTGCGTATTTAATGATGTATTAAATGAATAAAAAATATCGCGAAACGATGTACAATACACACTACCTATTACGCACACACAGGTGTAAAGTACATCGTGCAATCACTAGCACAATAACAGCCGCCAATAGGGGAAAAAACTACAACTAAACCCACGCTAACTGTTTCTCACCCATACGTGTAACACCTGGGCACACGCATAGATGAGAACGCAGAAAGTATGGGGGGGAGAAACGGGGGATTAGTATATTAAAAGCTGAAAATCCTGATCTAAAAAAATATAATTAACATATATAAATATATCACAAAAGATTTTCATAAAAATTCATCTAAACGGGCTAAGGACTCTACAAGTCATTTGGTGAATAATGACTTAAACAAGCGAATGAAAAAAAAGTTACCCCATATGAAACAATTATAGTTTCGAGGTAAAGACTGTATTAAAAGACTCTACAATAATGATGGATATTTTTTGCAAACCTCGGACGACTTTTTCATTAAATGGCTGTTCTAATTAAAGAACTGGGCTTTGAGCCGCCACTTAACTGCCAAAGTCTATCCGTCGCGAATAAGTTTGTCTTCTTGCTCATTTATTTAAAATATCAAAGTATTGATATATCAAAATTAATTTCGATTAGATAAACTATGTACGAAGCAATGCATGTAAAACATTTATTACATGCTTTTAACACGTAAAAAAAGAGAGTGCATTTATTAATTGCATTATGAATTAAATGAATTTAACCGATGAGGCAAGAAAACCTATCCTGAACTAATAATAAAACATATAATAAAATATACAATTTTCATGAGTAACTCCTAAAAAGGAATGACTCATGTGCTCGTCAATAATTTATTTAAATAATTACAACCAGTAACTCGTGCCAATTTGGACCTTTCATCCTCGGCATGATTGAGCACTGGAGGGACTTTAAATAAAAACTCACGGTTTAAGAAGTTCTGCGATGGCTCCAAAACACTCCTACTTCGCAGCAAGTATTATAGTCTGACCATGGAAGACGATACTCGATTTGCCATTGAAGAAAATCCATCGAAGATCCATCGAAGATCCATCGAAGAATTCATCCAACATCTTTCAAAGGAAGAGAATCCATGGTTATATCTGTAAAATAAAATAAAACAATACGATAAGTTATCTAGAATATTATCCAGAATCATATAAAATAAAATAGAATAAAATGTAAATAAAAATGAATACTTACAATGCATTCCAAGGAGATGCAGCTCTATTGCACCATGGTGATGCACCTCGCGTGAATCTAAAAACGCGATATGAACGAAAATAAGAAACTATAGATGAGTTTCTTATCGCGAAACCGAAATTTTATTACACGACGAACAACACTGACTCTAATTCGCGTTTGATTTTAATTTATTACTCGCCCGATCACTGATTCTACAACTAATACAAAGACTGCATTGCACGCAGTTTGATAATACCACCATAAACACTGCACATATTGCTTCGCGCACTATTGCAATCTGAAACTGAAATAAAAAACAATGCTATTAATATCATTACTATTACAGATAATCATTAAAATTTTTAAGGAATTATTTAATACAAAAATATACTCACTTTAAATCTTTATTGATGAATGCACAATGGGTCTGGGTCTCCTGTCCTTAGGATGACGATGACAATGCACAAATAATGACTATAAAACTGCATTACATGCAATTAATTCAATTAACACTAGATTTATGGACCGAGCAAATGTGATTCATTTCAAACTTTTTTGTTACATATATATAAAATAGAAATATTTCAATTAATTGTAATTTAATAAAATTTAAATTTAATTAATTTTAATGTAGAACATTTTTTAAAAATATATGTTTATTTTTAATGCTGTAATGAAATATGCATAAATATTAATTCCTCTCCTCTACCCACTTTTTCATTTAAACAATGTTTGTAAATTTTAAAAAAATAATGAACAAAACAATAGTGAACAAATCTAGTGTTAAACGAATTTCTAAATGAATTTTATTAATAAAATGTGAATACCATTCCAACGATGATCTGAAACACAAATAAAAACAAAATAATATAAATCGTTGTTATATAAAAAATATTATAATTATTGAGAAAATGTTTAATATAAAAATTGACTTACGTTTTTTCTTCATTGATGAATGCACGATGGGTCTCCTACCCTTATGATGACGATGAGCACACGTTTAAACTGAGTAAAAGAAACTTGCGAGTTTCTTAACCGAGCAAACGAAACTTTAATATGCGACGATCAACACTGAATCTACTTGTCGACTTTTTTATATTTTATTTTAACACGATGCAACACACGAGAACCTCATTGCCTACGCGCTCGATTGCAATGATTTTCTGAAACAGAAAAAGAAAAAGAACAATTAATATCATTGTTGTAATAAAAATCAATTGAAATTATCATAGAAATGTTTGATAGTAAAATATACTTACTTTTAGTCTTCGTTGATGATTGCAGGATGGGTATCCTACCCTTAGGATGACGATGTATAAAATAAAATTAAATAAAAAGTCTGAAAAGCTGAAACATACTAAAGACTATATTACAATATTTCCTGTAAATCATTTCTGAAGGCAGGGCACACATTAAAACCATTGAATATTTTTGATAGAATGGTATTCAAGTTATTAAATATTTGTGAAATTGATCAAAGTATGCAACTATTTGCTTGCAATATTACATATAAAGTATGTAATGTTAGTATAAATATTAATTAAAAATCTTTAAAGTTGTCTAAATAAAACGGTAATTGTATCAGCAAACTCAATAAAGAGTAACCTAAAAAATAAACCAGTTTTAATACCATTCTATGCAATGAAAAACTTTTTAAACTATTAAAATCAAAACGATAACGTTAGAAATAAAATTATTAAATAATTTAATACGCCTTATTTTCGTTGATGTTGTCTTGTCGAAAGATAGAAGACGAATACGAGCTACATTACTACGTAACCTTGGTAGAGGAGATTTCGGGAGTGTCGAACGTTCGGCTATTATACCTATGTTATCGGCTGTTTACGTTTTGTCGTCGGTAATTCGACGAAGAAAATTCCTCGAGAAATTCCTGGAAATAAAAATATACATTTATAATAACCTATATGTCGAGTGTATTGTTTTCTTATTCTTCCTCTCTCTCCCTCTCACTCTTTCTCTCTCACTCTTTCTGTAGTATTTCTATATTCTTATATGCTTATATTTAAACAAAATAATGCTCACCTCGCCGTATATGGAGAAGACAAAAAAAGTTGCCACAAGGTTAAAATATTAGTGAATTCGTGTTATAACTTTCCCATGCTCAGAAAGCTTGAAAAAAGTAAAATATGAAAAAACTCACGTATAAAAATCTTGAATATAACATTATTTATATATCATTTAATACATAAAAGGAAGGTGTACGTAAGAATATTAATTAAAACAATTACCTAAAATTAACGGGATAACAAAATCCGCTGCAACAAATATA
This sequence comes from Polistes dominula, assembly GCF_049000335.1. Lineage (NCBI taxonomy): Eukaryota > Metazoa > Arthropoda > Insecta > Hymenoptera > Vespidae > Polistes > Polistes dominula. Next base: position 2,253,011 of record NW_028301061.1, on the reverse strand, counting down.
CAGATGACAGAATAAAAAAATTCGAAAGATTCGCCATATTGATGTGCATAAAACAGACGCGTAAGACTGGCGCGAAAATACTGCATGCGCGAAAATGTTGCGCAGTAGATCTTCTTTCCACCTATAATAAAGAAAAATTTCGAATGATTAAAAATACGATATAGGACCACAAAAATTGTCAAAATATACTCAAAAAATCCAAATTGATCCTTTTATCCTTTATATATTATAATAGGAAGGTGTAAACCTTACAAAATATCTTTTAATTACCTGATCTTAACGGGACGATGACACTCCGATGTGTTCTCCACGAATGACGCCATGAAACTGAAGAATTCGGACGAAAGCTTGGCTGTGATTGGCTAATTCATATTTTTGACCATGAAAAGGGTCCTCACAGCTTCTTACACGGACAGAATCTGACCTTCTTCATGACCACGCTGGTCAAACTGCATATGATAATTTATTTATTAAATAAATTAAAAATCATTTCTATTTTTCTAATAAATGTATACATAACTTATAAATATTCTAAAAATAATGAATAGAATAAAGACAATGTCGACATTAAGAGATCTTTGTCGTTTTGCACAAAAGAACAAAATCGTATAGAAGAGAATTGTCGATAGAAAAATATCTAATATGAAATGCAGCATATGAAAGAATAAATTCCCAAAATCTATATCGATAAAGAATACTCACAATTGAAATACTTTCAGAGATGCATAATTGTTTTAAAAATATTTACAATAACGTTTATATACGATTCACACAAAGATTATTCCACATGATTTTCTATGCTATAAGATACTACATTCTCTTTATTCTATTCATTATTTTTAGAATAATTATGAGTAACGTTAACATTTTATTTGTAATCGAAAAAAGAAACATAAATTTATAACATATCAAAATTATTTTCTATTTAATGTATGTTAAAACATAAAAAATGTTTAAACCAATGTATATGCATAGAAACAATCTGAAATGTAATTAGAGAATATTAGAATGATAAAATAATTGTTAATTAAAGAATGAGATTGCCTACTTTAATTTAAAAGCTTATATATGATATATGTACCTTTCTCTTCAAGATTCACCTTTTAACTGAGGCATTATCCTCTATGAAAATGCTTTTATTCAATGTTGGTTATGTTGTTTTCCAAATGTTGCCCATGTATGTAACAAAATAAAACATTCCAAGTAAACAGAGATACACTTTATAACTCTCTAATTTTTTCATTCTTATCACTTTTATGTAATTACTATTTTTATTAAATGCACATGTAACTTGTAATCATTATAAACATAATGAATATAATAAAAAGAATGCAGATTAAAAACATTAACTCATTGCATAAGAGAAAACAATCATGTAGAAGAGAAACGATGTCAAAGAAATTTGTAAAACAATTGACAATATATCGATTGCCACCCGTAAAAAAATGAATCTCTACCATAAAGGCGTATTTTTACGTTATCGATACAAATAATAGGGACTTTCCTACTGTTGGCAAGCGATAGATTGTCAATTGTTTTACATATTTCTTTGAAGAGGTTTCTTTTCTACATGAGTCTTTTCTCATGTACCATGAGATAATGTCTTTATTATGTACTCTTTTTTTATTTTATTCATTATTTATATAATATTTACAAGTAAAAGTGTGTAAAGTACTAGTAAAAAAAGTGTAAAAAATAGAGAGTTATAATGTGTATCTCTGTTTACTTGGAATGTTTTATTTTGTTACATACATGGGCAACATTTGGAAAACAACATAACCAACATTGAATAAAAGCATTTTTATAGAGGATAATGTCTCAGTTAAAAGGTGAATCTTGAAGGGAAAGGTACATAGATCATATGTAATAAGTTATTAGATAACAATATGCACTTATATTAATTATTTAACAATTATTTTATCATTCTAATGAACGGCTCAGTCTAAAAATAAATTTCTAAGAGGAAGGAACTCCGAAAATATATTTCACACTTTTAAACAATTATTAATAGTTCTATCGATTAATTAACAATTATTTTAATATTCTAATACACTCTACTTATATTACAAATAATTTAACACTCGAAGTCATTACTGCGCATGAGCAATAAAATAATTACATTAGAATGAATAAAATAATAAAATTTGAACGTTATAATATTAAATTTTCATTATTAGAATTATTATTATCGTTACAGAAATAATCCACATAAGAAAAATCATAAACAACTTTCTAATTAATGTTTTGTTTTAGAGAACAATGGGTCAGTCTGCAAGTGAATTTCGAAGAGGAAGGTACTCCAATAATATATCTCATACTTTTAAACAATAATTAATACTTCTATCAATTAATTAACAATTAATATAATATTCTTATACACTGTACTTATATTACAGGACAATTAAACCCACGAAGAGTCATCACTGCGCAGGTGTGATAAATTAATTCTATTACAATGAATAAAATAATAAAATTTAAACGTTATAATATTATAAATTTTCTTTATTAGGATTATTACTACAGTTGCAAACGAGCTCGACATAAAACAAAGTCATATAAACAACTTTCTAATTAATGTTTTGTTTTAGAAAACAATGGGTCAGTCTGCAAGTGAATTTCGAAGAGAAAGGTACTTCGAATATATATTCCGTACTTTTAAACAATATTTGACACTTCTATCGATTAATTAACAATTATTTAAATATTTTAATACACTTTACTTATATTACAGCATAATTTAACACTCGAAGTCATCACTGCGCATGAACAATAAATTAATCACATTAGAATAAAAATAATGTTTAAATCCGAACGTTATAATCTTGAATTTTCATTATTAGAATTATTATTACCGTTGCAGAAATAATCAACATAAGAAAAATCATAAACAACTTTCTAATCAAAGTTTTGTTTTAGAGAACATTGGGTCAGTCTATAAGTGAATTTCGAAGAGGAAGGTACTCCAATAATTTATCTCGTACTTTTAAACAATAATCGATACTTCTGTCGATTAATTAACAATTATTTTAATACTCTAATACACTCTACTTATATTACAGCATAATTAAACACTCGAAGTCATCACTGCGCATGAACAATAAATCAATTACGTTAGAATGAATAAAATAATAAAATTCGAACGTTATAATATTGAATTTTCTTTATTAGAATTTTAATTACCGTTGCACACATGATCAACATATAAGAAGTCATATAAACAACTTTCTAATCAATGTTTTGTTTTAGAGAACAACGGCTCAGTCTATAAGTGTATTTCGAAGAGGAAGGTACTCCGAAAATATATTTCGTACTTTTATACAATAATCGATACTTCTATCGATTAATTAATAATTATTTTATTATTCTAATACACTCTACCTATATTACAGTATAATTTAACACTCGAAGTTATCACTGCTCATGAACAATAAAATACTTACTTTAGAATAAATAAAAAAATAAAATCTGTACGTTATAATATTGAATTTTCTTTATTAGAATTTTAATTACCGTTGCACACATGATCAACATATATGAAGTCATATAAACAACTTTCTAATTAATGTTTTGTTTTAGAGAACAACGGCTCAGTCTATAAGTGTATTTCGAAGAGGAAGGTACTCCGAAAATATATTCCGTACTTTTAAACAATAATCGATATTTCTATCGATTAATTAACAATTATTTTAATATTCTAATACACCCTTCTTATATTACAGAATAATTTAACACTCGAAGTCATCACTGCGCATGAACAATGAATTATATACATTAGAATAAAAAGAATGTTAAAATTGGAACGTTATAATATTGAATTTTCTTTATTAGAATTTTAATTACCGTTGCACACATGATCAACATATATGAAGTCATATAAACAACTTTCTAATCAATGTTTTGTTTTAGAGAACAACAGCTCAGTCTATAAGTGAATTTCGAAGAGGAATGTACTCCGAAAATATATTCCGTACTTTTCAATAATAATCGATACTTCTATTGATTAATTAATAATTATTTAATTATTCTAATATACTCTACGTACATTACAGCTTAATTTAACACTCGAAGTCATCACTGCTCATAAACAATAAATTAATTACATTAGAATAAAAAGAATCTTCATATCGGAACGTTATATTATTAATTTTTCTTTATTAGAATTATTATAACCGTTGCACTAATGCTTAACATAAAGAAACAGTCATATAAACAACTTTCTAATTAATGTTTTGTTTTAGAGAACAACGGCTCAGTTTATAAGTGAATTTCGAAGAGGATGGTACTCCGAGAATATATTCCGTACTTTTCAATAATAATCGATACTTCTGTCAATTAATTAACAATTATTTTAATACTCTAATACACTCTACCTATATTACAGCATAATTTAACACTCGAAGTCATCACTGCTCATGAACAATAAATTAATTACATTAGAATAAAAAGAATCTTCATATCGGAACGTTATATTATTAATTTTTCTTTATTAGAATTATTATAACCGTTGCACTAATGCTTAACATAAAGAAACAGTCATATAAACAACTTTCTAATTAATGTTTTGTTTTAGAGAACAACAGCTCAGTCTATAAGTGAATTTCGAAGAGGAAGATACTCCGAAAATATATTCCGTACTTTTCAACAATAATCGATACTTCTATCCATTTAATAACAATAATTTTAATAATCTAATAAACTTTAATTATTTTTCAGATTGTTTTAACGCATATACATTGGTTTCAACGTTACATACCTATTAACGTACTTTAAATAGAAAATAATTTTAATATGAATTTATTTTTTCAATTTATCAGATGACTGTCTTCAACTTGATTGCATTCCTGGACCCGTAGGTAATATGAAATACTCTAATAACTTACATTGCAAATAATATTGTATTAATATTGATTTAAAATTTCTGTTTCAGAAGCGGTTTATTGGGTAGCGGGTAAATTTTTTGTTCTTAAAGGGTGGTACCATTTATGAATAAAGAATTTACTTCAGGGATGCGGCCCTGCCCACGCGAGCCATGATTCCATCTTACTCCCAAAGATAGAATCATGTTCCTTTAACTTTTAAACTGGAGCTACCGTCTTTTTTTTTCTTTTTTTCTTTTTTGGCTTTTTGATATGCATAGATAAATATGCATGTAGCATGGGAAACTGAAGCTTCATTGTAAGGGAAGGCATCTTCCGCTAATTGTTAGACGGACCCAAGGATTCTTTTCCGTAAGTTCGCAATAGTATACGGTGTTGGACTGAACATTTAGTGTAGGTTTCTCCTAAATTTAGAGTCAGTGGACTAGTCCAATCGGGGGGAAACCACTTAAAAAAAAAATCGTGAAAAGTTCCGCTTTAAAAGTTATACCCATCCCCCCTTTTCTCCTATCCCTTTTATGTTTTAACTCTTTTTTATCCCTTTGTTTTCTGTTGCAGATTGGACTATGGTAAGGAAACGACCACAGGTGGACCAAAGGAGGACCAAAAAGGAACAAGAAGTGGACTTGGTAATGTAAGATAGTATAAAATAATTATTTGTATAAATAAAATGAAAATTTGTATCTTTATATAATTCTCTTTGTAGCATCGCACATGTGCGAACATCATTATTTTTCATGTATTTTCTTTATTTATAGGTTCCATGGAACAACTCATAATTTGTATACTCTTTTTAATTATTATACTTTATTTTATGGAGATTAAAAATTATGTATATAAATGTATATAGATTGTATTTCTATAAGTTGAAGTTATTCTAGGGTGTGTTAGCTTTAAGTATCATCAATGATTTTATTGAATTTCTTTTCAGATTACACTCCTTGTTTATCTAATTCTGTATTTTTTAGTATTGAAATTTTTCTCTGGTATTTTCGATAATAATTTTAACGATTTTTCGGATGGTACTCTTATGGTGGGGCCTAAGAGTTAGATTCATTCCTTTGAATTATATTCGGATGTGAGCATCTTTAGGATGCACATCCCTCTTGGGTCTTCAGAAGCGGTTACCTCCTCGTGGTTAGACCTGGGCAATGGTATTTTACTTTCCATGTAATGTTTAACATATTTTGATATGTTTTACATTCCATTGCAAGTAAAATCCAGCCAAAGACCGCTTACCATAAACATTATAATTGTAATTAGTTTCTGTAATTTTCCAATGAACATATTTTTATTCCTTTCCTTGGCTCCTTCTATCCATTTCATCTCCAGAAACTAATTACCTTATAATGTTTTTTAATAACTTTTATAATGTTACAGGCATTACACCGATAAAACAAGAAATCTTTTATTGTAATATTTATTTTATTTAATTTCAGGATAAAATTATTTTTGTTATAATGCATATTTTATTTTTTAAAGCAGGTTTCTACTATCTCACAATTTAACATATATTAAATAGAAAACAATTTTGATATGTTACAAATTTGTGTTTCTTTTTTCGATTACAAATAAAATGTACACATTATTCATAATTATTCTAAAAATAATGAATAAGATAAAGAGAATGTAGTATCTTATAGCATAGAAAAGCATGTGGAATAATCTTCGTGTGTGAATCGTGTATAAACGTTATTATGAATATTTTTAAAACAATTATGCATCTCTGAAAGTATTTCAATTGTGAGGATTCTTTATCGATACAGATTTTGGGAATTTTTTCTTTCATATGCTGCATTTCATATTAGACATTTTTCTATCGACAATTCTCTTCTATACGATTTTGTTTTTTTGTGCAAAACGACAAAGATCTCTTAATGTCTACATTGTCTTTATTCTATTCATTATTTTTAGAATATTTATAAGTATTGTGTACATTTATTAGAAAAATAGAAATGATTTTTAATTTATTTAATAAATAAATTATCATACGTAGTTTGACCAGCGTGGTCATGAGGAAGGTCAGATTCTGTCCGTGTAAGAAGCCGTGATGACCCTTTTCATGATCAAAAAAATGAATTAGCCAATCACGGCCAAGCTTTCGTCCGAATTCGTCAGTTTCATGGCGTCTTTCGTGGAGAACACATCGGAGTGTCATCGTCCCGTTAAGATCAGGTAATTAAAAGATATTTTGTAAGGTTTACACCTTTCTATTATAATATATAAAGGATATAAGGATCAATTTTGATTTTTTGAGTATATTTTGACAATTTTTATGCTTCTATATCGTATTTTTAATCATTCGAAATTTGTTTTTATTATAGGTGGAAAGAAAATCTACTGCGCATCATTTTCGCGCATGCAGTATTTTCGCGCCAGTCTTATGCGCCTGTTTTATGCGCATCAATATGGCGAATCTTTCGAACTTTTTAATCAGTCATCTATATACTTGTTGCAGCGGATTTTGTTATCCCGTTAATTTCAGGTAATTGTTTCAATTAATATTTTAATGTACACCTTCCTGTTATATATTAAATGATATATAACGAGTGTTATATATCAAATGCATACTACATGCATAATTTTTATATGTGTTTTCATATTTTACTTTCTTTTAGCTTTCTTAACATGGGAAGAGTTATAACACGAATTCACTAATCTTTTAACCTTGTGGCAACTTTTTTTATCTTCTCCATATATGGCGAGGTGAGCATTATTTTTGTTAAATATAAGCATATAAGCATATAGAAATACTACAGAAAGAGTGAGAGAGAAGGAGTGAGAGAGAGAGAGGGAGAATAAGAAAACAATACACTCGACATATAAGCTATTATATAAATGTGTATTTTTATTTCCAGGAATTTTTTGAGCCGACGACAAAACGTAAACAGCCGATAACATAGGTATAATAGCCGAGCGTTCGACATTCCGAAGATCTCCTCTACCAAGGTTACGTAGTAACGTATCTCGTATTCGTCTTCTATCCTTCGACGAGACAACATAAACGAAAAAGAGACGTATTAAATTATTTAATAATTTTATTTCTAACGTTATCGTTTTGATTTTAATAGTTTAAAAAGTTTTTCATTGCATAGAATGGTATAAAAATTGGTTTATTTTTTATGCTACTCTTTATTGCGTTTGCTGATACAATTACTGTTTTATTTAGACAACTTTAAAGATTTTTAATTAATATTTATACTAACATTACATACTTGGTATGTAATATTGCAAGCAAATAGTTACATACTTTGATCAATTTCACAAATATTTAATAACTTGATTACCATTCTATCAATGTTTTAATGTGTGCCCTGCCTTCAGAAATGATTTACAGGAAATATTGTAATATAGTCTTTAGTATGTTTCAGCTCTTTTCAGACTTTTTATTTAATTTTATTTTATACATCGTCATCCTAAGGGTAGGATACCCATCCTGCAATCATCAACGAAGACTAAAAGTAAGTATATTTTACTATCAAACATTTCTATGATAATTTCAATTGATTTTTATTACAACAATGATATTAATTGTTCTTTTTCTTTTTCTGTTTCAGAAAATCATTGCAATCGAGCGCGTAGGCAATGAGGTTCTCGTGTGTTGCATCGTGTTAAAATAAAATATAAAAAAGTCGACAAGTAGATTCAGTGTTGATCGTCGCATGTTAAAGTTTCGTTTGCTCGGTTAAGAAACTCGCAAGTTTCTTTTATTCAGTTTAAACGTGTGCTCATCGTCATCCTAAGGGTAGGAGACCCATCGTGCATTCATCAATGAAGAAAAAATGTAAGTCAATTTTTATGTGAAACATTTTTTCAATAATTATAGTAATTGTTATATAACAAAGATTTATATAATCTTGTTTTTATTTGTGTTTCAGAACATCGTTGGAATGGTATTCACATTTTATTAATTAAATTCATTTAGAAATTCGTTTAACACTAGATTTGTTCACTATTGTTTTGTTCACTATTTTTTTAAAATTTACAAACATTGTTTAAATGAAAAAGGGGGTAGAGGAAAGGAATTAATATTTATGTATATTTCATTACAGCATTAAAAATCAAAATATATATATTTAAAAAATATTCTACTTTAAAATTAATTAAATTTAAATTTTATTAAATTACAATTAATTAAAATATTTCTATTTTATATATATGTAAAATGAATCATATTTGCTCAGTCCATAAATCTAGTGTTAATTGAATTAATTGTATATAATGCAATTTTATAGTCATTATTTCTGCATTGCCATCGTTATCCTAAGGATAGGAGACTCATTGTGCCATTCATCAATAAAGATTTAAAGTGAGTATATTTTTATATTAAATAATTCCTCAAAAATTTTAATGATTTTCTGTAATAGTAATGATATTAATAGTATTGTTTTTTATTTCAGTTTCAGATTGCAATCGTGCACAAATGGCCCATATGTGGTAACCGAAGCAGTGGTTATAGTGGTATCATCAAACTGCGTGCAATGCAGTCTTTGAATTAGTTGTAGAATCAGTGATCGGGCGAGTAATAAATTAAAATCGAACGCGAATTAGAGTCAGTGTTGTTCGTCGTATAATAAAATTTCGGTTTCGCGATAAGAAACTCATCTATAGTTTCTTATTTTCGTTCATACCGCGTTTTTAGATTCACGCGAGGTGCATCACCATGGTGCAATAGAGCTGCATCTCCTTGGAATGCATTGTAAGTATTCATTTTTATTTACATTTTATTCGATTTTATTTTATATGATTTTGGATAATATTCTAGATAACTTATCGTTTTGTTCTATTTTATTTTACAGATGTAACCATGGATTCTCTTCCTTTCAAAGATGTTGGATGAATTCTTCGATGGATCTTCGATGGATTTTCTTCAATGGCAAATCGAGTATCGTCTTCCATGGTCAGACTACAATACTTGCTGCGAAGTAGGAGTGTTTTGGAGCCATCGCAGAACTTCTTAAACCTTGAGTTTTTATTTAAAGTCCCTCCAGTGCTCAATCATGCCGAGGATGAAAGGTCCAAATTGGCACGAGTTACTGGTTGTAATTATTTAAATAAATTATTGACGAGCACATGAGTCATTCCTTTTTAGGAGTTACTCATGAAAATTGTATATTTTATTATATGTTTTATTATTAGTTCAGGATAGGTTTTCTTGCCTCATCGGTTAAATTCATTTAATTCATAATGCAATTAATAAATGCACTCTCTTTTTTTACGTGTTAAAAGCATGTAATAAATGTTATACATGCATTGCTTCGTACATAGTTTATCTAATCGAAATTAATTTTGATATATCAATACTTTGATATTTTAAATAAATGAGCAAGAAGGCAAACTTATTCGCGACGGATAGACTTTGGCAGTTAAGTGGCGGCTCAAAGCCCAGTTCTTTAATTAGAACAGCCATTTAATGAAAAAGTCGTCCGAGGTTTGCAAAAAATATCCATCATTATTGTAGAGTCTTTTAATACAGTCTTTACCTCGAAACTATAACTGTTTCATATGGGGTAACTTTTTTTTTCATTCGCTTGTTTAAGTCATTATTCACCAAATGACTTGTAGAGTCCTTAGCCCGTTTAGATGAATTTTTATGAAAATCTTTTGTGATATATTTATATATGTTAATTATATTTTTTTAGATCAGGATTTTCAGCTTTTAATATACTAATCCCCCGTTTCTCCCCCCCATACTTTCTGCGTTCTCATCTATGCGTGTGCCCAGGTGTTACACGTATGGGTGAGAAACAGTTAGCGTGGGTTTAGTTGTAGTTTTTTCCCCTATTGGCGGCTGTTATTGTGCTAGTGATTGCACGATGTACTTTACACCTGTGTGTGCGTAATAGGTAGTGTGTATTGTACATCGTTTCGCGATATTTTTTATTCATTTAATACATCATTAAATACGCAAAGCACTACTTTCTCATATTACGTCTGTATTTTTATATTTATAATAAATATTTCTAATTTTTTCGATAATCGTTTTGCATAGTAGAGTTACTGCATTTATTTGTGGAAACTTTGATATACTTGTATATTACTAGTATGCATACATATATACTAGTGTATACTTGTATTTTTGCTTTAGTTTGTTATGCAATAATCATTAGCCTTGGCAGTCGATTTCAGCAAAACGTACGTATACCCATTAGCATATAAGTTTATAAAACGTGGTTGAACTAGGGTGTCGGAGGTGCCCCGGGGCATGCTCTCTAGTTTAGGCTTTTGCACCCTGGTGGTATGTGTGAGAACCGTGGAGTGAGTGGGTGGGTATGTATGTTTTTTCTTAAAATGGGTAAAAATATGGGTAATAGGCAGGCAGGTAGCATACTTCTCTGAATGAATGTGAAAACTTTAATTTTAAGTAGGTAGGATCCAGGAAAGGTATTAGACTTCTTGCTTCCACTCCGGAGTGGAAATTCCGCCTCCTGGTTTATGCAGAATTGTTACAAAATTGTATCATCTCATTCTGTATTATGCTTGATTTGTTAATTTATTTTGTGACTATTCTGTGATTTTTATTATGTATCATGATTCAAAGGTATTTGCAACCATTTGAAAGATTCATTTCTACTTCGATTTTATCTCGAACAAGATAAAGTCGAATCCAATTCGCAAATTCTTTGATGCATTTGATACTTAGTTTTAAGTATTTCAGGATTAGCACTACGCACTATCGAGATTTCCTTTTACCGCTAGAAATATTTGATAGAATTAAATATAACGAATTAATGAAATAAAAATATTGCAAGAAAATGCATCACATTTATAATTGCACTATTTATTTCAATTCGATTTTATTACTCAACGTTAAAAGTACGAAGTGTTATTTAGGTCATCGAGGGAAATTATCTGCTTGGACATTCGATTAAATGTTCTCGTGTATGATCAATGAACTCCAAGTTCATTGATGGTCCACGAGCTAGAAAAGTTAACGCGAAATGTAAATTAATTTTTTAATAATTGAGAATTAGAATCATAACAAAATACGAGTTCATTTGCAAAAGTAGTATGAAAGATCTTATCTTGCTTACACGTAGAAAATGTCCAAATGCAGTTTTCATGGAATGAACAAAAGAAGAGGCAAAATGCCGAAGAGGCCCCCACTTAATTGTGGCTCAAGAGGGCAACTACACGCTATTGAATTATTTTCAAAGGTTCAACGTCATGTTCGAACCTTTCGAGAATGGTTCTTTAGTCATTTTTTATATTTTATTATATTATTATATTGCTCGTCAATAATTTCTAGTTGTTATTGGAGATGATGGACCATTCCATCTCCTTGGGACACCAAAGTCGTGTCTATATCGCCAAAAAGATGCATAAGTTTTTATTTAATTAGAGTCAAAAACATGAAAATTCCCTTATTATTAAATTTTTAAGCTCAATTAACGTTTGACGAATATTAAAGTAATTTCCCTTTTCTTGTTTTGTCTTTAAATTTTTTCACTGTAATCGTATTTTATTACACTTGTAATTTATCTTTTCTATAGAATAGTAGTTTTTCAAAGTATTTTATAATAATTAATAGATATTTTTTTGTAGTAGCTTTATATCTTTACTTTTCTTTTTTTTTATGTAAATGTAAAATCACGCGTTTAAATTTAATTTTATTGCAACGGTAAATAGAGTTTTGATTAAAATAAATAGAGAATTCAATTGAAAAGTGCATCTACGAATTGGAAAATTTCTGTTAGGCTACTCTGTACCACTTGATTGTATGATTAATATTGTTTTCTTTTTGTTACAGGTGATCATCGTTGGATTTAACAACAAACATTTTGAGATTTTCTTCTATTTTAATGTTTTAAATGACTCCAGTATATATAATGGCATTTCTGAAGGCACTTATTTATTCACTGAATATAAAATATAATTATTTAAAATTCTCTAACAAATTTAATTTTAAATATTTTTAGATATGCACCAAAAATAAAAATAGAATATTGAAAGTTCAAAAGCGGTTACCTTCTCGTAATTAGACTCGGACAATAGTATTTTACTTTCAGAGTATAATGTATATCATATTTTAATATGCTATATGTTTCATTGCAAGTAAAATCTAGCCAAAAACCGCTTAAAATAAACATTAAAATTGTAATTAGTTTCTTTAAACATTTCAATTATTATATTTTTATTCCATTCTTTGGTTACTTTTATTTTTTTCATCTAAAAAAACTAATTACTTGATAATGTCTTCTAATAATTTTTTTTTAGTTTCGTTCGTTTTGCAATAACAAAATATAATATCGATACTAATTGGTGGCATCTGCTGCAATGTTTTTTGGGTATAATTTGTCTTCAAAGTAAGTCCAATTTGTTGAATTCATTTCCAAGTTTTTCTGTTCGTTCCTGTACATATTTGATATCATTTTAACTGCGTTTTTTAACACGTTGATTTAGCCATATTCTAATAATCCTTTCCTTATTTTGACTAGAAGAATATCGTGATCACATAATAAATATTTATAAATGTAATTATTTATACAATTGAATATATGGTCGGTATTTTAAAATATGATCGAGGAGTATAATAATCGAAGGATGACTTTTAAGATGGAATACGCAAGGATCTTTTATTTTATCTTTGAATTTATACGATCGTTCGTAGGAACATCGAAAGGACATCTCGATCGAGTGACGAAAGGGATTCGAGATTCGGTTATACGTTTCTTATATCGAATGTTTGGTTACATCCGGTTCTCTCCTTGTCCACCGATCGTTTTGTTTTTATTTTTATTTCGACCATTTCTGTCTCCTTTCCTTCCTTTCTTCCTTATTTTCTTTTCCTTTCTTTCTTCTGACTGTTGTTTTCTTTCTCTTTCTCTTTCTTCACGTTTCACGCTTGTCTTGTTCGTTCATTCTTTTTGTTTCATTCTTTATCTCGTTCCTGCTTTCTCTTCCTTTCTCAGTCTCCCTTTTTCATCGTTAGGACGAAGGAGAAGATAGGGGTTCTTGCTCTCACCCATTCCAATTCAGATTTTTCTTTTTCGTTGCAGCTGTCGACGATGAATAAGAAGCTGGACCAGCTGGTATACGTGCCGAGCAAAAGATACGAACACTCTTTTAAAGTTTATCCAACGCAAACAACAGATTATCTTCTTGTTAAGACTAACTTCATCAAATTATTTATTATTTATCTTTTATTTAGTTTTTTTTAATTGTATTTCACATAATTTTGTTAATATTATAATCCGAGTTTTATATCAAATCAAAAATCTTCGTTGAAAAAATTTATCTTATTATTAGAAAAAGGTTACAAGTTTCATAATTTTGAAAAAAAAAAAAAACAGAACAATCTTTCTAATCGAACATTTTTTATAGAATATTCGTGGTCGGAAAACGTATATTTTTCACTTAATAATTGCCACTATTTTAATAGAAAATATAAATTTAACACCTTTAGATTAACTTAAGCAGTATAACCCATTAGTATATTTTTAATTGCATTGAAACGCAAACTCTTCAATATCTCGATTCGAACTTAAATGGAGTTAGGTCACTTTCAAAATAAACGGTTCATATTTTCGAAAAAAAAAATAGTCAAAACAAAAATCTTACATACTCGTGTAAAAATAGGACAAAATTTTTATACTTCATGAATTAAATGAAAAAGAAGAAGAAGAAGAAAAAGAAGGAAGAAAAAAAAGACGCAACATGCCAGATCCAGGGATATCTATGAAAGGAACGGCGCCTAGGTCTTCCAAGTCGGCCTAATTAATCGGGATGATAAAAAGGTTGTTATGTAGGAAAAAGAAACTAAAAGGGAGAGAAGGGAGAAGAATCCAAGCTTCGTTAACGTTAAGTCGGATCATTGGTCTTTCCTTTTCTCGCTTCTGCACGAATACACATATCTCTCTTTATATATATATATATGTCTGTGTGTGTGCATGAGTAAATCTTTAGTTGAGTCTTATGGCTTACGATCGAGTATTGGATTCCGGTTTTCCATCGGGATTAAAACTCCCGCCGAGAATGATGATTTCCGGTGGCGTCTCTTTCTTGTCTTTCTTCCTTCTCGTTCATATATTCCCCTCGAGTGTGTCGCGAACATTCTCTCTCTCTCTCTCTCTCTCTCTCTCTTTCTCTCTTTCTCTTTTTCTTTCTCTCTTTCTCTTTTTCTTTCTCTCTTTCTTCACGTGGTTCGCCTAGAAAACAATCACGTATGCTGCCAGCATTGTATTTCTTCCACGGTTTATCCTCGCGTTCACATTTCACGTTGGTGCGTATACGTGCGCATTGCACTCGCGAGCGCAAACGCGCTCGTGCCCTCGAAGAAGAAAGAATGAGAGAAAGAGAGACAAAGAGAACGTCCGATGACTTTTTACCGACCTGCAACGGCGGAGTTCATTCATGAAGTCGGCGTCGTCTCTTACCCTGAAACCTCTCGAACGATGAACGAATCGTGAGAGAGAAAGAGATAAAATAAACAAAACAAAAAAATGTTAAAAAGAGAGAAGAAAAGAGAAAGAGAGAGAGAGAGAGAGAGAGATCGGCCATCGAAGGCAAAGCCAACGAACGAATGAGAATGCGGCTAAGGGTTAATTGCACGCATTACACAATTGCAAGATACGTTGTGCATCTCAATTGAAGAAATACGTCGACTATATATATATATATATATATATATTTTCTTTCGTTTTATCTTTTCAATTATAATAATAAGATACGTGTAATGATGTAATCGATTAATAGTCGTTCTAATGTTGGTCAACGTCTTTTAAATGAAAAATAGGATGATAGATTTAACTTACAATTAATGTTGATTCATAAAGTAAGAGTCTTTATAATAATATTGTTACCACATTCAAAAATTGTTTTACGTTTTATTGACGTATAATACATAACATGTTACACAGTAAGCAAGTTCTCAATTTGAAAAAACGAGACGAGTTGCTTATAGTAATTAAAATATGTATGGTAACTAAACATCTCTCTGCGTGCACAAAATGCACGAACACGTTCCGTTGAACTCTGGAATCTTCCGTTTTAATAATATATTATATTATTCTATATTAACTATAATAAATACTATATTAATAATTTATAATTTGTGTATTTTCTTGAACAAAAAAATAAAAAAGTAGTCGCGTTACTACTTTATTCAAATATATTTATTATAAACATTATTACTATTTAAACAATGTAACTATATTAAGTACTATATTAATTAAATTAAGTAAATATATTAACTGTATTAAATAATATGTTATTATTATCTTACACTAACTATATTAAATATTATAATAATAATATTATAATTTATATATTTTCTCAAACAAACAAAAAATAAAAAATACTTGTTACTTTATAACATTATTTAGGATATAGTTACATATATATAATGTTTTACACAAGTAAAATCTTAAACTCTACAGTATATATTTTAACATATAATCCAGTTCAACGTGTGTTCCTTACAAGCATAAATTAAATACTACTCTCGTCGTCACAGTGAACGAACGCGAATCGCACAGACATAAATATATCTACTGCAGATAACAAAATAAAAAAACAATAAAAAAAATATATAGGAGAACGTGGGATAATGTGAAATGGGATGGGTTTAAATAGGTTGGAAGATGGGTACTCACATGATGATACTCAACCCATACTCTTGTATGCATATAAGAGAACAACGCCATGCATATTACTCTTCGGTTGAGAAGATGCCGCGACTACGATACCAACGAGACAAATCGAAGTTTTTCACCAACGAACCTGTCCACTATACTCGAACTCGTCTTCTCCTTCGTTTTAAACCAGCCAACCATGTAATTCTTCTTCTTCTTCTTCTTTATTATACTCATACTACATATATACTCTTATGATGATATTCTAAAGTTCACTCATTCGTTTGATTCGATTCAACTAACTTTAAGCGGTTAAAGCATATCGAGTTTCTGAAACATTTTCACACGCTATTGAACGATTATTATTATTCCTATATTGCGTTACCAATCAATTCAGATCATTTCTTATTTTTGAAATATGCATTTTATTCCATTATTATGCATTTATTTAATATCATTTATTGTGTATATTCATACGGTTTACTCTTATATTGTTTATTATAATTATTTATTGCAATTTTTAATATTTAATTCACATAAAATATATAATTTGCATATAATAATCGTTCAATAATGTGTTTTACAGCAAGTTGCTGTTTATTCAGGCGTAAAGTTACTTTATCTGATCTAAAGATATTACCAATGTAAGATACTGGTTTTCTAATAAGAAAAATCTATGAAAGAATAATTATCTGAAATGGTTTTTCTAGTAGTAGTAGTAGTAGTAGTTTCTAGTAAAGAGATATTTAACTGAACATTGCATGTAATTTGTAAATGTCTGAAGTATCGTTAAATTCTTCTATCATTGAGATATATGATTGAATGAATATGTTGTTTTAAAATGTTAGTAAATCTTTTCGACAACCTATAATATTAGTTTTGTTGTTGTTATTGTTTCAATTGCAAGGATTATTCCATGTAATTTCCTAGGACATATATCTGAAAGGATAAGAGAGACCACCGATGGAACGCGTACGATTGCGTTTGGCGATGTCAGCGTGCGAGAAGAGTAAGTTCATCGCGATGATCGTCAAAACGTGAGACGGACTCTTTCTTTCAAGGCCAGTTACTTGGTGACCGTATTAGGAAACTTGCGATCGTTCTGCAAAATCAGATGAAGGGAAAGATTTTTTTTTCAACTTCACGCCGGCCATTACCATACCAAGAGTGGATTATTTTATACACACATACATATATATGCAATTCATACATTCATACACGTGGTGAACACCCTGACGTTATAAACTTCATCGTCAGTCTGCAAATGAAACGTTAAGAAATATAAGATAAAATTATTACTGTTGGGTTTGTTTGTTTATTTGTTTATTTGTTTGTTTATTGATAGTAATGAAAAGTAGGAATGATTATTACAAAATGTTTGCACGTATGGGTATCCTAAGACGCCCATTCCTCCGTCTCCTTCCCACAAGAGTACGTGTTCGTGTTCGTGGTCGCCAAAATTCTTCTTTTTTTCATTCGAGATCTGCTTCGAAGCCGTATTAGGAAACCTGCAGTCATTGTGCGCGCCTCGTTTGAACGGCGACGACGAAGACGACGAAGACGAAGACGAAGACGAAGACGAAGACGAAGACGAAGACGATGAAGACGACGATGAAGAAGAAAACACAACAGTAGAAGTGAAAAAGAAAGACTATACTTTTCTCTCTTTCTATTTATCTTTATCTTTATCTTCTTTATCTTTTTCTTACCTTCATTACTTAGTTTTCTTTTTTGTAAAAAGTTCTTTATGATTATAAGGACCATAAGGGAAGACGTGTTACTTGTAGGATCCCTTTTGATATTTTCTATAATTATTATTGGATTGGTAATTAAGTGATTGCGAATTTTAAATAAAATAAAAATTCAACATTTTTGCTTATAAATATAAGTTTATTCAATTAGGTACTGTCCATTTTTGTTGATGATCTTTTGCCATCGGTTAGGCAGTATCATAATACCACGTTCATAAAATTTCTGATTTTTGCTATCAAAAAACTGAATTAGGTGTAAAACAAAATCCGCAATTACTTAGTTTGCCAACCCAATACATGGTCTTTCTAATTTCTCATGCGAATTTGTCCTTTCTTCTTTCTTAGTCCTAAACTCAAAAATAAGAAATAATTTTGATTGATTATTTTATATTTTATTTCATTTTTATCATTGTTAATATTGATTCTGAATATAAATTAATATTTTCATTTGTTCTAGTAATTTTTCTCCAATAGTTTGTTGAATATTATTTGATTAAGAATTTATATTAATCATGTTTGAGATTTATTACAAAATTAATTGTGATTTTAATATTGATTTTGAATATAAATTAATATTTTCATTTATTCTATTAATTTTTCTCTAATAGTTTGTTGAATATTTTTTTTTGTGAAGAATTTATATTAATCATGTTTGATTAATTTGAAAATTAAGTGTTTGGTAACGCGTAGGTGTGAGGAAGGTTTACACGTAGGTGATTGGATTTGTATCATTAATAAAACGTTTGAATGTACTTTTTTTTTTTTTAAGAGATAAAATAGAAAAAGACTAAGATTAATTTGAAAAATAATAATAGATAAGCAAGGTGTTTTCTAATTACGAGAAATATTATTATTGTGAAATAATAATTATTATTATTAAAGTATATTGTAATTATTATTGTGTATTATTAAATTACACAATGTATATATTATTATATATAATAATTACATAAATATATTCTATATTTAATTATTGGATTGACAATTAAATAATTGCATATTTTATCAATCATTTTCCTTGGAAAATCCGCAATTATTTAGTTGTCAACCCAATACTCGAATATAGAAGTATTATTTTTGTAATTAATATTGGTGTTCAGTGTATAGATTTGAGAAAGGTTTAAATATATGTAGGTAACATTGTTTATATCATTTATAAAAAAAAAAATAGAAAAATAATAGAAGATGACAAACGTGGGTTTAGAAGAAATAAAAATAATATTTTTATGAACATTTCTTACTATCTTCCTTTTTTTTTTTAATCTTTTATTTATTTACATTTCATTTTAATTAATTTATTTATTTTTCCTATTATTATAGAAACTTGTCTATCGATAGATGAAAAATATTAAAAATGCATTCTTTATAAAGACTAATGATAACTATATACACCAACATAATTATCTATCCAGTTAGTAATTTGAAGTAAATAGGATCAAAAGAATTTCAAACTTTTCCGTAAAGTTGTTCTTTTAAAAAAAGAAAGTTAACTATGTAATAACTTTATCTTTCAGTTCACTTGTATCGATCTCTCTACCGGAAAGATATCTCTCTCTTTCTCTCTCTCTCTCTCTCTCTCTCTCTTGTCCTCTCTTTAGATCCAGCTTCGAAAGAGTCACAGGAAATACCACGTCTCTTTCCCGTATCTCGGAGCCGACGTTTTCTGCGAAAAACATCGGAGAATTACGTCGGATCCTTCTTCACCAACGAGAGAGTTCGCTGATCGCTTGGACCTTCTTTACTTTTTCGATATATCGAAGTAAAAGAATAAGAAAAGTAACGGGGGTCGGAAAGGGGAGGGGTTGGTAGAGGAGAAGTGCACACACACACACACACACACACATTAACACATTTATACATAAAATATACCTGTAAAATACGCTCATATGTGTACATTTACATTCAAACACACAACCATATACGCACACGTACAAGACAGACACACACACACAACAGCCACACACAAAGCAGCATACACAGACAGACAGACAGAGGCAGATACACATAAACAGACATAAACAGACACACAAACATACAGTGTATTCGAAAAGTGGTCGTTTGGTATGTGCTCGCGTGCTCGCATACCTGAAGTGAATGCGTGTATACGATCAAAGAAAAAGAGAGAGAAAGAGAGAGAGAGACTGGACGTCTGTATATATTAGATAAAGAACAAGAGAGTGAGAGAGATGGTAAAGCTTCAAGGTTAGCCAGAGAGACGTATGAATGGACGTCGTATGCATGAATGGGTTGCTATACGCACTCGAGAGAGGCCAACTGGTATTGGACGACAGTCTTCGATACGCACCTTGCTTTCTTCTCTCTTTCTTTCATTCTTTATTTCTTTCTTTCTTTCTTTTGTATTTTATCTTTCAATGCGTAAGAGTTGATATTTTCTATATTTGTGTACGTTTATTGGCTTATCTTTCTAGGATATGGATAGAAACGTTTGTGTGTATGTGTGGATGTTTGTATGTGTAGTATTTTTATTCATATGATTTTATCTTTTGAGATTAACTATTGGTGTAACAATCTTTAGCTAGAAACGTATGTGTATGTGTTGTATGTGTAGTATCTTTACTCATATGATTTTATCATTTAAGAAACGTATGTGTGTGTGTGCGTGTGTGTGTGTGTATGTATGTGGAATATCTTTACTCATATGATTTTATTTTATGATAAAACTATTGGTACAGCTATTATTTTTAGTTTTGTATTCAAGTTGTTGTGTTGGTTAGTAATTTTTTGAGATTTGATATTATTTAATTATAATACGAAGAATATTCTTTTAATTATTATTTTTTAATATGTTTTTAAAGTAGTAATTATATCGTGATTTTATTTTTTATATGTTTTTTTTTAATATATATATTTTATAGGAATTTTTTTTTTTTTTATAAAGCAAGAAAGTATATGAAATGAAAAAAAAAAAAAATTAACGATAACAATTTATAAATCATTTGTAGCAATTTTTATTTTATATTTCTTTTTTAAATATTTTTTTCTATAATATATTTATTATAGGAATTTTTATTTTTTATTTTTTTTTTTTTATTATTATGCAAGAAAGTATAAGAAATCAAAAAATAAATTAACAATAACAATTTACAAATCATTTATTCCCATTTTGCTATTGTAACTTAAAAAAACCATAGAATTATTTCTATTTTTTTTTTTCTATTTCACAGTGGAAACAAAAAATGAGTGGATAAAGGAATTAAAAAAAAAATTAATAATAATAATAAAAATTAAAGAAAAGAATTAAAAGGTTGAAAAAATAGACATCGGTTTTGTTTTTGTCAAAGATGCATTTTTAATAATACCTGCGAAGGACGGTTTTCCTGATGCATTTTAAAATAACAAGAAAATTTGTTCGATCACATTTTTTTCTTCTTCTTCTCTTTCTTCTTTTCTTTCATAAACAATAATCGAAAAGATACAAGTGTTACGATTCGTTAGAAACGATGTAAAAGAATTGTATTTTTTCATAAACGTAAAAACAGTTGTTTTTGTTTGTTTCGTCGTGGAACATTTGTTCAAACAATTTCAAACAATTTCGAAAATATTCTTATCCCCATCATTATCTAATTTCTTTTTCTTTTCGCAGATAAACAGGCACGCGTAATATTTTTTTTTACCTCGCACACATTTTCTTACACCGTGCGACACAAAATTATGCGTTTAATTTTTTTTATTATTATTATTATTATTATTATTTAACACGGTTTTTTACACGCACTCGCATGTGTTGTTTACGAAGTACACGTATAAGTCGTACAAATATATTCATTAAATGTTACTATAATATATAATCATATTAATTATATAATAATATTATATTAATAATAATTATAACCATAATAATAATAATAATAATAATTATAATATAATAATTATATAATAATAATAATAATATATAATACAATATAATATAATATAATTATAATAATAAAAAAACGATACGTTTTTTTTTTTATTTAACAAGAGTATAAATAGGACTAGATTTCGTTAGACTGCATTTTTATCGATTAATACGATATTTTCATAATATATAGTCTTTAAAAACAAAAAAAAATATATTTGATAAACAAAAAAAAATAAGATCGTCGCGTTCTTTTTTTTTTTAATTCAAAAAGTCTCACTCTGGGTTGCACTCGGTAGAAGAAAAACAACAACAAGAAGATTCAACAACAAATGCACTTTCCCCGTTCTTTTTCTATTTTACTTTTTTTTTTCTTTATTAATTATTTAATAAATTAACGGTTGGAAATAACTATAGGGAAGACTTTTATCAACATTTTTGTTGTTATAATTACATTTATATTTTCTTTTTGTTCTTATCCCCTTTTTTCTTTTTCTTTTACAATAATTTAGATATAAAAAATTTAATCGGGAAATATTCTTTCGAACTTTCACTTTCTTTTCTCTCTGTCACGAAAAATTGACGTGACACGAGAAACGCACCGTTCTTTGGTTAACACGTTCTTCTTCTTCTTCTTCTTCTCTTTTTATTATTTATTTATCTGTGTGTGTGTGTGTGTGTGTGTATGTGTATAGATATATATTTACACATGTACAATTCCAGTCTCCCTCCCATCTTTGGCACAAAAGCTGTGATTGAACTTTACATCGTTTAATTTCTCGATAAGATGAAAGACGAAGGAAGATAATTGTAAATAAAAAATAAAATTAAAAAAAAAAAAAACAAAGCTCGTTATGTACAAACTTTTTCATAAAAATGTCACATCATTGATAAAATTTTTTGTTCATTTCGTACGAAAGCTCGCGTATACAACAACAACAACAACAACAAAAATGAATTAACATCGATTAAAATATCTTGCAATATTACAAAAATAGTTAACCTTTTTTTTCATTCAAAAAAAAAAAAAAATATTTATCGTAATAAATAAATTTATTATTATTTACAATAATCAAAGATCATTTTTTTTTTTTTTTTTAATTTATTTCATCTTTTTTTATTTAATTACGAACGCATCACAGATCATAAAAGGCGTAGTTTATCTAATTTGTAAAATAATTATCTTTAATTCCTGACGCAACCCTGTCAACCAATTAATTATCCTACACGTTTACCAAATAAAGAAATTTACACGTGAATAGCGAGCACTAAACAATTGTTTTTTTAAATTTCTACTTGCTGCATTTAAATGCAACAACTTGCAAGTGAAAAAAAGAAGGAAAGAAAAAAATTAGATAGAAAGAAATAGAAAGTGATAGAACATTTATGACTTATCGTTATCATTTAATTCCATTGGTGCATATTTTCATAACCCCGAATATACACACCCTCCCACATCCCTCGTTTAACAGCAAATAAACTTTATCGTTTCCGTGGCCGAGAATTCGAAGACAAGCACACACATACACACACACATATATATATATATATATACACGTACACGTACAAGAAGCACCAATATCACACTTTAGTTTTATTTTGTTCACGTAAGAGGAAGAGTTCGATGATCTTCGACGAATGTAGGTGAACCGTCGAGATTTGGATGAGAAATGGGTGATGGTGATGGTACGATACCAGTTGCGTCACTTTCAACGTCACCCTCGATTATTTCACCCTCACCGTTGTTAGATAATTCGCGCACATTACCCGGGAGATAATCTTTCCAACTTCGAAACAAATATCTCGTGAATTTTCTCAATTGACGAAATTTACAATAAGTTGCACCCTCAGCAGATTCCAATTGTTGTGTTTGAATGAGAAAACCTTTTTCTTTGAAGGTTTGTTCAAGTTTTTCTCGTTGAAGTGATTTTCTAGTTTTACGTTTACGTCGACCATCTTCTTGGCTGTTTGAACGTTGACAAACTACCGGTGGTTGGACTTTTTCACCTGATGCATTTAAAAATGCACCTGCCGATGAACCCGATTGACCGGCTTGTTGTTGCAGTGCTTCACGTGGAAAAAATTCGTAACCTCGCATACTTTTGTCGCCTGTACCACTGTAGTATCTGAAGTTACCACCTGAATCCACCGAGAGACTTTTTTTCTCTTGCAAACTCGGTTTGGCACCACCGGTGAATTTAAATTTGCATATGCTCACCTCAGTAGCAGGATTGTTGTTGTTTTCCGAAGGCATCGGTGGAATGAAAATAGCCGAACGTTTTCGTTTAGTTGGTTGTCCTTGGTTTTGAGCAACCGGTGCATTTCTTTTAGGTCTGGGTGATAACGGTGGTTGAACTGGAACCGTTAAGGGTTGTTGAGGTGTTGTTGGTGTTGTTGGTGACACTGAACTCGAATTTTTCGTATCCATCATCGAGTAAATCGATTTGGGTACTATTTTTTGTTCTTTTTGAGAATATTCCGTGCCACGTGGTAAACATTTATCATTCTGTGCCATTTTTTGATAATAAAGTAACTGTGATTGCAAAGCCATGGGATGAATGAAGACACCAGCGTTAGGAAAATACACGAATCCTGGATTTGGTGTAACCACTGGATCCGTGGACCCATCCGATCCGTGATTAATGTTGTTGTTATTGTTGTTAACATGATTCGTCGAATCTGCTAATCGATTTGTTGAGTTTGCAAATGTCGTCCCCAAACACTCAACGTCTTCTCCATCGCTAGAGGCTTCGCTTTTAACTTGTCCAGACTCGTAAACGTTTCCGTGTTTCCTAAGCAATCTGATCTTCAATTGATTGAGATCTCTGATACAGAGATTCAACGGTTCATCTTGTTCGTTAGTATTATCCGTCAAGACAAAATTCCGCCTAGTCTCTTGGGTAAGACGTTTTTCTAAAAGACTACTAATCCTATTCTGAACATCGGTACGTTGGAAGGGTATCTGAGGTGGTAACTGATCCCGACAATCAGGTTTCTCTTGAGGAGATAATCTTTTTTCTTCATGACCAGGTGTTCCAGGTAATATGGTCCCATAATTCTTGTAAATCAAATGACAAATGTCTGCCTTTTTGGGTTTACGTCCTCTCCTAGGTTTACTATTGTCCAACGTTATTTCACCCATGTATGGTAGATCGGAATATTTCATAGGTGGTCTCGTTGTAGATGTTTGCTGAGATGATTGCTGAACATGTCCATGATTATTATGATTGTTATTATTATTATGATGATGATGATTGTGATGATGATGATGATGAGGAGGCACAGTGTAGGCATGGGACGATGTAGATGTAATCACCGATCGTCTTGATGCCGATGCTTGACCGGAATTAAAGTTCGTACATTGTTGGGTCATCGTTTGGGGACAAAGTTCTTGTTGCATTGCAGCAATGCGTTGCAACCAACCATGAACATCGGCAATGGGACTAGGCGTTGAAGTAGCACTTGTTGGTGCAGGACTTGGTGCTGTTTGTTCACTGGTATGAGTTGGTGAGGATGAATTTAAGGCCTCTTGTGCAAGTGAAGCTTCGTAATGGTCGAGATATTCTGGTGGTAAAGCTTGATGATGAAACTTCAGTTTCCATCTTGATTTCCTTCTACCCCGACTGCAACAGTAACAAAAAAAAATACCAAATATATTTCTAATTGAAACATTTATTCTTCTAGTGTGTATAATCTATTGTCTTTTGCTGCAGGTGAAAAATAAAAAGTGTATTATTCGATAATTGACCAGAGTCATATAAGAAAGGAAAATCTAGACTCTCTGTTGTGAATAACTCTACAAAGGCAACAACATCGTTCCTTCATTAACCTCGTCCGTTGTCGATAACTGCATTCCGAACCACACCTCTTTACGGCAATCTAATACACCGCGTTGCTTACTGTAAGACACCTTAGATCGCGTATGCAGCAGAGGGCATATCTTTTGACATTTTTACCTTCCTAGAGTTGTTACGTGGCTTACGATCGTTTATATATATCAACGTCGTAGTCGTTTTGCTCGGTATACGTGTATTATCTTTGAACGTATATATGTGTATATAATGAAATTCAGTAACGGTAATCGACTGGTGGTATTTCAGCGACGCAGAGGAACTTCTTTTTTCCAATCGAACAGTCTCTCTCTCTCGAACGATGTACTTCGGACGATGTAGAACGAACCAGTTTACCCGGCGCCTTATCCTTCTTTACTAGCTATCTTAAGTACCTGCTCTCCTGCAAGTGGCGCAAGCTTTATGTTCGTGGACATCTCGTTAGTAACGTGATACTGCCGTACGCTAGAGTTCCCTTTAAAGATTCTTTCTTTCGATAGAAACACAAGCTAACTACAGAGAAAACTTTGAAATAACAGTTCAACACAACAATAACAGCAACTATATCTAATCATGATGAATATATATATATATATATATATATATATATATATATATATATATATATAAAATACCAATTGAATTGGAATCATAAATGAAATGAATGATAATTTGCAGGCATATCAAATTACCTGTTTCTATTTCTGTTACTTTGATCGGTAGCACAAGTTTGACCAGGGGTTTCTTCTAAGGTTTGTAGTTGACGATGGTGAACCGATTGTTGATCATTTACATGTTTACCATCCAATGATACTTGCACCGAACTCGTGTCCGTTTGAGGACTACAAAAATCATTATAATATTTTTATGATAATGATTGATTAATTTTAATGATTAGTATCATTCTTAAACTGAACTCACCTGAGTGTACTGGTATCACGACTACGCTCCTCCTCCTCCTGGGGTTCTTGTTTTACAGCCATATGTGTTAGAGGTGCCAATGGGCACTTGATTTGAGTTGACTGATGATGATGATTATGATGATGATGATGCAGATGATTCTGCAAACTGTTATCCGTTAAATCCAAGTCTATGCCAGTTGATTGTGCACGTGGCACGACTTCCTCGGTTTGCATAGTGCCCCCTATATCAAACAGAAGAAAACAAAAATGTTTAGGTCAGACAACATATAAACTATTCCATTATTTATTAATAAAAAATGAATATATAAATAATCATGTTTAACATTGATTCTCATCGTGATCATCATACTTAGATTCATAATGGGAAAAGGTCAGACGTGGGATTTTACAATCGGTTATTACTATTATTATCACTTTGTCTAAAATAGGTATCGAGTAATATTCATAATAAAAATAAAAAAAGTTTTATTAATGAACACGCACTTATTCGCACACACATACACACAGACATTCAATTTATAAACGTGACGATAAGAGTTGGCGCTTAGTGTAAAACCGACGGGCGTGAGAAATGGAATAAAATCGAACAAATGCCCACATGCAGATCCTGATTCTGATTTATAAATGCAGTGTATGTAGGTTTATCTATTAAGTTTACATGTTTTCATTCATGTGTATGTGTATGTGTATGTGTGTGGTGTGTATATATGTAAGTGTTACACCATCAATGGTACACGCGAGTGTGTGGGTTTTTGCGGACGCTTCCAAGGTTTCGGAATCATATAATAAGGAAACGAAGTCATCATTTATGATCCATGACTTTTGTTTGTGGTTAGTTTATTGAAGTTTTTATTATTGTTATCATTTTTTAGATTAATAATATAGGGTAATTATTATAGGATTGTTTATTAAATTTAATGAATGGGGGTGAATTAAATAGTTTTGAACTTTAATAAAAGATATGTTTCAATATTTGTTGCAGGGTGTACAGTAAAATGATTCAGGTAGATTTAAGGTGTTTATATGCACTTTTTTAATAAAGATTACATTATAATATATATATAATAATTAATTATAATACATATTAATAAATTTATATGTAATTATAATAACATATTTAAATAATAACATATATAATAAATTATAATAAAATATATTACTGATTAATTTTATTATTATAAATTGTTTTTTTTTTTATTTTTATATTAATATTACTTAAAACGATAATTTACGTATCAGTATTGATGTTTCAATCTGTTGATTAGAAACTGTTGATTAGACTTAGAATTATTTAACAAATAAAAATAAATATTATCATTGTTTTATAATATTATGTTTTACAGATACGCGTATAGAATTCACATTCATTTTGAATGTATTTGAAATTGTTATCAAAAAGACGGTTTAACTATATTCACATGAAAAACTTGTTTCTAATAAAATCCTTCGGAACGAGATAAAAGGGATAACATTGATCGTGGTCGAAAACGATTAGAGGTCGTTGTGTGTATTCTTATCGTTTATCTCTTACAATACACACACCAAAGTGTGTGTACTTTCAAACCTAAAGGGAGAGAAGACGGTTTACATGAGTTTTCTCATAAGATAGAGAGAGTGTGTTGCTTGCTCGTAGAAATATTTTCAAGATTTGTTGTAAAAAAAAAAAACAAAAAAAATTCACAGACTCGAATAAGAGGTTTGAAAAGACACAGACAAAGATGAATAAAAAAAAAAAAAGAAAAAAAATGTAGAAAGAAAAAGAGAAGGAGGAGAAATGGTGGAGAAGGTGGATGGGGGAGGAGGAGGTGGAAGAAGAAGAAGAAGAAGAAGAAGAAGAAGCAGTATGTATAATACTAACTTTACAGCACCGCACAGGATAAAAATATTCAGGTACGGAAATAGAACTGGACACACGTACAAGCCCACCACCCAACACCCGCAATTCTTCGACCTTACTTGGCTTTACTCGATCGGGTTTCATTTCTTTACTGCCAACCAGCACCTTACTTGATGCTGTTCTTACTGTTATTGCTACCAAACACCATTTACTGAAATCTTTCCTTACACATTCTCAAATATCTAGGAATGTTTTCAAGTACAAGAATATCTGTTACTATAAATGTAGGATTTTTTATTTTTTTTTCTTGTTTTTTTTTTTTTTTGTATAATTTCAAGATCAATATTTTCGATCAAAAATTTGACTACTTTTGTTAAAAATAAAAATGAAATAATTTGTTTCAGTTGAATCCCCCAATTGTAGATTAGATTTTTGTATCGTACGTTGTACTGTTAAAAAATTAATATATACAGTAGTATCTTTATTAAATCTCTTCTTTTATTTCATTTTTCTTTTCTATATTTTCAAGATTAATATTTTCAATTAAAAATTTAAATATTTCTGTTCGAAAGAGACGGAAAATAATTTGTTTTATTGAAACCAATTATTATAAGCTCAATTTTGTCATCGTTTTGATATAAATATGATATAATTATTATTATTACACGGAAGTATTATTTTTATAAATCATAAATCATTTTTCCTTCTCAAAAATAACATGAAATGGGAAGAGTAGGTGGAGGAGGGGGTTGATTCGTTGGTTGATTTGAGAATTTGAAGATAAAAAGAAAGAAAGATGATCGGCACGCACGATTGCATGTAATCGAAAAATGAGAGCACCAATGGGATGTAAAAGGATGTTCCAAGCCAATTTCGATATTTTCTTATGGTGAATTATAAGATGAAGAAAAAAAAAATTCAAAGAGAGAAAGAAAGAGAGAGAGAGAGAGAAACTATGTTGCGGTTGAGAATGTGTAGAGTCGTTATGCATATGATCAAAACGCGTTCTCGTATACGCATGATTGCACGCGAGATATACTTGTAAATCGATATATTCCATTTTTTTTTTTTTAATCGATAAAAAACATTCGTTGATGTTTCTCCAGTGAAAGGTTTAACAACAACAACAACAAAATAAAAAAAATTAAAAATAAATTAAAACTAAATTACGATTAACATTAAAATAAATTGCTGATCATAAATTGATTCATTCTCTAAAAAATATTCGTAATCCTATTATAAATATATATTAACAATATTTTATTGGTATTTATTTATATTATTTGTTTGTTAATATTTAATATATATATAAATAAATATAATAAAATATAAATAATAATTAATATCCCTAATATTATTATATATATTAATATATATCTGTTTTTTAAATATATTTTTGTATTATTATATTTTATATTATTTTTATATTATATTTATATATTATATTTTATTATTATATTTTTTTTAATATTATTATTTTTTATATTAATATATATTAATATATACCAATGTTGTTAAATTACATATAAAAATTATTCTTAAAAAAAAAGTATTTTTATAAAAATACATATATCAGCATCGTATACATCTAATTAATTATTTAAATCAATCATTATATTATATTTGAATTAAATATTATACTAAAGTGTACATAATTAATATTATAAACAAAACAAAAAAAATTGAAAAATACTAATGAAAAACACTTGTTAACAAGAACGTGTGTGAATCATAAACTCATTAACGTTTGCTTATCATAGTGGTGTACCTTTATAATTAATTATAACCCGTTAGAATACTTAAGTGTTAATATATATCAAATGTATAGTACGATAAAAGCAGACAGATAAAAAGAGAGAGACAGAAAGAGAAAGAGAGAGAGAGAGAGAGAGCGTACACATATGCAAATGCACACATACACATATGAAAAGTCAAAAAGGCACACCCGATTCATTGAAGCTCGCTTATAGAATGATGCAGGCGGGCGCGTAACTACAATTTATTTTTTGGCTATTTTTAGAGGGCGGCTGGCATAGCGCCACTATTTTCGGTTCTCTCTCAAATTTCTCACTCCATATTTGGGATTATGTATGACGGGAGACTTACTCTCACTCTATACAACTCTAACTTGGTGTATCTTTACAAGTCAGCTACGTCAAATAATACTTCTTCTCTTCTATACTCTTCTTTTTTCTTCTTTCTCTTTCTTTCTTTCTTTTAAAGAGAAAAAAGTAACGTAATAATTTACGAGTGAGAGAGAGAGAGTAAGCTTTTAAAATAATGACATAAAAGATTCATAAATCAAATATATTTATCTATATATGTATGTATATATGTGTATTTGATTATTATATTTTTATATTGATTATTATTTAATTATTATTTATATATATTTTTCTATATGTATAATATATATATAATATATTTATCTTATTATAATATTCTTTTTATTATTATATATTATACTATTTATTTTATATTTATCTTATATATATTATGGTGTAAAGTTAGAGAAATAGAAAGAGGAAGATAGAAATATATTTTCAATTATGTATATATTTTTTTTCATGGTCCTTTTTTTTATTTTTCTTTTTATTTATTTATTTTTTTTTTTCATTTTGGATTGAATGATTTTTTAGACTGACGATAATTTTGCATAAATTCTTTCATATTTGTATTTTTTTTTTTTTTCTTATTATTTTAATGGAAAGTAAAAAAGACGAACTCTTGAATTAATCGTAATCGTGAAATCGATACTCCAGGAACATGTATAAGTTGCTTTGATAGATATTTACGGACAACAAGTGGACTTAAAATGTTTCGTTAAAGTATACGAACCATACGATGCATGTGTGTACCTATCTTTCTCTCTCTCTCTCTCTCTTTCTCTATCTTTCTCTCTCTATCTTTCTTATACAATTGGCAGGAAGACAACTAGGTTAAAAACGGAAAGTCAGCTGCAATACTCAAAAATATGTCAAGGTGAGGAGAAACAAAAAAAATATATATATACACACTTCGACAGGAAGTGTTGTTAATGTAAAACAGGAGTTTTGAGCTTTCACTTCAATTGCGGAAATGACATTATTAAATATTAAAAATAAGAAAAAATAAATTAGAGGATGAGATAAAAAAAAAACATTTACTGCAGATGAAATTTTGAATATTGTAAAAATTTACGATACAAAAAAATATATATATTTATTTAATTGCAAATATAACACAAATAGGATTTTATTTATGGAAAAGTTAGATCAATTATTCATAAATTATTATTATTATTATTATTATTAATATTGTTATTAATAATAACTGTAATATTCACTATTTTAATAAGTTTATTCGTTTGAATGATACACCGATATTTACAAAGTATGTTAGACAACGTTACATTCGTGAGAATGAAATACAACCACGTGGTTAGAAACACATCGAAATTCGAACGTTGTATTTAATAATTCAAATTCAAATAATTTCGAATAAAATTAAATAACAAAAATGACTTATATATAAATTTACCTGTAACGGGAAAGTTGCTTTCTGGCAACATGAACGTATCTTCCTTGTTTACGGAACACTTGTCTCAATTAAAATAATCGAGGTCCTTTAAAAATAGGACCAAATTAAATTTCAATAATAAAATCAAAATTTAACATCCAACAACAAAATGAACAATATCTTCTTCCTCTTCTTCTTCTTCTTTTTCTTCTTCTATTTCTTCATTTTTCAATAAATAAAACACCGAAGAACACACAGATGATAATATCACTTGCAATTTGTTTGTGAGACAACCACTTGTTACAGTTTAAATCCATGAAATAAAAGTAATGAAAGGTAAACCGGGAGAACGTAATATTCGCATGATGTTCATCGATGTACAAAGAAAGAGGGAAGACTGAGGAAAGAGAGAGGGATCACCCTCTGTAGGGATGACGATCTCATCCCCACCTTTCAAATGAGTCTGGTTGGATCAGGGATGAGGAAAGGAAGAAGAAAGGTGATATGAGAACTCTGAGCACGTGTCTTCCTTACTTGCTTACTTGAGTTGACTTTGTGGGGGAGAAATGAGAGTAGAAGGAGAAGATGAAGATGAAAAAAAAGAAGAAGATGAAGAAGAAAATGAAGAAAAGATGACGATGAAGATGAAGGAAAGATGACGATGATAACCAAAATGACGAAGAATGAATTAGATGATCAAGATTGGAATGTAAAATTGGAGGTTAGGTGGGGGGTAAGATGGTGGATAAAATGTGAGGTTAGGTAAGGGGTAAAATGGTGGATAAAATGGGGGGGGGTTAGATGGTTAAGATAATAAAAAAGAAAAATAGGAAAAAATATATATATATATGTGTATGTATATATGTGTGTATATAAGGAGGAGTGTGTGTGATGGAAGGAAGGAAGAAGCATGGGACCGTTTTGAGATACTTTTGGCACTGTTACTAATACGACGGGCCAAGCAGCAGTAGCAGCAGCAACCCCGAGAAGCATTTCCATCTCCGTCGCGACGGCCGACGACGCCGAGTGAGGAGGCGGGGGCGTATATTCTCGATTTGGGCGGATGGAAATCTGAGATTGCTCCATATCGGGCTGTGCCTCACTCAGTGTGGCCACAGAGACGTGTGTACTCTGTAATAGCAGACACTTCTCTCCTCTTCCACCTCCTCCAACCTCCTCCACCCTTCCTTCCTTCCTTCCTTCTCTTTTACTCTCATTCTGTGTTAGTTCTCTCTCTTTCTCACGTGTGTATTCGCGTTCCTTCGATATTTCTATTTCTCTCTTACTAATTGAAGATTCACGTATGTGTTCGTCTTTCTTTAACTTTGATATCTTCTATCTTATTCACTCTTTTCTTGTTTGGTTTGTTTCTTTTTTTTTTTTTTTTTTCATTTTTCTTTCTGTCTTTCATCTCACTTCATCCTTCGATTTGCTGTTCTCTATGATCCGAGTACCAAGGGTATATTTAACCCCGCGAACCACCAACCAGAGAGAAATCGAGACAAGCACAAGCCACTTCTTGCTTCTTCTTGCTTCTTCTTCTTCTTCTTCTTCAGTTTCTTATGTGTATGTGTATATACGTGTACGTGTGTGTATATTCGTATTCTTATTCCATTCTTCTCCACCTCTTCTTCTTCTTCTTCTTCTTCTTGTTCATTTTGTACTTTTTGTTGTTGTTTTTCTTGTTTCTTTACTTTCTTCTCATTTGAACGTTTCGTTTTTCTTCTCCTACGCTACAGAAAACACGTCTCGCATTCCCTAGCAAAAGCCAAGTGAGAATTCTTTAATTTCCGATGCACAATAAGTCAACAGCGACCTTCCTTCGAAGACTGGAGTCAAACCCCTTACTCCCACCCCCACTGAAGAGTGTTAAATTACACCATATAAGTATCTACCGCTCGTTAAAACCTACACTCCACGTGCCTTTCGTATATTCTTACCTATATTACTGTATTTTTTTGTTTGTATAATATATGATTGTATATATACATATATATATATAGGATGTCTACGAGTATCCCGTTATATTTATATATTTTTGTTTTATTGTTAGTAGATTTTTATAATTGATATTTTTGTATTTTTTTAATCGAATTTAGTTTAGTATCGTAGAAAAATTATTTGAGAATATTTCTTGAATATGTTTGATGAGAAATACGAATTGTTAATTAATTACGAATTATTAATAATATAGTAATTATTATAATATTATAATATAATAATTATATTATAAATAAATATAGAGTATATATAATATATACATAATAATATAGCAAATATAGTATATATAGTAAATACAGTTATTATTATAATATAATAATAAAATAATAAAATAATAATAATATAATTATTATATAATTAATATTTACTAAATTACAAATAATTACTAATTATTAAAATATAATAAATATATTAATAATACTTAAACTCAAATGAAACCTTATCTTCTGAATTTTTGTTTAAAACATTCATTTGATCATCATCTTTATCTGTATATTCAAAACGATAATTTGTCACAAAACAATGGGATTAATACGAATGGTTTATTTTAAAACATATTATTAAATGTATCATAAAATATAAAATAGAAGGTATGCAAACATATTAAAAGTTAAAAAACGTTATAATAAATGTAAATGTTTCTAATGCGATTTGTATATGCCTAATGATGATGGTGATGATGATAATGATGATGACTATAATGGAGGATAGAATTTGTACGATTGTGTATGTACCACATACAGAACTATAAGTATAAGTAAGTATAAGAAGAAAAAGAAGTTTGTTTCTTTCTTTCTCTTGGCTTTGTGAGATCTGCGAATGGTGTGCTAGTGGAGGCGTACATTATATTCCCGTATAGGTTAACCTACCCCGCCCACTTACGAGATACGTGTCCCAATACCTGGCAGCGATATGTCAACAGCTACTTTCCACTCTACGGGTTCTGGCTGACACACACAAACGTTATGCTCTTTTATCTTTTGCGAAAAACTACGTAACACAACGAGATTACAGATCCTGTAGCTTTTAGCCGCCATTACTACAGATCCAACTTTATATATACAAGTTTTCCATACTTCCTTTCGAACTACTTTTGCAATATAAAAGTTAAAGAATATTATCGATAGATTTACTTTATTATTTATCTTTATTTTTAATTTTTTTTAATTTATTATCGGAAATTTGTTAGTAGGTTTCTTTCTTTCATATATTATAACCTATAAATTTTAAGTTTTGAATGTGTTTTGTTGAAATTTTGGAAATTTACTTTCGAATGCTTTCGAATTACTTTTGCAATAAAAAAGTTATCAAATATTATTTATTTCTTTATTTATTATTTATCTTCATTTCAATTTGGTTTTTTTATTATTTGAAATTTGTTAATATCTTTTGTTTTCTTTGTTTCATATATTATAACTTATAATATTACAACCTATAATATAATATATATATATAACCTATAAATTCTAATTTTTGAATATGTTATCTTTGAATATAGAAATTCTCATGAGATAGAATTTGATTTATAGAAATTTATGGAATTATAAGAACATGTCTTTATTAAAGATTGATTCATCTTTCTAATATTAAAATACATACTACGATAAAAATAAATACTTGAATAAATAATCCAATAATTAAATTCAAAGAATTTAATAAACCTTTCATTCAAATATTCATTCAATTTGTTCTGATAAATAATCAATTACAATTTATTTTTAAAATTATTTAGATAAATCATTTCATCGAACTCACACGCAAAAGTTTTGATAAAGAATTCTACAAACTATTCTCAAAGTTATTGAACTTATTATAGAAATCGTAAAACACAATAAATCGGAAGACATTTTCTTATTAAACATTATAAGGATAACATGTGTTATTTGAAATTTATACATTAGAAATAATTTATTAAAATAATGTTAGTCTATATCTAATGTTGTACAAGAACATTTCTTGGCTCTCGTTCACACGAGTCCGCTCATTGCACCCGTTTAAATAATGCACGTGTTGTGAGAACGTGTTTCACGCATGCATGGTCACATGTGTATGTAGTGTGGCATTGTGTACATATGTATAACAACTTTTCTCACACGTTTAGGGATGTTAATTTGGGTTGAGTCATTTAATTGAAATCATTGCAAATCGGTGTTACATAAAAACTATCAATGATCCTTTTCCAAGATTCAAATATGCAGCATGAAATTAAATCAAATGACGAATAAAAAAAAAAAGCATATAAATCACTTGAAAAAAGAAATTATAATACAAAGAATTTATATGGAAT
The DNA here is from genome assembly GCF_049000335.1 of Polistes dominula. Taxonomy (NCBI): domain Eukaryota; kingdom Metazoa; phylum Arthropoda; class Insecta; order Hymenoptera; family Vespidae; genus Polistes; species Polistes dominula. Next base: position 2,216,575 of record NW_028301061.1, on the reverse strand, counting down.
AAATTATAAATGATTTTCAACCCAATTCGAATGATCGAGATTTATATGGTGAAGTTTCAATTCTACGTGGGTGATGATTTTGGTCATGGGGAGAGATTAGGTTAGCCCATTGGGACATATATGTGACATATACACTTTTAACCGGTTAGTCAACTAAAACTAGTTCGTATCTGATTTTAAACACCAAAATTAAGCTTCCTCTTTTAAATGACTAAGATTTTTCTTCAAAATTTAAAATAACTCGATCAATTTCATTCATCTTTATTTGTTCTTTTAATTATATTCTTAATTAATTAATGTTACGTAATTTAGGATACACCGATAGAAATATATTTAATTAATTAAACGAATAATTAACAATTTTATTATTTTATTATTTGTGTATTTTGTTTTAGTGTCAAATTTAAGAAAAAAACAAAAAAAATAAGAAATTATATTTGATTTATTTTTAAATCAAAGTCATAAATTGTTCTTACAAGATTATACATCTATCTATCTATATATGTATATAATAAATGTACATAAATCAAATGATGAACGTACATATGACTAAACTAAATTTAGAATGAGGAAAATAAATGAGCACACAAGCGTGAAAAGAAACTTTCACAAAACTGTGATATGTCCCAAAGGTTGTCGGTCACTTAGAAGAAATCATCATAATCATAATCATCATCACCTTCATCGAATCATGAAGAATATATAAAAAATATAATAAGAATAATAAGAAGTTGATTCAAACCGGATGATCGTTATAACGTTCCTTTCGATTTAAGAGAACTCTCTCGTAGAAGTGAAATCCGTTTCTCACGAGTCTCACACGAGTAGTAAGTATGGACCACCATCAGCTTACAGTTAGAGTCCAATTGGGTTCGCCCACGCATTGTAAGTAGAAATCGAAAAGGAAGAGTAGAGAAGGTGTCACCAATACTACTACTACTACTATGTTACTAGCAATACCGTTAAAATTGTTTCTACCTCTCATGCCCAACCTCCCCTCCCTTCCCCCCTCCCCCCTCCCGCCACCTCACCCCTACCTTAGTTAAACTATATTCAAAAGATACTAATATTCGATAGATAGATAGATAAATGTATTGATTTGTGTCCAGGTGTTTAGTATAATGGAACTAACTATATGTGAGATGTGAAGAAAAATAGTTGTACTTTAGAAAAACTTGATAAATGTATTGATTTGTGTCCAGGTGTTTAGTACAGTGTACTAAAGTAATATAAGTACACTTAACCTATAAACCTAATGAACTTAAACCTAATGACATTAAATTATTAATAAGTATACTTAATATAATATAAAATTAAAAATATATTTTATACTGAATAAATAATATTATACTAAAAAAACCATATGATACTAAATAGAGAATATTATTCTAAAAAAAAAAAAAACTATATTATACTAAATAAAAGTAGTTATACTTAACTATTGTATAATACTAACTACATATTGTAGAAACACGTGAGTTAATTACTGTAAAAAAAGAACGTATTTTATGATAGAAAAAAAGCAACGTTTTGCTTTGGAAATTATGAGACGTTGTTTGAGATAATAAATAAAGAAAATGACCTTTTTTTATGTTCGTTTTTGTTAAAATTATATCTGTTGAACATAACCTTACATTTATCTATACGACAACGTCATATTTTGACTTACGTGAGATACAGTAATGGTAATACAATTATAAAAATTATAAAAACTTGTTATATTCAATGTCAACTTCTTGCTATTAGGATTGAAAATTGTCCACTTAGCGTTTATATAAATAAATAAATAAAAAAATAAAAAAAAACCTATTCGGTAATGGAATAAAAACGTGTTAACATTCTGGCAACGGGATCTCGAATCTGACTACTAAGTATTTATATTTATAATAATAAAAAAAACATGTGTGTGTGTGTGTGTGTAATCATAAAATAAGAGAAGGTGTCAAACTTCCTGACAAAAACGATTCACTCTGATCAGTCAGCATTTATTCTAAAACTTCTTAGTAATTTTGATTTTCTAGCAATCCATTTACACAACCCAAGTATAACAATATACGGAATAGGAAGTAACGAAAAAAACCGGAAATAGTGATGATGATGTTATTTTTTTTTTTAACATAAAAGAACGAGTCGAGTGAGATCTTTTTGATGGAGAACAACTTTTTCAGTATGTTTTTTCTTTTTCATCTTCTTCACCTCCTTTTTTTTTGATGCCACGAGACAACATAGACAACGTGTCCATTTAACGTTGGTACCACAAAACATTTCTAATTTGACGGATTTTAAATTCTCCATACGTTGGATTTGGCGTAAAATACGCCCACGTGAAATATTTCGAAGAATTTCAAGTTGGTTCTTCAAAAAATTGCGTCATTGCCAAATTAACAAAAATAAAAAGAAAAGGAAAAAAAAATAATAAAACCATTATGGTATTGAAATACTCGTATGTAATATCTATACATATTAGTATATTAATACTAATTAATATACTAATTAATATTAATTAATTTATTTATAATTTAATACTATTATATTAAATATATATTAATATAATATATATTTTAAAATTTTGTTAATAGGTGGCCCTTTAAATACAGTAGTGACTTAGTTACTAGCCCAATATATATTAAAATAGTATAATATACTATAAAATAATAGTATATTAATACTAATTAATATATTTATTATATAAATAAATTAATGAATTATTAATTAATATTTATTAAATTATAATAATAAGTATAATAATAGTATATTAATTAATATTAGTATATTACCCACAATAAGGTTAACATCTCGATGAACAATCATAAGTTTCTACTGTAATCGTTTTTTTCACTTTCTATTAAATACACCTTATTTAAATTATTATAAACCATTATACATGCTAAAATCTCTCAGAACATAATACGATTTATTTAACATTGTATATAATAACCATAAAATCATTAAAAAAAAAACTTTAATCAATGTATTCGATTTCTAAATGATACTCGGTAATCAATTGCAAACTTTTAGTTGAATAAAAACATATGTGTAACACATTTATAGGTGCATAACATATGTCCCGTTTGAATCAGGTAAAAGTGTTCATTGAAAGTGCGAATTAATAATGACATATCATATATTTCTAACTGTATAGAAAAGAATAAACAGTAAATAACCAGTATAACAGTAATAGCAACAGCAGGTAGGCAGGTAGAGGCACGCTTAGGTGGAACTTTGATTGGACGAGTTAGGTTAAATTGTGATTATGGTCTCAGGCTTATCCCGTAAAGTCGTTCAACTTTTACCAGCTTGAGTAAGTAAGTAGATATAAGTAGAAGAAATATATAAATGTCATGCCAAAGGAATAATTTTAAGTAGGAGGTGGAGAAAGGATTGAAAAGAAGAAGAAGAAGAAGAAGAAGTGGAGAAGGAGTGGGGGGAAAGGATTAAAAAGAGGAGGGATAGTATGGTGAAGGTGAGGTAAGAAGGAAGAAAAGTAAGAGCAAGCAAACAGGTAAGCAGGCGTAGTCTTTTGATTATTATTCTCTTTTACTTGATCTTTCAAGCAAGATGCACATGGGGGGCACAATCAAAACGAGCAAAAGTTGAGAGAAGGCAAAGAACCACACAAGCGATTCGCGATTGGCAGTTCTCCCAACGTGGAAATTCTCCCACCCTTTTTCCTGTCCCAAGACACCACCTCCTCCTCCCATTCCTGATCCTCCCTTCTTCTTCTATATATACCTCTATCTTTATCTTTCTCTCATTCTAACTATCCTGACTTATATATCTCTTTCTATGTATCTATATGTGTACATGTGTGTGTATAATTCTCCTTCTCTTTCTTTAGAACGACACCAAGTGTTCAAGATTGAACGTACCGATCCTGTAACCGGTCACCTCCAATAAACCCTCCTCCTCCTCCTTCTTATCCACCTCCTCCTTCTTCTTCTTCTTCTTTTTCTTCTTTTACTCCTTCTTCGTCAATCGCCATATCCGCTAATTCGAGAAAATATGGCTGTCACGATATCTTTTAATGGCCACTCTCTTACCATTGGTCATTTCATCATTCAACTAAGGATTAATTCAAAATTGTCTCGTATCAGATTTAATTAATATTATTGGGTTGTTTGAAAAGTAATTTCGTTTTTTCCTGACATTATTTGATGCAACATGGCAAATAACAACACGTAAGATCAGTGTGAGGTTAAGTTTATCAAATTCAACTGTTTATGCACAATCGAAAGGCCTAGGTTTTAAGTTAGGATGCGAAAATTATCTTCATTTTTACAAAAATAAAACGAAATTAATTTCCAAACAACCCAATATTAATTAAATTAGTTAGTTTAGTTTATAGGAAAATTAAAATTGAATTTATTGATCATTTGTTTTATTGTTTTTTTTAATTCGCCATATTTGCTAATTCAAAAGAAAAAGAAATAAAATCATAAATCGATGTATTAGATTTTTAAATGAAACTCAGCTTATAGTTAAATAATATACATATATATATAAACATATGTGTAACACATTTATAGTTAATAACATATGTCCTGTTTGGATCAGGTAAAAGTGGTCATTGAAAGTGCAAATTTTATTTTATCGAATTTAATTTGAATTGGAATGTTTTCCAATCAACCTGATATCTCACCTTCATCAAATCCCCACCCCAATCCTTCCCTCACCATCATCAACCATATCTTCATCTGTCCCCTTTCTTTATTTTTTATTTATTTATTTTTTTTTTTTTTTTTTTCAATCACCGCTATAATTCAAACAAATATGACAAGGGTATTCCCCCCACCCTTACCCCCACTCTTTTCGTCTTGGAAAGATCTGAGACATTTGGTTTTATCGAATTTTAATCAAGTGGGAGAGAAATAATTTAGTAAAGTAATTTCAAGTGAAATTTTGGTATCTTTAAAAGAAGATTAAAGTGTGTGTGAGAGAGAGAGAGAGAGAAAGATGTGAAAATAAGGGGAAGAGAGAGAGAGAGAGAGAGAAGCTTGCGCGCTAGATTTTATATTTAGGATGGTAGCATGTAACACTAGAACTACTGAATTAGGTTGGAACGAAAATACTGGGCACCCACGCGAACGACGCGTTGGTCTCCCGCGCAATATGTATTTATTTGTCGCTCGATTCCCCCCTTTTACCACCCACCCCCAACCCCTTCCTCTTTTTTGTTCTTATTACAATTGTGGGTAAACGTCGTGAGATGCAAATAGTATTAATTTATTTACTTATTTACTTACTTCTATAGTTCCAAGATCATTCTAATAGTATTCAAAGAAATTTCATTGAAACCAGGTCGTTCAAGATTTATACATAATTATATATATATATATATGTATGTATGTATGTATGTATGTATGTAAGTATGTAAATGATAAGAATCTTATATCAGTTTATTATCATTATTATTATTCGGAATGTTTATTTATCTCATTGATCTTTTTCCCATACACTTTATTATTATTTTATTATAATTGTAAATAATTGTATATAATTATGATTATAAATAATTTAGTATAATTATTATTATAAATAGTAAAATAATTATTTAAAATAATGAAATTTCTATTAATATGAAACTAGGATTCAAATAGAAACAATTGTTTTTTGAATGACTTTATTAAAGTAATTTAAAAAGCTTATGTGTTGTATGATTTTTAGTCTCCCTTATTTTTATATGGTGGTAAAATTGTATGGAAAAATTAGAACACTTTTTATATGTCAAAATATATCTAAAAATATAAACTTTAGAATTACAAGAACATTAGTAGGGAACTTACAATACAAAAGTATTTGTAATATAGGTGGATATAATATGTGTTAGTTATTATACATACATATATATATATATATGTCAATGTCATCGATCACTATGAACGATGGTAAACGACTTTCGACAAGCCTTATATCTCATTATATGTATCTTTCTTTATCTTCAAGCAATACTCATTCATTGTATAAAAATATTACGAATACAAATATACATATATATATGCATACACATATGTACATATATGTATGTATATTTGTGTATATATATATGAAGGAGTCTTGCAATTAGCGTTGGGCGTAAAGCCAAACCATTAATCAAACAGTAAAATGCAAACAATGTATATACAGGAGAAGGAGGAGGAGGAGGAGGAGGACTTTAACGAAACCGATCGAGGTCTCGAAACCATAATCGAAACGATCGATTTTGTTCGAAGTTTAAAGCACGTTTAAAAAGGCACACAATTTTTATTTCTTCAATGAGTTTCTTCTCGAATGAATAAGAGAAGAAGAAAGATGTGTTTTGTTATGTTTGGTTGGTTATAACCAATTGGAGAATAATTTATTACAATTCTTTTTCTTTTTTTTTTTTTTTTTTGATAATCTCACTTTCTCTGAATTTTCATATTCTTCGACAGAGAAGGCGTTCGAACAAATTGGAATTTATTTATTATACTATATATATATATATATATATATATATATTGGAAGTTTGTGTAAAATTTATTTATAATTAAGATTGAGTTTGATTTTATTTTTTTATAGGAACACATGGAATGTGTTTGTTTTATTATTGGTAAAGAAAAAAATTTGTATAGTGATAGTTAAAGTATTTGGTTTATATTTATATATAAATTTAAATTATTAAATTAATTGAAAATAATAAAATATAAAATAATTATAAATTTATTATATATAAAATATGTGCAATTTATTGGATATTTAATAGACTGAATATATATTTAATAACAAAATTAAATTAAACTAAATAATAATAGTAATACTATTAGTAGTTTATTTCAATTCACTTTCAATATGATTACAATTAAATAAATGTATTAAACATTTAATATAAAAGATATATATATATATATATATATATATATATATATATATATATATATGAAAGTTATTTGTAAGACTTGTAAAATATTCAGATATTTTCCATTTAAATTGCCAATCCTATATATGTAAATGTGTATCGATCATTTTCATGACGATGACTAACGAGCCAAATTGTTAACGAGTTCTCTTATCTTCCTACGATCATCTTTTCAATCGATTATATCAATAATAATTTCTGGTCTTATCTAAAAAAAAAAAAAAAACGATACCTACGTTTGGTTAAATTTTCCAAGAAAAAAAAATGAAAAAAAAACAAAATCACATTAATTTAAAAATAAAATCAAATTAATCTATTTGTAAAAGAAATAAAATTAAAATATTTTTATATGTCAAATTTGCATGTAAAATTAACATATATATATATGTTAAAATATAATTACAAATATATTATATTTTTCTTAAAAAAAAAAAAGACAATTTAATTTAAATATAAAAAATTGTGTCTATATATAAAGACGTGGAATATTATAGCCCACCCCCACCCCAAATTACGTAAGAGAAGAAACAATTTTCATGGAAATTGCCGTCTGATGAAATGTTTCGTCTGGTTGTCCGTACAGCCAATCCTACTAAGAGTTGCCCTATTCTATTTCGAAAATGACCACACCTGTTTTAGCTTTATTTTAGGAAACCTTCAAGAGCTGTGTGTCTCGACGATTTTGAGTGACTGAGTGAGTAGTTGTAAAATGAACAAAAAAGGGTACCTGATATGCCCACAGGCTGATGGATTAGTCCTACGAAAGCTTTCTTTGATTGGTACTTACATACACTAACACATATACATACATAAATGTATAATACATAACAAGTGTATATACACTATCAGTTAAAAGTATTAAAATTCTTACCGGAAAATTTAGTACAAAATATTAGAATATATTTGCAAATTAAACAAATATGAATTATTTTAGTGTATAGAAAAAAAAATTTATGTTTAACATATATAATTATTTATATATAGGTATAATCATATAAATAAAATAATAAAATATAAATGAAATATAATTAAATAAATACAAAAAAAATTCTATAAAAAATAAAAAAGGTATTAATTATATAAATTATATTTATAATATAAAAGGTAATTTAATAGAATTATTTAATTTACCTAATTTAATAAAATGATATATATTTATATTATTATAAAAAAAAAAACATAATGAATCTGAAAATATTTCAATGAAATAATTAATTTTTAAATAATTTTCCATGCATCGTTGTAAAATTTTTTGGCAAAGATGTCGACAGTAGGAAAGTTGCCATAAATTTGTGAGTGCACAAACAATTGCAAGAGACAATTACGAATATAAATAACATACTAAACTTTCTGTAAACAAATTCTACATTGTTATTCTAGATTGTTATATGATTTAACAGTAATAATAGATGATTAGTAAGTGTATCTATAAAAAAACACACAAGTTATAAAAAAACTTTTGACCAATAGTGTAGATACGAATCAAGTTAACATTTTTACATATAGACACATGCATACATCTATATGTATGTGTAAACTTCTAAAAGTGGAGTTTGGGTTGACTAAAATCACCATAAGAATAAAACAACGTTTATTTATCTAAAGTCTCTTGAGAATCCTCATCAACAAAACCAAAAAAAAAACAACCCCTGAGACTCGAATTCCTAAAATGGAAAAATAGAAATGAAAGAAAAATAAATCCGATCACTTTATTAAGAAACTTTAAGTATACTCTTGTGCATATATACACATATATATATGTGTGTGTATGTTATACAAGTTGACCAAATGAAGTTTGAAAATCATTTAATTCCCATGAACGTTGAAACTCCATAGACGGGGACGACGAATATCTGGTTACGGGTTTGAAAAACCTCAAAAAATGCTTGGATACGGTAGAAAGCCTAACTCCGATACGGGCAATCTTCCTTGTTAGGATGAAAGATGAACGGTAGGGCAAATAGAAAAAGAGAGAGAGAGATGGGTGTAAGAAAGAGAAAGACAGGAATGATGTATCATACTAAGACACAGTATGCTTTTAGAAGTTAGAACAGTGAAATGTACGCGAATGCTTAGAACAATTTTTTTAAACTACCAAATTTAGAATGGTTTCTAGTCTCCATAACTCGAGTGTACACCTGGTGTTACTTTAGATACTTCTAGTTTTGGGATAACAACGACAACACACACACACACATAAACTTAAGAAACTTTTATACTTTTACAACTATGTTGTGTCAAGGATTATTTTGGAACCAACTTGATGCGATCACTTGATGTATTTCATGTTAATTTCGATCATCATACATAATCAACTATGATTTTCAAGTGTAGGACAAATATACCAATTTGAGTTTCTCAGAAAATATTTGGCAACGTTACTATATTAACATATACAATGTGTATATTTTCATTTGCACGTATACTTTTTATATTATTATTATTATTAATTGGCATTAGAAATTCAAAAATTCATTGCAACAAATACCAAATCCTGCCAGTGTTCCCGTCTCTGAGCACGACCCTGTCCATTCGTGGTCTTCATAGCCCACTTCTTTGAGATCCCGAAATAATATTGTCCTCCCATCTACGTCTCGGTCTACCCAGTGGTCTTTTCCCATTGATATACTGACCAGTATTTTATCCACCGTTTGATCCTCCCCCATGCGCGCCACATGACCAACCCATCTTAATCGGCTTGATTTTACGACGTTAATGATGTCCGGTTTGTCGTACAGTCGGTGTACTTCTACTATGGGGTTTTCTCCATTCACCCGTTTCCTCATCGCGTTTTGCACCCGAAGATTTTACGAACAACTTTATTTTCAAAAAGCCTCAATTTCTTTTGGTCCTGTAACGTAAGTGGACCATGTTTCGGTACCATAAAGGACCTACCAGTAGGATGGTCCTGTGTATCCTGATTTTGAAGCGCCTAGACAGCAATTGTGAGCTGAGTAATTTATTGTCATTGCCTAAATTGATTCTTTTCTTAAGTTCTTGGTTTATGGTGGATCCTAAATGCCTAAAGTTGTTGACCTGTTCAACATTTTTATCCTGGACGACCAAAGTTTCAGTATTAGACACATTATGAGTTATATTGGTGACCACATATTTGGTATTTTTCAGCCCCAATTCTTTTGTATTGTCTATTAGTATTTTTACGTTATTAAGTAATGACACTTTATTGGTTTCTAACAAAGCAATGTTAACAAGTTGTGTTATCCCGTTCAACTGCAGACCATCTTTACTTTTATACAGTTCTCTGACAACAAATTCCAGTACTAAATTGAACAAAAGAGGTGACAGTGCATCCTCCTGTTTTAACACTTTCATTTGATTATTATTTATTTTATATTTATCATTTTAACTATTCACACACTTTACCCTTAGTTTCCTTTAACACGTTGAACGCCACGTCAGCCATCGATGACTGACATTAGACTTTCTGTTTAAGCCGCGTCCGTCACGGGTGACTGACATGTTTAACTATTTTATCAATAAAAGTAACACCTGCGGCCTGACGGGAATTTCCTTAAGAATTCGCGTGGCGTTGAACGTGTTAAACAAACTTGAATCAGATTGAAAGTGTATGAGATTAATTTAAAAATTGTTAAATGATATTCTCAATAAAATCTCACACACAATTTAGTAATTATTTGTAAGATTGAATATCTGAATTACGAATAAAAAAAAAAAAAAAGAGATTGATCTAATGGTTTTTGAAATAACTCAAACATTGTAACATAATTATCCGAAATAATGTTAGATCTAATTTCTTAGAATTCGAATGAAATTAAATCGAACGATTCAATTTGTTCAAAAATAAAATTGTATTAATTAAACCTATAGATTTTTTCAGTATATAATTTTAGTAGAATAACAAGTTGTTCAATTGGTATACATCATAGATAATCAATTAAATAGTTTTCTTACCATTCAGTAAAATGAAATCAAATGTTTGTTGGATAAATTGAATTTATTAAAACCGTAGTAATCGTTGGAAACGATTGAAAGAATCTTGATGGAAAGTAAAGGATTGGTTAACAAATAAAAAAATAAAATAAAATGAGAGAGAGAGAGAGAGAGAGAGGTATAGAAGAAATGGACAAAACAAAAATTTGTGGAATAAAGTATGAATACATGTAAAAGAAAAGATTCTTATTGAAAGAAAACGCGATAGAATGTAAACGGGTAAAGTTGTTTTTCTAAGAACGTTGATATACCAACACACACGTATATATGTAGTAGAGTAAAAGGGATTTATGCGAAACGAATAAAATAGTTTTAATAGTATAGGGTTGACTACTATTATCTTCTTAGAACCGTTGATCATCAACTCGTGTAACGTCTGACTTTGTCGACTGGTTTTAAACGACGTTGGAATGCGATATGTTTGATGAATGAAGAGACGGGATAAAGAAAATAAGTAAAAGAATTAAAGATAGAGAAGATATAAAGAAAACAAGATGAAAATAGATGAAGATGAAAAAGAAATGTGATAGAACTATAGACGAACCAGATTTTAAGAGGTGAATGTTTTTATTATCAATGAGTTCAGTTATTTTACTTTATTTTCTTTCAAATTCATTCATTTTGTTTTAGTTAATAATATTTTATCACTTTAAGTATAATTATTATTATTTTTACGTTGAATATTTATTTCTTTTTTTTTTCTTCTTATATTGATGTAGTTTACAAAATAGTAGTGGGAGTGATTCGAAATTCATTTAATTTGATTTAATTGTATTCTATCACATTAAGTATAATTATTATTTATTTTTACGTGACAATTTTGTTCTTTTTTTTTTTTTTGTATATAGATAGATAAAATTTACAAAATAATAGTGGAAGTGATTTAATAAAGAAATATGAATGTTTTGATTAAGGTTATTGCAATTATTTATATTTAATCGAATTTAAAGTGTTTTTTTTTAATTTTGTGTGTGAGTACTTGTTAGATTATAAAATATATTATTAGGGTATAATAATTAAAAAAAATTAATTATAAAAATATTTAGTATATATGTAGATATATATTTCTTTTTTTTTTTTCAAAGAAATAATTTAGATCAATTGTTTTTATAATTTTTTTAATTAACAATAATTTGTTTTATTTTAATTTATCCCGTTACAAAATTCGATGAAATTTAAAGGTATTAATATTAATATTAATATTAGGTAGGTATTTAAATTTAATGGATTTAACGTAACTTAAAGGTAATATATAAAATTAATTATTAAATTAGAAAAGTATTTTATATAAAATAAAAGGTAATAAAAAATAATAATTAAATATATAAATATTTGTTATAATATATAATATAAAGTTTTTTTTTTTTTTTTTTAAGAAATAATTTATAATAGATCAATTGTTTGTATAATTTTTTCTAATAACCAGTAATTTGTTTGAACAATTTTTCTCATTAAATAATTCAATTAAATATAACGAAACAAATTTTATTAATTTACATTTCATTTTTGCTTTTTTCTTTCTTTTTTTTTTTTTTTCTTTTATGTCAAATGTATACACGATAGAGTAATTCTGAAGATTTAAACGTATTTTGAAATGATTATAATTCAAAGACTAATAGTATTTAATTAAACATAAAAATCATAGACGAAATCACATATGTAATCGTGAAACTAACTCTCCTCTTAACTTTCTTTCATAATCACAGGAAAGAGCAAGATTTGTTGTTCGGTCATTAAGGGAAATGTCGATCGTAGCAATTTGCTGCGTTTAACTAACGATCGATGGTTCGATCGATCGATCCATCGATCGGTTACTTTCTCCGCTTTGAGAAGTTGTTAAAAAGGGAGATCTCGAATAGGCGTAAATCTTCCGACGAACATTTTCAAAAGAAAGAGAAACAAAGATTAAAGAGAGAGTAAAATTACGTGAACGCGTTTAAGATTAAGAAAATGAACAAGAGATAAAATAAACAAAAAAAAAAATAAATGATGATAATAATCATGATAATGATGACGATGATGATGATGATGATGATTCGAAAAGAAGAAGGGGGATTGGAAACTTGAAATCGAAGTCACGATGGTACATAAGCATTGAATGCATCCTTCCGTTAACAACTTTTTAAAAGGTGGTACCATGATCTTATCGAAGGTACAGTGAACCGCCATGAAATCGAACGTAAATCGTCTGTAATTTCACCCACGTGCCACACACAACATCCCACGGTGTTTCTCTCTCTCTCTCTCTCTCTCTCCCATTCATTCATCGAACACACTGAGTACCTTCCTCTTTAAACTCTTTAAAACTTGGGTTTATTCACAGATGGTAGGATAAAATATATGTTGTGTATGTGTGGCTATGTGTATGTGTGTGTGTGTTCGTTCTCTCAAAGGTTTCATTAATATTCACACGTGTGTGCATGTACTTATATTTAAATAATGCATGATCAAGGTAATACATGATTTTCCGAACGAATTATGGAATTTAACGAGCCATCGAAAATTATGTTTGTTGATTTTATATTTTTTCGTTACAGATTAGTTTAAGAGTAAATATTTTATTTATAAAATATAAATAAAATCACATATATATATATATATATTTTTTTTATTTATATTTGTATAAAAATATATACATTTGTTTAAACATTGCTTACCTATTAACATACTTTGAATATTAATTAAATCAAATTCTATGTTTTATTAGATACAAATTATATCCCATACACCCTTAAATCATAATTATTTATATTACAAATTTAGATATAAGAGATGATAGACAGGTATTGATCAGGTATCAATGAGAGAGAAAGAGACAAAAGAAATGAAAGGAATCACACGCGTGTCGCACGTACGAAGACGACAACGACGACAAAGATGACGACGACGACGACGACGACTAAGAAGAAGAAGAAGAAGAAGAAGAAGAAGAAGAAGAAGAAGAAGAGGGCCCAGAAGGGAACATGAATGAAGCTTCCATTCATGCCCTCAGAGCCCTACCTTTACTTGCACCTACTGCATGCAGCCCTTGTTTGTACCGTCTATGGGATCTTGCTTGAAACGACAGAACAACTTCGTCGTCTTCTTTCTTCTTCTTCTTCTACTTCTTCTGCAACTCTGGCGGCGCCGTTTACTCGCCAAACGAAAAGAAATAAATATCTAAGTATACATACATATATATATATATATATATACGTACACATATGTGTATATGTTTATATGTATTATTTAAGTATTTACGAAGAAACAAATACAAATGTATAGATGTATGAATGTATACTGCACTTACTAATGTATGATATTCTTTTACATACATATGTATGATTCTGTATATGTATTTAAGTATTTACAAAGAAACATACATGTATATACATGTATATACATGTGCATATGTGAGAATTCATGCACGTACCACTCGTAAGATATTCTTTTATTATTCTTTACAAACCCGATCTTTTCTAACTTGGTGACAAAACGTGTGTACATATACATTTAATTTATGATATATCTGTGTTAGTAATAAAAATAATAGTATTAGTAATAGTATGGTGGTGGTTATGTGTTCACGAAGCGCCGGTATACACGTGATCGCCATTGTTGATTATTTCGCAGCGCCAGGTTGGCGCGTTATTCCAACTTTTTGTTGTTAAGTTAAGCTACCGTATATACTACTACTACTACCACTACACGTTTCCTTCGGCTCGTGTGCCGCGAGAAATATCCGCGAATAGGAAGAAGATTGTATAAAGAAAAAGAAGAAGAAAAAGATGATGATGATGATGATGATGATGATGATGATCAGAGAATGACAACGACAACGAAAACGAGTACGACGATGTAGAAAAAGAAGTAGAAGAAGAAGAAGTTGTTTGATTCTATCTCATTCATCGATAGGCTCACAAGATTCTGTTATCTTTGTAAAAGATCATCTTGATCATACGACCGAGATCGAGATTTTTAGATCGAGAACAAGATCTAGACCATGATCGAGACTTGGATAACAAGTATAATGATATATATATATATATATATATTTTAAAATTAAATTGTGTGTTAAGTTTTGAGTTCATATTTGATTTGATTATTAATGGCTTGTTCTTGTTCTTATTTGTTTGTTTATTTGTTTATTTGTTTGTTATATTATTTTTTCTATTTTATTTTTATTTTTTTTTTTTTTTATAGGATTTTTATTAAACCCATAAATCGAGAATTAGAATTATAAATACTTGCAGATGGAGCATGGTAAAATTATGCTTTTAGATCAAATTACATTTGTTATAATTTATTGTTTTATTATTATTTAATTTGTAATTAATATTAAATGATAGATCGTTAGATTAGAACAACAGCCACAATTTTGAAGACACTTAGATGAATAATTAGTTCTAAGATAGAATTTTATTTTATTTTATTTTATTTTATTTTATTTTATTTTATTTTATTTTAGTTTTCCTTCTTTTTTTAAGTTTGATTTTAGGGGATCAATTAATTCGCAGAAAATTATGCAAATATGCGAACAATTTTTATTATTTAAAATTTAATTAATCATTTTTTTAAATAAATTTTCTATTATTACATCAACCATATTGGATAATTTAATATTCTAAATAACAGAAATATTAAACGTATTAAACAAAAAAAATAAAATAAAAGTATTGATTGATACGAAGATTTCAAAAAAAAAAAAAAAAGAAGAAAAATTTATCTTAGTCAAAAAGAAAGGAAGAAATAAAAGAATTTCGTAAAAGAATAAATTCATTTGACGTATTAAATCTCATCAATTCGACATTTGTCTTTCTTCTCGACAACCTAACTTGAAAATAAAAATGGCAAATATTTGACACGAGATACGATTTATCGTCATTTTATAATGACATTTTAAACGTGCGACAAAACACACCGATAAGGATAAATTTACAAAATTTAAATCAGAAAGATGAATGAGAATTATAAATAATAATAAAAAAAAAAAAAAAGAAAAAAAAAAAGAACTGACGAAGTTAAGAAACAAGAATAAGAGGAAGATAAGGTCTTGTAAGAAGAAGAAAGGAGGAACTTAATATTTCTCTTCCTGAACAAAAAATGACTTCATCCATGGACGATTTCAAGGATTTTGTCGAAGGTCAATTGTAAATAAATCTCAGCCATGCATGAAGACGATTCCAAAAAAAAAAACTAAACAAAAACTCAGTGTTTCTTATCTTCCCTCTTATCAATCAAAAGATTAGGTTAATTAAATTAATTTAATATTTTCTAATTTGTTGTTCCTCCCTTCTTTATTTTTTAATTACTGAAAATAGTTGCAATATTTTAGACGTTTAACAATTGTTTCTTTTTTTTTTCTTTCTAACATTTTTATTGCAATATTTAATTTAATATTTCATTTGTGTAAAGCTTTTTTTAAATTTTTTTTTCTAGTTAAATTAAAAACTTAATTAAAAATTAAATTAAATAATAAAAAAAATTAAATAATTAATTATTAATTAAATAATAAAATAAATAATAAATATATATTATAATTAATATAATTATGATTTATAATTTATATAATTTATATAAATTATTATAAATATATATATATATATATATTTTTAATTATAATTTATTTATATAATTTTTATTATTATAATTTATATAATTTAAATAAATATAAATTATAATTATTAAATAATAAAAAAATTAATTAAATAATCTAAAACTAATAAAATTAAAAAAATAAATTACAATTTTGTTAACTTTTATATCCAATTAAATTTCACACCTTCCTATTTTATATTTATATTATTACAAATTTTATATTTAAATTCAAACTCAAATACAATTCATCCCATTCTAATAAATTCAATTTATTTAATTATAAATTATTAATTTATAAAACTAATTTATAATTATTTATTATTTATAAGTTGATTTACTTGACTCTTACTTTGTATTTTCATTTATGAAACATCACTTCGCGTCAAATCATTGGGTGAGAATTAACAATTTCATTTCTATAAATACTCCAATAAATTATACTTTTAAAAAAAAAAAAAAAGAAAAAAAAAGTAGATAATGAAAAATATTCTATAAAAGGATACTTCGTTAAAATAAATTCTCACGACCTTTTAAAGAATATTATTCTCAAAAAGCCGCGAACTATTCGACGACGCATTTTCAAGGGACTCTCGTTGCGCATAAGGCGCATATTAAAGATTATGCTAATGCAGCGTCTTTCTGATCGTTATCGTATTCTTGCTTTTTACCTGAAACCTCCAGGTAACTAACATACACATACACATATTTATATATATATGTGTGTGTGTATATATATTCAAATCTTTTTTTTTTTTTTCTTTTTTTTTTTTTTACGTATATGCGTACAACGCATGAGTTAAAATTCCTTAAGTTATTTTCTCTCTTTTATATTCTTCTATTTTCTTCACAAGGACCCTTCTTATACATAGAGAGATGTTATGATAGTCTTCTCAACGATTAATAGCAAACATCTTTTTCTTTTCGACCATGCAAAAACCTAGCAATTTACCATTTTAGATTGTAAATAAAATCGATCTTGACCTTTTGACGTCCATTCAACGTCGTTTCAACGTTCTTTATCTTTCTAACATTTTTTTTTGTTTTTTTTTTTTTTTTTTTTAATTTAAAAATAAAGAACAAATTTATATACGACAGATCAAAGTAAAGATATTGTACTTCGTACTTTCTAAATAAAACTTTTTCTAATTAATTATTCTGAATTTTTTTTTGTTTTTTTTTTTTTAAAGAATCTTAACTCTTTCTATCTTTTAGATTAAGTTATTTTCATATTATATTTTCTAGTTACAATAGATTGATTAATACAATAGAATTATAGACATTTATTTGTTTGGATAATATTTTTTATTATATTTTTTGTTTTTTTTTTCTATGCACGTTTTATTATTCTAATTGATTTCTTATTATCTTTTTTTTTTTTTTTTAATTTTATTAACTTTTTTCATACTCGTGTCGTAGTTTTGTGGAATATGGTGGAAGATAACGAAATTCATTTATCATTGTAAATTATTTTTATTGCTTTATTTTATTCTATTCTATTTTATTTTGTAATTTTATATATATATATGTGCCCATAATTATGAAAATGGTCTAAGTCATATATCTCTTGTTTAGAGATATATTTAAAGATTTATACTTGAATTGATTGATTGATTTACACTATATGAATTCTACACAATATTGAAATAACAAACATTATGTAACAATTCATTTTTGATAATATCATGAAAATTACATTGAATTTATTTAGTTTACAATAATGTAGTGTGTAATAACTGATAAACTTATTTTTTATTAATTTTGACTTAGACCACTTTCATAATTATGGGCACATATATTGAAATCACATTGTAATATAATAACTTTCCAATAATCGTATCATTTTTATAATATCATCAATTAATACAACGAAATTATAATTTAAATTATAATCATATAATTATAATAAAATTTTTAAAACAAATTTTAGAAGAATTATATTAAATTATAATTATAATTAAAAAAAAAAAAGTAACATTTTTCATACTCGTAATTTTTTCTTTTTTCTTTTTTTTTTTTTTTTTTTTGCAATATCATGGAAAACAACAAAATTCATTTATCATTCAAAATGATTTTTATTGTTTTTATATTTTTCTATTAAATTAATCTGACTATCGTACAATAACGTTTCTAGTAATATAAAATTGATATTGTATTAGAAAAATAAAGACATTTATCACTAATAAGAATTCGAATGAAATTGGTCAAAAGAAAAACCTCTATTATATCATCCAAATAGAAAGAAAGAAAGAAAGAAAAGAAAAGAAAGAAAAATAGATAAAGATTGATCTGTACAATGGATTTATCCACACTGGATATTCTCATAAACCGCGATCGGAATGATAATAGCTATCGGTAATTTACGATCCCTAGATCGTTCTATGAATCTAGATAAATACGTTCAAAACGTATTACCCAACTCTTTCTTGTCAAACGAAACTATTGATACATACATACATATATATATATATATATATATATATATATATATATTTTCTATTCGTTTCTCGTTCTTGAACACTTTTTGACACCTTATTTTATTTAATCGTTGGAAATATAAATCATTCGCATTTATCTACCAACAAAAAGAAAAGAAATTAATCATGAACACGTGTAAAAAAAAAAAACATCACAAAGGAAACAAAATATATCTTCTTCTTTTTTTTTTTCTAATCAATGAGGATTCACAATTAGGAATGATTATTTTTTATGAAATAAAAAAAAATTATAATTCTCGTTTATTCGTTGATGATTTAATAAAAATAATACGAGTATATGAGAAAGTTATTATATATTACAATGTGATTAATAAAATTAGAAATTTTTTTTTTTTATTAACGAATATACTTCATTTATTTTATTTTGTTTTTCTTTTTTCTTTTTTCTTAAATGTTTCAAATGAAAAATATGGGTAACCGACATGAAAAGGAAGAACAATGTCACATATATCAAATATGTATATATGTATTTAATAAAAAAAAAATAAAACATATGATGTCTAGTCAGCAAGTCACGCATATCGCGTGCAAAATGACACACACACTTATTCAAGATTATTATATTACTTGTACGATCTATTTTCGTATCACGATTTCTCGTCAAATTTGCACAAAACTACTTCAGAATTCTACTAACATTTTGTTGAATAAAAATTGAAAATAAATTTCCTTCTTTTTTTTTTTTTTTTTGATTCATTTCAATTAAACAAAGTAATATTTGTGGTTTTTTTTTGTGTAATTTCAATCAAATAAACTGAAGTTGAAATAAATTCGTAAGAAACGAATGAATTAGAAATATCATGGAGTATAAAATAAAAAAAAATAAAAAAAAAAATAGAAAAAAAAATTGAAAGATGAACTCTTTTAATAATCACTGTAATTATTATAATGACTCACCTTTGAGATGGAATCCATAACGAGAATTATTCTGACGTCGTTTACGCTTTGTCAATGAGGAAGTTCTTCCTTCTTTCTTATATTCTTCTTCCTCTTTTTGTTCTTTTTCCTTTTCTTTTTTTTTTTTTTCAACACTTTAAGAATGAAATCCTTCGTTTATATAAAAAAATCAACGAACGAACGAACGAAATTCCGCGTTGTCCTTTGATTTTTTTTTCTCTATCATCGAGACACATAAAAATATGCATGTGAGTCAAAAATTTGTTTGTTCTTCTCGCACTGTATAATAAAAAAATTAAAAATAATAAAAAAATCACATGTAATAATTCATCACAATTAATAATACAAAATTATAATAATAATTTTATCAAAGTTTCCAAACACTTATCGAATTTATTTCAATTATTATTATTTAAACACACTTTCATATATATATATATATATATATATATATATATTTCAAATTTCAACACTGTTTTTTTTTTTTCATTAAACTCGAATAATGAAGTAAAAGAAAAAATAGAAAAAGATGAAAAAATTTTGACAAAAAGTGGAGAGTATTAATCGAATGGTTGAAATGAATTTGAAATTTCGATAGATCGAAAAAGAAATTGGCGCGGTAAAAGTAAAAACAATTGAAATATAACAAAAATAAATTAATTAATCAATTAAAAATATCTTTGCAAAAGAATTGAACACAATTTTGAAAACCTTTTATAAAAGAACAACTGCATCCGGTCACATGTCAAAATTTAAGAGAAAAATACAGAAAGAGAGCAAAAGATAAACATGATGAGAACAAAATATTACCAACTACTAAGAAATTAATTTTCTTCTTCTAAACTTGTTTCAAATGTTAGTAGAAACACGCACGTGTGTGTCTGTATATATGCATATATATATACATAATACATATATATATATATATTTGTGTGTGTGTGTGTTATATGGTGTTGTATGTCAGACAAAAAAAAGTCACTTCAATAATAAAAATAAAAATAAAGAAAATAGATTGTTGTGGTGTGTATGTTTGTGTGTATGTGTGTTTATGTGTGAATAATATGTAAAAAGTATTTCTCAGAGATGAGGTTTCTTGTTCGGCGCGTTCGAACCGATGCGTCGCCCGAGCACGATTCGAGCCTACTATTCGTCCAGGTTCGACCAGCTTCGCCAACACTCGACCCCCTTCAACGCAATGCTGTTGCTGCTGCTGCTGTTGCTGCTGCTACATTGCGCGGGCGGATGCTGTCCGGTTACGATCATCATCCTATCCAATACGATCACTATACAGGTTTTCTTACTCTGTATATACTAATTTTTAACCCCCTTTCGAAGTGTTTTTAATTATATTCTTCAACTTCAAATTCTTATTCTTGTCATCGTCATCGTCATCATCGTCATCGTTGTCATCGTTGTTGTCGATGTATTCTTTTAATATTTTTAATTTGTATCTTTTTGAAAATTGTACTTCATCGAATGTTCTATGTATTGTGGATTATTCCTAATCATTTTTTAATTATTTTTTTTTTCATCCTCAGAGTCTTGTTTTTTTTTGAGTGTATTTTATTAATATTTTGATTTATTATTCATTTAATTTTGTTTGATTTATTATTTGATTATATTATTTGATTTACATTGATATTTGTTTTCATTTTTTTATTCATTCAATCAAATGATCTATGTACTGTGATTTATTTATAATAATTTGTAATTATTTTTTGAAGTGAAAAAACTTCTTTAGAATGGGAGTGATCTGAAAAGTAATTAAACGGAAACGGAGCTCTATGTAACGAAGTTATGAAACAGCTTATATATACTTATATTTTTTGAGTATATTTCATTGATACATCTTGTTTTCAATGTTTTTCATCCAATAGAAACTTATACTTCATCAAATGATCTATAATATTTACTGTGATTTATTCTGAACAATTTTAAATCATTTTTATCATCATTTCTCTTCAGCATCAAACTCTCATCTTCTTCGTCGTCATCTTTTATTAAATATATCTCTAATTTACAGCTTTTTGAAACCAATACTTCATCAAACGATCTATATATGTAAGTTTGATTCAAACTAATATTAAACTTTCTCTTCATCATTTTTCTTCATCATCAAACTTGTCTTGTCTTGTCTTGTCTTGACTTGTCTTTTTTCAACATCTAATTTACACCATTTTAAAACTTGTCCTTCATTCAATGATTTATACACATTTTACTCATACTAATTTTTAACCCTTTTTCTTGATTATATTCATCATTTTTCTTCATCATTATACTTCTATTTTTGGAAACATTTAACTCGTACATTTTGTTTCATTTTCTAATCTGATTCATCCATTAAATTGGTGATGTTCAATCTCTAGCAAATCATATTCGTTTTATTGTAATATAAAAGTATCTTTTTATATTTGATAATATCAATGTATGATAAACAATTAATTATTAGTTAATATATTAATATATTATTAATTTAATCTATACTCTTTTTAAACATTGTAATTATACTCTTTCATAAGAAAAAAAAAATATAATTTTTTTATGAATCAATCAAAACGAGACAAATCATACACATTGTTATAACAAAAAATTCAACTTAATTATTTCTCACACACAAACGCACATACCTTCCTAAAAAAAATGCCCCAATTAAAAATAAAAAAAAAATAAAAAAAAACCAATCAATATTCTTTCTCTTCTCATTTTATTTAGATATCATATTAGACGTTTAAGAATGTTGATCAAGTTTGTCTAACTAAAACTAAACGTGCCTAGTCATCTCGATGATAGCTGATCATCGAGATTGTCACATTGTGAAAAAAAAAAAGAAATCTACAAACAGATAGGATCATTATTATTATTATTATTATTATTATTATTGTTATTATTATTGTTATTATAACGAACAGAAAGGAATAGAAAGAGAAATAGAAACTTTTTAACAGATGTCGTGTCAGTGTCTAGAAATGGGCGTGGTATTATTTTCCATAGTCTAACTTATTTTGCAATCAATCATATTTACATTTGATTGTATTATCCACTTGACCGAAAGTAGGTTATTCTTTCTCAGGAAGTCGATATATACTATACTCATAATAATAATAATAATAATCGACGTTCTTCTTGTGTAATCTAACGTTTTATTCTATTTTTTTTATTTTTGTTTCTTTTTTTTCAGTTTGATTTTTTATTTTTGATCTATGTCACATCGATAAATCTTGAGATTCTAAATCCCAATGATTAGGGGATTATTTTTATTATTAATCTAATATGAAATCATTTGAGTATAATTCATGTTGTTTAATAATGACACACGTCATTTTCTATTCTGTCAAGTATAAAAAATGAAATAAAATGTTTGATGATGAAATTCATTAGAAGTTAATAAGAACACATTTATTAGAATAATGAAATATAATATTTAATTTAATTTAATTTAAAAAAATATTAATAATTAATAAAAATATAATAACAAATAATAAAATGGAAAAAAGTTGAAAATTTAATAATTTATTTTAATTATTAATATATTAATTCTAAAATTATTTATATATATATATAATTAAATTATAATAAATTATTATATATAATTTATAATAATTAAATTTAATTATAATAAAATTATATAATATTTATATATTAATTATAAATAATAATTATTAATTATTATTAAATGAATTATTTATATTTAATATAATAAAAATAAATAAAATTATATAATTAATTTTATTAAACTTAAAATTCATATATATGTCAATGCAAAAATATTTAATTTTTTTTTCTTTTTTTTTTTTGTTATATTCGACATAATAATATTCGATTGGACACACAAATGTTTGATTATTATTATTTTATTCACACACAGTGATATAGCAATTGTTTAGCTAAGTGTGTATATAATTTGTTTTTTATTTATATATTTTTGTTTAATTTAAGTCAATGTATTCATATTGGATGATACAATAATTATCAGACCACCTAGTATAATTTATACATCGTATCGTTCGAATTTCCAAGATTCGATTACCAACCATAAGTCCCCGGCACTTTCGAATATCACGCTCGAACAGTCACGCAACTAACATAAGCTAATCTCGTGAATGTCTTTTCTGGTACGTTTAGTCGCAGGTTCATAATTTTTATTTTTTTTTATTTTCTCGTATCTCTCGGTTATTTTCTAATATAACTGGTATACATATATATCCAAACATATATCCAATCCATATGTTCAATATTAAAGATAACAGCATATCAAGATATTTTATAGAAAAAAAAAAAACATTATGTTAACAATAATATAATTAATATATTCTTTTTAAATAAAACAACATTTTTACGGTAGTAAAAAAAAAATTTTTTTAAATAAAAAAGTAATCAAATGAAGTATTGAATATAAATCAGATGTACATTCTTGATATTATAAAATAATATGAAAAAACAAAACATTTTAACATAATTAATTTATAAATACACTTATACACTTTGATATTGTATCTTATACATCCAATCTATGTAAAGATATAATATATATATATATAAAAGAAAATAAATTAAAAAAATAAAAAAGTAATCAAATTTTTACATTAAATACGAATCGTATAAATCCTCGATAATATAAAATAATCATAATTATAAATAGATATAATATATTTCATTATAAATGGATATATATTATATATGAATACTTATACATATTTACTAAAATATATATTCAACACATTCAAACACAACAATCATGGTATTAAAAAAACAACAAACAACATTCATAGTATTAAAAAAAAAATCATTAAAAAAAAAGTCAATAATCAAATAAAGCATCAAGTACAAGTCGTATACTAAAATCTTCAATATTGTAAAATAATACAAAGAAACATTTTTAACATAAACAATTTAAAAATACATTTGACCAATATTAGAAGCAACAAATTATTGTATGAACAAATCAAAACTAAAATGAACAGAAAGTAGTATGCATGATACAGTAGCATAAGTACACACACAATCACATATACACTTTTGTAACTTCAATGATTACTTCCGGAGTAGTGTGTGTCTTCAAAGTAAATCTAAAGAAAAAAAAATACAACGAGTAGTAGAAGTTAAAAAAAGCAAAAGCAAAAGCAAAAGCAAAAGTATAGCAAGCAAGAAAGAAAACACACTGGGCTCGTCCCTGTATTCTCTTCTTCTTCTTCTTAGTCTACGTGTCTTAGTGTAATTACGTAAACCAGATGGTACGGGCAACGGTCACGGTTCGCGATTGCAGTTACTTATATATATATATATATATATATATACTAAAATGACCGAGAGAGAGAGAGAGAGAGAGAAAGAGAAAGATAGGATTAGAGTAAGTGAGGACTGTAATTCCGTTCGAAGTAAATGCGCCCACGCGTGCTAGCACCAAAGAAGGTTACAACCGAAGCATGAATTTGTCGCTTATTCGTTCATAGAAAACCAAAAGAAAATCTTAAAATAGAGAAAGAGATAGAGAGAAAGAGTGATAGAGAAAGAGAGAACAATTTTTATATTTAAATGGTCAAGAAAATGTCCACTCATCTTTCATTTTATTAATGGATACGTGAAATTATTTTTTAATTGTGATCATTGTAATCATTTGTCTAAATGAATTATTTTTAATATAATTATTAAGTTAATAGAGAACAATTTTTATATATAAATGGTCAAAAAAAATTTTGACTTTAATTTTGCTTTAATTTTACAAAGGAATACTAGAAAAATAATTTTTAATTACAATCGTTTTTTTTTATGAATTATTTTTGATATAATTAATTGTGATTATGCAAATTATAGTTCTAATAGATATTTAATGAATTTTTATTTGAAATAGTGAAAGATTAAAAAAGAGAGAACAATTTTTATATAATTAATGAATTATTTTTTTACATAATTATTTATAATTATGCAAATTATTTTTGTATAATAGGTATTTAATGAATTTTTATTGAAATCATGTTAAATTACTCGAAAAGTTTGACACAATTTCTAAATCATTTGTCATATGTATATTTCATATATGATTTAAATTGTTAATATAATATTTATATTATTTTTAGACAAATGTTCAACAATATCAATAATTCAATAAAATAGATTATTAATATAAAAAATAATATATTAAATATTTTCCAATTTATAAATCACATTAACAAGCTTATCGATCTAACTATCACACAAAAATAATTTGCATAATCATAAATAATTATATAAAAAATAATTCATTCAATTTTATCTATCTAAATGTTAAACCAATCTCATAAACAATATTAAAAAAAAAAAAGAAAATATATATATCATTAATAATAAATGATCGTTTAAATGGACTTCCAACTATAAAAGGAATTAGCTTTTATTATTTGTAATTATAGTGATTAATTAGACTAATGTTAAATGCCAATCGTTTGAAAGTTTGCAAACGTAGAGAGAGAGAAAAAAAACAGATGTAGCTCGATTATTCAAATATTCTCTCTTTCTCTATTTCTATTTCTATTTCTTATTAGGTTTGATACAAAGTTGTATAGAACATGTAGTATGGCACCTCTTAGAAGAAATAGACTTTCGAAGCATAGCTTTGGTATGCGGACACAGAGAGTCTATCGTTAAATTATGCGGCTTTTCGCGTTGCAAATGTTGGTATAGCACGAGCTATACCAACCAACAGAACTAGCCTAAGTCCTTTTCGCTATTAAAGTCATTAAGGTTACACAACCTACTCCTTCTTCTTCTTCTTCTTCTTTTTCTTCTTCTTTTACCTTTTTTTTTGTCTTCTTGTTTTTCATTTTCTTTTTCATTTTCATTTTCATTTTTTTTTCATTTTTTCTTCTTGTTTTTCATTTTCTTATTTATTTTATTTTTTTTTTCCATTTTTTCCGCTTGTTTCTTATTTTTTTAATATATTTTTTTTTCATTTACTTTCTCTTGTTTTTTATTTCTTTTTTTTTATTCACTTTTTCTTGCTTTTTCTTTTTTTTTTTCTTTTCATTTTCTTCTTCGTGTTTTTCATTTTCTTTTTTATTCTCTTTGTCATTTTCTTCTTCTTGTTTTTTATTTTCTTTTTGTTTTCTTTTTATTTTCTGTTTCATTGTTTTTTTTCTTGTTTCAACTTTTTCATTTTCTTTTTCATTTTTTTTTTTTTTTTTTTTTATTTTAATCCTATTCATTCTTCTTATTATGTAAAAAGGAAAAAGAAAAAAAAGGTGTAGATGAAAGATGATCTCTAACATCCTAATGTAGGGTAGTTTATCGTTCCATATAGGAATAGAACTAAAAGGGGGAATACCATATTAGGAAGTTCACTAGCGAACTATAATATTTCGTAGGCGATTACGATTCAGATGTCAGCGACAAAACTCGAACGAGGTTGGGGTTTTACACAGCCGTTTTATGATTGTAAGAGATACGCTTATTCCATAACAGGCAGGCGGATGTCTTCTTGAAAATGTGTTTCTATACTTTAAAAACACGTGTATTATATTTATTTACATTTGTATTTGTCCCATATGTGTGAATCCTTTTAAACGTGCGAATAAGCTGATGTATGAATGTACTTACATATATACATATATATGTATTACATGTATTCATGAATGCACTTACTCTTCTTACACACACACACACACACATGTGTTATTTCTTTTATATAATAAAACACGTGTATTTATTTGAATTAGTATTTGTACTTTTGTATATGAATTGTATATACGTGTTGCTAATTGAATATGTGAATGTGTTCATTTTTGAACGTGCATTCGTATTTAATTATACGAATATGTATTTATTCGTTTAATGCATATTTTGTTGGCGCATATTTCTCTTCTTACAAATGTGTGTTTTATTTTATACAAAAATAAAAAAATCAACACGTGCATTTATTTGTATTTGTATTGAAAGTAACACATGTATTTATTTGTAATTTGTATTGAAACTAACACGTCTATTTATTTGTAGTTGTATTATAAGTGTTGTGTGTGTGTGTGTGTATATTGAAATCCAAGACACCTCACTAACAAGTATACATGTGTGCATGTGTATGTGTATGTGTACGTATGTGTAGGGAAACAAGTAAATGCATTTTCGTTTTACCTCGTTAACGTTGCACCAACCCGGCAAATAGAAGAACGGTTCGATTATCCTCGATCCATCCGTTATTCAAATGCATCTTGCAATTCTTTATAAAGTTTCTTTTACTATTTCATTTCTATTTTTATCTTTTTCGAAGGAAGAAATTCATTTCTTATTGAGTACGATCGCAAAATACGAAATCGCTTTCTTTATTTATTATTCGACTAACTGATGATGATGATTATGGTTATAAACGTGAGAATTTTATTAAATAGAATATTATTTTATTTATTTTTTTTATTATTGTAGCTTACATTTTTCAAATTTTATTGAATTTGTATAAAATATAGATATTGAATAAAAATTATTTAAATATTTGAATAATTATTTAAATAGAAATATTATTATATTGAATATAAATGTAAGCAACAACATTTGTATTTTATTTATTTTAAAATAATTAATATTATTTTAAATAATTTAATTACAACATATTTTTAATAACCAATTTAATTTATATTTAATAATTATTGCACTTGTTCTAATTAAATGTCAAAATTTATCTCTATTATTTTATTTTTCTATTGAAGTGAAAACTTCTTTAGAAATCTACGGACTTATCTGACGAGACCCTACGGACTTTTCGGAAAAAACCTCACTACTTTTCGGAAAAAACCTTACTATAAAGGTGTTTACTACATTAACAGAGGTGTTTAGTTACTATCCATTTTTTAGTTACCAGAATCAACTCGTCTCATTTCTTTGAATTGAGAACTATCTTGCTGTGTAATATGTTATCTATTTATATATGTTTTCAATAAAACGTAAAATAATTTTTGAATGTGATAACAATAATATAATAATAATATTATAACAAAGAAACCCAACAATTATCCTACTCCTGATACTTTGCAATCGTCTCTTTCTCTCGAAACTTTCAAAGGTTTCACTTCGAACACGTGTGATCTGCCCGCATGATATTTTTTTAATTTGATTTAATTTATTTGAAATTTATTATAATTAAATTAAATTAAATATATGTTAAATATTTTCTCACTTACAATTAATTTCATTCATTACTTCTAATTAAATATTTAAATTTGTTTTTCTATTTTTATTTAAAAAAAATATATATATATATACATTTATATATATACATACATATATATATATATACATGCATATATACACACGTGCATGTTAGTTGCGTGTAAGTTGACGGTGCATCGACGAAAAAATCATTGACCCGAGTCAAGTTCGAGCGCACGCGCACACACTAACTGCATTCAAGATAAAACTCAAGAAAGAAGTGGGAGAGATGCAACGAGTGAGTGCAGAAAAAGTGGGGGGGTAAGAGTAGGGGTGAGGAGTTGAGTGAAAGGAGGGGGGATTAGCCAATAGGTGGGATGAATCGTTTTAAATCGAGCACGTAAGTGCTTATGGTTGTTCATCACCACCACCACAACCATAACCACCATCCTCTTCCCCTTCTCCTCCTCCTCCCTCTTTTTCTAGAAAAAATACCTAAAACAATATTTCTCCTTAACATCGTATCAAACACATTATTAAACCAATTTTGATAAAGAAAAAAAAGTAATGCAAAATAAAGGAATGGTTTTCGCAACCATAACGCCAACCCTAATGGGCACTGTGAAGAAGAAAACCGCGTGGGACCTGTTAGCTCCGCCCTTTTTCAAACCAGATGTCATTATTCATTTATGTTCTTTTAGTTACTTTACTAGTTATTTTTTTTTTTTATTTAACACTAAACGTTTTTACCATTAGTGATGTCACGAATGATTGCTTTTTAATAGCTTGCAATTTTTACTATTGCATTCCACTTTTATTTTGATCTTTATTTTTGATAATTATTATTAAAAATTAATTTTATACAGTATTTATTTAAAACAGTCTTTCCATTTGTTATATATATTAATTAATTATCTATTTCAATAAATAAAAATTTTACTTGACTATTTATGTGATATTTAAATAATTCTAATAAATCTAATTATCTGTAAATTTAGCATTAAAGGTGTATTTTATTTTATTATATTTATTTATAAAAATTATACGAACCATTTCATTCAATCAGAATCTTCATCAAAACACATACAAATATTCACGTATCCATAAAACTTTTTGTTCTTTTAAGTCTTTCACTACTTCTTGTTCAAAAATACAATTTAAATCCATCACTACCATTCAACATTTCAACAAGAAAAAAAAATTCTGTCATAATTAAAACTTACAAATGTATATAACATCTTCGATATAATCCCAAGACAATATTGTTCTTTCAAATCTTTCACTACTTCATGAACAAATATACAAAAAATTTTCAACCCATCACTACCATTCAACTCGTTTAACTGGAAAATTCCCTTCTTTCCCCTCTCTCAACCCCACATTCTTCCCATAATCAAAACACAAAGGTAAGACTAGAGAATATCACGAATACTAAAAGAATACATTTATCAAATCCTATGAATTGTTTTATTTAAAAAAAAAACAAAGAATCCCTCGTTAAACTATTGTTTATTTTTTTTTTTTTTTAGTTAATCGTAGGGTGTTTCATAAGACACGTTCGGGAATTATTCGCACGAGTGAGTCAAACCCAACACACGAAGTCACACCTGTTGCACGCGTTCACTCGTTCGAGTACTAAACAACACTCCTCGTGAACAACGTTCTTCAACACAATCATAAACACACGAACACATACACATACACATACAGTCAGCTGATATTTTTTTTTTTATATTTTGTGTTTCTTCCTCTTCTTAATACCCTGTTTTCCACAAACCCCTCTTCCGATTCCTCGATTCTATCTCATTCTGTTTCTGTCCTATCACTATCTGTCTGTCTATCTCTTTCTTGTCGTATCCTCTTCCCTTTCCATTCCCTTCCCATTCCCTTTCCCTTCCCTTCCCTTCCCTTCTTCTTTTACGTGAGTCATCCTTCTGACCACTCTTCGTATAACAAGAAGAAGCATTCGTTTCGCGGATGCTACGAATGATTTCAACTGCCTACCGTCGTGGCTGACTAACATCCTTGGAACTTGGCATGCTCGGAAAGTTTGGACTACATACATACATATATACACACACACACACTTTTATTACAATAAATGAATACGAATAAATGTATTGTTATGTGTGTGTTTCAAGTATGGGGATATAACATGGTTGAAAGATATACGATATTTCCTTATTTGTTCAAATACCAATTTGTGTGTGTCACCCTATAGAATAATCTAATCTTTTTTATTTGTTTTTTTTTTTTTACAATCACATTTATTATAATATAAATGAATACCAATTACTATATAGATATGTGTGTGTGTGTGTGTGTGTGTGTGTGTGTTACTATATAGAATAATCAAATCTTTTTTATTTATTTTTTTTTTTACAATCACATTTATTACAACATAAATGAATTCGTTTTAATATATATGTGTGTGTGTCACCCTATACAAAAATCAAATATTTTTTGTTTTTTTATTATTTTTTTTATTTTTTATAATCACATTGAAATATACTTAATACAAATACATAGTATTGTAATATTAAACCACAAATAAAATCTTACAAAATGCATTGATTTTAATTATATAGTGTTACATTTGATTACTGTAGTTTATCATTTGAATTAACCCTCAAATATAACCTCAAAGAATTCAAATAAATAAAATCTTATAAATAGCATTGATTTTAATTAAAATAGTGTCATATTTGACTACTGTAGTTTATCATTTTGAATTAACCTCCAAATCTAGCCTATCTCAAGGAATTCAAAAAAGAAATATGTGAATTTAAACTTAACGAAATGTCGCGTGGGAATATTTTAAGTTTACCTAAACGTGTATGTATATATGGACCGTATATTTAGAAAGTGGTGTATGTCCACGTTTTTAGGTTTCGAGAAAATTAAAGGTTTTACATATCAATGGTTACTCAATTTTTTTACCGAACAATTTTAAATTGTAGAAAATATGGGCACTTTTTAAGAAATTTAATTATTAACTAGTTATCCATAAAAGTTTACATTAAATAAACATAAATTACGTGATATCTCATTTTTTTTGTAAATCTGGACTTACGCCACTTCCAAAATAAACGGTCCATATGCATATATGTATATACGGTGTAATATAATAATAAATATTAATAAATAAGAAATAATAATGTATAGTAATAAAAAAATTACTAAAAATATCAGTGAAAAAAAATACACCCAAGATTTAGTCAACCTAAATATATGTCACTTGATTACTTTGAGACAATTTTTTCCTACATAGGGTATTGTTTGAGGACATTTAGCTATTTCAGGGACAGTCCTCGTTTTGCATACTTCGAGGACTGTCCTTAAAGTGTAAACCGTTTATATAAAGGTCTATTTGAGGTTTATTTAAACTATCGATTCATCGAACTATCGAAATATCGATCTATCGAACTTCGATATATCGATTGTCGAACTTCGATATATCAATTATCGATATATCGATCTATCGAACTTCGATATATCGATTGTCGATATCGATCTATCGAACTTCGATCTATCGAACCTCGATATATCGATCTATCGGACTTTGATATATCGATTATCGATATATCGATCTGTCGAACTTCGATATATCGATTATCGAACTTCGATATATCGATCTATCGGATTTCGATATATCGATTATCGAACTTCGATATATCGATTATCGAAATATCGATCTATCGAACTTCGATATATCGATCTATCGAACTTCGATATATCGATTATCGAAATATCGATCTATCGAACTTCGATATATCGATTATCAAACTTCGATATATCGATTATCGAACTTCGATATATCGAACTTCGATATATCGATTGTCAAACTTCGATATATCGATTGTCAAACTTCGATATATCGATTGTCAAACTTCGATATATCGATCTATCGAACTTCGATATATCGATTGTCAAACTTCGATATATCGATTGTCAAACTTCGATATATCGATCTATCGAACTTCGATATATCGATCTATCGAACTTCGATATATCGATTATCGAAATATCGATCTATCGAACTTCGATATATCGATCTATCGAACTTCGATATATCGATCTATCGAACCTCGATATATCGATCTATCGGACTTTGATATATCGATTATCGATATATCGATCTGTCGAACTTCGATATATCGATTATCGAACTTCGATATATCGATCTATCGGATTTCGATATATCGATTATCGAACTTCGATATATCGATCTATCGGATTTCGATATATCGATTATCGAACTTCGATATATCGATTATCGAAATATCGATCTATCGAACTTCGATATATCGATCTATCGAACTTCGATATATCGATTATCGAACTTCGATATATCGATTATCGAAATATCGATCTATCGAACTTCGATATATCGATTATCAAACTTCGATATATCGATTATCAAACTTCGATATATCGATTATCGAACTTCGATATATCGAACTTCGATATATCGATTGTCAAACTTCGATATATCGATTGTCAAACTTCGATATATCGATCTATCGAACTTCGATATATCGATTATCGAACTTCGATATATCGATTGTCGAACTTCGATATATCGATTATCGAACTTCGATATATCGATTGTCAAACTTCGATATATCGATTGTCAAACTTCGATATATCGATCTATCGAACTTCGATATATCGATTATCGAACTTCGATATATCGATTGTCGAACTTCGATATATCGATTATCGATCTATCGAACTTTGATATATCGATTATCGAACTTCGATATATCGATTTTCGAACTTCGATATATCGATTATCGAACTTCGATATATCGATTATCGAACTTCGATATATCGATTATCGAACTTCGATATATCGATTGTCAAACTTCGATATATCGATTGTCAAACTTCGATATATCGATTATCGATATATCGACTATCGAACTTCGATATATCGATTATCGATATATCGATCTATCGAACTTCGATATATCGATTATCGATATATCGATCTATCAAACTTCGATATATCGATTATCGATATATCGATCTATCGAACTTCGATATATCGATTATCGAACTTCGATATATCGATTGTCAAACTTCGATATATCGATCTATCGAACTTCGATATATCGATTATCGAAATATCGATCTATCGAACTTCGATATATCGATTATCGAACTTCGAACACTTATTTGTGGTTTAAGGGGACCTTTTACTCTGAGCACCTAAAAAAAGGCTATTTTCGCGAATTTTTTCCAAGAAAACTATAAAAGATATCGATCTAAAAGTTGTTGGGTTTGTTAAATTGAGTCTTAAACTATATAAATGAATTTTTATTTTTTCATCTTAATTAATTTTTTATTGCAAAAACAGTAGTATAAAAAAACACCTTAAAACTTTAGTGCTTTGGTAGCTCCATCAGAACTTGAGAATGGCTTACCTGAAACATAAAAGTAAAATGGTTTTATATTCTGTATGACTTCAGCTACAAAGTGACAGTTTTATATAAAAATTTTATCAATAAATAAAAAAATGGTGGACAAATTACAAAAAAAACGTAAATTTGACCTTTTTTTTATTGTTTTTGTATTGTTTTAATTTATTTACCATTAATTACATTACCATTAATTATTTACCATTAATTACATACATTACCATTAATAAAATTTATTACCGGCCCATTAATAAAATTTATTACCGGCCCATTAATAAAATTTATTATCGGCCCATTAATAAAATTTATTATCGGCCCATTAATAAAATTTATTATCGGCCCATTACCGGCATTTATTATCGGCCCATTACCGGCATTTATTATCGGCCCATTACCGGCATTTATTATCGGCCCATTACCGGCATTTATTATCGGCCCATTACCGGCATTTATTATCGGCCCATTACCGGCATTTATTATCGGCCCATTACCGGCATTTATTATCGGCCCATTACCGGCATTTATTATCGGCCCATTACCGGCATTTATTATCGGCCCATTACCGGCATTTATTATCGGCCCATTACCGGCATTTATTATCGGCCCATTACCGGCATTTATTATCGGCCCATTACCGGCATTTATTATCGGCCCATTACCGGCATTTATTATCGGCCCATTACCGGCATTTATTATCGGCCCATTACCGGCAGTTATTATCGGCCCATTAATGGTAGTTATTATCGGCCCATTAATGGTAGTTATTATCGGCCCATTAATGGTAGTTGATCATTGGCCGATTAATGGGCCCAGCAATGGGCCACGTTTTATTCAAATTATTAGCCCATTAACATCATCATAATTTAATAATCTATATATCATCATCTTCAGACAGTTATATATTTCTCTATGTCTGATCCCCCGAAAAATATACCTGACAATACGAAGGATTATACAGATTACAATAAAAAAAACTGCTTGAATAAACAATGAAAGAGAAAGGGATTGAACAAGATAAGAGTCGTCCGTGCGCGCCGAACGCTCAGGAAAGCGGTCCGAGGTAGTTACGTTCAGGCACCAAAAATGTAGTTAGAGACATCGGATCTTTTTGAAATTTTAACACAATATTTCTACATATATATACATTCGAAAAATGTAAAAAAAAAAAAAAAAGATTTTTTTAAATTGCAGAGTAGAAGGTCCCCTTAATACTGTAAATATTATTTTTTTATTAATTTTTTTTATTTTTTGCAATCCCATTGAAATATATTTAATGCATATACTATACTATATATATGTATATACATAATGAAATATATTTAATACAGATGTAGTATTATAGTATTAATACAGTACTACTATTACTATAGATATAGTGTTAATACAGTTAATACAGTATTTTATTATTTTTATTTTTATTTTTTATAATCACATTTATTACAACATAGATAAATACAAATAAATATATAGGTATATGAGTGTCACGTATGGGGATTAACATGGTTGGAAGATAGACGATATTTCCTTATTTGTTCAAACACATATATATGTGTCACCCTATAGAATAATTAAATCATTTATATTTGTTTTTTTTTTTTTTGATTATTTTTTATTATTATTTACAATCACATAAAAATACATTTACCTACATTTGCCACACTTAATAAAAATGCGTACGAGTATGCACATGTGTGTTATGATGCACATATGTGCATATGATACGATGATTTAATTATCTGAGTGTCAACATTGGTCATTGTATTGGACAATCAATTATATTTTATGCAATTTTAAAGATATATTTTTTTACAACGAACAATCTGATGTATACATATATATATATAGTACATCATGTGTGTATTTACACTGTAAGAAAACGCGTATATAAAATATTGTTTTATTACATTGAAAATTTATGAGTCATACTGTACAATTGATTATAGTTTAAGTCAAATAAGGAAAAATAATGAAGAATTAATAATCGAGGAAAGTGTATTCTTTTTTATTTTTTTTTTTTTCAATTGGATGATTTCGGTGCACCGGATGTATAAAATCACTAGAATCGTAAGTTTAGGATTTGCTATGTAGGCGTGGCACGTTTTACGTAAGCATAAAGTCGTGTGTCTAGTCGCGTCACACAATCCACGAGTTAAGCCTAAGTGATAGTCTGTGTATATGTGTGTCTGTAAACTGCTAGAGTATTATACGTATATATATATATATATATATATATATTCATCGATATGAAGTTTCGAAACTTGAATTTTAAAAGCTTCAAACACCTTTTTCTTCTTTTTATATAAGTAATACGAAAAAGAGAAAATCACATATGTGTATAGGTTTGAGAATTTATCAATGAAAATTTACACACACACACATGGACACGAATAAAAAACATGAATTTGAATCAATGATATTTATAATATAAGAATAAATTTATTTCTCAACTTTAGTTTAATATTTATTATTGTAAAATGAAATTACATATCGAACGAATATAAATTTATCAATGAATATTTACACACACATACACACACTCGAATAAAACATGAATTTTCATCAATGATATTTATAATATAAGAACAAATTTATTTCTTACCATTAGTATAATATTTATTATTACAAAATGAAATTACATATCAAAAGAAAACTATTTATTCAATACATTTGTCCACTTTGCAATAAAATGCATAAGTGCATTCATGCTCTATGTGTATATGTGTGTTTACGCGTGTATCTTTTTTAATATTTATTATTACAAAATGAAATTACATATCAAAAGAAAACTATTTATTCAATAAATTTGTACACTTTGCAATAAAATGCATAAGTGCGTATATGCAGTACGTACTGCATGTTAATCTGTATGTATGTGCGAGTGTATATTTATGCATGTATCTTTTTTAATATTTATTATTACAAAATGAAATTGCATATCAAAAGAAAACTATTTATTCAATAAATTTGTACACTTTGCAATAAAATGCATAAGTGCGTATATGCAGTACGTACTGCATGTTAATCTGTATGTATGTGCGAGTGTATATTTACGCATGTATCTTTTTTAATATTTATTATTACAAAATGAAATTGCATATCAAAAGAAAACTATTTATTCAATACATTTGTACACTTTGTAATAAAATGCATAACTGCATGCGTACTGCATGTGCATCTGTATGTATGTTTGTGTGCGTGTGCGTGTGCGTGTGCGTTTACGCATGTATCTTTTTTGTTATCTGTGATACAAAGAAAGGATCAGAGTAAGAAAACGGTATTCAAGAGCATAGTTAACGTCTCTATATTCTCAACAGTGAGAGAATATAAACGACTATGGTGTCTTGGAACTTGAACATAAGCGCGTTCAGTGCCATGGCAATAATATAGTTCGATGCATTATAGTAGAGAAGTTGCAACCTGGGAGGCCCTTTGGGATAATACGAAAATAGGAGCAAAGTGAAAATCCTTGGTGGAACAATGAACGAGTCTCTTCTACGTAAATACAAACACAAACATATACATATTCAGACACAAACACAGAAACACATTTATATACACTTATTATCTATACATTCTATAGAAGAGAAGATTAATTTTTTTGGGGGGGGGGGAGAATTTTATATCGAGAACAATGTTATAACTTCCGCCGGTTAGTAATAGTGTTTTTTTTTTTTCATTTTTTTTTTTATTTTTTTTTTTTAAAGACTAGTTAAACGATGCATAAATAATTTATTCAATAGTAGATATTTTAAATGGAGATAAATAAGGGTTGATATTTTATTTTAAATATTGGGTAATTATATATATATAATATTTCTTTTATTTATATTTAATATTTCATATGATACAATATATATTACATATATGTGAATTGAGTATGTATTGATTTGCATACAAAGTTGCATAGAACAAAATTTGTTTCCTTCTGAATGAATATTCCTAAATAATAATCAAAAAAAAAATATATATATATATATATATATATATATATATATATATATATATATTTACCTGAATATCTAAATATTTTTTTTTATTAAATAAAATGTTGTTTACAATACTATATTTATATTTAGAAAATTATGTATTGAATTGCTTAGAAAGTTGTATAGAACAAACTTTATTCCCCTCTGAATGAATGCACGTAAATATTAAAAAATATATATATATATATATATATATATATATATATGAGTATCTAAATATAATTTTTATTAAATACAGAAAATGTTGTTTATTATATTTATATTTATAAAATTATGTATTGAATTGCATAGAAAGTTGCATATAAAGTTGCATAGAACAAGATTTGTTTTCCCTCTGAATGAATGCTTCTAAATAATAAAAATATATGTTTATACTCTCATATCTAAATATGGTTTTTTTTTTTATTAAACAAACAAAACGTTGTTTACTATATTTATATTTATAAAATAATAATATACTCGTTTATAGAATATAGTCAAGTCAAAGTAATAAAACTTCTCTCACTTCAAATCACCTTTCAACACCCACGCTTATTCGGCGTACCAGCTTAACTTAACGCACACGTACACACATATCCCATATATATATAGTTATGCATATGTATTTACAAGAAGGTTTTAACTCTTTAGAATCGTTAGTTTCTTGGAATGCCTAATCCTCTAAATCACCGGTCGAATTCATCCGACTTACCACTTACGCAACCAAAAAACCTTTCACGCGACTTGAATACGACACACACACACATATAACATAGTATGACGATGTAATAATATATAATCGATTCCAGTCAACCACGAGATCGTAAAATCGTAACATATTATCGATAACGCAGGTGTATCGCCAGGTAACCAACCAAACCAATCGGTAACCTCGATAATAAAATTTTATATTTTATTATTTTTTTTTCAAGTTTGTTTTTTTAACACTAAATCCATTAAATTAGAGTTGTAACTTTTAAATAATTTCTTTTAGCAATCTTATATTTATTTTTGTATTTATTTTTAATTAAAGTATTTTTTGTCTATTTTTTTTTTGTTTTGTTTTGATAAACAATTTGTAAACTAATGAGAATTTTAACAACGATCACATTTAATGTTTTATTACAGTTGTTTGTATTAGCAAACGTGTAATCTTGTTTACCTAATTTAAGATCAAATAATATATTAAATAAAGTATTACAATAATTAACTTAATTAAGTATTAATTTAATTAATTTATTTTTGTTTGTTTGTTTTTTTGTTGTTAAATAATATTTAAAAGTTTATATATAAACAATTTGTAAATTAATGAAATTTTTAACAACGATTACATTTAATTTTGATTAGGTTTTTCCCCATTATCAAAAGTGTAATCTCGTTTGCCTAATTTAAGATTAAATAATATATTTGTAATTAATATATTTTTGTTTGTTTTTTTTATTTAAATAATATTAAAAAATTTAAATATAAAAAACTGCTAAATTAATGATATTTTTAACAACGATTATATTTAATTTTGATTACAATTTTTTGTATTACCAAACTTGTAATCTTGTTTACCTAACCTTAAAATTGAATATTAATTTATAAATATATTATAATAATAAATAATAATTAAAAAAAAAAAAAAATAAAAATGGCTTATTATAAATGAGATTTGTAAAATAAAAGAGAATAGAAGTTCAAGTTTCGTAATTGTATATTTATGTATAGTTTTAAATGTCGTTCGATAGGATTAAGTGTGGTACTTGGAAAAAGAAAAAAGTAGGAAGAAAAAAAAGAGAAAAATCTTGTCAGGTATTAAATCATCGTTCCATAGGCCTTATCGTATTTTCTCTATCTTACTCTTTCTATTTTTTTATCCTCTCCATTCTTTCTTTCTTTCTTTCTTTCTTTCTTTCTTTCTTTCATTCTCGAAGGAACGAGTACTTGCCATTTTATGGTGGTTCTTAGGGAGGTCGATTTGCGTGGGATTGGAATGTTTGGGCACGATCGCATTTTGCTAAAATCGTTGTACGTACTACACTACTACTATCAACACGTACACATGTATATATATATTTATGTATAATACATGTAAATTTATATATGAGTGTGTATGTATAAATGTATGTATGTATGTATTAGATAAATACGAATGTAACACAATCAATGTGTACATGTATTTATATTTATATATAGTACATGTAAATCTATATGTTTGTGTATGTATATATGTGTATGAGTATGTATGTATGTATTTACGTATGTATTAGATAAATACAAATATAACACAACCAACGTGTATATGTACATGTATTTATATTTATCTATAATACATGTAAATTTATATATATTTGTGTTTGTGTGTGTGTATTTATGTGTATATATGTACTAGATAAATACAAATGTAACAAACACAACTAAAACATTCATATGAACGTCTCCCCTTTCGCATATTTCTGTTTATCCGTGTGACGACATTTAACAACCATCTTCTTTTCAATCCTTTCTGTTCTTCAATTTGGAATTACGATAATGTTTGGTATTCATCCTCTTGAATTAGAAATTTCTTTCCTTTTTTTTTTTTTAAGTATTTTAGTTTAGTATTATAATATTAATATTTAACACACGTAATATTTTAAAAATAATTTATAGGAATCGTTAATGGTGAAAGAGGTTTTTTTTTTTTAACGAAGAATTTGAAAATAATTTATTTGTATTTGCATTTGTATTTTGTAGTTGTTTTATTTGAAATTAATATTTATTTTAATTATTTATTTCATTGTATTAGATTTATTATTTTTTTTTATTAGGTTTATTTATTATATTAGGTTATTTATAATTTATTTATTTTATTATATTAGGTTTTTGTTATATTATATTATACAATTTCGCTTCTGCCATGTTGTTTTTCTTTTTATTCATAGATTTCTAATAGAAATAAATTATTGTACATTCCAATTAATTCTTTTTTTAATTCGAATATTTAATTTCAAAATTACTTGTGACCATACATCTAATTTTATTAGAAATATTTATCATAAACAATAAAATAAATTAATAATAAAATTAGTATTTATTTTCTAACCTAAAAATCAAAGTACTGCACTAGTTTCCCCTCCCCCACAATAAAAAAAATTAGATCATGTTACATGAATATCATTAAAATTCAATTGTACACAATTTACAAAATAAACAAACAAAAACTCGTCAAATATTAAATAAATAATAACAGTAATAAATAATGATCGATAAATTTATGCACATTATCAAGTATCAACAAAATGATATTATTTCAACATAAATTTATGTTGATTTAACGTTATGGGTGTCGCGTTGCAGTTAATTGACTTGCAAATGAAGATAAAAAAAAAAAAAAAAAAAAAAGAAATAAAATAAAAAATAAAGAAAAGAAAAAAAAAAAAGGATATAATAATTCTATCTCTTTGCGAATAAGAGAAGAACTCTGTTGTATATGCAAAATAGATTTTTTTTTATTTAGTTTGTTTTATATTTTGTTCGACATCTCTCTTTCTCTTTCTCTCATTCGAAGACTTGTGATTTCTCTATCACCAAAGTTATACTATAAAATATCTTGAACAATAATTTGTATACACACTGTGTATACGATATAAGCAAAATGAAATCGTGAATGGTACGATAAAGAAAAAGGGGGCCCAACCGACAATGAAAATTACGAGCAAGTGTTAGCGACAAAACTCTCATCGAGTTTTTCTCAGAGACCTCGTTCGTTTAACAACGAACGCGTTTGCGTTCACATTCACTATGTTGAACTTATAATGGAATTGTAAAACAGGTGGTAATTGGTGAGTGTAGAGATTAAAAACAGGAAAGAACAGGTAACGAGAAATGAATAAAAAGAAAAAGAGAAAGAGAGAGAGAGAGAGAGAGAGGGAGAGAGACAGAAGATTCTCTTAAATCGAAGAAGAAAATTTATATTCACGATTGATCTCTCTGTTAGATTATTTAAACGAATACTTTTATTTATTTATGAACGTTTAAATATATATATATATATATATATATATATTTATATCGTATAACGAGTTTCAGATAAGATGAATGTTTTAATATACCATCGAGAAAATGAAAATGAGGTATAATAATGTTTGATAATAAAAATATATATATTCACCTTTTTAAATTGAACAATTTGAAATTAGGATTATGTGTTAATAATTTATTACAATTTTTTTTATTTATATATAGGGCAAATTATACGTTAATGTTAGACAAATTTTGAAGTGTGAATTTTGTTGGAAATGTGGATTTTATTACTGAAAAATATATCACACATTGGAACAGTTTTGTATTACGTGCAAATAGATAGTGAGAAAAATCTTTACTATATTTTAATAAATTGAAATGAAATCTATTTGAATATCTAAACTATAAACTATTAGAAAATTATTTTTTTTTTAAATATAATTGAAGTTTTATACAGTTTTTAAATAATATAATTTTATTATATATAATATATAATTAAATAATATATATAATAATATAATTATAATATGTAATTAATTATATTTAATATTATTTTATTATTAATTATATTATATTATAATATAATTATTAATATAATATAATAAATTAATATTATAATATATTAAAATATTATAATAATATAAATATATATATTAATATATATTTGTAATTTTATATATTAATATATAAAATTATAATATAATACAAAATTTGTAAATAATATAATTTAAATAAAAATATTTATTAAAATATCTTCTAAAAAGAGCCAATAAAATGGCACACAGAAAATCCTATACATATCACCATTTACAATAATTCAATGTTAAGAATCTTATTAATTAAAATCTTAACATTACCATAAATAAAGATATGATATTTATAAAAATAATACTCAAAAAAAAAATATATTTATTATTTACTCAAATATATTAAATAACACGAGTTTAAATGTAAATAAGAAAAAAAGAAAAGAAAATGGTATAATAAAATAAATGTAAATTTGAAATAACTAAAGATGTATCTCTTGGTAGAAGAGATGTATCTTCTTTATGGTCGTGGACAAGCCGAGAAGAAAAGAGAAAAGAAGAGAAGAAAAGAGAAGAAAAGAGAAGACAGTGGAGACAGCCGGTTACTAGGCAGACACACACGGTCCTCGGCGTCGATGCAAATTTTCTCGACACCCGAGAGAGCATGGATCGGACGCGTAGGCGAAGAGAAGACGTCCATCCTCTTTTCCTCTTCTCCCTGGACCAGTCTCTTGAGTTTCTTCTCAAGTATACGTTTTTCATACGTTAGTGTTAGTATACTAACAACACAACGATACTACGACTTATCGTTTATGTGTACGCCACACTCCTCCTCCTCCTCTAACGTTTCATACACGCTACTCATTGGCCCTGTTTTTCTCTTTCTCTTTATTTATTTATTTCTTTTACATGCATACGCACGCACATCTATATATATACATACATACATACACATATGTAAATATATGTACAAACTCTGAGAAGCAAGTATGGGGTGTTCCATAGGAATAAAGCAAGCAACTTTCCATATGGAGGAGTTTTAAAAGCTACACCTTGGGTAGTGGGATAACCAGAGGCGCCTACACGCGTTCGACTTGAAACTGACCGGAACAGAAGTGCTAGGAAGATAAGATTGAAGATCGAAGATGAAAAAAAAAACAAACTGTAATATATATATATAACCATAGTACTTTTTTTTCTTAAAATAACAACACACTTCTTATTGACACGTTCA
Source organism: Polistes dominula (assembly GCF_049000335.1). Taxonomy (NCBI): domain Eukaryota; kingdom Metazoa; phylum Arthropoda; class Insecta; order Hymenoptera; family Vespidae; genus Polistes; species Polistes dominula. Next base: position 2,172,513 of record NW_028301061.1, on the reverse strand, counting down.
AAGTTGATATGTGATTACATTAAATAATTGAATATTATTTTTTTTTTTTTTGGAATATTACACAATGTACAATCGTGGTTAGTATAAATTCTATTTTTTTTGTTGTTGTTCATATATTTGTCTTTACATATTTTTCTTTTTTTTTTTTGTTTTTTTTCTAATTGGATAAAATTGATCTTGATTATACAATAATATATGTATATATGTACAAACAAAAAAATATGAATATTATTAAAAAATATTTGTATCATTAAAGATAGTATTTTTTTGTTTGGAAATAAATTAAAACAAGTTTTCTTCTATCTAAAGTTCTGCCATATCGAGCAAGGCATTAACATTCGTCGGCGTCCAATTGGCTCCATTGTGATAAACGAAGATCATTTTACCGTCTATATATGCTTGTACATTTCCCACTTTGTAAACTTGTTTAGCTTCTCTGTATTTATTTGGAATAGGCACGAAAAGTATTCCACGTTCTTCACACTTCCTTTGAATGAGGTCCTTAAAACCTAAATGAATTTGGGGTGCTGCTATTCTCACTGCTTCTGCCAATCTCTGTAAAATAAATCAAATTAAATATGAAACTTAAATCTGACTAAATCTTAGAGTCTAGTCACTGATAAAATAAATATTTATTTACCTCTATCCTTGGTTGTACCACGGATGGCATTTGTGACATCATCGTTGATTGAGTCCTCTCCAAATTGTTCAAATACGAAACTTGATCCATAGTTCCTGGTTGATGACTTGGTGGTGCATTTATTGCTCTGTTTAGTATATCTATAGTCTTCTTGAAATGTTCTATAAAATAAAGAAATGATTTCAATGTTATCTTCTTAAAAAGTAAATATTTTTATAAATATAGTATAATCCTGTAAAATACCTTTTATTAATGGTTCAGCTAATAATTTATCACTGAGCATACCCTTCCAACCCATATACCAATTCATAACTTGATCATAATCTGGAGAATGATTTAACCAAAATGATAATACTTGTTCCCACTTAGGGAAGAAAAATTTGTCAAGTAAATTAGCCATTATGTGTGCTGGTATTAATTCTTTCCATTCTATCACCCAATTCCATTGATCTAAGTGTTGCTGATGTGGATTTATGACAAATTCGGATAAAGCTATTTGAAGTTTTGGTATAATATTTTTAATTAGGAAAGCTTCCATGTCAGCTTTAGCGAATACTTCTGACCAAGGTTGTAACATTAATCTTGCTGATCTATCTGATGGATGCCAACCACCTAACGCAGAACCCAATTTACGTCTTATAATTGGATATATTAACGTATCCAACCAATTACCTAAAATATTTATTTAAAATATTAATTTAGTTGATTCGAATTAATGGATAAATAAGAACAAGACATTTTTGTTAAATACTTACGCATTAATGGTAACCATGGATGTATCCATGTGTGTATTGGAACAGTATCTGTGAGTGGGTTCCATTCTTCTACTTCTAATGTAAGCTTAGGAAGTATTAACAGGTCTAAAATATTTTCAAAAATCCATCCAGGTAACAATGGTATCCAATGTTCTAATAATTCTATTAAAGGATTTGGTTGCCTGCATGCCCATTGTCTAATTTATACAAAAAAAGAAAAAAGAGAACAAGTCTCATTAACATTTTATATAAAACAATTGAATTTGTATTGTAAAGAAAATAAAAATTCCATAAAACTTACTGTACAGCTCCTCTGATAGAAGGCATCCAAGCATTCCATACAAGATGGTCGTAAGGATAAATCGTCCTTGTTTGAAGTGGACTCATACCAGTTTCTAAAATTTCTTTCCATTGTTCAAACAATTTAATTGGTTGTTTAGGTTGCATCAATGGATTCCAAGAAAGTAAATAATCCTTTATTTTCGGACCAACAAAACTGGTTGCCAAATCACCCAATTCGTACATTTTGTATTCCTCGTAATATTTCTCTTGCAAGTTTTTAAATACATCAGCAATATCTTGCAACGTTATATCACTCGTTTCGTCCATTAATCTATCGACAACTGCTAGAACATTTTCTAAAGTATCAATGAGTTGTCCATGTTGATCTACAACTTTGGATAAATTTTTTTCTCTGCTTCTAAAGCTACGACCCTGTCGTTAAGGTGTCTAGCTCTTCTGTCGTTTTGTATGATATCTTGTTCACACATGTCCACCAGAAGATTTAAATTATGTTGCAATTCTGGTAAAGCAAAATTGATCTTATCCTTTTTATTAACACTTGGAATAGTTTCGTCAGGATATTGTTGACCACTAGCTATCGCATGATAACCACTTAAAATTCTTTGCTCAGGTCCAGTCATATCTATTACTTTAACCCTACTCATTTCACTAGAAAGTGGAACTTTCCTATTTGGTTTTAATTTACCATCTTCTAGAACTTGATCAACACTACGATATGAATATTTGACTTTTTTCTTATTACTAATTGTATCTCCTTTACGCCATTGAGATACTTTAGGTTTAGAATCTTTAGTTTCTTCTGTTTCTTCTTTCCTCTTTTCAATAACTTTGGGTCCTTTTTCTGGACCATAAGCACCAATGGCACCTCTACCTTTTCTAAAGTGAGCTTCTACTGGTGCACTTATTCCTTGCAGTTGTTTTCCTAATCCTTTTCCAGGTTCAAAACCCATCTAAAATTATTATTTTATTAGTTACAATTAATTATGATTATATTATGTTATAATAGAAAATTGTTCTCAGAACTATTAAAATAACATTTTTAGGTTGTTTAGTTAGAAATAATTTAGGATAAAGTCCTAAGAAGAAGATAATAGAAAAATATTATTTATCTTTACCTGTAGTAAAAGTTTTGCACCAATTCCTTTAGTGTGTACTTCCCAACTACCAACACCACTTTTCATAAACGAAGGATTCACTTGATATCTCTTTTTACGTAAACCAGCTATATCACCTTCAACGTTCATTGAAAATGATGCACGTTGTTTAGAATTACTTGGTTTCTCATCCTCCGAGCTAGAAATATTTTAAGAAATTAATTAGAAAATAAAAATATATAAGTGATTGATTATTGTTCAATTATTTATAATAAATACCTTGAACTATTAAAATATTCCTCATCTTTTTGGGTTGTGTTTGCATCATCCTCCTCGTCTTCATCTTTGTCTTTATCTTCTTTTTCTTCGGTTGTTTTACCAGCTTGTTGAATACCACCAGCAACAAAATTAACTGGAACTGTGTAATTCTTTGGTCCTTTATTATACGTTTTGAATGATGGTCTTGCTGAAAGTTCATCTTCATCGCTGTCATCTGCCCAAATGCCTAAAATAATATTAAATAATAATGTCACTTAGGTTATGAACATTTACATTCTTAATAGTTGTATCCTAACCTCAAAAAACAATGTATTTTTCAAACTTATTAATTCATCATTGTATAAATATTAATTAATATTTTGTTTTAAAATTCTTACCAAGCATCTGTTGTTTTTTCGTAAGTTTTCGTCTAGGACGATTAATATTAAATTCATTGTCCAAATCATAATCGGTTATCTCAAAACTTTCCACTTCGTCTTCCGACATTTTTTTCTACTAAATTTTTCACCAAATTTAAATACAATTTTAAATAATATAACACTAATTTCTTTTTCTTTTTTTAATAATCAAATTTATAAACACTAACATTAAAAATGATTAAAATTAATAATACTTAAGGTAGTCACAGTGATATCAAGGCTAATAAATATACAAATACATATGCTGCCAAAAGTGCATAGTAGTAGAAATATTAACTTCAAACAAAAAGTTTGGTAAAATAAAATTCTGTTTTATCGATGCTCGGTAAAAAAATTACTAAAAAAGTAGAAGTCTGTCTTACCAATTCTATCACTTTGGTCTTACCGAATGTCGATAAGATAGATTCCTTTTTTAAAAAATAATTTACTTGAATGAAAATTCTTATGATCACGTGACTTTTTAAAAGATTTTTCCATATAATCTACTGTTAGTAAATATATCGATTATCAATGAAATGTAGTAGAGTAGTTTATCACGTGTACTTACGTTACTATGGAAACCATAGTCGTATACACAAAATAATACAGTAAAAGTGTCATCATCGTAGTGTATGTGTAACAGAACAAGTGATGAATATATTTAAAATATGAATTTTGTGAAAGAAAAATTAGATAATAATGATAAACAAGATCTTAGTCTTAATTATGCTTATCCTATAATAAATAACGATCAACAGATGAACAGTGTTATAATAAAAAATGTTAATAGTCCTCGTGAAAAAATTGACAAAACTTCATTGATAGAAGATGGATTATATACTTCAAGTAATCCATTTACACGTAATGTAACGAAACCATATTTACTTAATAATATAAGTATGTTAGATCATGAAACAACACCAAAATTATCCGGAAAATTAATAGAAATTGTAATACGTAGCGTAGACATTTATTCTAAAAATGATCATAGCGAACCAAGCATTGAAATCACTTCTGTTTCACTTTTATTTAAAAAGAAAGTTATATGTAAGACTAATAAACCGTTTAATAGAAAATTACATAAATTATTATTAAGAAATTCAGAATGTAATAATCTTTCGATAGAAGTTAATTCTAAAGATGGTCAATCAACTATTTTACCATTACCATTGCCAAAACATTCGGTTAAAAATAATAATATTGAGATTGAATTTGGTATAGCTGATAATTCAGGAAAAATTCATTCAGGTACTGTAACATGTACCGTATCTTTAATTTTACATTGTCCAAATCAAGAAGAAACTACTACTACAACATATTTGCATAGATTAAGCAATGATCCGAATGATCCACAAAATGCACTTTCTTTACATAGACCAAGAAAAAATATATCCAATAAAGAAATCAAATATTTTTTATTGGAAGATCCTGCATTGCGTTTTGAAAATATGGATGATAATCTTGTTATTAAAAAAAAGGATGAACAAATAATGAAACCTCCAGATGTAGCTGTGATAGAACAACCCATTCTTTCTCTCTTGGATCTATCTTTTAGAAATTTATTACAAGCAAGGCGTCCATTAAGACCATCCTCCAATACGCATCGACATCACACAATTGGTAAAGCTCTTCTTTCCATTACAATTTTACGTGGAGTTGAAATACCAATTAGAGAAGAATCAGCATTGGTTCAACCATTGTTAGAAGTAGAATGGGGTGGTATTATTCATACTACCCCAATCTCAGATGGTCCAGCACCGATATGGCATCAAACTATGCACTTTGAGTTACCAAGAAAGAATAGGGATTACAATGTAAAGTTACGTTTGTACGATCAGCATCCAGTATGGGGTCAACAGTGGTTAGGTGAAGCAAGAATACCTCTTGAACATCATAGAAATTATCAAGAATTGGAACGTTGGGTAGCCTTGTCACCTTTGTGTAGTCCCAAAATGTTATTTGGTTATGTACAAGCCAGTCCTGGTCATTCTCATACAAGAATTTATACTCTGATGAAATTAGAATTACCTGGTAATGCTAAATTGATGGAGGATAGTACGATTAATACTCTGTTAAAAAATATTCAACGTTGTCTTTTATCTCCATATAAAATAACGGATATACAAAGTTCAGAAGAAGCGGCTAGATTAGCAATGTTATTACCGGAAGTGCCCAATCATTATGGACCTTTAACGCCTCGTCAAGCTTTAAATGCAAATAAGGTTGATCATTATGGTCGTGCTGTCTTACTTGCATCTTTACTTGAAAGTTTTGGCTCGCAGACATACGTACTATTAGGTATTATTAACAATATGTGTTAAAATGAATTGTTTTTTTTTTTTTTAAATAGTTTTTGATACTTTAATAAAACCTTTTTTTAGGTTCTTCTCAGACAAGTAAATATGCGGCATTTGTCTTAAGCATAGAAGAAAATACAGACACTGTTATTTGGGATCCTGAAACTAGTGATCATTATAAACCAGGTGACAGTCGTTGTCCACTAATTAAAGTTTCCCATTTGATTAATCATTCTGGTGTAAGTTGAAAGTGTTTGTATTTTTTTTTATCTTGAAATGATGTTTCTTACTTTGACTACGCATTTAAATATACAAATGTGTTTCTTTATAGATATGGGAGAATTTACAAAAGTCTATATTAGCGAATAATTTAAAATACGATGTGAAAAGTAGCAAGGATTGGCGTCCAATAGGAATCATTGCACTTTCTACTAATGAACGTATCGTTCAAGTTCTTGAATTGAACGTACATCATCATCAAGAAGAAGAAGAAGAAGAAGATTCTCTTCGTGATTCGTCTATGCAAATGGAACAACAATTACGTGATAAATTTTCCCATTGGCGTAGTTCAGCCGAATTAACAACCATTTACAATCGCCATGCTATCGCAGTCCTACGAAATTACATTTCAAAGATTGAAGATGATGATGATAATAATACGTCTAGGCAACCGGATAAAAAAGATTTGAAACAATTGTACAGAGCTTATTACATGCATGGTTTCATATTGAACTTGAGACAATCAAATTTGGATGATTTAACGGAACGTTTAGCTTCTACTAAAACGCATCATGTTACTGGTCCTGTAGAATTTGCCATAGCTTATCATATTAAACGTTACATTGGTAAAACTAATTCGATTTGGTTAGTAGTCGCAGTTCTTAGAAGTCGTCAATGAGATTTCTTTTCAATTTTTTTGTTTTGTTTTTTGTTTTTCTTTTTATAATTGGAAATATGTATAAAAAAAGTTGACAACTTTGTACTTAATATTTTGTAAAGTCTTTTTTATGGCAATGCATCAATTTATCATTTAGAATGTTTTTAGGATTTTGAAAGTCATTGTATCAAAAAGAATGATATAATTACTTAGCAATTGTGCATTAAAATATTGAAGAAAAGTTTATGAGGATTGATGAGACAAAAAAAGAGGATACATAACCTCTTTTTTTTTTTTTTTTTTAGCATTGCACAGCAATACTTATTAATATAACAGTTATATATATATATATATTTTTTTTTTTAGTTACATTGCGATAATGACAAAAAAAAACACATATTTAACAATAGGGATTATTAATCTAAATATTTAAACATTCTTCTCTTTTCTCTCTCTCTCTCTCTCTCTCTCTCTCTCTCTCTCTCTCTCTCTCTCTCTCAGTTAGAATTAAAACAATGAATCCCCGGTTAACCTCGTTCATTCTTCATATTTATGTGTGTTGTATACATATATAAATATTTTTACTTTAAATATGTAAACACGCCATGTTTATATGTTTATTTATTAGACATGATTTTTAATTGGCACGCTTTATACGTGGCAAAAGAGATAATTGTTTAAACAATTAAATGTTACGTCATGTTTACGAATAGGACCAAAGAAAAAAAGAAACAAAAAATATTCTGAAATAGTCGACGATGAACAATTTTGCATTTTGATGAATCCCTTTATTTATTTATTTATTTATTTATTTATTGACTCTTTTCTTTGTTTTTAATTTAATTTACGTGATCAGTTCTTTTTTTTATATTTGAAATATAATAATGACAATATACCATAAGAATATTTGTAGAAAAATGTTTGTATAAAATTGTTAATGAAAAATTGGACAATTGTTTTTTCAAAAAACATTCTGATGTATATATATATATATATAGTTAGAATGATAATATTAATTTGAAAAAAGTGGAATACAAAAAAAGGATTGTCTTTGATCCTTTTTGTTTGTTTGTTTGTTTTTTTTTCCTTTCTTTTTTTCTCATTTTCTTCCCTTTCTCTCTTGTATTTTTCCAAAATTTATTGTTGTACGAATACTTTTTTTACATCCATATTGTATTTCTTTTTGTGCGTATGATTTAATTAAATAATGTGTGCGTAATTTTATAGAAAAAAAAAACATTATCATTTTAATTAAAAATTACAGGAATTGTTGATTGAGAGATAGGGAAGAGGGAAAAAAAAAGTATAAAAAAAAAAATGTTTCATTTAGAGACATTTTTATGCGAGTTTACATTCCTGGTATTATTATTATTTTTTTTCGTTTGTAATATTTGTAATATTTGTTTATTTAAATTAATGCGCCCACGTGCGATCGAATTTCGATCCTGCATTATGTTTTATGTTTTATGTTTATTTTATTTTATTTTATGTTTTTTTTTTTTTCGTTTACTACGTCAATCAAATTTGTAATTATTTGTTGCATTTAATTATTGTAGCATTGTTTTTTTTTTTGCATTGGAAATATTTTGCATTCCTTGAAAAAGGGGTTAGTATGTTTCTTTCAATCTCATTGTAAATTATTGTATTTCCATCCGCCATTTCTAATCTTTCCTTCACCTAGTTTTTTTCTTTTTTTTTTATCAAACCCCCTTTTTTTCTGTAACATTTCTAGCTTACATGCTTTATGTATATATATATTTATTTATTTAATTATTTATTTAATTATTTATTTAATTATGTATATGTACTATACTAATATTATATGTACAATTATTTCTCTCTTCGAATCGACAAATTAATCAAAAAACAATGAAAAAAAAAAAAAAAAAGATAAAATTTGTATTCAAATTTGTCGATCGTAGAGAGAGAGAAAAAAAAAATAAGTGACGCATGCCGGTAACTTAAAAGAAAGAAAAAAAACAGTAAGGTTATGTACGACATACTCAAAAGATCTATAGATCAATATAGATCATCTATCAAACAAAAACAAAAAGAGGAAGAGAAGTATAAGTAGAGTTTGAGGTTATGTTTTTTTTTTTTTCTTCTTTTTCTTCCATTAAATTAAAAATCACAATGACTATGAACACAAATTATTAATTAATGGATGATGATGGTGATGAATGAAAAATGGATCATTAAAAAAGAACAATAACAAAATATACATATATAAATAAACAAACAAACAAAAAACAATTTCGGTGAATATGCAAAATCGTTTTCTCAACCCTTTTTTTTTTCTTATTTTTTTTTCTCAATTTTTTAATTTTTTTTTTATTTTTAATCGTTTCATTTAAATGGCTGCTGTTGCTGCTGGGTTTTTTTTTTTTTTTTTTTTTTTAACATCTCTTCCTCTTCATTTGTAAAAATCTAAACATTAAATTAGAGCGTGTTTTTTCTTTTCTTCTTTTTTTGTTTTTTTTTTTGTTTTTAGGATGAAAGAAAAGAAAAAAAGAGAAAAATTCTTTGAGAAAATTGTTGGATACTTTTTTTCTTGTTTTTTTTTTTTTTTTTTTTTTTTTTTAGTAATTAATTCTTCTCTTTCTTTTTTTTTTCTTTTTTCTTTCTTTTTTTTTTTTTTATTAATTGCTAACAACATTCCTCTTCGTAACTCCGTTTGCGTATCCATTGGCATGACCATTCGTGACAATACCGTTGCTGACAACTTCACCAACATTATTCTCCATTTTATTTTCAATCTTCTTCAATTTTGCATTCGATTTGAGCCTCTCCAATTGTCTTTCTGCATACGCTTGTTTACCCTAGAAAAAAAAAAAAAAACAAGAAAAAAAATAAAAATCAAATACGTTGACGTATCAAATATCCAAACATATTTTTTTACTCTCATCGATTTAATTTTATTTTCTTCTTTTTTATTTAAGAAAAAGAAATAAAAATAAAAATGAAAATAAAAAATAGAACTTTCAACAAAAAGGTTACTTTCTTACAACGTTAAAAAAAATCAATTTAATAAAATTAAAAAAACAAACTTAAATAAAAAAAAAAAAAAAACTGAATAGAAAAAAAAATTAAATAAAACTCGTCTATTTTATTATTTTTACTTTTAAGTGTGTGTGTGTGCTTTTTTTCTTCTTCTTTTTATTTATTTTCAAATTCAAATTTAATTTTAATTCGAATAATTTTGTTATTTCGTATTTTAAAAAATAAAAAGGTCAACAGGTGGGTTGCTGAATGTCTGTCTGTCTGTCTGTCTGTCTGTTTGTTGGTTGGAATAAAATAATATTTTTCCGATCGTATATTTAATAATATTATTAAAAAAAAAATAATTTACCTTGGCAATGTAGGCCTTAGCATAAAAGTTTCCAAACAGTACGATGAATGAGATCATATAAATGACAAGTGCATATTGCATCCAAAGTGGAAAATCGCAACCTGAACGAATACCATTGATACCAAGTATCAATGCAGTTGTAAATTGGATCAATTGTAAAATTGTCAAATATTTTTTCCACCAAAGATATTTCGATACAGTTGGACCCAATGCAGCCAATCCGTAATAGGAATACATTAACACGTGAATGAAACTATTTACCATGGCTGGTAAGAATGCTGTAAATATTATATATAACATTTTATTATTTGATCATAATTAAATATTCCAACAAAAAAAAAAAAAAGAAAAGGTGTACCGTTATGAACATAAAACGTGTGTTACTCGTAAAAAAATATTTCTAAAAAAATATTTTAAGCGAGTATTTTAAATTTATTTTTTTTTTTTTTTTTGTTGATACTTACTGGAACCACTTGGAACCCATTTGATTCCAATCCACCAAAGTGAGAACATCGTTGAGTGATGATAAACGTGCAAGAAACTCAATTGATTATCTTTTTTTCGTAATATGAAGAAAAATGTGTCACAAAATTCTAATAGTTTACTGAAATAATACCACCATACTGCATGTGCTATCTGCAAAATGAACATAATTATTATTATTTTTTTTTTTTTAGAAATATATTTTTCTGTTTCCTATATATTATAATTGTATTAAATTAATATATTACACACAATATATTTAATTAAATATTTTTAAATTATTATAATATAATTAATTATGTTATATTTATTATTCGTATTGTGTGTGTTTCAAATAGGTTGTTATTGCAATTAATAATAAAATTATTATTACGATATATGTTATTCAAAATGTAGACAATAATATGACAATTATTTTGTAATAATAATATTTTATTGAAAGTTGTGCAGAATGTTTGTTAAAAAAAAAAAAATGAAATGAAATGAAAGATAACAAATATTTTGGCATATAAAAAATTGGAATTATATATTATTATAAATATCTTTGAAATAATAGAATTTAATTTGTTTTTTTTTTCTGAATGAAATAAATGATATAATAAATAAAATGAATAAAACATAATTATGAAATAAATGAAATCGTTGAATTAAATGAATTAAATGAAATAAATGATATAATAAATAAAATGAATCAAAAATAATTATGAAATAAATGAAATCGATGAATTAAATGAATTAAATGAAATCAATGATATAATAAATAAAATGAATCAAAAATAATTATGAAATAAATGAAATCGATGAAATCAATGAATTAAATGAATTAAATGAATTAAATGAATTAAATGAAATAAATGAAATAATAAATAAAATAAATAAAAAATAATTATGAAATAAATGAAATCGATGAATTAAATGAAATAAATGAAATAATAAATAAAATAAATAAAAAATAATTATGAAATAAATGAAATCTATGAATTAAATGAATTAAATGAAATAAATGAAATAATAAATAAAATAAATAAAAAATAATTATGAAATAAATGAAATCTATGAATTAAATGAAATCTATGAATTAAATGAATTAAATGAAATAAATGAAATAAATGAAATAATAAATAAAATAAATAAAAAATAATTATGAAATAAATGAAATCTATGAATTAAATGAATTAAATGAAATAAATGGAATAAATAAAATAATAAGTAAAATAAATAAAAAATAATGATGAAATAAATGAAATCGATGAATTAAATGAATTAAATGAAATCAATGAAATAAATCGAATAAATAAATAATAAATGAAATAAATATGAAAAATGATAGTCTGTTTGTGTAATGATTTCTATGAAATGATTTCTTACCTGCATTTCGTCAGGACGAGTTATATGTCTAATCGGTTGACACACATAACTATATCGTAACCTTGTAGATGCAACGAAAAGTTGTATTGCAATGTATGCATTTAAACAAGCCATTGCAAGATTATATGGTACGAGTGCCCAAGTTAATTTAAATGCTTTTCGTTTTTTCATGGCCTTTGGTCCAGCCCAAACGATCATTAAATACAACATCGTGTATATTAAAGTTGGTTTTGGTGAATCGACTAGCAACCATCCTCTCGTTCTTTCGTCTAATTATTTTTCAAATATTTATTATCATTTTTGTTTTTTTTTTTTATACATATTTCTATCGTGATTGATAGTACGAGTGTTTAAAAAATAAAATAAAATAAAATAAAATAAAATCATTGATAATAGAATGAGATTTTTTTTTTTTTTTTTTAAATGATTCAAATTACGAAGAAAATTTTCTATTAATTTAATAATTAAATTAAATTAATTAAAATTATTGTATATTAATCAAATTTCTTTTATTTATAAATAAATATTGTATATATTATTTTATGAATTTTTTATGTATTTTTTTTTTTTTTTAATTTCTGAGAATGAGTAGATTCAATAATAATTTTAATATACTTTTAATTACTTTACTTTAATTATACTATTAATAAAAATATATATTTAATAATAGTTTTAATATATTATAAATATTAATAAATATATATTTAATAATAATTTTAATATACTAATAAATATATATTTAATATAAATTTTAATATATTAATTTTATATATTAATAAATATATATTTAATAATAGTTTTAATTTATTATAAATATTAATAAATATATTGTTTTATAAATAATATTAATAAATAATAGTTTTAATATTATATATATCCATAACTATATATTTAATAATAATTTTAATATATTAATTTTATATATTAATAAATATATATTTAATAATAGTTTTAATTTATTATAAATATTAATAAATATATTGTTTTATAAATAATATTAATAAATAATAGTTTTAATATTATATATATCCATAACTATATATTTAATAATAATTTTAATATATTATAAATATATATATATATATATCCATAAAAATATATTTAATAATAATCTTAATATATATTAAAATATTAAATAATTTTCTATTATTTTTATTTGTAAGAATTTTTGAAAAAATAAAATTTAAAATAAATATTCATATATTCGTGTATAATAAATTTCTTCAAAATATTTATAATATTTAATGAACATTAATACATTTCCAAATGAAATAAAATTAACGATCATATATATTTTCAAATTTTAATTTCACGAAATAATAATAAATACACACACACACACACATACACACACATAATAATGAATTTATTATTAAATGATTAACATGTCAAACATGTCAATTAAGTGAAAGAAATAAAAAATAAAATAATAATATGATATGAGAATGAATAGTACCTGCCAAAGAGAGAGTCCAAAGATAATAATCATAGACGTCGTTGATTAGTATCGTTGTCGAATTAATAAAACTCGCCGCCATTGTCTGTAAAATAAAAATAAACAACAATTATTAACAAAATATATAACAAGTAATTATCAACAATTATTTTCATTTGTTTGTTTCTACGTTCATCTTTCTATTTTTATTCTTATTACTATCATTTTATTATTATTATTATTATTATTGCGATTATTATTTTAATAAAAATATTATCATTCGTTGTGATGATTCTTGTTGAAGGATCTGTAAAAAAATTAAAAATCTACCTTGAAATACGAAAGGTGAATAGTAATAAAAGAGAAACCTTCTTTGGGGTCAATCTTCGACTTTCATTTCACACAGGAAATTCAACAGGGTTGTCTCTTTTGTAATGTGTGTGTGTGTGTGTATTAGTATTAGTGTATTTACCATACGTTCGTGTGTGTATGTATGTATGTGTGTTTGATCAAATCTTTTTTTTTTTTTTTTATTGGCAGATGAAGCGGAACTGTGGATAATGAAATTTACGTATGTGAAATATTGTAAAATATTGTTTAACTTTCTTAACCTCCTCTAACTGTGATGTCAACGTTGGCATTAATTTTCTCATTTTATTTCTTTTTTTTTATTTCTCTTTCTCTCATTTCTTTCTCCTTTTTTTTACATTATTTGTTTTATCAAATTATTTTTGATTTAATATATTTTTTATCAAAAAAAAAAAAAAAAAAGAATATAATCATTTTTTCGTTCTTTGAATACAGAAATGATTGAATATTTTGTTTTTGTAGTTTGTAATTTTAATTTTAAGTATATTTAGTTTATTAATTGAATTATTTAAATATTTATTATTATATTATTTATTAGTAATCGTGTAGATTTAAATTTGTTCTTTAGATATATTTAATTTAATTATTTATTTTATTATTTTATTATTTATTAGTAATAGTGTAAATTTAACATTTTATCTTCAAATATATTTTTAATTAAATTATTTATTTATTTTATTATTTTATTATTTATTAGTAATAGTGTAAATTTAACATTTTATCTTCAAATATATTTTTAATTAAATTATTTATTTATTTTATTATTTTATTATTATATTATTGTATTATTATATTATTTATTTGTAATAGTGTAGATTTAAATTTGATTTTTAAATATATTTTTTTAATTAAATTATTTATTTATTTTATTATTATATTATTATATTATTATATTGTTTATTAGTAATAGTGTAGATTTAAATTTGATTTTTAAATATATTTTTTTTAATTAAATTATTTATTTATTTTACTATTTTATTATTATATTATTTATTAGTAATAGTGTAAATTTAAAATTTTATTTTTAAATATATTTATAATTATATTATTTATTTATATTATATTTTTATTATTATTATATATATTACTAATATATATTAGTAATAATGTAAAATTAAATTGTATTTTGAAATATATTTAATTAAATAATATATTTATTATTTTTTTATTATAATTATATTATTTATTAACTTACGATAGTCTTCATACGATGACATTTATTTTTAACTTATTTGTATTTTATTTAAAAATTTATGGATTTTATCGTATTTTGAAATTCATATATACGTAATTTTATTTATTCTTTTTTATTATTTTATATTTGTTCAAAAATTTACTTACAAAAAACAACAGAATTTATACTCTTTAAAAATTCTTATAGAAAGTTTTTAATATATTTTTTTTTTTTGGTTAATCGTTTGTAATATATTTTCTCTTTTTTTTTTTTTTTTTATATTTAATTCATTTAAATTCATATTGCCATATATAAAAAGAAAATGAGAAATTACATGATAAAGGATATGTTTGAAGTTTTTTGTTTAAAAATATTTGAAACAACTTAGATACGTTTACTACATACATACGGTCATTCACTTTTAATGTAACAAAAAACCTATAACTTTCACATAATGAGAAAACTCTCATTGCCATAGTGTAATTCGAATCTTCACCGGAACTAATTTCTTCTTACAATCGTACGATTCACTAGAAAATCGAAATTTCAACGATTACATTGATTAAAATAAATGATAACAAAAAAAGAAGGTAAGACGTAACTGGTAAATTGATGAATTATGAATGAATTGTTAAAATGAAAACAGCAAAATTCAATTTTAACAACTTTCTTGTCATTTAATTTCAAATGAATACATTGAACATTTTCAAATGATAATTGATTAAATTGATTGAATGATTGATGAATAAATTGTTAAAACTGTAACGAAGTTTATGTTAATTTTCTCAGTGAAATCGATGATGTATCTTTCTCTTTAAGTTTCCTTCTTGTATATACATATATGTTGTATATATATGTATGTATGTATGTATGTAAGTATGTATGTATGTATCCATCAAGATCCGGCCGACATGAGCATCCTTATCTCCGAGCATTAAATGATTTCCCATAGTGAAAGTTAGAAATAATCAGTTGATCCTAACAAATCGAAAGTGTTGTAAAATGTACTTATTTTACAAACTTCTAACTTGCAAAATTATTATTAATAATCGACGTGTAAATAGAGAGAGAGAGAGAGAGAGAGAGTCCTTCAAAAAAAAAAAAAAAAAAAATGATCAAATTGATCATTTAACACGTTCCATGCCAAGCCTTTTTTTACCTGACTTGTCATTAAGGCCATTTAATTTTGCTTTAAACAAAATCAACTATTACATGTTTATTATTAATTATTATAATTAATAACAATTAAACACTCTCATGTGCTTTGTTCTGTTGACTGCATTTCGTATAATGCATGAATATTTTAATAGAAATATTATTTTGACAGAATTACATTTATTATAAACGTATATATTTTACAGGGTATTAAATAAATTTGTTTAATGGTAAGTGTACCAGCGGTGGTACACGTGGCCTGAACAACAAGTTTAACGTGTACCACCGGTGGTACACGTGGCAATGAACGTGTTACATTGTTACATTTATAATTGTACGAAAAATTAGTTCATTTGGTTGATTCTCATAAGAAATTTGTCATTGATTGCAAATAAAGTCATGTCAAATTTGATATCCGATGAAATACGAGAGAAAAAATAAAAATAGAAATTAAAAAAAATTAAAAAAAAAAAAAAAGGAAAATTTAAACAATTTAAACAATAATATTATATAATTTTTATTTATAAAATAAATTATATATAAATTATATTATTATATTATTTTATTATATATTATATTGATATAATAAATATGTTTTTTTTTTTTAAATATTTTTTTAAATATAAATTTTTACTTATATTTTTTATTTATTTATTTATGAAAATATATTTAAATATAAAAAAATATATTTATAAATATAATTAATAAATATTATTATATTATATTTTAAAAAAATAAAATATATATATATATATATATATCGTTTATAATTATTAATTATTTTCAAATAGAATATTTTTCACACATAAAATTCATTATAAAAATAAATAATTAATAAACCAAAAAAAAAAAAAAACATAAAAAATAAAAATAGGATCCCTCTTACCTCGTTTTTCGCAGTATTCAATTTGTACCCCGATAAAACGAAGATGATCTCTTGCAACACGACGAGAGGATAATACTCTCGTTGACTTTTCAGTCACCACCGGAGAAGAAGATAAATAAATAAAAAAAAAAAAAAAAAAAAGTAAAACAAAACTTAATTTCAAAGGAAATTATTATACTTTACATCAAAATGTAATCAACCGTTTACGACGAACAAAATTTGATTCCTTTTCCTTATTCTTTTTTAATTTTTTTTTTTTTTTTCAAGAAAGACAGGAAAACAAAAATCACCAACGTCAGAATATTAACTCGCACGTTTTTCTTTTTTTTTTTTTTATAAATAATTCACACTTCTTCTTTTTTCCCCCTTCGATCAAAAATTATACATTGAAAATAAATATATTTTTAGAAAAAAAAAAAAATTAAAAGTACTGGTAGAACATGAATATAAGAAAAAAAAACACACACAAAAAAAATTGAGAAACAACAATTTGTTTTTACTTAACCGAAGAATTTTTCATTAAAAGAAAGGGAAAAAAAATGATCGTTCTCCCAATAATTAAAAAAAAAAACAAAAAAAAAAAAAATACCAAAAAACACAAAGAATTAGAACTGATTGAAATAATTGGTACCGATCCGATCGACGACGATGATGATGACAATGATGATCAAGGAGAACGATACTGAAGAATACGATGCTGATCGGCAATGTAGCAACGTCTCGCGTTGAAGTGACCGGTGTACTTTATAACCTTGGTTCTTGGGTACCAAGTAAGATAACCGTGAAAGAAAAAGAACAAGACGAATAAGTGGAAGAAAAACAGCAGAAGGAAAAGGAAGGAGAAGAAGAAGAAGAAGGGGGGGAGGAAAAGAAGTGGTGGTCTTAAACCCCTTAAGAGAAAAGTGGGGGTGGGAGATAGAAAGAAGGTGTTGGGTGGTGGGGGGAAATGTTAATACAAAGTAGTAGTGAGTTTTATACATTAAACGAGGCCAAAATGTAAAAGCTGAGAAATAATAACTTGGTGTTTCCGGTTAAACTTAATGGTATTGGGGTATTTCGCTGCACGTGGAATTTGATCACAAACATTGATTTGGTTAAGGTGGTGGGGAGGAAGGAGTCAGTTGATAGGTGGATTAGTAGAAACACAGGAGTGGGGGATTCATTGGTAAAGGATCATTTTAACGTCAATTGACATTTTAAATAAACTGTCAAGAAATATTCGTACGATCATTTGGATATAACGTTGTTCAATTCATTTTTATAACCTAAATGTTTGACGTTTGCTTAAATTCAATAATTTTTTAATGTTTCTTTGGGGGGGTTTTTTTTTTTCTTTAATTGCAATATTCCGATTATTTGGAATTAATTGTTGTTTGATTAATTTATTTAACCTAAGAATTTGTCGTGTGTTGAAATTTAAGAGTTTTTGATTTGTTTTTTTTTTCTCTTTAATTGCAATATTTCGATCATGTGGGATTAATCGTAGTTTGATTAATTTATTTAACATAAAAATTTGTCGTGTGTTAACATTTAATAGTTTTTGATTTGTTTTTTTTTCTCTCTAATTGCAATATTTCGATTATTTGGAATTAATTGTAGTTTGATTAATTTATTTAACCTAAATGTTTATCTTGTATTAAAATTTAATAGTTCTTGATTTGTTTCTTTTTCTTTAATTGCAATATTTCGATTATTTGGAATTAATTGTAGTTTGATTAATTTATTTAACCTAAAAGTTTGTCCTTCATTCGAATTCAATAATTTTTGCTAACCTAAAAAATTAGTCGTAAGATTAAACTTCACAAGCTTTTTTTGATTTGTTGGTTTTTTCTCTTTTAATTTCATATAAGAGCACACCTTTCTTTTTCAATGGGTGTTTCACCTTTCCTGGATAGAAACAGGTCTCTCATTTACTACTACGATGGTCAAAGTCTCTTCGAATGTGTGACCCCATTTTCACGGCGAGAGTATAACAGAAAACTCGTTTCAAAGTCATTTATTTGTTTGTATGAGGTGTATTTTATTATTACCACCTTTTCCTCTTTTTCACGGGCAAGGACAACCGGAAATTATTCGTTATTTTTATAGTAAATGGGTGGAGGAGGGTTACAGGAAGTGTTTCGTGATTATTTTTTTTTTTCACAAATTGCAATTAAAGTTTCACATTCACTTTCAAAATGAAGTTATTTCATACGAGTTTATCACTTTTTATTATACGAATAGTTCTTCATCTGTAATTGTAATGTGAGTTTTAATGTTTTTTTTTTAATAAAGTAGAATTGCAAATTATTTCATTATTATTATTATTATTATGGGGTTGGTTCATTTCTTTTTTTTTAAATTGTGATTTAAAGTTTTACTTTCAATTAAAGATATATGTCTTATTAGGATTTATTTTTTTTATGTTTTACGAAAATTTTATAGAATTATTTTAAATTTGAATATATAAAATTATAAAATTTATAATAAAATATACAAAATATATAAAATTTATAAAATTTATAAAATTTATAAAATTTATAATAAAATATATGAAATTTATAAAATTAATAATAAAATATATAAAATTATAAAATTTATAATAAAATATACAAAATATATAAAATTTAAAATAAAATATAGAAAATTATAAAATTTAAAATAAAATATACAAAATATATAAAATTTATAATAAAATATACAAAATATATAAAATTTAAAATAAAATATATAAAATTATAAAATTTAAAATAAAATATATAAAATTATAAAATTTAAAATAAAATATAGAAAGTTATAAAATTTAAAATAAAATATATAAAATTATAAAATTAATAATAAAATATATAAAATTATAAAATTAATAATAAAATATATAAAATATGTATAATTTATAAAATTTATAATAAAATATATGAAATTATAAAATTTATAATAAAATATATAAAATATAAAATAAAATAACAAAAATTTAATTTAATAGTATTTTATAAAATATTATTTATAAGTTTTATTTAAAAAATTATTTATATTATATATTTAATATAAATATATTTTTTACATTTAACTATAAATATATTTCATTTCTTTTTCGATAATTTAAATTCATGTTTTTTTTTTATTTATTTATTTTTTTTTTTATTACATTTAAATTATTACATTTACCTTGAATTATTGTTTATATCATAAAAATTGATTGTGCATTTCAATTTGAAACGATCAAATTATATATACAAAACTTTTTGATTATAATAATATTCTTAAAATAAAAATAAAACAATGTCAGGAAACGTGATTTAACATCAAATTTTGAATTATTTTTATTATATTCATAAATAATAAATAATAAATAATGATATTAATCATAAAAACAATTATTATCTTCGTTTTAATATATAAATAAAAGTTTTGTTTTTTGTTGTTTTTTGTTTTTGTTTATCAGTTACATACGTGCAAAAGTAATAAATTGAGATTAAATTTCTTTGATATAAAAAAGATGCAAGAATGAAGAAAGTCATAAATTTTTCTTACCAATGTTGACTAAATCGAAAGATACACGATCACTTTTCAAAATAAACTAAATATATTTATTTATATATATATATATATGTATACCTAAATACACATACATACACACGTACACTTTCGTTTATTTTAATAATAGAAAAAAATAATTCCACGTATTCAAATAAAAAAAAAACAAAAACAAAAACAAAAACAAAACACGAAAAAGCAAGAAAAGTAAAACATTAAAATCAAAATAAAACAAAACAAAACAAAATGTTGTTTTACAACAAAATGAATGAAATTATTGAGAAATAAATTTGGAAAATACATTTATATGAAAATATTGAGTAGAGAATAAAAAAGAATTTGTTTCTTTCTTTTCTTTTTTGTTCTAACGAACATTTTTTTTTTTTAATGATCGTGAATCAAATGTCAGCCAATTCCATATATATATATATATATATAAAGGAAACCTGTTTTTAAATATTTGACTGGACCAACTAACATTCTGGACCTTTTACCGAAGGTATCTTTGAAGGGGGCCAAGAAGATTAAACTGGGTTACTGTGTTATTTTCTCTCGATATTTGAAAGAAAACGGTACCAATGGGGAAAGAAAAAAAAAAAAAGATATAAACCTGGAAAATATAATTAAGAATACGATAAATGAGAAAGAAGACACAAAAAAATTTACAATTATATTATTACATTTTATGAGAGAGTAAGATAAAGAAACAGAGATAAAGAAAAATTACACGAGCATTTGTGTGTCTGTGTAAAAAAAAAAAAAGAAAAAAATATAAACAAATTAATAAATTTAGAAAAATCTACAAAGAATATAAAAAATTAAAAATACATGTGACAGACACACACATATATATATATATATATATATATATATATATATATATTTTATAATTAACATATAATTAATAATAAATAAATAAAAATGAAGAAGTACAATTATTAAAATAAAAAAAAATAAAAATACAAAGAATTAGAAAAATTAAAAATACATCTAACAGACACACACATATATGTTTTATAATTAACATATAATTAATAATAAATAAATAAAAATGAAGAAGTACAATTAATAAAATGAAACAAAACAAAACAAAAAATACAAAGAATAAGAAAAATTAAAAATACATCTAACAGACACACACACATATATATATATATATATTTTATAATTAACATATAATTAAAATAATAAATAGATAAAAATAAAAAAGTACAATTATTAAAATTAATTTAATAACAACAAAACAAAAAATACAAAACAAATGAAAAATTAAAAATAAATGTGACAGACATATAGTGTATAATAAATTACATGAGTATTTGTGTATGTGTGTGTGTAAGAAGAAAGAAAGAAAGAAAGAAAGAAAAATATAACAAATTAACAATTAAAAAAAAAAAAATAATAATAACAACAAATATACACAAATAATATGAAAAATTAAAAATACATGTCACAGAGCCACACACAGATTTTATAATAAACATATAATTAATAATAAAAACAAAATGAAAAATAAAATTACAAAAGTACAATTATTGAAATAATGCAAAGCAGATAAAATAAAATTAAATATATGAAAGATTATTTCATAAAAATTTGATTGAAATAAAATATTATAATAAAAAAAAAAAAAATAAAATAAACAATTGGTTAATTTTTCGTGTCATTTTTTTCATTGACTTATATCACTTCGATGATTTTTACAAATCAAGCTTATTGCAATCCCTCCAATCAATTCGTTCCTTCAAATCTTTTTATCTTTTCTTTTTCTGGGTTTTTTTTTTCTTTTTTTGGTATTTTAAATGTGTGTATTTGTGTATTGTAAAATACATAAATATATGAAACACATGATTACATGTAAAGCATGTATGACACCTGTTTTATATAAAAAAAAAAAAAATAAGATGAATAGCATTTCAATTCGTTTCCCCTTATCCTCGATTCGATCATTCAAAACGAATCATTCAAGCAGAACAATGAATACGTTTTGTATCTATTTATAGATAAATATATTAATATTTATGATATTAAATAATCTGTCAAAAAGATAGAATATCAAAATTTAAATTAGGTTTTAAAATAATCATGATCAATCAATAAGTATTATTTGCTTTTGAAATAATTGTTGAGAAATTAAAATGAAATTTTTATCTCATAATAGTGTTTTTTTTTTTTTTTTTTTTTTTTTTTTTTAAATCAATATACTGCATTTGGTTTTTAGAAATTTTTTTTTTTTCAATATTTTATATTTAAAATATGGTGTATTGCAAACATTTGTGTTAAGTTGAGATAATAAAAGAATTGAATAAAATTTATTCAAAATATAAATATTTAAAAGGGGTTCATAGTTCATGTGTGTTATAATGAAATTTAAAATAAAATTTAAAATATGTATATTGTAATTTATATTATATATATATATATAATATAAAAATTATTTTAAATTTAAATAATTTGTATAATATAAAAGAATTGAATAATTTATTTAAAAATATATAATTTAAAGTAGTTCATAGTTCATGTGTGTTATACTAAAATGTAAACTATTATTTAAATAATGTATTTATATAAAGTATAATATATAATTTCTATAAAATAATTTAAATAATTTGTATAATAAAAGAATTGAATAATATATTACCAAAGTTACATGTTTAAAAGGGGTTTATAGTTCATGTATGTTACACTAAAAAATGTAAAATAGCTTATAAAAAAATAAATGTATATTTATAAAATTTAATATATAATTTCTATAAAATAATTTAAATAATTTGTATAACAAAAGAATTGAATAATATATTTATTACCAAAGTTACATGTTTAAAAGGGGTTTATAGTTCATGTATGTTACACTAAAAAATGTAAAATAGCATATAAAAAAAAAAATGTATATTTATAAAATTTAATATATAATTTATATAAAATAATTTAAATAATATTGTGGGGTATGCTAAAAGATTGAATAATATATTTAAAAAATAAATATTTAAAAGGGTTCATAATTCATGTGTGTTATACTAAAATGTAAACGATTATTTAAATAATGTATTTATAAAATATATAATATATAATTTCTATATATAAAATAATTTAAAAGATAATGTGTGTATCTTTGAGTCTGTGTGTATATATATATATATATAAATGTAAATGTTACACACATGGAATTTTAAAATGTAGATCAGTTTACGATAAAAATGAAAAATAATGGATAATAATTGTAAAGGAACTTTCGTTTTAAAACAAGTATACTTATCAATATATTTTCTATCATAAAAAGCCATTTAGCTTCTTGTCAAAGATCCTAACTGGAGTTTATGTTTAGCTAGAGTATTAACGGTTTTAACGTATACTATAATAACCGATTGTATTTTATATCCTCGTTAAGGAAAGAGAAATTGCATTGGTAGGAGGATGATGAAAAACGATAACGGATATATTATCTTATGATATAATAAATAATTGATATTAATATGATACAATTTTATATAATTGAAAATAGAATGTATATTTTTTGATTACAATTAAATTGAATAAAATAATAAATAAAAATTCATATTAATTATATAAACAAATATATAAAATATAAAATCTTAATAAAATTATATTTTTTGATTACAATTAAATTGAATAAAATAATAAATAAAAATTCATATTAATTATATAAACAAATATATAAAATATAAGATGTAATAAAATGATATTTTTGATTCAAAATAAATTGAATAAAATAATACATAAAAATTTATATTAATTATATACAAAAAAAAAAAATATATAAAATATAATAAAATTATATTTTTGATTCAAATAAAATTGAATAAAATATTCAATACAAAAGAAATTCAAATTAATTATATTTATATTCAATTATTATTATTATTATTATTTTTATTATTATTATTATTGTTAGAAATATGATGGTTAATAATATGATATATAGGTATAAATTTTTGTTAATATTTGAAAATAATTATATTTCGAACGAATGACTTTGCTTTCGGTTGCTTATGGTATCTCACCACATCTCATGGGAGTTTGGAAAGTGTCACACTTTAGTAAAAGAGTACAGATGTGTCATCATGGTAATGAGGCATGCTTGCATTCTAAACATACGATTCCAATCTAACATTATTATTAATAAACAATAAATAAAATCAATCCTTTTATCACAAAAACCAAAACTCTAATCTGCAACTAAAAAAAAAAAAAAAAAAAAAAAAGAAAAAAAAAAACATACAAAAAAATTGTTCAAATAATACAACACATTGTTAATAAATTATTCATCTGTAAGCAATGAACAAATAAAAATTTCCAAATAAAAAGAAAAAAAAATAAATAAATAGAAACGGAATAGTCTAATAGTTATAAAAGAAAATAAATAAATAAATAAATAAAAAATGTAATAAAAAACCAAATTTTAAAAATACATTTGATATTAGGTACCGTTCGTTTAATGTAGTAAACTTCAAAGTAATAAATTTCTACGATCGTATAAATCAAAATTTACATATTGAAACGTAGAAAGGAATATCAAACCTTCCCCCTACCCCTACCCCTACCCCCACCCCCAAAAAAAGAAATACAGACTAATGGTTTGCAAAAAAAAAAAAAAAAAAAAAAAAGAATTTAAAACCCACCAAAAAAAATATAGAAATCATTTTACTTTTAAATCGTGGTGATATTTGAAGATGTGAAAAAAAATAATAAAATGTATAACCTAACATTATTTTGAAACATATTCTCGAAAAGATAATATTTTAAGGTGTAACTTTGAAAAATATGTTGAAACGTTTTATACATTGGTTAGGAATAACTTATCATGTAATTTTCTTTTCTTTCTTTTTCTTAACAAGTGGAATATACATATATGGTGTGTATATGTGTGTGTGTGTGTGTGTGTTTAAACGAGTACTTCTTGGCTTCTTAAACACTTTTCAAATCGATGAGAAATGGTAAGGAGACGTACGGTTTATGACGACCTCGTTTATCGTTTTAAAAGACACGTTTATGTACTCTCTATGTACTTTTGTCAAAGATTTAGGTGACAATAAGATTGACAGTAATATTTTGAAGAAGATGAATAAGGGTGGGGTTAGGATTATTTATTTATTAATTTAATGTGTACGTAATTTTCTTTGTGTTTATTCTCTTGCAATTTTTTTTTATTAATTTAGTGCACGTAATTTTCTTTGATTAATTCTCTTGCAATTTTTTTATTAATTTAATGTAGGTAATTTTTTCTGGTTAATTCTCTTGCAATTTTTTTATTAATTTAATGTAGGTAATTTTTTATGGTTAATTCTCTTGCAATTTTTTTTATTAATTTAATGCATGCAATTTCTTTTTGGTTAATTCTCTTGCAATTTTTTTTATTAATTTATGGCATGTAATTTTTTATGGTTAATTCTCTTGCAATTTTTTTATTAATTTAATGCACGTAATTTTTTTTGTTATTTCTCTTGCAATTTTTGTATTAATTTAAGGCACGTAATTTTCTTTGGTTAATTGTCTTGCAATTTTTCTTCTTCTGTTTTTTTCTTTTTTTCTTTTTATTTTATTTCTCTTTCGTTTTCCTATTATTTCATTTAAAAATTTTTCATTATTTTTCTGTTCTATTATATTTTTTAAATCTGTTTTATTTTAATCATTTATTTAATCATTTATTTTTTTAAATCTGTTTTTTTTTCAATCATTTATTTAATCATTTATTTTTTAAATCATTTTTCAAACGTTCATTTAAAAATATTCGTTTAACATAAAATAATAAAGAATTTGATTTACTAGATTATTTGCAAGATGTTTTATTTATTTCTTCTACAATTTTTTTTTTTTTTTTAATTATCTTTTTCATACTTTTGATTAATTAAATTATATTAAATAATATTTTACTTCAAGTATAAAGTATAATAAAACCATAAAATTTAATGTTACATGACACTTATGTTAATCGAACATAAATAAAAAATTATTCAATCGTAATGATGATATTAATTAGTAAGTAAAATTGTTAACATAAAATACAAATATCTACGTTCGCATAAAATAATAATATAAATGATAAAATAACCTTTGCAAATTGATTAGTATCAAATTGATTAATGTTTAAATATTTTTGCTGGCTCATTGAATCTGTTCGATAGAAACAGATGGTATTCGTAGATAAAATATTCAAACGCAATACTGTTTTAATGACTAAGCAATTAATTTACTAAAGATAGAATTTATTCGATGACATTTCTATTTTTTTGTTGTGTTTTTTTTTGTTTTTTTCGAATTTCAATTATCCTTTCCTTATTCATTATTGTAATTAAATCACGAACTGAGAATAATTTTCTAATAATTTTAATAAAATTCATTTTTTTTTCTTTTTTTTTTTTATTATAAATAAATAATAAAATATATTATCTCTAGTATCAATTAAAATAACATTTCGCGATTTATATCAATATTTTATTATAAATACATATATTAAAATTGGATAATTTATTAATAATATAATTAATTGTAATTAATTTATTAATTTATTTTATTTTACATTATTTGATCAAATAATTATAATGAAATTCTTGTTTAGTATTTTTATTTTTTTTTTTTTTTTTTATTATAAAAATAAATAATAAAATATATTTGACGTATCGATTAGAACAAAATGTCGATTATTAATAATTAATTTAATTATTTCTTTTCTTTTGATATTGATATTAATTTGAATTTTTATTTGATTTTATTTTCATCCATTGGTTTCTTCTTTCTCAAAATTATGAAACTGTTGCTGCAATATTTTGACGTCATTGATGAATATACCAAGAAAACGAGTATTGTAATGGAGTGCTAGTTTAAAATATAAATTCAATGAAATAATATTTATCGTCTTTGGTTAAACATTATTAATAGGTTGACACATAGTTTCCGGGAACTAGAATTCTAATCGCGAATAAATATAAGATTATTATTTTTTTCAAACATTGTTAAAAAAAAAACAAGATTTTTTTTCTTTTCAAATATTTAAAATAACAATTAACTAATTTTACTTTAATTTAATTTTTTTTTTTGTTAATATACACGATTTTTTTTAATTTTTTATTAACTTTCAATTAATACACGTGTCTCAGGTTAGGGTTTTATAATAAAAAATTGATACGTTTATAATTTTTTTTGTTTTTTTTTTTTTGTATAATTCGAAATAAGATTATTTTTCAAAGATTGTTAAAAAAAAAAAAAGAAAAGAAAGATTTTTTTCAAATATTTAAAATTAACAATTATTTGATTTTAATTTCATTTCATATATTTTTTTTATTTTTTTAACATACACGGTTTATTTCATATTTTTTTTTTTTTATTATTAACTTTCAATTAATTTACGTGCCTCAGGTTAGGATTTTATAATTATTACACGTTTATATTTATTTTTTATTTGTCTGTTGTTTAATTTAAAAATGAAGAACAAATTATTGAAATAGTTTGCAAATTTTGAAATGGTTACACGAAGTTTTATGAAAATGAGAACGGTATTTGTTATCGTATGCAGTTTCATACTTCACGAAATGGTATGGATGTTATGTACAAATAAAAATGAAATAAAAAAAAAAAAAAAAAAAAAAAACAGGAGTATTGCGTAGCATGAGAAAGATCGTAAACGTGTTAGAAAATTATTTTACCGTTTTTCTTAAGAAAGAAAAGATTTCTACGAGAGTATTAAATTTCCCGTTCACAACTATTTGAACAATTTATTACCCAGAAACAATAGTTATTTTAAACTCTAACTGTGTTATTTTATTATTTAAATATATATTGATGTTTATATATATATATATATATATACAAGATCTTTAAACTAACTGGATCATTTCAAATATTTTGTTTATATCGTAGGATAGAAAAAAAAAAAGAAATGTTATTTTCAAAACAGAAATCGAGGATTCTGTAAAATGTTGTTTCAAATTGTATTCGATTAATTTGGTGTGGTTTAATTTTTTAGAAATATTTTTATTTAAATATGTCATATACTGTATTAAAATATTTATTTAATTTATAGAATTAAATATTTGTATATTATTATATTTTATAAATATTTTATTTAATTATTATATTTAAATAATGTTATTTATAATGTTATTTTTAATGGTAGTCGATTACTTCGTTGTTGTATAATTTTAGAAATATTTTATTTAATTATTATATTTAAATATTTCATATAATATGTATTAAATTATTATAGAATAATGTTATAATATTTAATTTTAATATTAAATATTTATCGGTATATTAATATATTTGTTAAATATTTTATTTAATTTATTATATTTAAATGTGTAATATATTATATTGAAATATTATATAATAATGTTATAATATGTAATTATAATATTAAATATTTATATATTATTATAAGCGTTTAATTGTATTTAATTTTAAATGAATTAATTTTATAAATAAATTTTATTTAATATTTAATTTTATTTATATATTTGTTGTGTATATTTTATTAAATTATTATATTTAAATATATGTAATACACTATAATATAATTAATTATTATTATTAATTAATAATTTTATAATATGTAATTATACCACATAAAATATTTATAATATTTTTAAAAATATTTTAGGCATTTTTACATTATATAAAAATTTTGCAAATAAATTTAATATATTTTACATTAACTTTTAATTGAAACAATATATAAAACAACATAAAATGAAGAATTGATTCGAATTTGATTGATAAAAATGTGACATTTAAAAATTGTAATAAAAAATATATTGTTGATTGAATTTGTATTAAATTGTGTTTTGAATTTTAAATGAAAATTGTTAAGAAAAAATTGGAAGTAACATTTTGATTTTTCGTTATTTAGACAAAAATTGAACGAAACACTGATGAACAGATCGAGATAATTATTCAATTTAAAATGAATAGAATAGAAGTGTGAAATTGTTTTTACAAAATATAATTTTAGTATGTGTTAAATGATATCATAGTCGTGTCGATACACTTTGTGGTAAAATGAAACGAAAGAAAAAGTTGTTCGATAGAGAGTGGTTGGTACTACCTTTCTCTCAGAGAATCTTTCAGATCAATAAACTGGCCATTTCTAGATACCAGTTTGCAATATATATATACATAAAATGAACAAATAATAAATAATAATATATTTATCATTTATCTATTCTGTATTTTCAATAAAACATTATAAAATAGTAATAATAATTTAATAGAAAAAAAAAAAATCAAATTGTAATAATTATGAGAAACAATTTTCATATTAAATATTTCAGATTGTGATAGACAAATTTTTATATGAATATTTTATTACAAAAATCTTAACAAAAAGATAGATAATATTATAATTTTTTTTATTTTTTTTTTGTTTTATTTTGAAAAACAAATAATATTCTATATTAAATATTATTTTTAATGAATTAATTTTTTAATATAATATTTAAACTATTCAATATGAAAAAGTAATAATATTTAAATAATTTTATATTCAATTGATTGACAATCATAAATAAAGAAATTTCTGATGACATTTTCTTTTTTCTTTCTCTTTTTTTTTTTTATTTTTATTTTATTTTCTTTTCTTTTTTATTATATCGATCACTGTGTTCTTTCTTTTAAATATATTTTTCTATTGATTTATTTTTACGTAGAAAAAAGATGAATACCTTTGACCTTTGACCTTTCTGATTCTGACATTTCAAAAAAAAAATAAAAAAAACTCACTTTTAAGCTGAAATCCTATTGGTCTACGTCAAGAAATCTTTTCTCAATGTTTTCATATGATGATTATGGTTGTGCGAATATATAGTGTTGGTATTTCTATCCAAGTGAAACACTAACTATGTATATACTATTAACTTTCGATGTCAATGTCTAAAACAGGAATACGCCTTATAAAATTCGCGTGCACCAAGTGCAAATATACAGTCACTGACACTGACACCTTTATCATCATATTGACAGCAAATGATTTTTCAATCGTTATTCTTTTCTTCCTTTTTCTTTCCTTCATTTAATTTCTTTATTATAATTATTATTATAAATTATTATTATCGTTTACGTGTGAAGTTTATATTTTGTCTACCAAAGAGAAATATTTGCTGAGATTGTAAATTTTTTTTTTTTGTTTCTTTTTAATATTTCAACACGTATTTCTTTTCAATTTTGTCTTTATTGATTCAATCTTGAAATGATTTATATAAATGTATAATTAATATCAATATACATTTATTTATATTTATTATAAATATATATATATATTGATTTATGTGTTACGAATTAACGTGTGATTTTTAATTTGATTTCTAATTTGTTTTATATATATATATATATATTTTTTTATCAAATTGTTAAAACATTTTCTTTTTTTTTGTGTAAATTTATTTTTGGAAATTTAAAAATTAAATTTTATATACATTAAATTTTTATATTATTTAATTTAATAAGTAAATTCAATATATAATTTATATATTATAAATATTATTATAATTTATAATTATTACATATTTTAATAATATAGTAATATTATGTTATTATTATATTTAAATTATATTATTATATTAAATAGTATTATATTGAATTATATTATTATATTAAATAATATTATATTATTATAATATAACTATATAATATAATTTTTAATAATAAATTCTAATTAATTATTGCAGTATTATTATTATATTAAATAATATTATATTAAATCATATTATTATGTTAAATAGTATTATATTGAATTATATTATTATATTAAATAGTATTATATTGAATTATATTATTATATTAAATAATATTATATTATTATAATATAACTATATAATATAATTTTTAATAATTAATAATTAATTATTGCAGTATTATTATTATATTAAATAATATTATATTAAATCATATTATTATGTTAAATAGTATTATATTGAATTATATTATTATATTAAATAGTATTATATTGAATTATATTATTATATTAAATAATATTATATTACTATAATATAACTATATAATATAATTTTTAATAATTACTTATTAATTATTGCAGTATTATTATTATATTAAATAATATTATATTAAATCATATTATTATGTTAAATAGTATTATATTGAATTATATTATTATATTAAATAATATTATATTATTATAATATAACTATATATAATATAATTTAATAATAAATTATTAATTATTGCAATAAAATATTTTTTATTATTTATTATTGATGATTTTAATTATGGAATTGCATTCGTGTATTAATCAAAATTAATTATACTACGTTTAATATTATAATAATTTTACAAATATAATATCATATATACATTCACTAATACAGACATTACAAATCACATATTTGAAAACATTATAATCAATGAATATACTCTTTGTATTTTCCTTTAATTAAATTATCAAAGGATTATTTGAAATAAAGTTATCAGCTGTTACTTTGTTTTTGTTTTTTTTTTATTTCTTTGTCATTATAATCACACGTATTATTATTTTACGATTACTTACTATTAGTCATGTGTTAAAAAAGGAAAATAATGTTATTTTATAATCTTTCATCTTTATTATCGTTTGTCTTTAAACTCGTATGACTATCTTTAGTGTGTACAAGGTTGGTAAGAAAAGATTTCTCTTGTCAATGAATTAAAACCACTTTGCTAATACATATATATATATATCCGGTGTGTGAGTTTGTTGTGTCTCCATATAAAGATAATTTAAGTTTATACTAGATAACATAAATAACTTATAAGAAAGTGAAATTTCTCGTATCTTTTAAATGACATATTCTTTTCTTACAACTAATTACATTTCTACTATTACAAATTAAATATTATTATTTTTGAAGTTTAATATATTTTCATTAAAAACGTTTATTTGAAAATTATCCATGTTAATTAAAATTAAATTAAATTATATAATTTAAATTAAAATTAAATAAATTAATAGTTTTAATACATTTCAACTGTTACAAATTAAATATTAGTTTTGAATTTTACATTGTAATATTTTCATTCAAAATGTTTATTTAAAAAATTAATGTGCATGTTTATTAAAATTAAATTAAATCATATGATTAATAATAAAATTAAATAAATAATATAAATTATAATAATTTTAATATATTTCTACTATTACAAATTAAATATTAGTTTTGAATTTTAATTGTAATATTTTCACTCAAAACGTTTATTTCAAAATTGTGCATGTTAATTAAAATTAAATTTAATCATATAATTAATAATAAAATTAAATAAATAATATAAATTATAATAATTTTAATATATTTCTACTATTACAAATTAAATATTACGTTTGAATTGTAATGTTTTCATTCAAAATTTTTATATCAAAATTTGACATTCTGATTGATACAATTTCCGAATATTTTTTTTGTACGATTTTTTTTTTTATTCAGTCCCTATCCTCCACACAAAAACAAGCTCTACTGTATATATGTTTATAATTTATTATATTTTTTATAGAATATTATATAAAAATCATTTTGTTTTCTATGACATTTACAGATAAAAAAGAAATTAAATTACTAAACACGATGACGAAATAAATTTGGATATAATTTGTATAAATCAATTAAAAAAAAAAAAAAAAAAAAAAAATCAAATAATATAAAACACCAATAACCACAATTATGCAAATTTATAATACTTTGACATCTGATTCGTTTCATTATCGATCCCCAAAGCGTAGATTCAAACCAGTTATGCTCATGAGAAAGCATATCTCTCTTTCTATGTATTTCTATATATATGTATATGTTCATATACATATATACATACATATGTATGTATGTATGTATATATATATATATATATATATATATATATATATATTGTGTGTGTGTATAAATCAGACAAATGTTGATAATATCCGGGTGAAAGTTATAGTGGGAGAAAAAGAGAAAGAAGAAAAAATAAAAAGAAAGAAAGAAAGAGAGAGAGAGAGAGTTCGAAATATAATCGTAGGAGAAATGATTAAAATAAAAATGCAATATTAAAAAAAAAAAAAAAAGAAAGAAAGAGTTTATTAAAAGAACCATAAAAAAAGGATTTAAAAAGTAAAATCAAAAGTAAAAAGTGAATTTTGAAATAACCTATTGAAATGATATACTTTAGTTCGTTTAAATGTCGTTTGCAAAAAAATGTCAGAATCTGTGACACTTATTTTTTTAATTTCATTTTTCTAAAATCCTTTTGAATCATTAGAAATTTGGGATAATTTAATTGAGTCTTTAGAAACAAGAAAAACAAAGAAAAAGAATGAAATATTATGGTAAATATTAAATTTAAATATTTATGTGAAAAATATTATTATTAAAAATATATATAAATTAAATAATAAAAAATATTTAAAGTAAATAATTAAAAATATAAATATGTAAATTAAATATATAAACTAAAAATATATAAAATATATATATATAAATTAAATAATACAAAATATATAAATTAAATAATACAAAATATATAAATTTTACACATATATAAATTAAATAATAAAAAATATAAATATATATATATATTATACATTAAATAATATAAATTAAATAATAATATAAAATTAATACCTATAATTAAAATATATAATAAAAATATATAATATGTTTAATAATATTAAACGTATTAAATAATTTCAATAATATTCTACAAATATATTAAACAACAAACCAATACATATTCGTAATATAAAAATTAATATAAAAAGATAGGTATTACTTACCAAAATTATTAAACTCGTATCGATCCAACTATGAATTCCCACTAATCCTTTTCATAATAACAATATCAATAATTCAATTTAAAAAAAAATAATAATAATAAAAAAAAATTACCATTAACTCGATTTAATTTCTTTTTTTATTACGAAAGTAGTACTTTCGCTGTTGGCGAAATTAAACCGCGAGTATATTAAACTTTTTTTTTTTTAATTGATCAAAACGAATTAACACACACACACACACACATACAACTCTACTGATACTTGTTTCTTTCCTTAAAAAAAGTTTCTTCCTTTTATTTTCTTTTTTCTTTTTTTTTTTTGGTTAAAATATCACCAATACCGGTTCAACGTGTTAACGCGCACAGATATACATTTATACACGTACGTACACATACACAAAATACACTCACGTATTATATACGAATCAAAGAAGTTCAAAAACATCTGTTTTCTAAAACGCCTCTAAGTTCATTGAGCTGGCAGCATGGAACAACTTGTCACTTGGATTCTTCCTTTCGTTTTTATTTTTCGCCATTTTCATTCGTGAAATGTGAATGACCCGTGTGTGTAAACTAACTGTGATCTTCTTACTGCAACTGCACCCCCTCCCCCCAACCCCTTAGGAAAAAAAAAACAACTATAAGCACAAAATTCACATTTCTTATCAATAAATTAAAATTCACCAACAAATTTGTTGATGAAACTTATACTTATCAATAATTATGTATATATATATATATATGTATATTTATATACATATATATATATATATTTGAATGACAGATTTTCAATTGTACTAATTCAATATGATTAATTATAATATTTATAAATAATTCGATAAGTTTCAATGAAAAATAAGCACGAATGAAATGAGACCCCAACGTTGCTTCAGTTTTCTCGACAAACTGTTAGGGTGGCAAGCCGGCGACGGGGTTGGCCGCCATCATAGAAATCAATACGACACCCTAAAGGGGGTGTCTCTCGTGGGTGTTCTTCTATCATCAAATTCGATCGTGTAACATTACCCTTTTAACCTTTTAACATAACAGATTTTCTATTAAAACCTAAACCCGTATTATGTAACAATAATCAAAAATAATTTACAATAAAATTGATTGTTTATTGGTTAAGTTTTTATTTATAATATATATCATTATTTTGTTTAGTGTAGTTTTTTTTTTAGCATAGAATAAAAGAAATATTATAATTGTTAAGATTTTCTTTTTATTTTTTTTAGTTATTATTATTATTATTATTATTATTATTATTATTATTATTATTATTATTATTATTATTAATTGTAGTTATTATTTTTTTTTATTTATTTTAGTTATTGTATATTTATATTATTATATTAGTATCAGTTATGTTATCTTAATAGATATAAATTACGTGTCACGTTGTTTGTCCTCAATGGACTCCTAAATTACTGAACCGATTTTAATCAAATTTTGTACACTGTGTGCAATTTCATCCAACTTGAAAGATAGGATAGTTTATATCTTAATTTATAATCGCAATATTATTTTATTAATCGCGAATTATTTGTTGATTAACAAAGAGTCATGATTATCTCTGTTAGTTCGATAAGATTCTAACAGACAGCGGTATAAGGTAATTCGTTGACTTAAATACGTGTGTATCGGACTGATTGTGAGAGTATAATATATATATATAACTTAAAAATTAAAATAAAAATTTATAGATTATTGTGATA
This sequence comes from Polistes dominula, assembly GCF_049000335.1. Lineage (NCBI taxonomy): Eukaryota > Metazoa > Arthropoda > Insecta > Hymenoptera > Vespidae > Polistes > Polistes dominula. The sequence continues at coordinate 2,136,677 of NW_028301061.1, read as the reverse complement.
ATAATTAATAATAATAATTAATTAAATTTTATTTAATTCTCGTCAAATTTTTGAAATTTGGAACCATATTGTGTTTGATAATAAAATACAATTTTAAATAAATTATTGTATGAAAATAAATATAAAAAAATATTTAAATGACAGTGTAGGGGAAGAATTTACAAATTGTTTTATTTAAATTTTTGAACTACGAGAGTTTATATTCGAACACTGATAATTAAAATATTACGCACTTTTGTTTGTATATTTTATTTTTTTTGTTTTTCCAACGATGAGACAAATTTTGATTGACAATACGATTTTGTATAATATTATTTAATTGAATTTATTTAAAAAAAAAAAAAAAGAAAAAAAGGGCACACATATGGCTGAGTTCATTGATTTTCTTCTTTCTTTTTATTTTTTTATTTTTATGAATGAATAAGGAAGTGCACCTGAAAGGTGTGCTTGAGAATTCACGGCTCGTCGAACATCGAGTATGATGAGAATGGAAATTTATTAGAAAAAAAAATAATAATAATAATAATAAATTACAATGCTTAATCGTTCATTAAATGACGACATTCCATTGTACTTAACAATGTGATTTAATTTTAATTTAATTTTATTAATTAATTGAAAATTTCATTTTATTTATTGATCATTTGGAGAACAGGAAAAAAAGGTAGAAAGAAGACAATTCATTGGAATTATATTTATTATTGTTGTTTACTTCGATTACGTCATTTATTTTTTTTTTTACATTCCGTCATTTTTCTATTTCCTGTCTTTTTCCAGATCATTTTTTTTTTTTCAATTTCATCTCGTAAAATTGATCTCCAACGTGTTCCTTATTCTCCAATGCAAAAAAAAAAAAGAATAATTTTATTATTCGTAAATTATCGTGAAAGTTATTGTTCAATATGTTACTTTCCTTTCCCGAAAGTAAGATAAAACATCATAATCGTTATAGTTCGTAATATTTTTAACAGGAAAAAAAAAATTATAGAAAGAGTAAGAGAGAAAGAGAGAGAGAGAGAGAGAGAGGAAGAGAGAGGGGAAGAGAAATATCTTTGTTTTAATTTTAAACAATATTTTTCCACAAAAGCGACAAAAATTAAAAATTCAAACGTTCAAAGTTCATATACAAATTTAAGTATAGACAAATATTTATGTATTTTTTTTTTTTTTTTTTTTTTTTAAATAAATACGCATATATGTATGTGTTGCATCTCACGACGCATACAAATTGTACATCAAATGCGCATGTTCCACGCATGCGTACTTTCTCTAACTTTGTTTTTCTTTTTATTTTTTGTTTTTTGTTTTTGGGATTTAATATTTCCAATAAATTGACAACAAACAAATGATTTCAAAGTTAATACTTGTTTTTTTTTCTTTTTTTTCTATATTTTTTTTTTTAATATTTTCTTACCTTAAATATAATATTTTTGATTAATTATTTTTATTTTTTTGTAATAAAAAATATTAAAAAAGAAAAAAAATAATTATTTAAACGTAATATACAAAAAAGAAATAATTTACATGAAAATTCTATAATTTATAATTAAGTGATAAAATAATAAAATAATAAGATAATAGAAATCTTAAAAAAAAGGAAGAAAAAAATAATTATTTAAATATATAGTATATAAAAATTATATAATTTATAACGATAAATAATTCATTAAAATTATTAAACTTAAATTGATTATACGAAAATTTAAAAACGTGCAATTAATTATTAAAATCATTATTAAACTTAAATTAATTATTAAAATTATTAAACATAAATTGATTATATAAATATTTAAAAAACGTGCAGTTTTATCCAATATGAAAGCAACAAACTTTCAATATAATTTATCCATAAAAAAAAATATATTTAAAACGTTGTTAATTAATTTCTAAATTGACGTTTTGCATTCTTTAACTTTATTGCTAAATAGATATTGTAATTATTAAAATTATTAAATTTAAATTAATTACATTAAAATTACAAAAAAAACGTGCAATTTTATCCAATATGAAAACAACAACAAATTTTCAATATAATTTATCCATAAAAAAAAATATATTTAAAACGTTGTTAATTAATTTCTAAATTGACGTTTTGCATTCTTTAACTTTATTGCTAAATAGATATTGTAATTATTAAAATTATTAAATTTAAATTGATTACATTAAAATTACAAAAAAATCGTGCAATTTTATCCAATATGAAAACAACAACAAATTTTCAATATAATTTATCCATAAAAAAATATATATATATATATATATATATATATATATATATATATATATATTTTAAAACGTTGTTAATTAATTTCTAAATTGACGTTTTGCATTCTTTAACTTTATTGCTAAATAGATATTGTAATTATTAAAATTATTAAATTTAAATTGATTACATTAAAATTACAAAAAAAAAAACGTGCAATTTTATCCAATATGAAAGCAACAACAAATTTCAATATAATTTATCCATAAAAAAAAAAAAAATATATATATATATATATATATTTAAAACGTCGTTAAGAATTAATAAATTTCTAAATTGACGTTTTGCATTCTTTAACTTTATTGCTGAATAGATTTTGCTCTCTCTTTCTTTCTTTCCATTTTTTTTTTTTTTATTATTTCTGAATGGGTGAATGGGGAGAAAAAAGGGGAAGAGAGGAGGAGGAGGAGGAGGAGGAGGAGGTGGAGATGAAGAGAAAGATAGAATGACAGAGAAGACTGTGTGTGCAAACATAAAATGGGACAAAATACATACGAGAAGAAAATCATCGGGCGAGTGAACTTTCTACACCAAGCTCCGTAACATTCCTAACAATTTCTTCAACGAGTGAAACACTATTTACTCCTTTCCCTCCTTCACCCTCCTACTCCTCCTCCTCCTTGTCCTCCTACGCTTTAATATCCAACAAATGTTTCAAAGAAATTAAAAAAAGAAAGGAAGAAAGAAAGAATGTTAAATAAACATCGACAATTAGTACGTCGATTTCTGTTTTTTTTTTTTTGTTTTTGGTTTCATTTTTTAACAAACTTACATCAAACTGTTTTTGTTTTTTTTTTTTTTGTTTTTCTTATCCTTCAGAATGAAAGAATAATTTGATGGACAATCTGAAAAGAAAAAAAAAAGAAAAATAAAAGATAGAATTTATTCATCAAATTGTCAGAATAATCTAACGATGTATTATTATAATAATAAAATATTGTTGTTTTGTAAAGAATAAATTAAAAATAAATTGAAAATCTGTTGTATTAATTTTTCAACTTTTTTTTTTTTTTTTTTTTTTTTGATTGAAATCAATCGAAAAAAGTAAAAAGATATTTTTTCTTTTTTTTTTTTTTGGTTATAACGATGATGATGATGATGATAAAGTTCTGTTCTTTTTTTTTTTTATATGACATTGTTATTATTATTATTATTATTGAATGATTGATTGATTGATTGATTGGTGTATTTATTAATAGAAAATATATCATTGTAATTGTAAATGTTGGGTACACGTGTAAGTGTTGACCTTTTAAAATTTTATATAATAGCTTCAGGCAAAAACACCAAGAATTCAAGTCGACTTTGATAGGATCGTGAGAAAGATGATGATAATATCCTTTTTTTTTATTTTTGATCTTTGTGAAATTTCACTGAGAAATACATTTTCTTTTCTTTTTTCTGACCCAATTTTCTTTTTTCTTTTTTTGTTTTTTTTTGTTTTATTTTAATCTTACAATTGGAAATTAATTATCAAAACATCTTTTGGATAAATACTTACAAGGAAAAGTATTTTTAATTATTAATATAAAATTGAAAGTTTAATGTAAATAATTTATCTCATTTTTTGTTTTTTTTTGTTTTTTTTTTGTTAATGGTACAAATGTAATTGCAAATGAAATTGTTTTGTTTGAAAAATTCGTGACAGAAAATATTACAATAAATGAATAAAAAAATTTTTTAAATTAATTTATATTTTATTTTATAATATTATAAATTATTAATAATAATAATAATATTTATTATAATATTATAAATTATTAATATATGAAATATTATTTGAAATAATTTTATGATTTAATTTGAATTGAAATTAATATTTAATTATATTTATTTTTAATATTTCATATCATAAATAAACTTTTATTTAAATTATAAATTTATTAAATATATATATATATATATATTTATTAATCATTTAATTTTAATTAATTAAAAATTGTTATAATATAATTAAATTTATCATTCATTAATTAAAATTAAAATATTGAAAAGTATGGTGTTCATGGTATTGAATTATTAAAATAAAACATAAACACCAACCATACTTACATATTATTCGTAATTTTTTGTATGATATGACAATCATTATTATACCATGTCATTCACCGTTATGTGTCTTGTAAAAATTGTGATGATAAAAAAAGAAGTGTTAGTTAAATAATAAAAATAAAAGAGTTTAGAGGACTCATCGAGGTCATCGATTGAGGTCGACTTTTCGAGACACGTGAAGTCTAACATAAGTTTAGTTAGGTGTGAGCATAAATACCGTTGTGTTTCATCTTTTGAATGATATTAAATGGTGAAGAAATGGTATTCTAATGGGTTTTTTGAAACGTCACAAATTGAAAAAGTGTTTCACATCTTATTTTCTTATTTTTGATTAACATTTAAATATGTATATTTTGATTATACAAATTTTGTATTACATTTTGAAATAGTCAGTTGTTTCGAAACTTTTCATAATAATATAATGTATTTAATAAAATACTTTTGTATTTTTCATTAAGATTATTTAATCATTGAAAAATATGCCTTGTTACATAATTTCAAATTATCCAAAGAAATATATTCTTTTCAAAATTCGTATATTTCTTCGAAAAAAAAAAGAAAAAAAACAATACAATTTCAAATTAAAGTTTTTATACAATAAATGCACGAACGAACTTTTGATGTTCATTCTACGAAAGTTTACCTAAAATCCATGTACTCGACGTTGATCGAATTGATGTCTACGACAAAAATACTAAAATTTACTGTAAAAAATGAATACAACAGATTTACAATTTATTTGTCATTTATTTTGTTCGAAATTAAAATATTATTATACAAAAAAAAAAGAAAAAAAATGAAAAAACAGGTTTTAAAAATATTCTTCTAACCATTGCTAAATTTTAGCATAATTAATAAATCACGTTTTATTTTGTTTTCGTTTTTACTGAAGAGAGAGAGAGAGAGAGTGAAACTTAGAATATTATCTCTTACATAATATGACAAAATAATAATTGTTATGTAAAAATGTAACTATAGGATATCTGTAATTGAAATAGATTGCATATAAGTGACCGTTTAATGAATTAATTGGCACGCCTTTCAAGTTAGTTAGAAATGTCAATCGAAAGACATTGACAGTTCTATAAAGTTCTATCTAAAGATGAAGTGTACTACTATTGTAATCATTTTATTTCATTATTGTTTAAGTATTTTGCAAGAAGTCTTTTCCAACAGGTTGTACTTTATCCTATTTTATTTATTATCTCTCAAAATTATCTCTAGTTTTCTTTTTCTTTTTTTAAATAATAATAATAATAATAATAATAATAATAATAATAATAAAAAGAGATATTTTATTAATTATAATTTTAGCATTTTCGAAGGAAATATCAAAAACCAGACGAAAAATGTTATGAAACCAAGAGTAGTATTACCAGATAATTACGTTAAAGGTTCGTTAACAATATATCAGGGATACCATAAAGTTATTATAAATAATAATTTATTAGAAAAACAATTTAATCTGAAAAAAAAAACATCTTCAAATATTAATTACAAATTCATAATTATAAAATTGCACATTTGCAAAGACTTTCTGATACCCCTAATACATGAATTAACGTAGTGTCATTCAAATTCGAACAATAATAATCTTGTTTAATTGTTTTGTTTCAGAAATTCGACCACCATCAAAGAAAGGTGTACCTGTGACAGTAAATTTTAGTATTTTCGTCGTAGACATCAATTCGATCAACGTCGAGGACATGGATTTTAGGTAAACTTTCGTAGAATGAACATGAAAAGTTTATGCATTCATTGTGTGAAAAGTTTACTTTGAAATTGCACGATGAATTGTTTTATTTTTTTTTTTTTAAATAAAATTTACTTTACAAATATTTGTATTATTTTATTATATTTTTATTGTTTATTTTTTTTATTTTTTATTAAAAGAGTAGACATGTTCGTTCGTCAAAGTTGGACCGAGTCAAGACTTTACATGCCAGATGACATATTTGAAGATGGTGATGATTACGTTACATTTCCACCAGAATTTTTCGACAATCTTTGGCAACCTGACCCATACTTCCTGAATTCCAAAGTATCTGGTAATTGTATCTCAATTTATTTCAAAATGATTTTATTAACCATACAACTCATTTGATGATTGATGAAATTAACAGTTTTCACGTATACTTGCCACATACACCTGTTATCATTTTAATCATTGATTAAAAACCATGAAAATATTTTCTTACAAATTATTGATTTCCTTATATTCATTGTACAACAATATAATCAGTACATCATACAATATAATCATTGTACATCAATATAATCATCATTACAGTTGTGTAATACTGTTCATTGCTACTGTTGTTTTGCAGAAATCGCAACCTTAAACCGTAAATTCTCTTCAGTCACACTCTACAGAAACAAAACAGTAAGATATTCAGCACGTATGCACGCAATAATAGCGTGTCAAATGGAATTTCAACTTTATCCGATGGACATACAAGTTTGTCCTATTTACGTTGAAAGTTGTAAGTTAACATATATGATGTATTAATTATAAAATGAGGTGTCTAAAAGTAATCATGATCATTTGTCATGTAACATAAACAAACCATAACGTTTATTAACTTTCTTCTTTCATTTCAATCGTTTTATCATTATTTGTTATTTTTTTTTTTTTAAACCAGAGATTTTTATTTCTCAGTTTCTTACAACAGTCAAAAGTTACGTTTGAGATGGGACGACAGTGGTGGTGTAACAGTTAATCCTGAATTAAAATTGTTACAATACAATATAGGAAAACCTGTTGTCTTTGAAGAGATTACTCATTATATGTTGGAAAAAAATGGTATTCAATTAAATTCTAATACAAAACAAAGAAATATACAGTATGATAAAATGAATTCAATATTATTTAGGAAATTTCTCAAGGTTGGTGGTATTATTTCGATTTGAGAGAGAAATTGGGCATCATTTGATACAAACGTTTGCCCCATCAACGTTAGTAGTGATGTTATCATGGTTCAGCTTTTGGTTGGGTTTGGATGCTATTCCTGGACGTGTTGCACTTTTAGTTACAAGTATGCTTACATTAGTAACAATGTTTACTGGATTGAAAAGTGATATTCCACCGGTTGCTTATGTTAAAGTAAGATCATGATGATGATGATGATAATAATAATTTGTCAATTATATATCATATTTCTAAAATAAATTAATAATATTAATTTGTAGGCGTTGGATCTTTGGATGGCGGGTTGTATGATGTTTGTATTTGCTGCTTTGGGAGAATTCGTGGTAGTCAAAGTACTCGATTTGCGTTATCAATTCGGAAGTGATTTACAATCGTCAATCTTACCTCGAAGTTTTCAAACAGTTTGTATATAAACTTGTTTCCCTTTTATCTTTCGTAATATGAAAAATATTTATATTAGATTGAAAATTATGAAACGGGCGTTGTTTTTTTTTTTTTTGATTTAGTTTGTGTTTTTGAATTGTTTATTAATTCTAAAAATAAAGATTTTGTTCAAAAAGGCATATATGATTTGTCCAATCATTGGCAAAAAATCGTAGATGCCAATGGAAATGATTTCAATTGAATATAATAAATAATGTGAAAAATTGTGCGCTTTTCGTTTTTTATTTTCATTCAAACGCCCGTTTCATAGTTTCCAACCTAATATATTTGTTTTCATTATCTTATCAAATTATTTATTTCATTAAGCGATCAACTTCAACGGACAAAGGACAAAATTTTGGATTTTGGGATTATGATACAATGTATACACCAAAATATAAGGCCAAACGAACAGGAAGTAAAAATCTTTTACAAACGTGGATCGATCTTGAAACATCTCCGTTGTTTCCTTCAAGAATTAGATCACATAAAATAGATCGTTATAGTAGAATAGGATTTCCTATTCTTTTTCTATTATTCGTAGTTATATATTGGCCAATACTTTTACTCAAAAAAAACAGCATGATATAAGTTTATGTTTTTTTTTTTAATTAATGCCACGTCAATCAACTATTTTCAGTATTAATTGACTTTGTTTTGGCACATTTTAACAAATAATTAATTATTATAATATTGTAATAGTTTAACGATACCAATATACACAACGTTGTGTACGCGGCGTATAACGCTAAATTTTTTTAAATAAAATAATTATTAGAAAAAATTACAATGAATTTGTATAAAAAAAAATATATATATTTTTTTGTTTTGTTTGTTTGTATGTAATGCATTAACATGCATTTTTTTCTTGTTTATATACAAAGTTACAATTATTTTATTAATATCAACATAAATCATCGCGCATGATGATTTAGAATGAATCATCGGATTCATCACTATTCATATCAACATCATCTATTACTTTAGATTTAGCAGCCTTTATTTCTCCCATTTTTCTTATATAACTTATTGTGTATTGATTATAATCACATCTGCAATAAGAACAAATTATATTAACAAAATTTGTTACACGTTGTACAATGTTGTTATTCTAATAATTCAAATTAACTTACATCTGACTCAAATCGTCGTACATTTTTTGCATATTCTTTTGCAACATTAATAATACCGGCATTTGAAAGATCATAGTCATTTTATGTCCATGATTAGTTAATATTACTTCTATCCATAAAAGATAAAAATGTATATGTCTCGTAGATTCTAATTCGTTTGTTATAAATTTTAAAACTTTCTCTACATAAGTATCCGCCAGGGTTCTTATAACCAATTCAACTGAAATATTAAATATAATGAATATTGATTATAATAAATTCATTTTTTTTATATTTTAATAAGAATATTTAAATAATCTTACTATTTTTGCATGGTACAGCTTCTAAACATTGTCTTATTAAAGGTTTTTCATTTAATCTCAAAGCCATCATCAATGCTGAAAAATAAAAACACATTATATTTAATTTAATTATTATTAATATACATATAAATATAATTAAATGTTTGATATGATACAAACCTTTGGAATATTCCTGTTTAGAAAGAGCTTCTTTGGTAGTAACAGGAGTGATACCAATTTCCAATTGAAATGGATCAAACATAAATTCGGTATTTAACGAATATATCAATAAACCTTCGGTCGTTGCTGCTCCCCATGATTGTCCTAATTAATACATTTATTTTAATAACTTAATCAATTGAAAGTATATGTATAATATTTGTAATATTTAATATTTTACCCGTTGGAGAAAATTGTAAACTATAAACCCTAACTTCTGGTTTCATACTTCTACTAGCCATATCACCACTTCTAACACCTGGCAAACGCAACGTCACGTTACCACCCTCATTTTCTTCACGTTCTTCGACCAAAGCAATATTTCCAAATTCAGTTAATTTTCGTCTATTTATAAAATCCTATTAAAACAAATCAATTATTAAATATGTAACAGAATGTTATAACAAAAATTGAATAAACTAAAATATAGGACCCGTGTTTCTTATGTTTCAGTCATGTCACGAGTTTCACACATGTTTTTATTAAATAATTATAATAATATACATACGTTTACTCCATCCAATGATCTGTTTTGTGTTACTTCAAATTTTTTTAACAATATTCCTTCTTTAACATTATAAATACAAACATTTTTAGCTTGTCCACCAGCTAATATACACGAGCCATCAGCAGAATAACACAATGAAGTAAATGCTCTATAATAAATAGAATATCATTTGTAAATTAACAATTATATTTTAAAATCATATTATATGAAGAAAAGAAAAAAACAAAACAAAATATGTTTACGTACTTAGCTTGTGCAGATTTTTTCGCTGTAATCATATCCGTTTCTAATCTACCACTACCTAAATCATTCCTGCCTTCGATACTACCCGTTTGTTGTAAACTTTTACAATGGAAGAATGAAATTTCACCATTTAAAGTAGCAACTGCAACTTCTTCACCATCAGGTCTATAAGTGACGTATAAACCTTCGGAATTTAATTGTATCGTCTCATGCACGGAACCATTTTTGATAGCATCCCATATTTTCAATGTTTTATCCCAGGAAACGGATACCAGTTCGGAGCTCGACAAATTCGGATTAAAAGTTAAACTTACAACGGGTCCTTCATGACCACCTAATATCTAAAAATAAAAAACAAACAATTATTATCATAGTAGTAGTAGTAGTAGTTTTTGAATATTTTGGTTTTTTTTTTTTTAATCAAGATTTTTATGTGATAAACAAAATATGTACCTCTAATAATTTTCCCGTTTTAATACTCCACAAATAAATATAAAAGAAATCTTGACCTCCAGCAGCAACTAATTCATCACTCGCGTCTAACGTTACGCAAGAAAATTGTATTGGTCTGAATGACGTTAATGTTTTAAAATTTCTGTATCTGCTTAAGTCATACGCTCTGACAGTTCCATCCAACGAAGAAGAAACAATAAATTTGCGATTATGACTGAACAAAACTCCTGTAATCGGAGAGGTATGTTCTTTAAAGGTAACAGAACAAAATCCGCTCATTGTATTCCATAGTTTTACTTTTCCATCTTCACCACCAGTAACAATATATTGTCCATCAGGACTATAAGCTAAAGAATTAATATTGTTACTGTGTCCTTGTTGTTTCATAGCGTATGTTTCACTTTGCCATTCCCAAACCAATAATTGACCTACATTTGAACATCCTAAAGCTATCCAATCTCCAGTACAGTTTATCGCAATAGTTGAAATACTTTGTTGAGAAATTCTGAAAATATGGAAATGATTAAATTAATAAATGAAATAATAATATGATATATTGTTTTGTTAATAATATTTCAATAACTTACTCTAAAGAATGAATCATGTTACCGTCAGGCATATCATATAAAAAGAATGTACCATTGTTAAATCCTACTATTAAAATATGAGTATCTTTATGATATGCAGCTGCCGTTAATTTTATATTTCTTGAATTTTGTTCTTCTGTTTTTGGTGCTACGAAATGACGTACAAGTCTCTTATAATATAATTTTTTAAATGATGTCCTTGTTTTTGTATTATCTTCTTCTTCTCCTTTTACATCTTCTTGTTCTTCTTGTTCATCTTCTTGCTCTTCTTGCTCTTCTTGCTCTTCTTCTTCTTTTGGTTCTTCAAATTCTAGAATATTACATTTATCAAAAAATAAAATTACACATGTTAAAGTATTATTAAAAATTACAATCAAATTTATTTTCAATTTTTATCTTACGCAATTGATATAATCTGCGCTCAGTATTCCGTAATTGTTTATCAGTTTTTTCTATAATTTTATCCAAATCTACGTCATCTTCATTATCACTATCAATTTTTCTTTTTTTTTAATCGGTTTCCAATGCACCAAATCCTTGGGATCAATGCTACATTGCCAATAAGCAACTTGTCCATTTCTATAAACAACAATGTATTATTTATTTTATAAATATTCCATATAAAAATATTATTAAATATATAATTAATATTATACCTGTCAACAGTAGTTATATCATAACTATCCTTTTCAAAGAAACATCCTACAATATTGTCACGATGACTACCAAGCGAAATTGTTTTAAAATTAGCCCACTTTTGTAAACTGAACAATTTAGTACAAAAATCTTTAGAACCAACAGCCAAAAGGTTCGAATCGAAAGACCAATCTAAGCACGTAGTTTCATCTATGGATGCATGAAATATTCGTTCCATTATAAATGGATTGAATTCTCCTGTTTGTAGATTCGGTGCATTAAAAATAAAAACTGAAAAGATACACAAATGTATAAATCATTCAGTTATTATAATACAAATAAAAAATAAGAATATTATATGTTTCCTTTAAACGTAATTACCATTATTTGCTTTACAAACAGCTAAGTATTTTCCATCTGGTGAAAATTTAGCACACCTTACACGATGTTTAAATCTATATTTATGCATCACCATTTTACTGATCATACTGATTATATGAGCATCTCCCCCTGTAAATATAATTTATTTATATTACATGTTTATAATAAGAAAATTAAATTTATTTGTGTTTATGCTTTACTTTCATTAATTGCAATTAGCAAACAGCCATTTGGAGAAATATCTAAGGTGGTATAATTAAAATTACTTTCTATTGGAAGAGTCGTGGATTTGTTGCTGAAATAAAACAATTTTAATATTAACTAGTTTTCTGAATCATTTTCATAAGTATGTTATTTTATTATTATTATTATGAGTATATTAGAATTATTATTATTAATATATTAAATATATATACTTACTTTTTTAAATCAAAAATAGAAATTCTATTTCCCACTGGACTAATAACACATGATCCATCTAGAGAGAATATTACATTTCCTTTACGGTAGACCGTACCAAGTAAATTATTGAACTGTAAAAAATAAAATACAATTTATATTAATTTAAATAATACTTTTCTATCATTTAACAAATTATTTAATTATTAATAATATCAATATTGATCTAAGTGCGTTTAATAAATTTAAACACCCAACAAAAATAGGTTAGAAAAAGTTATTATAAAAATAATATCCAATTAACATGAATTTATATAATATTTTCTATTTTTTATTATTATATTTATTTATTAACTAAATTTTATTTATGTTTATTTGTGTTTATATATATATTAGTATTTATCTGCATGTGTGCATGATAAACTAAACAATTGAAAAGAGGTTAGAAAATAAAGTTAACATATAAAATGAATTGTATATCAATATAAATATTAAATAATAATTAAATATTAAATATTACAATAAAATCATACCTTATAAGAGAACTTCATTGTGTTTTTAAGAGTTAATTCGAACTATAACCAAAAATATCAGACCACGTTTATTTTGTTGTTCAAATTGATCGTACAGTGAAACATGCGACCTCTACAACTTCCGTTAGGAACTACTAATCACGTGCTCTGAATTAAGGCGTCGGCTTGAATACAGAAATTACATTTTAAAGAATAAATTTCTATTTTGCGTAAATTATACAATTTATTAAACAATTTTTCATATATAAATAATATTAATAATATTAATAAAAGATACAATAGAATGAACAAAACTTATCGTTCTCATTTATCGACATATTTATTATTGAAATTAATTTTACAATAAAATATAATAACATTTAAATATCAAATTAAAATAAAATAAAATTATATTACAATTATCTACTCATATTTGCATTTTATTAGTTAATTAAATAACATCAGGTGGTTAAATAAGAAGCATAAAAACATGTCCTACATTCACCCATATGTGTGATTCGATACGCAGTTGAGATAAACGTTTCTACGTTCATTGATCTGATAAGACGATCGCAAGATAATTACTTTATTTAAATTGGAAAAGATAGATAACGCTTTGATACAAGATAAGAACAAAATAATATGAATAAGCTATTCATTAATTTATATATGTATATATATATAAATTAATATATATACATATATATATACATATACATATATATCTTTCAATAAATGAAGATTAGAATAAGATATTGCAAAAATTCTATCGTAATTGAAATAAAATCAATTGATGACAGTATAAAGCGAATGAAAATTTAGAAACATGAAATTGTGTCAAGGCAAGAATACATGCACATATATCTTTGTATATATACATGTATGCATAAATATATACGTATAAGTATATTAGTTCTCTTCAAGTGTCTCCAGGTAGAATTCCCAAATATTGCATAGGCGTAGATCAGGAATCGGAAGCGCGCGCGTCACGCGCTTCCAAAATATGTGCGCATGCGCCTAGAATGTAATATCATCAGACTAGATGGCGTTTGTATAGAGTATTTGACGTCACGTCGATGAAAAGAGACAGGATCGTTGATTGGTTTATTGTACGATGGCTCTTATTGAATGACCAATGAGAATAGCGAATACATTATTCTTTAAGTGAACAGCTTTCTCTATCGGTCGTCACTTGTCACATGACCCGCGCCACTATACGGTAGGCCATATTTGACAGTGGCACTAGTCTAGCGAAGTGAGTGCGTGAAGATCGTTCCTCGTTCGACGGTCCGCGAATTATTCAACCGACAACTTGTGTAAATACTCGCGATCATTTATTGAGCGAGGAGTCCATAGAGACGTACTCAATTAAGTACAGATAGAAGATTATTCTACACACAAAACACACAAGATGAGTACGTTTCCAGAGGACGCACCCATTTACGGGCCCTTTTTCGGTGTAATGGGCGCTGCCTCTGCCATTATATTTTCCGGTAAGTTTCTCTCTCTTTCTCACCCACGCATCCATTACACATACATACATATATACATACATACATAACCATGATATATTTTACCATCGTCGACCATTAATCGATACTAAAATATTTCGATATTTTCATTCGAATAAAAACCAAATTCTTCGAACTTGGAATGACTCGTCATGACGATATGACGTACACGACAAAGTACAATTTAATAAACGAATGATAAAGCACACGATCACGTATAATCATCCTACATAAGTATGCGTGTATCTATGTGTCCCGGGGAATCTGGGGAAACGTCTAACGCGCCATTTTATCTACCCAAAGCGCGCAAGATTTGGAAAAATCGATCCCATATTTCGTCCAATCGATGACAAGGTTCTTACGTCGTAGACTTTATTTTTACAAACCTGTCACGATTTTTTTATTTGACAATCGAACGTGGATGATTTAAAAATGAAGGACGTAAAGAAAATAAAATGACGGACGGATGGATGGACGGACAGACGAACGAATGGATGGGGTGACGGAGAGAACGCTTAATCGAACGACGTATGATCGAAACGATACTTGTAATTTAGATTCTCTCTCTCTCTCTCTCTCTCTCTCACTCTTTCTATCGTTCAATATATATATCTTCTGTCTCAGTCTCTCTCATGTATCTTTCAATCCCTTCGAATGCAACGACGAAGAAGACGCATATAAGACTCGTTGTGCTCGTCGTCCTTTTAACGATAGGAAATGGAAAAATACGACGTGTCTTTAGCTCTATCTATCTCACTTATTTTCTCTATCTGTCTCTCTCTCTCTCAATTCATTCTCTCTTTCTCTCTCTCTTTCTTTCTTATACGATGCGCATAGCAACGGCAGAGAAGTTCTAATCTCGGTTAGCTGAAGATGCCAAGGATACGGATTCGATATTTGAAGCGCCATTTTCCTGCGCATGTAGATCGTCAATTTCGTAATCTACTTAAAACATGATCCAAGAAAACTATCTTCTTCATTAAAACAAATTCCTCTATTTCTTCTAATCCAACCTTCTCACATTCTCTCTCTCTCTCTCTCTCTTTCTTTCTGTCTCTTTTACGTTATGCATCATTAAAAAGAACAGAAACGTTCCCTACCCTCCTCCCCCACCCCCTTTTTTCTCCCTCTTTCAGTTACTACTACTACTACAGTCAGACTTTAAATTCTTATTTCGTAATTTCGTTGACCTCGATGAGAAGTAGTACTTTTTCTAGTAGTTGGGGTTTTTTTTTTTTTAGTAATTAATTTGAGTAGATATATATCATTATGTATCATATTTTATCATCGCATTATCATCCTTATCGTTGTGTTGTAACATGTCTCTCTCTCCTTTGTAACACTAGTTACTTTATGATAATATTTTGAAACATGAAGCTAATCTTTGAGAAATAATTGTTTAGTTTAATGATATATATATAGAGAGAGAGAGAAAAAGGAAGGAAGGAAGGATAGTAGAAGGCAATCGAGTTTTGCTTTCTGGGAAATGAGCCACGAGAACCTCTCGGCTTCCTATCGAGGAAATCAATACGAATCCGTTTTCTCGTGTGCGCCGAAGTCCTATCTTCAATGGAACGACGACGGCAGCACACGAGGAAAAGGATATCGAACACGAGGCACGAATGAGGGAGACACCGGGATGGATATATACATATATATATATATATATATATATATATATATATATATATATATATATATATATATATATAACAAATAATAATGATCTTCCTTTTTTTCTTCTTATTCTTCTTTTTGATACAATTAGACGACATTATTTTCAAATAACTAAATTAATATTACTAGTCTATTACTTTTTCAATTACATTCTTATCTAGTAATTTTTTAACTAAGGATAATAAAAGAATGTTCTCACATAAACGAACATTTATATTTTTCACGTGCACAATTTACTTGTATAAAACATAAATTAATATATTCTTTTTGTTTCTCAATGTATTATATATCAAAAATGGGAGGGGGAGGGACCATCGTGCCACGCCCCCTACTCACGGGACGGGGACTTACATGATTATCATGTGACTGCCAACGTGAGACTCATGTGACTCCGGGTTTCCAGTCTCTCTGGGCGTAACATGCTCGTCATCGATCAACCTTCTTTACCTTCTTTTTGTTTTATATATATATACATATACTTTTTTTTATTTAATATTTCTTTTTATATATATTTATATTTTTATATAATTCTTTTTTAAATTACCATTTAACAATCATGTTATGACATTTCTGTAATTCGTTTTAAAAAAACGATTGTTCGATTATAAAATATAATATTGATAATCGATATATATCGATAAAATTCGAGTTCTACAACTATGTCATGATTATGCAGTTACTTTTGATAACATTTATTGTTAACCAACATTATTTTCCATTTTTTATTAATGAAATCATACTTTAAATTGTGACGTTATTAAACTATAATTGAAATTGTTTAATTATGTTTGATATTTTTTCATTTTTTTTTTTTTTTTTTTATTTTTATTAAGGAAACTCAAGAACATTTTGGTTATGTTGAATATAAATGTTATGTGAGGTTATGATGACAAAAAGGGGAATACATTTGTTTTATTATTTGTAGCTTTGGGAGCAGCTTATGGCACAGCTAAATCAGGTACTGGCATCGCAGCGATGTCAGTTATGAGGCCAGAACTTATTATGAAATCCATCATTCCTGTTGTCATGGCTGGTATTATTGCCATTTATGGACTGGTAGTTGCAGTTCTTATTGCCGGTAATCTAGACGAACCACCAAAATACCGTCTCTATAAGTAAGTAATAGATTCTTTGTTATTGTCGATTAAACTTATTATATATATTTACGCTGTATGCTTTAACACCATTTTAATATTAGATTGTGATTTTTGATAAAGATACTACAACAACTTACACATATTTAGCATTATTAAAAGTAGATATATATATATCTTTTTTTTATATTATTATTATTATTATTATTATTATTATTATTACTTTATTACTAGTTTAAAACTAACTAATAATGTATTTAAAATTATTACGGCTTATATTCAAGAGATATAACAATTGTTGTTATTCTTATATTAAGCACATAAATATGATCAAATGTTTTTTCATTCTTCCACATACTTTAATACGCAAAGCTATTAAACACTTTCCAACAACAGTTTAATACAGCAAGTAAATAAAACAAAAACAAAAAAAAGGGTTTAACGATTGTATAACTATGAATCAATAATTTTAACCTGATTATTCAACGCATGTGTAATTAACGATTAACGAAATTTCTTTTCTTTCCTTTTTGCTATAGCGGTTTTGTCCACCTGGGTGCTGGCTTAGCCGTAGGTTTTTCTGGTTTAGCTGCAGGATTTGCCATTGGTATTGTGGGAGACGCGGGTGTAAGAGGCACTGCACAACAGCCTCGTCTCTTTGTCGGTATGATCTTAATTCTCATCTTCGCAGAAGTATTGGGTCTCTATGGTCTCATCGTTGCCATCTATTTGTACACAAAATAAACAGCGCGTAAAGAGGCAAGAATGCAAGACTTGTCGCCTGCAAACCAACAACGCTCCCCTAAAACTATTCAAATATTGCAACTTTGTTTCGACATTTTACTTAATCATATATACAACAAAAATACATGCATACATACATACACACACACACAGAGTTACATACACAAACATATTAATCTTCGTTCATGATCCGTATCGCCTTATCACTTGCGCATACTTCTGTAATGTTATTATTCAAACTACCATAATGTGTTAGAACTCTCTCTCGTGCATTTAAAAATAACACAACGTCTCTACACAAATTATTGAAATGTGAAAGATGTGTTGTATCTTTAGCGGAAGTATTGCAATGCAAGTTAAATGGCTGCGACAAGTCGAGAGATACATAAGAAATGACATTATTTGGAAGTAACGAAAATCATTATTATTATTATTATTATTTCGATCTGACGATAGGAAGACGAAATATAAAAAGAAAAATATTTAAATGAAAATGGGAATAACAAAAATAATTATATATATATATAAATAAATATATACAAAAGTGACAAATTCACATACACACAGGCGACAGGGAATTAATTTAACGTTAGAGAAAAGAAGGAAGAAGGAAGAAGAAGAAGAAAAATAAAATCAAGAACTACCCCATGTCCCACGACGAAAAAAAAAAAAAAACACACATTTCTCTTTCACTGTATAGTAATCATTTCTTAGCGTAGTTTGACATTGAATTATCAATTAAAGTAATCGGCTCTACTGAATGTATAAAGATGAGAATGTTAATTCATAAAAAAATACTTAGCACAATTATATAATATTAAACGTAATTGAAGTGGCAGCATTCATACAGCACGCGATTGAGGTGTACGAAGAAGAAGAAGAAACGAAGAAAAGGAAGAAGATACATTGTTTACGATTGAGGAAGAAGAAGAAGAAGAAAAAGAAGAAGAAGAAGAAGAAGAAGGGAAAAGGCCAGCAGCAACAAATGTTTGAATATATTATGCATGTAATTAAACAAGCGTAATACACATATGGTTGGTCGTTGTACAGTAGTCATGGGTTCTGTAAAAGAACAAAGAAATTTATTAAACAAAAAATTACAAACTAAATTCGTACAACCAAGAGAGAAAGAGAGAGAGAGAGAGAGAGAGAGAATGGATGCAATGAGGGACAAAGAATGATGTGTATTAAAAAGAAAATTGTGTCAACGAAAAGGGGAAATTAAAGAAGAAAAAGAAGAAGAAGAAGAAGCGTGAATGATGTATTAAAGTAAATGAAAAAAAGAAAAGATTACGAAAAAAAAAAAATAATAAGAAAACTACAGATATATGATAGTATTAAGTCAATTGAAAGGCTGCTGGACGTAAAGAACAAAAAATAACAACACTTTGCACTAATCTCTGATTAAATTCTGAGAAAAGTGTTAATAATGTTTATGTAAATGTGTTGTATTTGCACGTTGTGTGGTTGAATTTACTGCAAAGGCCAGCAGTTAAAATTCACCCAACGTGTACGATTTAACAAAAAAAAAAAAAAAAAAAAAAAAATAAGGAAAATTATTTCGTTTACCATTTGAGAATATTCGAGGATAACAAAACATCGTCGAATTCGAAAATGCGTTTTACGAAATAATTATTTAAAAATAAAATAAAATAAACAAAATGACCAACTTTATTATAATCTACGTGCCAGCAGAAAAAGATAGAGAGAGAGAGAGAAAGAGAAAGAGAGTGTTTAGAGAAAGAAAGGGTGATGGTTTGAAAGAAACAAATAAAAAAAAAAATAATAATAATAATAAAAAGAGGGAAATTAATGAAAAAAAAAAATTTCGCTTATCTAAAGAAAATCGTATTACGAGGATAATAAATGACGAATAAAAAACAATTTGTACATTCCATAATAAGTTCGTTCGTTCGCGTTCAGTGCAAGGTGAGCAGCAGCGGGCGCTTTGTAACGTTTGTCAAACGCGTGGTCGTTTTTAAAAAATCTTTTTTGTTCTCTTCTATCTTTTTTTTTTTCTCTTTTTTTTATATTTTCTTTTCTCTCCCCCTTTGTTTTTATCTTGTTTCGTTTTTGTTTTATTATATATTTATCAATAATAATATTTTAAAACAACATCAGAGCAAACAACAACAACAACACCATTATACTATATAATGAATTGTAAAAAAAAAAAGAAAATTAAATATAAAATACATCTTCTTATTAAACATTTTGAATATTTATGAAATAAATTGGAAAATTCGCATATAATAAAAAAAAAGAATGCTATTTTGAAAAAAAAAAAGCTTAGCTGGCTTTTTGGTGCCGATTTTTCGCGAGAGGACAACCAACATACATCATTTAAAAGAAAAACAAATTCAAAAAACTAACTAATTTTCTTCGTTCGGATTAATCGTCATGGGAGCTGACGATTAATCCGTAATATCAAATATTAGGTGTGTGTACGGCCTTTCAATTGGTTACCATCACTATACCCTTTTACCCAAACCCCCTCAAATAAAACCATCGACCAAAACACAACCACCACCACTACCACCACCACCACCACCATTATCAACAACAATAATAATAAGAACCCCTGACATCTCATTTTTGTCTGTGTATTTTCCAAAATAACATCATGCGAAAACCGTTCTTGTACAATTGATATTGTGCAGTATTTTCTACACATATGTGAGATACGAATGATGATAATGATGATGATGATAATAATAATAATAATGATAAAGATGATGGGGTTCGTTTTTAGTATAAATTAAAAGAGGGCACATTTTTAATAAAACCAAAAAAAAAAAAAAAAGTCACGTTTGAACAGTTACAAATTAAAAATTCTGGAAGATATAAGAAGAAGAAAAAAACAACATCATCCCCCAAGTACAAGGAGAAAAATAGAAAACTTGTTTTCTTTTCTCAAAAACAAAAAAACATTATTTGAATAGTATAAAAAACACATACACACACACACACACATTAACGAAGGAAGAGAGAAAAATAAAAAGGAATCATTTAAAGTAAAATGCAAAACTGTGTGCTAATACCTGAACAGAGTTTAATTGGGAGAGAGAACAAGAATGGAAATAAAAAAAAAAAAAAGAAAGATAGATCTCGTAAAAAAATAAAAAATAAAATAAAGCGCTCGAGGGATGAAGGGAGCGGTGGTGGGGGAACAACAACAACAATTACAGCAACAATAAGAAAATGAGAGAGAGAGAGAGAGCAAGAGAGCGAATTGGCATTTCGTGTTGAAGAACTCAGGCATATATATATATATATACATAAAAAAAAAAAAAACACCAAAAAAACAACATCAAAAAGATACGTCAGTTACCTTCCTTACCCTCCTGAAACCCCCCTCCCATTCCGTATATATACAAAATAATATATACCATACGTGTATACATATATTTATGAAACGAAAAAAAAAAAACAAGTAAAAACAAAAAATTCAGAAAAGAAAGAAAGAAAAAAACAAGTCTTACAAACATTTGATCCGATTACAATTCTTTTGTTCTTTTTGGTTTTTTTTTTATTTTTTTATTTTTTTTTTTGGTTTATTAAAAACAAAACCAGCTGAAAGATCATATACACCGATTATTATTATTATTATTGTTATTATTAATTATATACAAAAAAATGTATTATCAATTTTAAATAGATTTAATTTTTAATTTTCTTCTGTGCGCGTGTGATGTACATACTACTCACAATGCTTCATAGCTATTATTATTAATTAATATTATTATTAATACTACTTCTATTACTACTACTATACTACTACTACTACTACTACTACTACTACTACCACCTAATACTATTACTACTATTACTATTACAAATTTAGATTAAATGTTAAGTAAGGTATTATTGTATACCAAAATCATTTTTTTTCGTTGTTTAGCTTAGTATGAACGTGAGAAAAGAAAAATTAGAAAGAAAGGATAATGGAATAATGAAAGGGTTAACAAAAAAAAAATTGTAAGAAAGTTTTAAACAAAATTACACGCGTAATTATAAAATCGCGTGTAAAGAAGAAGAAGAAGAAAATAAAGAAGAAGAAGAAGAAGTATTGTCCATCTTTGAGAAGATGACCCTTAATAGGGAATGTACTCAAAGTTTGGACAATACACGTGTGTGTAATATGCTCCCACGTGTGAAAGACGGCATGCGTGTGTGTAAGTAAAAAAAAAAAAGAAAGTAAATAAGTATGCGCGTATGTGTATGTGTGTGTTTTGTTTTATATGCATGCATCATTCATGTATGCATACATGTTCTGCTGTATGTATGTATGATGAGTATGAAATGGGATACATGTATGATAAGGTTATGATGATAACACATATATATATATATATATGTATATATGTGTGAATGAATGAATTTATTAAAATAGTTTTAAAAAAAAAAAGTAGAAAACGAAAAGAACGTGTTAGAAAAAAAAAAGAATAAAACAAAAGAATCGAAGCATTATAAAGAGAACAAAAGAAGACCGCTGTCAAAGTCGCCGATGCCGCCATTACCACCACCGCCGCCACCGCAGTCGCCATTAATGACACCAACGCCATCTACGCCGCGCTCTCAACTCCCCCCACCTCTCCATCGTTCGCACCCTTCATTACCCCTCACTCTACCGTAAAAAGAAACAAACAAACACCTTACCCCTGACTATTATCTTCCAGTGTTACTTATAATAGAAATGGGAAAGACTCATTCGTTGTTTTGAGCGAAATGATGAAACAAACAAACAAAAATAATAAAAAAAAGAAAAAAAAGAACCGAAGAGAGTAATACTGATCAATAATAATATTAATAATTAAAATGAAAAAAAAAATCGAGAAATATTATTAATAATCATAATGATGATTATAATGATAATGATGATGATGATGATGATGAGTGATGATGATAATGATAATAATTATTATTATTATTTATGTTATATATAATTCGTCCTCGATGTTACAGAAAACAAAACCGTGTTTAATAAAAATTTTATTTCGACAAACGAACATTTATCTGGTGTGACGATCAATTTTTACAAATTTATACACCATATTTTACTTTTATTTATACATACATATATATATATATATATATATATATATATATATATATATATATATGTGTATATCTATATATCTATATATATAAATTTAAAAAGAAAGTAATATATTTAAATATAAATATTATGTTTGAATGATCATTGGTCGAGTAAATAAAATGAAATATTTTGTTGAATTAAAAATAATAATTTTCTTAAACATTCAAAAGTATTCTTGAATATATATATATGTATAACATATTATTTACATATATGTATTTAGTTTATATATATATATATATATGTGTGTGTACACATATGGTATATATTATATACATTTTTTCACTGCCATTATTCGATTCAGTAAAAAAAAAAAGATAAAAATAAAAATAGAAAAAAAAAAATAGAAAATGTGCTTTTCATGTTTTAAAAAAAATTACTTGCACATTTCATCAGGGAGAATTTATTTTTAAAAATGATGAAAATAAATTACCCGATAGATTCGAGTATTGTGTTTTTTTTTCCTTTATTTTTATTTTTTTTTTTGGTAGTTGCATTTCGCTTGTATTACTACTACTACTACTACTACTACTACTATTATTATTAGTATTACTGTAATGTGTAAGATAATGAGAAAATTATTTTAAAATGTGCAAGGTTACATTTAATTAAACGTTTTTTTTTTTTTTTTTAAAGATAAAAAAGAAAATCGTACGATGTTGTTTTGAAAAATAATTTTCATTTTGTTCTTTAAAAAGGAAATGGTTGAGACTAAATATACGAAACAAAAACAATTAAAAAAAAAAAAAAAAAAAAAAATGTTACAAAGAAATGTGGAAGAGAAAAGAAGTGAAAAGAAAAAGAAAACATCCCTTATCCATAAAAATTTATATTTAGATATATTCTCTCGTCTCCCTTTATTTATTAATATAATACTTTGCATAAATGTGTGTTTTTTTTTTATAAAAATAACGTGTACGGTAGTGGTGCAGTTGTGTTTTTCAAATGTTTGTGACTGCGCGTTTCAAAAAGTTCATTGCAATGAGAAAAAAAAGAAAAGGAGAAAGAACAACCAAAAAAGAACAAAAAAAAAAAAAGAAAACAAATAATAATATTCGATGTTGCTGTAATAAAATCTGCCCGTAATAATTATTGAGGATATAGAAAATAATTATACAGTAATTTTTAAAGTATACGTCTACGTATGTATATGTGATTTAGTATTTATAATTTTTATTTTGTTTATTTGTTTGTTTGGTATGCAACGAATCATATCTCGTAGAATTGTTTTTAAGATGATCAGCATTCTATGAAAAAAAAAAAAAATATATATATATAAAATTACAGAAAACACACGTTTCAACGATGTAAATATTATAATTGTATCGTGAATTAGATCAATTTAGGGATACAAATCGACAAATTTAATTTTTGTTTGTAATATTAACCAAAGATTTATATCATTTTATTTTAATTTTTTTTTTCTTTTCATAAATAGATGCAACAAGATCGAGTTTTGATTTCCTTTTGTTCATTTTTCAGAAAATACGAGTGTGATAAATGAGAATCGTATATTTGCGTATTAAAAAAAAAAAAAAGAAAAAAACTGTAAAAGTAATTTTTCTAGTACTTTGTATACAGTGTGTATTCTTAGATGATGATATACTTTTTATTATAATTTTCTTGTTGAGATTATCTAACTGTAAATGCAAGTTTAGATTTTGTATACAGAAGGTTTTCAATAATGCATATATATATATATAGAATATACATTATATAAGTGAACAATTTACAGAAGACACAAAAATGATGAAAATAATTCATATATATATATATGAAACAACATTTAACATTTTTGTTGTTCATGATGTTGTCCACTATTGAAGTAGGGTTCCAAATATTACGAAAATAAAAAAACATCTTGTTTAGACAATATTTAAAAAAAAAAAAAAAAAAAAAAAACAATTTAACAAATGAGGGTAGTAGTTGTGTGTTGTCAAGTTCAACGAACAATTGTTTAAAACTGTTTTTAGATTTAGATTAAATGAAACGAAACAATAACAATAACAAAATTGCAAAAAAATCGTTTGCACTCGCTTTCGTAAATTGATATATATATATATATATATATATATAGATATAAAACAAAAAAAAAAGAAACATGGCGTGTATTGTAAGTATATACGTGTATTTAAATCATTGTTTTATCTTCGATATATCTTATCCAAGTGTTGTATAAGCAAAAAAAAAAAAAATAAGAAATCCTATTATACGAATACAGTATATCATATAGATATATATCACAATTGAATTCTTATCTTCCTATTTGAAATCTGATTAATCGGATAAATTGATTTCTAATTAATCTTTCGTCTTTCGTATCATATCAATGTGTAAATAAATGTTAAACATTTTTTTTTTTTTTTTTTTTAAATTATCTCTTTCTAATGTTACCATTATTGTTTTTACAGTGTTGTTACTTTTTTAATGAGTTATTATTTTTCAATATTTTTTATGCGAAATTTAAATATAATTTTTAATTAAAAAAAAAATTTAGAGCAAGATAATATGTAAATTAATTAATTTTAATATTCAATAAATTATTTGAATTTTAAACTATTAATCATACTTCGAGCACCATCTATCGATAAGTGTAAGTACTTTATTCATATAAATGTACTGTGCATGATAAAATCAATATATATTTGCAATTTAGTTTATAAAATTTATATTTAAATATTAAATATTATTTATTTGAGTTAATAAGTTAACTTTTTAAAATGTCTGTACACTTTATCCAATTATATTTTGAGAAAGTTATTGTATCTCTAGTAGGTTCCTTTTTTATCAACACCTGTGGCGCCACTTCACATTAGAAGATAATTCAACAGGTGGCGCGAGATGTATCAAAATTCGAAATGAAAATTTCAAATTGAAATACTGTAATTAACGTTGCTATTTACAAAAATGATAAAATATTATTAAACAATTATATTATTTATATAAACAAAAGTGCAAATTATAAATTTTATATGATTTTATTCGTTTCAGTGTTTAAAAAAAAAAAGGAAAAACTTAGCGACGAACTGGCAAAGAATTTGGGATTGCTGTATAAAAGGTAATCGAATACACATTGACTTTTTTATTTGATTGATATATATATATATATATATTTTTGTTTTATTTTATTCTTTTATTTTTTCGAAGAAAAATATAGGAGAAACTTAAAAGAGAAAGTTTTAACCGTATTCGTACATTTTACGAAATCTTAGAACGACTCACGCACGACACGTATAAATCGTGAAATTATACGAGCCGTGACATCCTGCATAATAGCGCTTGACTTTCCGAAGATGCGATTGGATTGATTCCGGTGATAAATCGTTCACCACTTTCCAGATACGAATGATTTTCTTTTTTTTTTTTTTAAAAGCTTATTGCCATTTTGGCTATTTTCCAATCGGGATATCATTTTTCATCGCTTTCGACCTGTACGCACGAACGAGTACTGCATATTTCAAAATAATTTCTTTTCAGTACATTATTTTACATTTATACAAATAAATACAAAAAAAAAACACTAATTAATTAATATAAATTTAAAAAGAAATACAAAAAAGAAAAAAATATATATATATATGTATATATATACTGTATATTGCACAGTACTGTATTATACAGTAAAAAAAAAAACATTTTCGTAAAATACAAAACAAGAAAGTATATATGTATATATTTTATATACATTACAAAATATATACTGTATATTTTGTACAGTACTGTATACAGTACCAAAAAAACTATATATATATATATATATACAGTTAATTTTTGTTTCATATATTTTTTTTTGTTTGCAAAAAGTTAATATAAAAATGTTTCTTTTCAATAATAATATAAATATAATTATTAATTAACTTAATAATTTAATTTTTTATAGATTTATTTCTCGATTATATTAAACAGAAAATATGAAAAACTGGTCACGTGTAAAATCTCACATATATATGTAAATGTAAATGGTTAATACTAATAAATATTTGAAGTATATATATACATCAAAGAAGAAGAAGAAGAAGATGATGATGAATAAAGTAGTGTAAGAGATCTTTTATCATCGAGCTGTGATTGGTGGTGACCTTATAACCTCTTCCAAGGAATTGGCTCCGCCTCTCGTTTACGCATCATCGACATAGAAGTATTAAAAAGAGAAAAAAAGTTATTTTCTGTTCTTTCGTTGTTGATGATGGTGGAAGTGGTGGTAACTTTTTTACTGACACCGAATGAGATAAATATAAAATACTTAAATACTTCTTCAATCTTATTATATCAATATGGCGCGCTGATTTTTTTCTTTACGACACGAATATAGCTGCAAATTGTACCGACTACTTGATTCAATTGTTACACAAAAAGATTTATCTCACATTTTTGATCTAAAATATTCTTTCATAATAATGAGATAAATATAAAATACTTAAATGCTTCTTCAATCTTTCCTCGCAAATATTATTTGTCACGTATAAGAAAATAAATATGGCGCGCTGATTTTTTTCTTTACGACACGAATATAGCTGCAAATTAAACGTACTACTTGATTCAATTGTTACAAAAGAGATTTATCTTATGTTTTCGATTTAAAATATTCTTTCAAAGTCATATTCATAATAAATATATAATTTTAAGTAATTTTGATTATTTTAAATCAAAAATATGTTCGAATATATTTTAAAGAGTATAATATTCTATATATTTATGTTACAATACTACCATAATCAATAATATGTTTGACATTAGCATGAATTAATTAATTAATGAGTTTTTACATCGGTATGTATGTATGTATAGACGAAGATGCGTATAATTTGTGCGTGGGTTTTAAAAACGAGCAATTGAAACATAACTAACGCATATTACTCCATCAAGGAACGGAAGGCACGGGTCTTAGCTTTTCCGGTTTATTCTCTTTGATCCTTACGAATCGGACTATACTTATCGGTTATTGTGTCATTATAACTCTCCATTGCAATTAATTTTATCGTATATTTTTATAACTTATTCATTTATTTGATTTATTATAATAATCAATATATATTAGATCTATCGAAAAATTCTGATCGTTCAATCGAAACATTAGTTCAATTTTTCGTCACTAGGGGGTAGGTAAGGGTTTTTCATTTCTTAAAATGGAATATACAAATTGCCATCATGTTTGCAAAAGTTCAAAAGTAATTCAATTATATTAATTGTTCAAATTATGAATAATTTATTATTATTATTTTTTTTATTTAAAATATATAATCTTATATATATATATATATTTTTTTTATTATATTAAACAATTTTGTTCAATACGTTAAAAAGAATCAATCGAGTAAGGTTATAATCTTCAAAAATAAAAATTGAAATAAGAAATGATTTATATTAAAATATTTCTACATAAAATTATTCTTATTTTAAATTTCGTATCATCGTAACGCACAAATATTTCATGATTCATCATATTAATTACTTTTCTTTTTTTTTTTCTTTTTCTTTTGGATAGATATAATTTTAATAAATCAAAAAGAATAAGAAGGAGGAAAAAAAATTTAAAAAAAGAATTGAACGAGAGATATTTTTATTAATCGTAATCAAAAGAAACTGAAAACTTTCCATGTGCGCGCGGGTTGTTGTTTTTTTTTTTTTTTTTTTTTAATTAAAATTTGATAAGGGGTTTTATATCGTAAGTTTTTTTTTTTTTACTTCAAACATTTTTCTACACAATACATTTTTATTTTTATTTATTTTTTTTTTTTTTCGTTAAATTGTAGAAAATGTTTTTTCTTTTTTTTCGGTTTTATTCGATAAACGCACGCATGAAAAGCATTTGATGTTTTTTATTCACATTGGTAATTATTACGGTAATTATTATATTTAATACTGTTTTTAGGAATCCCTTATCATTCGAAAGAGATTAGATTTGATAGTTTTTTTTTTTTTTTTTTTTTTTTTAAAGACGCCTGTTTACTTGATGTTACGTGATGCAATACTGGGTCATACGATGCCCGTCGGCTTCGAGAATGTGCTGCGCATGCATGCATTCAACCAAGCAAACGATAAAAACACGTTCCTGTAAATCGACATTTTTCCTCTTTCCCCCCATTTCCTCTTATCTTGAAATTTTATTATTTTTTTTTTTCCTTTACAATATAATATAAATGAGTTTCTTTTGATTTGTTTACATCTTGTTACATTAGTCTCTTATCTTCAAATTTTAATCGATGTTGTAAGGCTCAAGATAAAAAACGACATTCATTGAACATATTTTATTTATAAAATTTATAGAAAAATTTATAAACAATTTTTATGAAATATATTTGTATTAAAACATGGTTTTTTTTTTCTTGAAATTTTTTATTAATATAAAATAATATATAGGAATGTGTTTTAATTTCAATTAGATGTTTATTAAATTATATTTTGAGTATTTGGTGTAGGATAGTTGGTTTAAATTTATAATAAATAAATAAATATAAATTTATAAATTATTAGAATTCAGTTTTTTTCATAATACGGTGTTGCAACAAATTTAGAAATATTCAAAAATTAAATTATGTTTATTATTAAATAAACTTTACTGCATGTAACACTGTAGATGTAAATTGATTGAAATATAATTCAATAATTAGTTATACTATGTATATATTTTATACATAGTTAAAGTATACTGTTAAAGTAATATATATATATATATATATAGTATAATTAATTATTGTATTATATATATAGCATAACTAATATTTATTTTATTATATAGTATAACTAATTATTGTATTATATATCTTGTTAAAAATATAAAAATACATATACTAAATAAATAATAATATTAACACTTTAATATTTAATTAATTATTGTATTTGGATCTCTGGCAGGGGCGTGGGGCGTAGCAATTCGACCTATCTACTCTAATTTTGAATTTAGCCACCAGATAGCGTATTCAAGTGCTAATGATTTAACGTGGCGTAGCAATTCGACCTATCTATTCTAATTTTGAATTTAGCCATCAGATAGCGTATTCAAGTGCTACAGATCCCAATATATTATAATTAAAAATTAATTATTACAAATTAATAATAATATTTTAATAATTATATTTTTATTTTAAATAATAATATTTATTTTATATATATATATATATATCTATATAAAAGTTGAAAATATAAATCGTTATATACAAAAAAAAAATAAATAAAAACAAATAGAAATGATTAAATTGTAATATAATTTTTTGTTTCAATATATTTCTATGATTCTGTACATATAAAAAAAATAGTATAATTAAGTAGTATTAAGTATCTATTTAATACAAACGTAATATCAATGGACTACATTTTCTAAGATGGACCGATCAGAAAAATCAAGAATGGTCAAAAGAAAGTAATAGAAGGGGTAATTCATTCATCTAATGGGGAAATTCATTGACTCGTGGCCTCGTTCAGGAATAATCATTTAAGTATAATAAACTAACACTATTTAAGTATAATACTATAACACTATATTAGAGAGAGATTCCAGGAAACTTCCTTATCTCTCTTTCTCTCTCTCTCTGTCTCTCTCTTTCTCTCTTTTTCTTTTATTATCAAAGATATAAATTGAAGTAAAATAAATGAAAATAAATTAATCCATTCTAAATCACGACTTTTCTCGTGAACACGGTCGTCTCTATGAACACGGTTTCTAAGAACCATTTCTTTTTTTAATATATTGTCAATGTTATAATAGTAAACTTTTTTTTAAATATAATTTAAAGATAATATTTATACAAAAGAAAAAACTCTTATCTCTAATACTTTACTCTAAATAACTGATAATAGTTCAGTGAGTATGATTGGACATACAGTGTGCAAGTGAATCTTAAATGGGTTCAAATAAATTAATACAAAATGAATTAAAGTAAAATAAAGAAAAATAAAATAAAATAAAGTTAAATAGATAAATAAAAAAAATGAAAGTATTATTTGGACGAATACTTTACTCCAAATAATTGATAATAGCTCAGTCAGTATGATTGCACAAACGGTGTGCATATGAATCTCAAATGGGTTCAAATAATTTCAAACAAAATGAAATCAAGTAAAGTTAAATAAATTAAAATAAAATAAAATAAAGTAAAATAGATAAATAAAAATAACAAAAGTCTTATTTCGACGAATACTTTACTCCAAATAACTAATAATAGCTCACAACCAGTATGATTGTATACATGATGTGCAAGTGAACCTCGAATGGTTTCAAATAAACCAAAACAAAATGAATTAAAGTAAAGTAAAATAAAATAAAATAAAATAAAATAAAATAAAATAGAATAAAATAAAATAGATAAATAAAAATAAAGACAGTCTTATCTTTTATCGGATACTTTACTCCAAATATCTAATATTAGTTCAGTATGATTGCACAAACGGTGTGCAAGTGAATCTTGAATGGATTCAAATAAATGCAAACAAAATGAATTAAAATAAAATACAATAAAAGTATGTAGTTATACCTCATGTACATCATTTCCTTCCCTTCTCTCCCCTTTCTCATCCATTCCCTTACCCTTTCCCCCTACCCTTTTTCCCCACTCTTAGTTTCTATCTCAAATTTTTCTTTTTAATCTTTGGATGTGTTGAACGAACGATACACGAGAGAGACAGAGAGAGGTATAACGTGAGCGTTAAAGTTGAAAATTATTATCTGTATAAACGAGACGAAGTGGAGAGAGTATACTAGAGTTTGAGTAGAGTAGTAGTCTTGTGTGCAAAGGACCGAGATATAATAAGGTCAGACGGCGAGGTTATCGTTACCACCAAACTGGGGGTGACCGTATCTTCTTCTTCACTTCTTCTTCTTCTTCTGCTTCTTATTCTTCTTCTTCTTCTTCTTCTTATTCTTGTTCTTCTTTGGGAAAAGGGATACGATAAAATGGAATATATAGTTAAACGAAGAGACACCCAAGTGTAATATACTTCGTTCTACCGAACTGGACCTGCTCCAAATCTCGATTACGATACCTAGAAATTCATTCCTATAAGAAGAACATGAACAAGAAGAATAAGATGAGGATGATGATGAGGAGGAGGAGGAGGAGGAGGAGGATGAGGAAGAACAAAGAGACAGATTTAATACAGTATATTAATTTCAATGATTGATTCATTATTATCGTTTAAATAATAATATTATTGAAATGATAATGAATGAAACAAAGACACTTGTAAAATATTTATGTTTGATTTAATACGAAATGTTCGTCTTTAATTAATTTCAATTGAATCGATAAATCGATTGATTCCAAAAAAAAAAAAAAAAGAAAAAGAAAAAACCAGAAACGTAGATCAAGAATGAAATAAAGACAGGTGTATATATTATTTTGAAAGATTCATTGAAAAAAAATATTAATCGAAACAAACAAGAATGTTCATATTTATCACGTCTTGCAAGATAAGCTGATAATTAAAAATTTCGATTGAAATGATTAATCGATACGAGTAATTTATAGATAAAAAAAATAAAATGAATGAAATAAAGAATTAAAGAAACAAAACAGATATTATATTTTAATCAAATATAACTTTAAATAAATAATTCAATGAATTGTTCAAAATTGATCTTTTTGTGGACAATTTAAAGGTTATATCTAAGTCTTTAGGTACGATATGATTTCAATAGGTGGCGGTGTATTACAATTCATTAATTGGCTATATTCACGTCGTATATTTTTTTCAGATTTTTTCGTATAGCAAACTAACCGTGTTTTTTATATTTATTCGAGTATTATTATTTTATTTATTTCATTATAATTGTGGGATTATTTTATGTGTTGAATAAAACACATATATATAATTATTAAAATTATATAATTAAATTATATAATTTTTTAATTATAACTTTAATTATAAATTTATATAATTTAATATATATATATATAATTATATAAAACCATAAAACCAAAAGTAAATTTACCTTATAGAAAATATTAAGTAAAAATACTTATAAATATTATTTTTTGTATAATATTGGTTTTTTTAATATAATTATTATAATAATATATAATTTAAGTATATAGTTTTTTTAATTATAAATTTAATTATAAATTTATATAGTTTATATAATTATATAAAATCAAAAGTATATTTATTTTATATTATATAAAAATATAAAGTAAAAACTACTTTACTATTTACTAAATAATTTAAAATAATATTATAAATCAACATTTTATAACAAAATCACATCAATGCATGACCAAACCATCCTACTATAAATATATGTATGCATGTATATATATTGCATGTTTTAAAGAAAAGATTAATATCAATTGAACCAGTATGCACTTATATAACAATCGTTTAAAACTCATTCCATACTAACATTATCTATCTATCTATCTATCTCACTGTATAATATATACATATATCTATACATATATCTTAAAAGTATCTTTGAATGAGAAGCACGCAGAAAGTAGTTGGTTGTCTTCTTCGTTGTCGTCATGGCTGTCAACGTGGTCTCTTAAGTGCGCTTTGTTTACGGCACTGAGAAAAGAAGGACGATTTTGGATAAAAGCCAAAAAACCGATGTGTGGTGTTGTACGACGACTACGATCCATAGAATGAAAAGGACAGAAAAAAACGCCCTTTTTTTTCTTATCTCTCTTTATATCTTTTATCTTTTATCTTTATCTATCTATCTGTCTATCTATCCTGTTCTCTTTCTTTTTTTAAAAATTTTTTTTTTTTACCTCCGTTAGTCTCACTCAAGAACTCCCCCCACCCTTTTTCTCTTCTCCTTCCCTTTTCTCATCCTACTCGGATCCCTTTACGTGCCAACGTTCAAGATTTATCGAAATTCTAAGCATCCAGCATCGAACACACGGGTGACGACTACCGGTGATCCTTTTTAAGGCTCATACCAGCCACCGTTTTTCTTTTTTTTTTCTTTTTTTTTAATCTTTTTGTTTTTTTGTTTTCTTCTTCTTTTTTAGCTTTGGCTTTTGCTTTCTTTTTTTTTGGGGGGGGTTTTTTTTTTTTCCATGGATGCTCGCGACGCACATTGAGAAAAAGGTTTTTCGTTCCGTCCCCGATAGGTACAGTGATTTATCCCCGATTTATGTATGCACCCGAATAGAAAGAGAAAGAAATAGTTAGAGAGTAGGAAATTGTGAAAGTTACCCTCCTCAACTTACACACACACATATATATATATATGTGAATACAGGAAGACGTTGAAAAATAATTCGTGATCTTTAACTTTAAAAATTGATCACGAAAGTATTCTCATATATATTTCACAGTTAATGCATTGGTAATTGTTGCAACGATTATTATAATAATAACAATTTATTTGTTGCGTTGTATTGTCAGTTATTTCAGTTTATTGCATAATTGTTCTTATCGTTTGATTTTGTTTTTTTATTCTGCATAGATTTTAGAGTATACTTTGTTACCTAACCTAATAGTATAATTTATTAAATTATTTAATATTAAAGTATTATAATAATAAGAATGGGGAAGAAATGTTATTTATTATGGCATTTAATTATAGGAGAAAATGTGAAAAAGTGTCCAACGTTTTCTATAAATAATAGTTCAAAAACCTTCCAGAATGGCGCTGGTGTAGACAGAAGGTATGGTATGAATGTATCAATTGTAAACGAATTGAAGTATGCCGAGTTATGTAATAATGTAGTAAATATAACCTTAAAAAATTATTATGAGAAAACGTGGTAGCTAGAGTGATTTTATTTCGTGAACTGTGAATAGTACGTTTATTGATTTTTTATCATGTAATTTTATGAAAAAGTATGTGAATAACAAAACAGTTATGGGTAAAATATGTCTTGTGAAATTTGTGTTCCTTGTTTATTTTTCAATCCTACTCTAATAATATTTGGCGCTTCCTTTAAAATTTACCCTGAAGCTACTGTGGCGCCACTCTAATTGAATGCATTTCGACGGACACTTTTCATATGCAGAAATGTTACTTCTTACCTCTACCCTCCATAAAATAAAATTACACGGAACTTGTTTCTATAGCAACTTAAAAGTGTCAACTATCAAATCTCAAAAGAAAAAGATTCTAGCATTAACAAAAGAATAATGAAACAAACATAACGCTATCTATTGGTGCAAGCCAAAATTACTTTCTTGCTAACCCAATATTTTAATAATTTAAAAACAAATAGCAATGAATAGTAATGAATAAAGAAAACAATTATTTAACAACCCCTTTGTGTGTCACTTTCGAACTCTACTATTGGGTTAGCAACTAAGTGATTGTGGATTTTGTCGATAGATGGCTTTTTAAAATCATCAACGACTTAGTTGCCAACCCAATATTATAGTAATTTTAATTTCATTTCTAAAAAAAACCTTTCAATTATATTTTTCTTACAAATAAACAGAAGAAAAGATTGATAACACTTTGATACTTTATTTGATATTAAAAAAAAATATATATGATTTCACTTTTCCTCTCTCTCTCTCCCTTTCTTTCTCTTTCTCTCTGATGTAGATTTATAACAGGAATCCATATACGAATGGAGAAAGAGGATTGGTGATAATGGTTAACAACGATCAGTCCAATATCGATCGCGAGTACCTTTTGGTTTAAATAGAGAACAGGAATAGGGCAGGGGGGATAGTGTCGGTAAATCAAAGGGAATCGCCCAAAGCAATTTCATTTGGAGTCAAGGTCACCGATCTCCTTCTTCCTCTTTCTCTCTCTATCACATTCTTTTTTTATTTTTCATCTCAAACCACCAACACCACCACCATCTGTACCACCACCAGTCTCATAAGCCATTCGCCATATTGGAAATGAAAAGACCCCCTCCAACGTTTTAAGACACCACTCCGCCATCTTTTTTTATTTTTTTTTTTGGTTTCAAATACTTTGATTTTTTTTCTTTCTTTTTGTTCCCTTTCTCTTTTTCTCTTTCTGTATTTTTATTTGATTTTATTTTCTTATTTGAGAAATAAAGAAAACACAACGTGAAAGAACATTCCTGCACGAACGTATTTCAATATAAACAATTGCCGAGCGAATTTTCCTTGACGCTGAGGAACTCTCCAACAGTGATTTCTGGTCCGACGTGATGGCAATGGATAGATGGATGGATGGATGGATGGATGGATGGATAGATGGATGTGCATCTCACTGTCTGCGATCGCGACCCCGGTGTGCAACCCCTCGTAAAGTTACTCCTTTCAAGTTACCTTCTTTTCCCCCCCTCCCCCGTTCATCATCATAACCACCACGTGGTTTTCTCCTCTTTCCCCCTCCTTCTTCCTCTTCTTTATTCTCTAAAGGAGACCGATCGTTTTATTTATTTTTTTCTTTTTCTTCTTTTAACTTACACTAGGACTCTTTTAACATTCGATTTAATACTTACACGTTTTATTTCATTCTTCTGTGTTTTATTTTACTTTTTCTGTTTTTTATTTTACTCAATTATTGTTATTATTTTAATTTAAAAAAAATTACTTACCGATTTGGAGAAAGAAAATAATATGAGAAGGAAGTTTGAAAATAAAATTGTATTTTTGTGAAAGTGTGTGTGTGTGTTTGTCACCATTTTGAATTTATATTTATGCATGCATTTGAGGTTATAGGTATATTTAATTGATTCTCTTGTATTTTTTTTTTGCTTTTTTTTTTTATTATTTTTATTATAATTTGTATCGATACTTACCAGTATGATGAAGTAAGAATTGATATCTCGAAATGTTAATTGAAAAAAAAGAAAAAAATCAATTTTTTCTTCGAGTGCCACCATCTTGAATTTAAATAAGTACTCAGGTGATGTGTTTTACGTAATTAATGCAAAAATATTTTCTTTTTTTTCTTTTCAAATAATTATTATTCCAATTATTTAATTATGATTTGTTTGACTTTATTTATTTCAATATTTGCATTTTTATTTTCAACTATACTTACCCAGTTAAAAAAAAAAAAAAAGTGAAACAATAATTAACCTCACTCAAAGTAAGAACGAAATAATCATATTTAATTCTGATCCCCCACCATCTTGAATTTATATTATTATACTCATGCATGTATATGTAAGTATTTATTTAAAATTCCTATTTTTAATTCTTCATTGACGATGACAAATCTTTTCGATATATAATATGTTTATGTGTATGTATATATATATATATATATATAATTCTTTATACGATTTCGTTAAATTATATGTATATATATATAGATATTTTTACTTTGTTTTGTTTTACTGTTTTTTTTTCATTATTTTTTTTTTTTATATATATATCTATATATATATATATATTAAGTATGTACACGTTTTTTTTTTTATACAAAAATTTCATTTCGCATCTTTATACATTAAAACTTAAATTTTATGTATAGAATGTGAATGTGTGTATTATTTTTTGCATTTGTATGTTGTATGTTGTATGCATGTAAATAATATGTATTTATATATATATCTCTCTCTTCATTTCTCTCACACACACACACACATACAACAAACACACACACACACTCACGTTGTTTTTTCTTCTTCTCTCTCTCTTTTATTTAACTTCGTTCGTTCATGCAACCCAGACGGCAATCAAGATCATTTGCGCTTACGTAAGATATAATTATTATAATACATATTATTTTTTATTATTATTATTATTATTATTATTATTATTATTATTATTATTTCTTATTTTTATTTTTCAGTTTTATATTAGCGAGCGAGCAAAGCGTTTATCGCGTGTTTTCTTTTGGCGTATGTGTCTCGAGAAAAAAAAATAATATTTTGAGCGCCACGTCAAGCATCGATGACTGACACTAAACTTTACATTTAGGCCGTGTCGGTCACATGTGACTGACACTCAACTATTTTTTTAATACAAAGTAATGTCTGTGGCCTGACAAGAATTTTTCTTAAAATTCACGTGGATGCTCAACGTGTAATATCATCAAATATTTGGTATTGGGATATCTAGCACTTGAATACGCTATCTGGTGGCTAAATTGAAAATTAGAGTAGATAGGTCGAATTTTGCTACGCCACCACCCCTGCCAGAGATCCCAATTTTTATTAATTTTATTTTTAGGGATTGCAGTTCTCGTCCATTGATTATTATTATTACTATTATTATACATTATTATAATATTATTAATATTACTTTTATAATTTTATTATATTTACTAATATTTAGATATTATTTATTACTTAATTGCATATAAATTATATTTAAGTACTCGAAAAAAAAAATAATAATTATTATTATTATTATTATAATATGCGTGTGTATGAGTCTCTCTCCGTGTGTCTGTGTGTGTGTGTGTGTGTGTGTAAAAAATAAAAAAAAAAAATAAAAAAAAATAAAAATAAGAAATCAAATGGACGAGAACTGTTTTCCTATTGTACAATAATTTTTTTTTTTTTTTTTTTTTAATATGCAAAAGTGTCGAGTTTTTTCTCGAGACAGAAGCACGGGTTTGTTGACAAAAAAAAAATAATAATTGAATTTTTTTCATCCCCTATTTTTCATCCCCTATTCTTCATACTCTCCTTCTTCTTCTTCTTCTTCTTCTTCTTTTTTGTCTTTTTCTTTCCAAGTTTATTTTTCGTTGTCGTCTGGTGGTTTTTTTTTTTCCAGTAAATTAATCTTACGTTTTTTTTCACATAATAATTATTACAAATAATCCCATAAAACCCCCTTGTTTAGGTGCTCGACTAACTAACTAGAGCTCGACAAATTGCCACATTGACTATTTCTTCATTTATTATTATTATCATTATTATTTTCATTAATAATATTATAATATAATTATTATTGTAACTATTAATATTATTATTACAACTATAATTATAATTATTATTACAATTATTATAATTATTATTATTATTATTATTAATATTATTATTCTTTTTTTTTAAAACGTAGTAGTATTCAAATAATTTTTTTTTTGTTTTAATCTAAATTATCATTAGACAACCCTATACAACGCATTCCATTTTCTTATATTTATATTTATATCTATATTATATTTATTTATTTATTTATTTATTAATATTAATTATTATTAATTAATTAATTTTTTTTTATTTATTATTATTCTGTCCATTTCGAGGTTTTTTAATTATTTTTATTTATATTGTACAATATTTATAAAATAGAAAAAAGCACCGTCTTTCTAAAAATTGTGTCCGACTTTCTACTTTTCAATTTATTTATCTTTTTTTTTTATTTATTATTATTATTTTTTATTATTATTATTATTATTATTATTATTATTATTTTATTTTATTATTTTCCTTCTTCTTTTTCTTCTTTCGATTTTGACATATATATATATATGTATATATATATATATATATATATATATCACATTATTTTATATAACGTTTATTTATTTATCTTCTTTTTTCTTTATCTTCTTCTTCTTTCTTGTTTATCTTATTTTAATTTTGTTACTTCTTTCAACACACATACACACATATACATACATATATTCACATACGTATCATTCATGTGAGTACAGGCATTTACAATTTTTTTTAATTTTTTTTTTATCATTCCGTTGATTTTGATAATAATAACAAATATTTCGACGATTTATCGCTAATTAAAGACGCAAGATTTGATAATACAAACGATTTCGAATTTTATTTCGAATGATAAAATATATTTTTTTTTATTTTAACCCCCCCCCCTCCCAACACTTATCATCCCCCACTCATGCAAAACTTGCAGTGTTTTATTTGATACCTTGGACGCTTTATTCTATCTCTCTTTCTTTTTTTTAATAATTAAATATCACTCTCTCTCTCTCTCTTTTTTTTGTTCATAAACAATTCACGGTGAATCTTATTATGACATATGTTTATTTATTTAATTAAAAAAATAAAAAAAAAAATAAAAAAAGACAAGAAATCACTGATTTCTTTTTTACGATTTACAAAACGTTTGTTAAAATGTTTTAAATAATTGAAAAATATCAACGAGAGAGATTAAGTTCAAAAAAAAAAAAAAAAAGAAAATTAATAAATAAATAAAAACAAGAAAAAAAAATCAGATATTAATTCAATGAATTTTTATTGAATTAATTTATTCAATTAAGCGTTTGTTTATTAGAATTATATTAATTAATTTGTTTCTTATTACTTTTTGTTTTTATCTTTTTCTCTCTCTCTCACACACACACACACACACGCATATACGCATACATTTCTTCTTCTTCTTTTTTTTTTTTTTTCATATAATCTCACTTTATTTTTATTTAATTTAATTTAATTTAATTTTATTTATTTATTTATTAACTTAAGTAAAATCTTTCGAAATATTATATTTACAATCATCCTATTAATGTTCGCGTGATGTTTTATTATTATTATTTTTTTTTTTTTTATAAATAAAAAGAAAGAAGAACGAAAGAAAGAATTTTTCAACGTATGAGTTTTTTTTTTCAACCCCTTAAGCAGCAATGATTTTAAAAACAAAACGGCCCAAAAAAAATCATTTCTTTTTTTTTTTTGCATAAAAACATAGTTTTAAATATTGTTTTGAGAAAAAAAAAATTTTTAAAAATATAGAAATAATGAATATTTTTATGTTAATTTTGGATTTTGTTTCACATTGCAGAGAATAGCTGAATATTGCAATGTTACACGTACGTCGACTTTTTAATCTTTTTTTTTTTTGAATTATTATTTCGGAAAAAATATTTTTCGGAAAAAAAAACACAATTCTTTTTCTTTTTGCTTTCACATTTTTATTTTCAATTTTCTATTATATTTAAGTGTAATTAATCATAGAAATATAAAATAATAAATACGCCGTTCGAGTTAACTTCGAGCGCACTAAACCGATTACGGCCGATTTCTGCGCGCTGCTTAAGGGGTTAATTAATTAATTAATTATTATTAAACAAAAAAGCAAAAAAATCGTAGAAGGTCGTTGATAGTTATTTTACTAATATTTTATTTCTTCCTTTTTTTTTTTAATAATTAAATTTTTATATTTACTATATATATATATACGTCGCAGTTACATCACGTTACGATGATTGCATCTTTTGCGTTTAAACAACGCTTGTTAATAACAAAACTAAAATTTATATTTTAATTTATTATATATGTGTATGTATGTATATATATATCATTGTAATTTTCGCAATATAAACAATTTACAAAAGAACAAAAATATAATAATAATAATAAAAAGGGGAAACAAAAAAAGTAAAACAAAATATTAATTATATTAATTTAGTACGAAGTATACAATAATTTTCTTGTTTTTTTTTTTTTTTTTTTTATACGCAGAAAATCCTATTGGTACGCAGTACCAGTTTGTTTGTTTGTTCTTTTTTTTTAATTTTAAATTACAATTTTTTTTTTTTAATTCTTTTCTTTCCTCTTTTTTTTGTATTCCACTATACACTCTTTACGCAATTGTTTTTTTTTTTTATGAATAATGAATTACGATTGTTATTTTAAAAAAAAAAAACAAGGCTGTTTTGATTATTCTTTTCCTTTTTTTTGTTTTTTTAAATAAAACGGGACAATATTTGACGAATAATATCAAATTATTTGAGTTTAATAATAATTGGTTGATAAAAGCAAGAAAATACGAGTATTTTTTTTTTTTACAATTGAGATTAAAATGAAAATAAATTAATTTGAAATACAAAAAAAAAAAGAAAAAAGAAAAAGAAGAAAAATTAAATTTAAGACAATGAAAAGAGAAGAAAGATTTTGCGTGTAGGCGTTAAAATATAATCGAATAAAAAACAAACATAAAGAGAGAGAGAGAGAGAGAGATAGAAGGAGAAAGAAATTAAAAACAAATCTGACAATTTAAAAAAAAAAAAAAAAAAACAAAGAAGAAAAAGAAATATTAGAAATATTCTCGTACAATTAAATTAATCAACGAATCATAAAAATTATAATTATTTAACAACATTTTAGATTTATCCATTATATTATCAATTTATTTCAAAATTTACAAAATTTAAAATTACAATAAAATTTATTACAAAATAAAGTTCGCGAATGTTAAGATAATTTAAAACAAATAATAAAAAAAAAAAAAATAAATAAATAAAAAGGAACAAAAATAAAAACATGAGAAACAGATTTTCGAAAGATTATATTTTTCTAATAATTTTGTAACGAAATAAAGATCAAATAAAAAAAAAAAAAAAAAGAAGAAAAAATAGAAACAAACCAATTACCAATAAAATAAAAAATAAAAAAAACAAAAAAGGGGAAGTGTATGGGGGTGTTTTTTTTTTTTAATTCTTTTCAAAAGATTATACTTTTCTAATAATTGTTGCAACGAAATGAAGATAAAATTTTTATAAAAAAAAAAAAAAAAAAATAACTCAAACCAATTACAAATAAAACGAAAATTAAAATATTGGGTTTGTTCGGAAAGTAATTTCGTTTTGTTTTTTGTGTGTGTGAAAATGAAGACAATTTTCATTTCAAAATTAAACTTAGGCTTTTTTTTAGTGGTCATAAATAATTAAATTCCATAAATTTAATCTCACACCGATCTAACGTGTTTTTATTTGCCGATTTGGCAACTAAACTAATGATTTTATTTTGTCAAAAATAAAAAACGAAATTACTTTTCAAACAACCCAATACAAAATAAGGGAAGTAGGGGGTTGTTTCTTTCTTCTTTTCGAAAGATTATACTTTTCTAATAACAAAATTTAAATCCAACAAGATAATTTATCTATATATATATATAATAAAGAGAAAAAGCCAAAAAAAGAAAATAAAGAAAGAAAAAGAGAAAGAAAGAGAGTGATAGAGAGAGAGAGAGAGAGAGTGTGTGTGTGTGAGAGAGAGAGAGAGAGAAAGAGATTTCGTAGAACACGTCAAGGCAAAGGATGACTAAGGTTTCTGGCATGACTTGACCTAACGGCGAGTAGGCATATACCTCGACGCAAAAGATCGATTCCTCGAGATAAGACTGCGGAAAGATCTTTTCTCTAGCTGAGGCCCTGTTCGTAAATGCTCTTTCTTAACACTATGCCCGTTACACGATTATAAATGCTAATTTATGATTTCCTCGCGTCACCATTTTTTTTTTTTATTATTATTATTATTATTATTCTCATATATTTATTTTTTTTATACACTTTTTTTTCTCTCTCTCTCTCTCTCTCACTCTCTCACTCTCATTCTCATTCTTTTGTCTCTCTCTCTCTCTCTCTTTCTGTCTCTCTCTCATTTTCTTTTTCCTTTCTCACTTTTACCCCTACCATCATCCCCTTCACTCTTCATATACATGTATATATATATATATATATATGTAATTCATTATTTCTATCTCTCTCTTTTGTTCTATGATTTTTATTTTTATTTTTTTTTTCAATACACACGCATTACACCATACTAACACACGTATCACTTATGTTAGCACTTTAGGCTACAATTTGATCCGTTTATATATATATATATATCGCTCTCTCTCTCTTTCTCTTTCTTTTTTATTAATTCGATTTATTTTTAGAATCTCTGTTT
The DNA here is from genome assembly GCF_049000335.1 of Polistes dominula. Lineage (NCBI taxonomy): Eukaryota > Metazoa > Arthropoda > Insecta > Hymenoptera > Vespidae > Polistes > Polistes dominula. Next base: position 2,093,063 of record NW_028301061.1, on the reverse strand, counting down.
TTGGTTTTTAATATACGTGTATGTATGTGTGTGTGTTGAGAAAGAGAGTATTTTAAATAACCGTGTTTCTTCTTTCTTCTATCTTCTTTCTTCATTCTGATTTATTGTTCTTCATTTCATTTAAAAATTTGAATTTTAATTAAAAATTTGACGATTAGGTTAGGTTGAACCTATTGAGATTAATCGTCGAATATTTTCAATTTTTGAAATGATATACAATTTCAGAGAAGGATTTCCATCGTGTTGTTCTTTTTGTCGTGTTAAGTGTCGAGGTAAAATGGCCGACAATGATGATAATAATGATGACGATTAGGATGATTATGATGATTATGATGATGATATTATGCGGAAGCAAGCTGCCTCCAAACAGAGTGTCACATCGGGTTCATGTAAGGCCAATTGAAGCTGCTACCACTTAGCAACATATCTCTGATTAGGGTTTCAATAGGTGTTTTTCCAACCAATCGTACAAAAAACAATTGCTCGATAACTTGTGAGGATACTGTTCTCAATGATGGTAATCTTAATAACAATTTGCCGAACCTAGTTGGTTGATTAGGATAATGTGTCCTACAATATTCTTCTAAGGCGCACTGAGATTTTTCTTGTAACGATTCGATGTGGTTAACGTCCGACAATCCGCACGCGTCTGTAAACAAAAAATAAACAAATTATTAATATTATTATTATATTTTATTCACATATGTATATGTATAGTATATTAATTATGTTTCAATATATATTTTTATTATATAATAACTAGGGGTGCTCCGCCACGCTGTGGCTCACATACAATCTGATACACACGTTGTTTAAGTCAACGAATTACCTTATACCGTCATCTGTTAGACTCTTTGTTAATAAACTGAAATAATTCGCAATAAATTGAGATATAAATAATCCTATCTTTCAAGTTGAATGAAACTGCACACAGTGTGCAAAATTTGATTAAAATCGGTTTAGTAGTTTAAGAGTCCATTGCGAATAAACAACATGACACGTAATTTATATATATTTAGATTTACATTTTATATGTTTATATATAAAAATTCAGTGTAAAACATTGTTAGTTTTCAATTAACTTGGATTATTTGTATTTTTGATTGCTAATTTAAGGATTTAGTATTTAGAGATTATCTAGGTTTCTAGTTACTGTAAATTTTCAATAGGTGGTTGCCGTATTTCAATTCAATTAATTCAATTTACATACGGCATAACCTTACTTTTTTAATTACGTTGTAATTTTGTAATTATAGTACTATTTTATTATGGTATATTTATTTGAAATATATATGGTATTATTTATTTAAAATAATTAATAATTAATATTAAATAATAGTATTATTATGTAATGTATTCACACAATTCTAATTATGGTATTATTTTGGGTGTTCTTATAATTTACTAAATAAATAATAAAATTGCGTTTTTTAACATATTTAAAAAAAAATAATAAAAGGTATAATAATTGATAATTAATATTTAAAATAATTGAACGTTAATAATTGAACCTTATAGACAATTTAAAGAAATAAAATAATAATTAAAAAAAAGCCAAAATAACCTAAAACAGTGATTCAATGATAACGTTGACAAAAGATAAAACAAAAATGAAAACTAAAAGAGAAAAAAAAGGATTCATGATGGTACTAGAAAATGGTAGGTAGGTGTGGTTATACTGAAGGATAGGGGTGTAGAAAGAGGGGGTAGTATTTCAAGGGCCTCATGGGGTTGCCGCGAAAGCTGCCCTCGGGCCACCAGACACGCAGTCAAATGAGACTCGGATGTTGGAATGCGAGCCAACTAGCTTGGGATAGGAAAGGAAAAACCGTGCAACCATAAGAGAATGAATATAGAATAGAAAGAGAGAAGAGAAAGTGTCTCTCATTCTCTCACTCTCTCACTCTCTCTTTCTCACGCTGCCCGTGCAAATGTCAGACTAATCACGTGGGGTGTCCTCTTGTTTCAACGCGCGAGCGCGATAATCCGCACTATTGTTTTGCTGCGCTGAAAATTCATCTTCTCTTTCAACAAGAGTAACGTTTCCCTCTTATATATATATATACATATACATATATATATATACATATATATATACGTCTCTATTCTGATCTTTCTCTTTCTCTTTTTACTTCGTAGGTGGGATTTTCAAAAAAAAAAGGGGTTGGAAGGGATGGAATCGCATGTCATAGAGGAAAAGTAAAAACGTTCGTTTCGTTTCATGATCCTAGTTCTATTATTTTTTTCCTTTTACTTTGGTATTTCACGTATTCTTTTACATATGTTATGGTATATTCCATACCTAATTTTTTAAACAAAATTTCTAAACACCCCCACTTTCCTTGGGACTATACACTGTGTCATATAATAAGACCCAATTATTCCTAACATTGTACAAACAATTTAACTCTATCGGATTTCGTACCTAACTAGAAAATAACTAGATTAAATTAATTAAATATTTTATCATATTTTGGTATTTCACGTATTCTTTCACATATGTGATGGTACATTCCACATACCTCCTAATTTTTTAAACAAAATTTCTAAACACCCCCACTTTTCTTAGGACTATACACTGTGTCATACAATAAGATCCAATTACTCAGACATTTTTAAAGAAATTCAACTCTATCGGATTTCGCACCTAACTAAAAAGTACCTAGATTTAATTATTTTGTCATTTAAAACACTGTATAATCAAAGTCAAAAGTTATTGTCACTAAAATGTTTTCTCATTTTGCAGATTTATTAAATAGCAAAGGGATAGAAATAGAGGTGTGGGGGTTAAAAGACAAAGATGGATAAGCGTAGAAGATCTCCCCTAGTTTTATTTTATTTTTTTCTTTGGTAATATTACGAATTCGTCGAGGCTAAAAGCTTCGTACGGTGTATTTTCCCATTTCATTATCGCAACTCCAAGTGTGTTACAGTAAAATGAGAGACAAAGAAAGAGGATATGTTCGAGTGTCGAAGAAGACGAGAAGAGATACGTATGGGGGTGTATAAGAGGGGGTTGAGGGTGGGTGGAAATAGGAGAAATCGTTTTATCGAAGAACACAACGGTGGTTTAGGAATACGCGTGGAAAATCGTTGGGGAACGGCCAATATGTGTAAATCGGCCGTGCTGGGTAGTTTAGTCATCGTACGACACACACAAACACACACATACACATATATACAAAGTGTGAGAGAGAGAGAGTGGTGGGATGAGGGTGGAGAGCTTTTTGCGGTCCCGATGGAACAAAACGTCATTTCACGTTGCCGCCCCGTAATGCCTCTAGTCTTCTCTAACACACCCACACACAAGCATACATACATATATATAAATGTGTGTATATGTGTGTTAGAACCGTGCGCGTACACAGAAGCCATAGGCGGATTCCTTTGTGGCGGCCACGTGCGCGTAATGGGCCATTACGCGTACGTATGGAAATAATGCGATTTGCATTTCGAAACGAACCGTTCTATGCATCCTCCGTGTCCGGAAACCAGAATCTTTAGTTTTTTTTTCTTCTTATTCTTATTCTTATTCTTATTATTAGTATTTGTTAATTTTTTTTTCGTTCGTTTTACGAACAATAATAAAACAATAGGAATGATTTTAATTAATTTGTGGCATATTTGATAGAAAGTAATGTGTGTGTGTAGTAATTTCTAGTAATTTTTGACTTTCTATTATTGGTTATGTTATTATTATTGTTCTCGATGTTTAATAAAAAGTATAGAAATGAATTTGTCGACTATGATCACCCCTAGTAGCACAAAATATTGAAAAATATTGAATACATGCGTATTTAATCTTAAAAAGACATTATGAATATCTTATTGTGACGATTTATTAAACGAAATTAATTATATACGATCAAATAAATATAACATAACCTTAAACTATTGTTTCCACCAATCACGAATAAGAATAAAGGAGAAAGACGCCATTTTTTATAATGGCCGACACTTGCATCAACGACGAATGTTCATATCGATGAAGAATTGATCGAATGAATTAAAAAAAAAGAAAAACTAGATTACAAGGAGCCAATGATGATAACTCTGATAAAAGATGACGATGACGATAATAATAATGATGATGATGATGGTGGTGCCATGTTCAATTTAGTCGAGTCGATGTATTTGTTTCTATCGCGATCGACGATTGGTTCAATTAAACGAGACCGCTAGGAATCCCGCCAACGCTTGACCAATAATAAACAAACTGTCCGGATTGGCCTATCCGATATCGTCAGCGCCAATTCAACGCATCAATTCGAATAATGCGTGTTGAGTGGCGTCTTCTTCTTCTTCTTCTTCTTCTTCTTCTTTTATCTTAAGTATTAACGTGTATAAAATATATGTTTCTTCGTTCATCCAAGTCCTTCTTTCTTATTTGCCGGTTTGTTCGCGTTAAACGCTAAATGCCCTGGCGCCTTGTTGACCGAGCATCATCGTAAATTAACCAATCTCTTTAAACCACTGGGTGCTCATCTTCTTATTTTTCTTTTTCTTTTTCTTAGTTTTATTCTTCTTCCTGGTTGTTGGTTTTTTTTTTTTTTTTTTTTTTTTAAATTAATTCATTCTCTTGCATTCTTTTGTTATTTTATTATACAATTTTTATTCATTTAATATTATTTATTCTTTTATATTACATATACTGATGTTAGTGTTTTTGAAGTAATATTTAATCCTTTGAGTGTTATGGACGCATATATGCGTTTGGTAAAAATAACTAGAGTGGTTTATCGATGTATATATGTGTTTGTTAATATTAATGTAAAATATTGTAACGTTCATATTAATTAAATTAAATTATATTAAGAAACAAAAATTAATTAATTATTAAATATAATTTATTGTTAAAATTTGTTTAATAATAAATTATTTAATAAATATTATTATTATATATATATATATATATATATATATATATATATATATATATATATTAATAATAAATTTTTATTAATAATTAATTATTCCATTCCTAGAAAACTTTTTAGATAAAAATATTTAACACTCAAAGGGTTAAATATCTTACGGTTTAAATATTTTTCAAATTTGTTCACTTACAAATTATTTATATTTTTCTTCTTCTTCATCTTGTTTTTTTGTAGTTGTATTAAAATTATTATTAATAAATGATTGTTTATGGGATACAAAAAATAATTCTATATTATATACATTATTTAATTAATTTGTAATTTGATTTAAAAGTACGTTTATAGTTGTTTGGGTTTAATAAATCAAATTGTTTTTTTAGGGATGTTTTTATTTTATTTTTTCTTCTTCTTTTTGGTGACATTTTCTATGGGTTTAAAGTTATCGTTCTTTTTATTTATTTTTTTTTTCTTTCTCTTTGCTTTCCTGGTTAATTACGTACGCTCTAGCTGGAGAAGTTATTTACGTTGATACGAAGATAACGGTATCGAATGGCACTTCTTCGAACGTTTCCATGGCCGATATATATATATATATATATATATGTACTGTATATGTATATATAAAGTGACTCGTTGGTTCGTTCGTTCATTCGTTCTGCATCGTTCAAGAAACTTCTATCCGTACTTGTCACCCTTAACGAACTCGACGACGATCCCGATTACTTTCGAGATTTCTCACACGCGATTTATATCGACTGTTTGTAAAATGCCGATGAATTTTATAAACCAGTGTCAACACATCTTTCTTAGAAACTAGTTAAGATTATACATTTCAAAAAAATATATATATATATATATGTATATGTAACAGAAATTTATTAAAACTAGGATAGGTAACTGGTTGCACAACAATAATTTTTATTACAGTCAAAATATTATGACTTTGTAATTTAATTTTATGTATTACAAGATAGATTAATTATCAGATATCTTTATTAAATTATCTATTTGAATATTTATCTTTTATTAGAATAATTATTAATATACTATATATATATATTAAGAGTATGTAATAAAAAATACTAAAATAAAAGGGTTCTCAAAAATTTTGTTTTTAATAAGATAAATATTAAAACAATAATCATTATTTTTATTTTTTTTATATAATTACTTTAATTTAATTTTGTTTAGAATAAGTTATATAAAAATTAAATTTTAATATAATTTAATATAATTAATTATAATATAATAAAATTAAATTATTATTAAATTTTCATATAACTTATTTTCAACAACACAAAAGAAAATAATAAAAATTAACCTCGTAAATTATCAACGTAACATTTAATCAAATTTTCATTATTATTTTATTAAAAAGTAAAAATATCAAATATCATTCAATACAATCTAATACTACGAGTTACTAAACAAAAATATAAAATAACAAATAAAAATCAAGACGAATAAGAATAAGAAGAAGAATATAATATGACAAATCTTAGGACCTTAATATCAGGAAGACGAAACCTTCGATCTTCCATCTTCGACACGATAATCCGAAAGAATATGTACATCCTACCCGATAATCTCTCTTTACTAGAAAGGGGGTTGAAAAAGTAGGAAGGGGGTGTAAGGAAAAAGAAGACTATGGTATAGTAAAAAGTCGTTGGTTCAGCAAGAACCTTCCTAAGAAAGCTAAGAAAGAGGACGAGAATGAAGTCGACAATGCAAAAGATGCTAAGAGATTTTCTCTATTGAAAATTTTCCTCCTATATGTATTTCTAACACATACGTATATATATTTTCATTATGGGGGTTAGAATTTAAAATTTTTTTTACACGTACAAACTCACGTTTATTCTTACACGCGGATTTGTGCTCAAAAAAAGAAAAAGAAATCAAACAAATATTATAATAAAAAGAAAGAAATAAGGTTATAGCATTTTATGGGGTTAAACAGAAGTTTATGAGTTTGTTAAATTAATATTATGGAATATATAGAATAATAATACTCAAAAAAATTGAAAAAGTAAGGTTAGTTATATTGTGAATATATCAAAATAATTGAATTGTAATACACCGCCATCTATTGAAAACTTACAGTACTTAAAAACCTACATAACCTTTAAATTAGCAATAAAAAGTATCCTATGTACTAAATTAAACAAAAAACCACACGAAATAAATAAAAATTTCATTAAATTCAGCAGTTCATAGTTCAGTAGTTTCAAAGTTCATTGGAAACCAACAAAGTTACACTGAATTTCAACATTTAAAGATACGTATGTAATTGTGTGAGTAAAGAAAAAGATAGTGTAAGTGAAATTACAAAATGGTAGTCCTCAACTAAAAGAAGAAATTTGTTCTTCTCTCTGTCTCATATTCATTTGAATGTAATATGCGCACACGTACAAATAAGAAGGTTTCGATAAGAAAGAAAAGAAACGGGAAAAACGGGGTAAGGAACAGAACGGAATGGACGGACGGATGGTCGGAGTAGACAAATGACACAGAGAGGAGAGGAGAGGGAGAGGAGGGATCAGTGTTGTCCCGACACAAAGCACCCTTTTTCTCCCCCTGTTCCCCTTTAGCACCCTTTTCCCAAGTCGGAGGTGACGTCACTGACAATGGAAGGTCGAGCTGTGATTAAAGATCGAGAGGAGTAGGACTTCGTAAAAAACTCCTTGAAAAGTGCCGTTGGAGGAGGTGGTCGTGGTACTGATGCTGGTGCTGGTGCTGGTGCTGGTGCTGGTGGTGGTGGTTGAAGAAGAAGAAGAAGAGTAGGAAAAGGATGAACTACGAAAGTGTAAGAAAGAAAGAAAGAGATAGATAGATGGATAGATAGAATATGAGAGAAAGAGAGTGAGAAAGAGAAAAGAAGAAGACAGGCAGACCCTACCGGCGTGAAATATTGCCTCCGTACAACCCGACAGCTATATGACATTTCCGAAGGGCATGGAAGAATTTCTCGCGACTCTCTTTCTTTCTCTCTTTCTTTATTTTCTTTTTATTTTTTTCTTTCTCTCTCTCTCTCTCTCTCTCTCTCTCTCTCTACTTATATACTATCTCTCGCACTCATTCTTTCACTTTCAGACTCAATCTCTGGTATTCTTTATCTATCCCACTCTTAAATTTTCACATTTTATTCTTAGGATAACCTTCCTTTTTGTATTTTTTTTTTCTTCACTTCCTTCTTCTTTTTCTTTTTTTTTTTTGTATTTTCGTATTTTTTTTTTTTTTTAGAATGGTAGCTTTGATTAATTTGTAAATGATCATTTTTGGTAGCTAATAATATGGTTTGATTATTATATTTTGAGGTTAGGAGGATGCGTTTAACACTAAATATTGGGATCTCTGATAGGGGCGTGGGGCGTAGCAATTCGACCTATCTACTGTAATTTTGAATTTAGTCACTAGATAGCGTATTCAAGTGCATGAAAATAATATTAATTATTAATATATAAATTTGTAATCAAAATTTGAAATAACTAACAACCGTAAATACATAAATTATTATTTTTCCAATACAATCATAATTATAATACTATATGCAACTTTGTATATCTACAAGATGATTCTAATATTAGTATACTAATTATTGAGTGTATCTAAAGATAGTTAAATTTATTTTAAATTCCTATTAAAATAATAATAATTATTAATATATAAATTTTGTAATAAAAATTTGAAATAACTAACAACCATAAATACTTAAATTATTATTGTCCCATACAATCATAATTACACTTACTATATCCAACCTTGTCTAATATATTTTTAAAAATAACATAACCTATAAAACCATTTCTCGTTTTTCATTGCAAAATATTAATTTCCAAGTAAATCAATGTAATATCAAAGAAAAAATATAAAAGTTAAGAGAAAAGTGTTGATAATTAATATAAAATAAGGATTACTAAAACGTATTCAGATAACATGAAACAAAAAAGAACATCTTAAAAGAAACTAAGCAAAGATTGACGACACAGCACGTGTATATCGTCTTAAGTGTAAAAAAAAAAAAAAAAAAAAAACCAAACAAGAAAGAAAAAACAATAAAACAAAACAAAACAAAACAAAAGAAGTTTCAACATCAAAAAAATAAAAATTAAAACAAAAAAAAAAAGAATGTATATAAGAATAAGATAGAAAGATAGAGTAAGGAAGTTCATTACGTTTCATCCGTAGGCCACGATCGCACCTTGATAACTTCTGATTACGGTAAGGTATAGTTATACTATGCGCAACTCACGAGGTATAATTTACCGTGGTTAATTCGCGTCTTGTAACAGGTGACTTACATTAATGGCTTCTATCTCTCCCGCGGACCGTAAGCTCGCGAGCATGTTGGACTCCGAGAGGACTACCTTTTGCTTGAGAAAATGAAGAAAAAAAAAAAAAAGAAGAAGAAGAAGAAGAAGTAGCAAAGAGGAAAAGAAGAAGAAGAAGAAGAAGGAAGTTAACTTTATCGTTCGTCTGTACTCCGTAGAACGGGAATCCTTAAGGATCTGTACACCTTTCTTAGTTGTTTTATAATAGTTCGTTTAAGGTGAGCTGTTAATTTCACATCGAACTAACCAACCATTTTTTTTCTTCTTTTCTTTATCTTCTTGTAATTCATTCTAGTTAAATCTTTTCATTAGATTTATTTATTTATTTTTTTTTTTTTTATTTAAGAGACGTGTAATGGAAATCATTGGGTTTTATATCTTTGTATATAAAAATTCAGTTTCATATTGTTTGTCCATTAATAACTCTGAAATTGGTTAATCGATTTTAATGAATTTTATTTTTTATTTTGTGTGGTTTTTTTTTCAACTTAGAATATGGGATAGTTTTTATCGCAAAATTTTGTATTTTTTATTATAAATTTGAAGGATTTATTTAGAGGTTATCTAGGTCTTTAGATACTGTAAGTTTTCAACAGATGGCATAGTATTGCAATTCAATTATTTCAATTTATTTTACTATTTTTTCGTGTGTTTAAATATTTATTATTTAATTGTAATACTTTCAAGTATAAATAATACTTTAAAAATTATAATACTTTATTACTTAAACTTAAATAAATTATTATTAAGGTAACCATTATTATTTTATAACAAAGCTACAGCAACATATATTTATTTTCATAATTAAATACGTAATGTAATCATATAATTAAAATATTATTATTAAATTTCATTTGAATAATTCTTGATAAAATAATTACATTAAACAATCATAAGAACCTAATCAATTTTTATACTTCACATTTCTTAAAGTCATCTCATCAACGAGTAGTCACACAGAGTCTCGAACATTATCCAATAAAAGTGCTGCGATAATTCAGACAATTATGAGATTTTGATGTACGTCTGGGCGCCTCTAATTTCCTCCAAGTAATAGGAGAAGAAAGAAAAATGGGGTGGTGAGAAAGTAGGGAAAAAGGGAGGGTTTGAGTTTTGTCTGGAAGAAGGATAGGTTCAGTGAACAAGATAAAAGGGATACTTGGATTTTGTTTCTGAGTATTGGTCAACGTCGTAGAATCAATTGTCTTTCCACTGAATCATCCCTCTCGTTATCTTTTCCTATTATTATTATTATTATTTTTTTTTTTTTTTTTAGTCTTAAACAACCACCCTTTTGGAAAGTAACTTAATGGGATGGGACAACTTTTATACGTCGCTTAATTCAAAGTGTTATGTAATAAAGACGAGAATCTAATGAAGTACCTTTTTTTCTTTGTCTTTAAAACTATAGTGTTATAATAAATAATATAAATCGTCAAATCTGTGTTCATTAAAATGTTCATCAAATTGTTTTTTTTAATTTCATTAAATTCTTTTGATGTTTTCCTTCTGTTTTAGGTTAGAATATAATTGGTTTGGTTTATTATAATAATTAAATTAAAATTAGTATTATAAATGTATAATTATTACACCATATTTCATAATAATTGTCAATGCAATTGGAAATTTAATAAAATAAATAATTAACTGATAGTCAAAGTGTTCATCACAAATTGTTTTTTTCATTTAATTAAATTCTTTTGATGTTTTCCTTCTGTTTTAGGTTAGAATATAATTGGTTTGGTTTATTATAATAATTAAATTAAAATTAGTATTATAAATGTATAATTATTACACCATATATAATAATAATTGTCAATGCAATTGGAAATTGAAATAATAAAATGAATAGTTGACTCGTTTGATGATAAAAATTAAAAAAAACCAAATTCAGATAATATTGAATAAAATCAAACTAATCGAAATAAAATCAAATATTAATAATATTCATTTAACAAAAGTAAGATTAAATCTTTTATCTAAATAATAATATCTAACTGTATCGATAATCTAAACGTAATTAAAAACGATTAAGATAAAACTATCTCTATTGATCAATGACTCAATTAACCATCGTGTAACAAAATGTAAAGATAATCATATCAAACTATTACAAAAATATCTAGATAAATAATCAAATAATAAGATATTTTCTTTATCACAATGATAAATAAATAAAACATTATAATTCGACCAAATACAAACATCATCATTTAAAATATACTACTCAAACGAATTTTATCTATGTCAGTGAATATACAATACAACACAAATAGTATGAAGTAATAGTAATGAAGTAAAAAAAAAGATTAGTATCAAAAAAAACAAACTAGATGTAGAAGTAGAAGTAGAAGTAGAAGATGAAGATGAAGATGAAGATGAAGATGAAGAATACAAAAGAAAAAGAAAAAAAAAGAAAAGAAAGGGAAGAAAGAAGTGTCGGTATATCAGATATCACAATATTGTGAAGATGTGCCTTTTCGCGGGTATAATGGGGTAGGAAAGGGGGAAGAGAGAGGGGCAGGGGCAGGGGCAGGGGCAGGGGCAGGGGGAGGGAACAACATACACAGGGTTCATACCAGGGCACGTGATAATTATCATAACAAGGCATTTAAAAGATACCTAACCATTCCTATCATCCCAACGAATCAATACCAACAACCATTTCAAACCATAGTATAAAATGTATAATAATCATATACACACACACACACATGACACACACATGTACATAGACACACAGGTACACACATGTACATAAAAAGAGAGATAATCAGAAGTATAATAATTCAAATGAAGTAACTCACAACGTATAACTCTCATATGCTTTACCGTTTAGTATACCAACATTGTCATCATTGTCATGTTAATAATAGTTGACAATGGTAATCCTATTACGACGTTTTGTCGTCTCCATTTCATTTTTGATTTTTTTCTTTTTTTTTTTTGAAGTCCCTTCTACCCTTTTTCTTCTTCTTCTTCTTTTCAATATTCTTACACGCCCATCTTTCACACTACCAACTCGTTCACAAGCCCTTTTCTGAAGGATTCACTATTATTTTGTTGTTCGGTAGTGGTAGGAATAGTGGTTTGCTTTTCAAAGCAGGTACCACGAAGGTCAAGTTTCTTTTTAGAGTATTTTCTCGTTCTAATTTTTTGTAAGTTCTTTTATTTTTATTGATATGCAACACAACTCTTCCTTGTATTGGGGGTCTTAAATACTTGTCCTTTCCTATTTTATTCCCCTTCACCTTTTTGCTCTTTTTTTTTTTATTCTCATCTGCTTTCTTTTTTTCTTTTTTTTTTTTTTTGATGCAGTAGGAGCAACGTGACACGGACGACCGATTTCGAGAGCCACCACCACCACCACCACCACCCGGGGGCTAAATGTCAACAACGGCATAACGGCCTGGTTAGAGGATTACCCTTAGAGAACTCGGGTCTTGGGGGTAGTAAGGGGTAGTAGCGCCAGACAAAAGGTCGTGAACTTTCTACGTGTCATAATCCGTCTGAGAGGATTCAACCAACTCCTTCTTCTTCTTCTTTTTTATTCATCAGAAAGAAAAGGAAAAGAAAAGGAAAAGGAAATGAAATGAAATGAAATGAATTGAAAGTAAGAAACAGAGAATTAGATAAAAATTAGGTGATAAGAAGGTCCTTGAGGTATTTGCAAAATCTTTTGATGTTACTTAACATTTATTTTTTATGTTATATTGGTTTTTATTAACCCTTTGATTGATTTTGAACGCATATATGCGTTTGAGTAAAAGTTAGTATAGAATATACGTGTTTGTTAATATTAATGTTTATATTGATTATGGTTTTGAGTTTTGGTTATGCGACAATTTTATAATTATTATTATAATTAATAATATTATTTAATTAAATATTTTTAATAATAATTGTTTAATAAATATTTTAATAAATTATAGCAATTATAATAAATATAAAATATAATTATAATATAATTAAAATAATATTATTATAATTAAATATATTAATAGTATAATTAAAATAATATTACTATAATTAAATATATTATAATAAAATAATATTACTAAAATTAATAATATTATGAAATGAAATATTTTTAATAATAATTATTGAATAAATATTTTAATTAATTATTAATAAAAAACTTTATTGTTTTTTTTTTCAGCATTCAAAGGGAGTTAATAGAATTTGAAATTAACTTAATAAATTTAATTAATCTAATTAATTGAACAGAAATTATTTAAATTAATTAAATTAACTAAATAAAAAACTATTTTTTAATTTTTATGAGAAGGGTTGGTTCCTTAATCTGTAAGAAAAAAAACCCCATGGTCCAGTATGATTTTATTTGTCTTTTTATTTTATTTAAAATAAATATATATATATATTTGAATAAATTAATTGGAATAAATTTTATGATCTAGCACAGATATTACAAATATCGTGAAATTGTGTAATAGGAGTGAGAGAGAAAGGGGTTTAAAAGGGAGAAAGGGAAAGAACCACTGCATGTTACTAAATCCCGAAACACGAGGGTCGCGACGTCGACATTGAGACAGAAGGGTGGGTATAGGGGGGTGGTGGTGAGGGGGATTAACGAGTCTCTCTTCGCCATTTCCATGCTTATTTCGAATGCTCGATGATATCAAACTCCCTTTTGCAAAGTAGTTAAGCGGTTATCTATGTGCATGTGTATTTCTGTATATGAATAAGTAAGTAAATAAGTAAATGCATGTATGCATGTATATAAATGTGGCCGAGTAACACGATGGGGTAAAAAAGGGTTACTCGATTATTCGGACATTGAAGTTGAACGAATTTTCATTTAATTTTATCTTTTCTTTTTTGTTAAATGAAACGAGGAGTACATATGAGCTTACTGTATTTCAATTTTTTACAGTTTGATTAGGGTCAATTCATTTGTAATGGGAAAAAAAAGTTCATTTTTTGGAATTCTAATTTATTAAAGGTGTTTCTGTAAATTGGTGATTAGTAATTTATGTATAAATTTTTGTTTTAATAATATAATTAATAATAATTATTATTAGGGTGTAATTATATTATATAACTTATTTGTTATATAATTAATAATTATTATTGTTGTTATTTATATAAAAATATTTGGATAACAAATATTCTAAAATATATTCAAAATATTAGATAATTATATATAATATTAATTATATATAATTATATTATAGTATTAATTATATATAAAAATTTCATATTAATTATATGTAATTATATTATACTATTAATTATATATAATAATTTAAATATTTAATATTAATTATATATAATAATATAAATATCTAATATTAATTATATATAATAATATAAATGCATAATATTAATTATTAAATATGATAACTAATATTATTATAATTATTGTATAATAATACTATATATAATTAATATTCATATAATATATTAATGTTATTTACATAAATATTTCTGTAACAAATATTCTCAAATATATTCAAACCAATACCCTTATTTCACTAAAACTATCAAACATTATAACATCCCTTAACTTTAATATGTCACCAAAACAATACACCATGTATAAAAAAACAAAAACAAAAACAAAGAAGAAGAAAACCCATATAGAATATTTGCATGTTATGGTTAGAAGTAAACTTTCAGAACGATTTTACGACTATCGAAGATTGTAAAGCAAAGCTTTCCCTTAAAAGGGACACTACACGTAACACTATAACATCAGCACCATATATACGACCCTTTTCTCATGATAATAGTTGGTCTCGGGTCCACTCCTATGGTTATGAAACTATGGAGAAATTGAAGGTCGCTCGCGAGAGCTTCGAATGAAAAGGTTGCCGATGGGGTTGGAAAGGGTGAGGAGGAGGAGGACGGGGGGGGGAAGGGGGAGGGGAATATTCTATCTAAGGGTGAAATGCCAGGAACGAGAAACCTATTGATAAATTCAGTGGCTATCGTAAACAATGGGCGCAACAATGTCAATTATGCGAACACCGATCGGTTGGGGTAATTAATCGGCCAACGTAGCATGACTGCACCCTCGTAATTAATTGCTGCTACCAACGATCCTCTTCTCTATCTGACCGCATACACTGGATATATAAGGGTAATCATACAAATTCGTATTTGGTATTTGGAAAAACAATAGTGTATCATGTTATCATATAAATCTGTCATTTCATATTTTATCATTGTTATTTTTATAATTTAAAAAAAAAAATTATTACATATAATCACTTTTAAATATTATTTTGTTTTATTTGTAATACGTATATGTATATATGTGTATGTTTGTTTGTGGATGCATAGGTAGTTGCATAAATATATATATATATATATATAAATTATTTTTATAAATGTGTCAGTAATTATAACAGGGTATTAATTGTAAGTTAAAAGAAAGTAAAATTGACAAAATGTATTTTTATTATTAATTTTAATATAAATTAACATATGTTAATTATAAAAAAAACTAGAATACTCCACCTACTTTTGTTGCTGCGACTTTATTATAAAATATTGATTTAATATAATTCTAAACTATTTAGTAGATTAAATAACAACATACAAAATAATATTGCAATAAAAATAATAATATACGAAAAAATAGTTAAAGTAAGGTTATGTCGTATATAAATTGAAATACGATGCCATCTATTGAATTTTAAATAACCTACCGACTTAGTTAACCTATAATTAACTAATCTTCAAATTAGTATTAAGAAATACCAAATAATTGCGATAAAAATTATCCTATATTCTAAGTTGAAGAAAAACACACAAAATAAAAAAAGTTTCAGTAAGATTGGTTAATTAATTTCAAAGTTATTAGTAGTCAAACATTATGAAACTAAATTTTTATAATATTTAAAGATTGTCAAATAAATTTGTACAATTTCGTGAATTAAAACAACCAATATAATAATCAACAAAAATAAATGGAAAGTTAGAATACTTAAATACAAATAAAAATTGTGATATTTGAAATTACAATAAAAAAAAAAAAAAAGAAGAAGAAATAAAAAACATAAATAAAGAAAACACAAATTACATAGAGATATGAATCGATATCTTTCATCTACTCGTATAATACAATAATACTAATAATAATAATAATACTAATAATAAAAACATGAAAAGATATTTTTTTGTTTCAATTTTTCTATCATCAATAGTGAACAACATAACAGATAGAACCTCTCATCTCACGTTGGTTGGTATAGTAGGTTGGTTGGTTATGGTGTTCTTCTCATGAGTTTTGTATCGGAGAATGATCGTGTGGGCGAGTAATGTATTCTTGGTTTATAGACAATGTGGCGAACACGTGGGCCTATAGAAGCCAACTCGACCGGACTTGGGACCCCCATAATGAAGCGTTGACGCGAGCATGAAACGAGCACCGCACGAGAGACAATAGAGTGATTGAGCGCGGGTAACGCCAAAGGGTTGCCCGACGTCAACCCCGGGGTGAAAATGTCAGTAACCAAATGTCAGCTCTTGCCTCGAGCCTTCATGAGCTACAATTTCTATTCCCATCTCTCTCTCTCTCTTTCTCTTTCTCTTCACTCCCCCCTCTCTCTCTCTCTCTCACTCTATTTTCCTTCCTTTATCTATATCCTCCATTTTTTTGGGGGCTTTTTTTTCTTTTTCACTTTCTTCTTCTATGCTTTATCTTGCGTTTATTCGAATATTCCTTTCCTAACCCGTCCCCTCCCTTTTCAACACTTTCAAACATTTGTCATTTCGATTATCACCATCAGAACTGTTATATCTAGTCTTTTAATTTTTTTCTGGGGTTTTTTTTTGGGAGTGGGGAGATTTTTCTTTTTTGTTTATGTTATTCGAATCCTCGAACACACGCGTGTTACTTGACAGGGATTTTATATTTTTTTTATTTTTTTTTTTGAGAAACGGTTTGAACGTTTCTATTTAATTATTGCATTTGAAAAGAATTCTACGTACGATAGGGGAGGGGGTGGTATTGGTATTTGGTTTTGTGCTTTTTTTATATATATATATATATATATCAAAACTAAACCTAAACTTGTACCTTTTCATCATATTGAGATAATTTGGGAAAGTAAAATATAAAAAAAGACATGACCAGGTGTTGCTTGTATTGCAATATGGGGGTTGTGTTGTTAAGACTTTGATAAAAGTGGGGATGAGAATTCGATACTGATAGAAAGTTTTTTTTATTGTACCTTATATTGCAGAAGGAAAAGTGCTTCTCGAGGCGACAACTTTAAAGGCACTCTCGTAACTTCCGGTGGCTATCAAAAACCACTACCACCACCACCACCACCAAACAGAGGGTGAACGGGAATAATCATTTTTGAGACGATGAAAAGGGTTGCTCTTGCCAACCCAAGAGAAAACTACGAGCCGAGAATTTCAGTAGAAGATTGGGGGTGGGGGGAGGGGATGAAGAAGAAGTAGCAAGCAAAGCTAGCAAGCACAAAAGGGTGAGGTTCGGGGGTGGCATAGGGGGGGGGGGGAAGGGGGTGGGGATACACAACATCGTTGAGAAACGGAACCCACTCGTCCTGGCATATTTTATATAACCGCGTGAGTTCTAACGCGAACTTGAAACGAGAAATAAGGTTCACCGGTAAGAAGAGGGGGGTGGTGGGTGGGAGGGGAAGAAGAAAAAGGGAGTGAAGTATAAAAAGGACGATAGGACGAAGGACGGCCCTGAGATTGCTTTCGCGCCAGGCGTAATACGATTTTCGACCTGTGAGATTGACGCGACAAGGATGTTCTCTTTCTCTCTCTCTCTCTCTCTCTCTCTCTCTCTTTCTTTCTTGACTTTCTTTGTCCCGAAGGAACGGGTTAAGTGGCCCTTTTCTTAACTCAAAGGACGACGATGACGACGACGACGACGACGACGATGTTGTGCAATATATCCTTGAAATGAAGTATTTTTCTCTTTCATAAAGACATTGGTGGTGTTTTTTTTTTCCTTTTTTTTTCTTAAATGAAATTTCCAAACCAATTTTTTTCCCCCATTCTGTTTACCCCCACTCTTTCAGAATCCTCTTAGTCAATTTCATCGATGGACAATTTCATTGTAAGTGAATTCATTTGTAAAGTAATTAGTTTTATAGGTTATGTTGGGTTCTATCATTTATAATAATTATTATTGTTAGATATTATATTGTATTATTACATAATAATAATGATGTTACATAATTAATTATTTTAATATTTTAAAATAATTTTCAAACTATATAGGAACCGTAATATGTGTATGGGTATTCATTTGAAACGAATTCATTTGCAAAAATAGGTTACGTTAGGTTCTATCATTTATAATAATTATTATTGTTGTATATTTTATTATATTATTACACAATAATAATTATGTTAGATAATTAATTATTGGAATATTTTTTAAAGTTAGTTTTAAATAATTTTCAAATTATATAGGAACCATAATATGTGTATTATATTATGCATGAAATATGTTCATACTTTTCCTAGGTTATACATATATATATATGTATATCATAGTTATATTTCAAGCGTGTCTTTGATATTAAAAAAATTCACATTTGAAAGAGAAAGAAAGAGAAAAGAAAAGTAAAGAGGTTATGTAGCAAAGATTCTTTAACGTTCTCAAGATCATAGTAAGTTCCAGTTGGCTGATTCCAAGAGTACAGTATGGAATAAAAGGAATAAACGAAACGAAACGAATCGAAACGAAATATGAAGGAGAAGGAGAAGATAAAGATAAAGATGAAGTTGAAGTTAAAGATGAAGTTCAAGTTTCAAGTTGAAGTTGAAGTTGAAGTAAAAGTAGCACCAACAGCAGCACCAACAGAAGAAGAAGAAGAGGAGATGGGTGAAGAAGGTGAGATCCTGGTAGAAGGAAGGGGATGGGTTTATGGGGGAAGGTATGGGGGAGGTGGCAGGACAACAAACGAGCATCGTCGACTACTACCGCCATAGTTTTCGAGACGAGGCGATTTGTATTTACGGTGTTCCATGGATACCCCCGTGGTGAACGTTAATGGAGCTGTCGCTTCAGCGATAACTTTTCTTTCTTCCTTCAAAATAATAATAATCATAATAACAATAATAATAATAATAATAAAAAATAAATAAAAATTAAAAACACTCTTTTTCCCTCACCTAAAAAAAAAAATACAAAAAAATAAAAACTCAACAGTATCGATAATAATAATAATAATACCATGGAAAACACCACCCGTTGTTATAAAACCACGTGTAATAAGAAACGATTAACCTAAAAAGAAAAAATATAATTTTACAGGTAAGAAAGTTAAGATAGTTAGACGGATAAGTTAACGTCGATCATTTATGACAACCATAAACGAGAAAGACAGACAGACAGACAGACAGACAGACAGACAGACAGATAGACAGGTAGAATGATTTTGTGAAAGTAAAGTTAAGGGCCTTCTACGTTCGATAATTTTCCATGACAGTAGGTAAAAAAATAGAAAAAAAAATAATTAAATAAATTTACCAACTCGTGCTTGATGGTTTGAGGGAGGAGGATAAGTAAAGGGGGTTGTTGATACGTGTCGTAAAATAAGGTTAGAAAATTTTACGTACGTAGTTGGTTCACTTTAGCAAAGGTGTACGCGAATAACTCTCGAATCTTATTTCGATTCCAATTAAAATCCCTGCACGATTCGACCTGTAGCCCACCTCCAACATCTCACCCCCAACCTCAACCAAGTCCTCCCACTACCTGTTCATCCCTTTTCCAGTGTCCTTTGTTAACCCACGGTCGTACAGGTGATGGCATACGGTTGGCTATCGTGTTTTCGTAATAAATTTCCCGTTGAATATTTAGCAACGTGTCCAGGAGGTTTCACGACGATGGTCCACTACTACCACTACTACAAACACGTAGATGGTGATGGTGATGGGGAGGATAGGTGGGGAGGTTAACCCTTCCCAACGACGAAGGTTTTACATATTTAATTTTCGGCGCGTTGATTCAGCCGTCCAACGTTATCCTCTTAAGCAAAGAAAAAGATAAAGATAAAGATAAAGATAAAGTAGAAATAAAAAGATAGTGGTGGAAAGAAAATTGTTGAGAATTTGTTCGATAGTTGGAACAATTTAACAATATTTCTGTTCTTCTTTTTTTTTTTTTTTAAAGATACTTCATCTAATTAATTTTCTATTCAATTTGAAACAATGTGAAATATAAACTCACCCCCACCTTAACCAATCTTCTAACTCTTTGTTACATCTCCGATGGTGGGCGTTAGTTAGTTGATGGTGGGAGAAAGTATTTCTTTTCTTTTCAATCAAGGTTTAGTATTTTTTAGTAAATATTTTTCTTGTTTTTTCTTTTTTGTTCGTTCGTTTACTTCGGGGGTTAGCAATTAAACGAGCAAATTAGCATTGGCTCGCGCTCATTATCGAGAACTTCGGATACATTGGTATTGGTTAAATGTAGGTACGCGATAAATACTGTGTTTTGCTGCGTGTGCGCAGTTAAAGTAGTGTGATATGTAGTTAAAACTCTCTTGTACACGCGTTATACGTGTTTCGCTGACGAGATATCGAGATAAAATTGTACGATCGATAAACTGAGTGAGTCCACACACCAACAAATCTGAACAACGTTGGCGCGACGACCGTTGGCAAAATTATCTCGTATAGATGTTTATTTTTCTTTTTTCTTTTTTAAGATAATTCTATCGAGATTTATTCATTGATAATAGTATCATACTCGTATATTTTATTTCTTTCTTTCATATGTATTAGAATTATTGATATTTTAGTATGTAGGTTTGTATTGTTTTATTTTACGTTAGATCAATTGATGATTGTTCATAACAATGAGGATAAGGACAAAATTCTTGTATTCGTTGTACGAGTCTGTTCAATAATTATTGCAGTTTTGATTATACGAGATTTATGGTAAATAATTTTGTAAGGGTAGCGGGTAGACCACCCTTCGTAATTATGATGAAGATTGGTCTACTTCAGGGATGCGACCCTGCCCACACGCGAGCCATGATTTTCTCGAAATTTCAATCATTTCGAGAAATCATGTCCAAACCTTCTAATCCTACCACACCCCCTCCCCAACAAATCCTATCATATGTTTTATTACTTTTTCACTTTATACATCGATTGAATTTATTTAATATTATATTCATTCGTTAGTTTCATTTTTTTTTTTAATTATTATATTTGTGTATCGTTCAAAATGTTTTTTTTATGATCAATCATAGTTATTATTTTTTATTGGACTATCGTGATATTAAACATTTCTAACGAACAAATATTTCTCTCTCGCGTATAATTTTTCTACTATTAAAAATACGTTATACGAATAAATATTAGAAATATAATGAATAGTTTGATGTAAAAATTGTTAGAAGTAACGTTTTTATTTTGTATTTGTGATAAACGGAAAAATATTATTTACATCGTTGAAACGATTTCGAGAGAGAGAGAGAGAGAGAGACGCGTCAGAGGAGAACGGGGGAACGTCTGTTATGAAAATAACTTTGTAGTTGTTTATATAAAAACACTTGTAGATCTGTTAAACTATAGTTATATACTTCGAACATTAGAACGTTTTGGTAAATAGAGTACGTGTAGGTCGTTTCCATGTATTCAATAATACTCGATAGATAACAACATGCGTCATTTCTTTACGAAACGTTGGAAGGAGTGAACGTACATTGGCATACTCGATTAAAATAATAACTGTATCTAAGATTTTATATCAATTTATAATTGTTCTTATTAATTACAACGTTGCCTTGTCTTTTCTTACCGGTTGTGTTAAAAAAACATTAAAAATTTATAAGATTTCAGGAAACATAATTTCTTTTCTCGTACAGTGATTTCATTGATCATTTATACCAAATACCAAACCTTATTCTGTACTTGAAAATTATTTTTGATTCTAGGAACGGACACTTCTGATGTTAATCAGAACCTTCTTCAGTCTCATTTCAACGAGTTGATTATTTTTTGGTAACGCATTGGAATGAAAAGTAAATTAAGTAATATACATTGTTTATTATTATTTAAATAGATATAACAAATAGATTATAATTTACATTGCTATAATATTATTTTAATATTATTTATTAATAATTTAGTAAATAATTGATAATATTTTGCAATGTATTTCTATGTTTTTTTTTTTTAAGGTATATAAATTTTTGTTATAATTACGTTCCGCGTTTTGCCGATCAAAAGAGATCGGCGGTTTTTCTTCAACTCTTGAAGAAGAATAAAAAAGAAAAGAAAAAAGAAAAAAAAAATAATAATCTGTTGAAATAAATCTACCATAATAATGCAGTGTTATGCATCGTTCATGATGCATACCATCAACCCGAGCGTGTTTAATTCTCACTTGAATATAAAAATTCTTCTTTCTCTTTAAAATGAAGATTCTTTTCCTGCTTATCGCAAAATCAAAATTCCTATCGAAGGAGGATCGTAATGTGGTACTTAATTAATTTGTAATTCAATTATAATAATCTTAATCTTGTTTTTTTTTTTATTTTTCTTCTTTTTTTTTTTTTTTATTAAAAGTCTCTCTTGGAAATTTCAAAAGAAATTTCTCTGATATTAATTTCACGTGTCTTGAAAAGAAATTAGTTTCAAATTTACGTTTAATATATTTTTGTTGAGTGTTAATGATTAGAATGAACAACAACAACAACAACAATATGAAAAATGCAATCAGATTTTTATTTCAGTGATTTCATTTTAAATTATTCTTATTTTATTTTATTATTAATTATTTTTATTTTAAAATAATATTCTATTTAATAAATTATATTTAAATAAAAAAAAAATTAAATTTAATACAGGCATGTGTACGAAAATAAAATTACATTAACTAACACACATACCCACGTACCCAGAAATAGTTATTATATATATATATATAATAAATTTATATTAATTTAGTTTATATTATAATTATCAAACTTTATTTAATTAGAAAAAAAACCAAAATTTTTATATTAAATTATAATTAAAAAAAAAATAAAACAAAAACTGTATCACATCTAATCCAAAATTTCATTCACGTATACCCAAAATAAAACAAAAAATTACAATTAAAACACAAATATTAATCAAATGAAACGCAAAATATAATAATAAAACAAACTAATATGGTCAAAGATTAGAATGATGAATAAATTAAAATATGATAGTACTAGAAAAAAAAAATATATATATCATACAAAATGATCGTTCTAAGCAAATTCCACGATGGGGAAACGTTAATCCGTTGTTGATAATGCATTTCCGGGGACGATAAACGTTTCAAGATAAACCATCTTTCTCTTTCTATATCTCGAGTTACCAGCTGACACCATGAAGAAGAAGAAGAAGAAGAAGAAAGAAAGAAAGAAAGAAAGAAAAGAAAATTCTTCGTATCGTGATCGTGATCATGATCGTGATAGGAATCGTGATCGATGACGTGTTTCGTCATGGTATTTAAACGTTCAAAAGATTATTCGAAATACCGATATCATCGATAGTTGATATCTAAATACATCGAAGAAGTAGACATAGTAGGTGTTTCTTATACTCCTCCCTTTCTATCACCCTTCCCCATAATCCCCCACCATAACCACCACCATCATCCCATTTCATTTTTTGTATTTTTGTATTTCTTTTTCTTTTTTCTTCTATCACATCTTCCATCGATGTTTTTTTTTTTTTTTATTAATTTCATTTTTGACTTTTTTTTTTTTTTTATCTTTTATCTTTAAGTGAGAATGAGTGAGAGTGTGAGTGAGAGTATGAGTGAGAGAGAGAGAGAGAGAAAGAAAGAGAAAGAAGATATTCTCTTTGGTCTGCAATAAATTCAACGAGGCGTTGCTTCGAGAGACGGCTTTCCTTCCAACCTCTATGGTGTCTCACCGTGTCGGTTTCCGCCCATCTTTGATTTATAGGTACGAAAAGATATATATATATATATATTGGTTAGAAGCAAGCACCCCCACTATATACTATACTCTATGTTCACCTAATACATCGAGAACTGTCGAAAATGTTTAAGCAACGTGTGAGTATTTTTTCTTTTTTTTTTCAAGAAGTTTCTCTTTTGAAGAAGACAAAAAGGGTGTATTGGTTATTAGAGAAGAAAGAATATTTTTTTTTTGGTGTGGTAAATGTGCGTATGTGTGTATGGTTTACTTTTTTTAGGGGTGTTGTTTTTATTTTGTAATGGTTTTAGGTATTTTTTAGGTTATATATTTTGACAGGGGTAAATATCGAAAAGATGGTTAATTTAAAATAATTTTTTTTTAATATTGTTTGTCGATATTTTATTGGTATTTTGGATTTAAATATATTAGAGAAATATTTTTAATTATATATATATATATATATGTATATATACATAGGTGTTAGTAAATTATTGCAGTGGTTTCTGATGGTGAATTAAAGTAATTTGGAAAAAATATTATTTTATAATTTGTTTAATAATTTTTTAATATAATATAAAAATAATATATATCTAATAAGTAAATATATAATGTGGTACATTAATAATAAATGTAAAAATATAATATATATATATATATATAAATGCATAGGTGTAAGTTGCAGTGGTTTCTGGTGGTGAAGTTAAAATAATTTGAAAAAAAAAATAATATTATTATATAATTAGTTTGATAATTTTTTAATACAATATAGATATATAATATATAATAATAAAATATATAATGTAGTATATAAATGATAAATATAAAAATATAATAATTATATATAAATAATGTTTAATAATTTCTAATTTAAATATCAAATGAATGATAAAATTCATTCTTGTTCTAATTTTACTATTTTCAACACTACTAATTATCAACACACCATTATTAATTCTAATATAATTTAATTAGATTTCTAAACTGCACAATTTGTTACTAATAATAGAAGAATTTTGTAAAAGGTGTTGAATGATACTAAGAAGATAATTCGTTTACATCATATAAATCGAACCTAATATCATATTTCTATCTTTCCCATTCTATTTAGTTCTCTTTTCAACCCTCACCACCATCCCCTCTTTTACATCCGAAAAACCGCAAACCACAAAGTAGGACTTTGTGGTTTGTATCCCGCGAGCGTAATTCTCGCGAACCATGAGAGAGATATAGTCTAATAGAATTATTTTCTAAGTACGTAAAAGGGGATAGAGAAAACTACCCCAGGAAGTCACAACAGCATGGGGTCGTCAGCTAACTGCTAAAGGGGATGTTGTTTCCTATCTTTTCCCTTTTCTTTCCCATCCATCCATTCTCTTTCTATCTCTTTCTATCTTTTTTTCTTACTCTTGTTTTTTATTTTTATTTTTATTTTAATAGTTAATTTATTTAATATATATATATATATATATATATATATATATATATATATATATTATCTATTTTTTATTTATTTTTCTGTATTTTTTGTTTTTTTCTTCTGTGTGTCATTTATTGCCAATTTTTTTTTCTTTATTTTTTTTTTATTTAATTTTTTTTTTTCACAGGTATATTTGTTCATACATTTGTGCAATTAATTCTTGCTTAATGTTTGCATGCATTAATTTTTTTTTCTCACGTTATTAATATTTAATAAAAAAATTATTTTTTATACTTTTTTTATTATATTTAAATATTTTTTTCTTTTTTTTTTTTGGTATAATTAATTTTTTTAACACACACACACACACGTATACACACGTATGCACTTTTTTCCAAATTTATTTTCAATGCAATTTTATTTTTTATAAAATTGGTTTTTCATTAATTTTCTTATTTTTTTTCTTCTTCCCCCTTTCTCTTTCCTTCCTTCTAATTTTGCATCAAGATTTTTCCTCCCTTTTCCAGCAACATAATATTTCGTGGTTTGTTACCGAAGCTTCTTCCGATAAGGGTTGCAGTTTGAAGGGTAGAGGAAAAAGAGAAGATTGGGGTAGAGGAAGGGGGAAAAAAATAAAGAAAAGTAAAGGAAAAAAAAGGGGAAAAGGGGAAAAGTAGAAAGAAAGGTAAAGGGGGGTAGGGAAAGCTTTGGATAAATCCGCAGGTGTCACGAAAACCTGTTAGCTCGTTTCGTGTCGCCCTCTTTCACCCTCACCCTCACTCTCTCACCCTCTCCCATCACAAGCTTCTTTTCTTTAGGTTTTTTTTATTTGTTTTTATCACTGTATATTGTTGCATTGTTTTTTAAGGGTGTGTTTTCTTTATGGTTTTACTATGTCTAACATAAAAATGTTTAATAAAAAGGAAAAAAAATAAAAGAGATATTTATTAATAAATATATTGTTAACGCCCCCTTTAAAAAGGGTTTTAAATTTAAATTAAAAAAAAAAAAAAAAAAAAAGCAATAGTGATTTACAAAAAAAAATATATATATATATATAATAATTTTTTAGGTTGTTTTTATTTCTATTTCTTTTTTGCTATTTTTCTTTTCCACCTCCACCCCCCCCCTACCTTTCCCTCACAGTTTCTTTTAAATTTGAATTTAAAGAAAAAAATACAATACTAATCTGTATATCGAAAAAAATATAATAATTTGTTTTTTTTTCTTATTTCTATTTCTTTTTTGCTATTTTTCTTTTCCACCTTCCCCTCCTTTCCCTCACAGTTCCTTTTAAATTTAAATTTAAAAAAATAAACCAATATTGATCTATTTACACAAAAAATGTATAATAATTCGTATGGTTATTCTTATTTTGCAATTTGTTTTTTTTTTTTTTATTTTGCTTTTCTTCTTTCCCACCCCCTCTTCATCCCCCACAGTTTCTTTTGCAGTCGCGCGCGTGCTCGTTATCGTTGAATTAAAATTCCTTTTTTTTCTTTTTTGTCCTATCTCGGGACAAATTGTACGAACGAGAATTCACACCTGTCGTCTCATGGTAATAAGAGAGAGAGAGAGAGTGAGTGAGAGAGAGAGAGAGAGAGAGAGAGAGAGAAATAAAATTATTGATTTTTAGATCAATTCAAATAGTTGTGGTTATTGTTAGTATTGTTGTTGTTATTGTATTCGTTATTACGGAATGATGCAAAATTCGCTCGATCATTCCGTTTAACTGGTACTTGTGCGCACTTTCGTTCGTTACGCTCGAGTAATGATCGTAAACGAACGAAGGGAATAAAAAATACAGAAAAAAGAAAAAAAAAGTGTATAATAAAATGCATAACACAGAAAAAAAAAAAAAAAAGAAATATCAACGAGTTACTAGGTTTCTTTAAATAGAACACGTCTTTTCTTCGTAATAAAAATGATCTTTACATTATGTACCCTCGTTAAAGTTTCAAATGAATAATAAAATACATTTAAAAAAAAAAAAAAAGAAAAAAAAGTACGTAGGAATAATAAAAAAAAAATTGTTTAATTTCCTTATAATAGGGGAAATTTGGGGTAGAAGTAAAAATGAGTGAGTGAGTAGAAAGGTTGGAATTTTTATTATTAATTTTATTTATTTAATAATTAATTAATTAATTTTTATTTATTATATTCTCTTAGATTTAATATTAATTTTATTTATTATTATTAAATTATTTATTAATTTTTATTCGTTATATTTTCTTACATATTATTATTATTTTTTTATTTTTTATTTATTTAGTAATTTTTATTTATTCTATTCTCTTACATTTAGTATTAATTTTATTTATTATCATTAATTAGTTTATTAATTTTTATTCGTTATTTTCTCTTACATTTAGTATTATTTTATTTATTTTATTTATTTATTAATTTTTATTTATTATATCCTCTTACACACATTTTATCAATTTTATTTTATTTATTAATTTATTTATTAATATTCTCTGAAATTTTTCAATCGCGTATATACATTGATACATCGTAATTATACACCTGTTGCAAAAAATTTATTTCAAAAAAAAAAAAATTAAAAAAAAAAAAAATAAACAAATAATACAGATAAATATAAATTTGCTTAATTATGAATATAAATTAAACGGTGCACCTCCTGGTGTGATACTTAAACGATCGTAAAATAGTTCCTCTTAAGTACGGATTTTAAAATGGAAAATTATATGAATTAATGAGGAGTGGGGAGTAGAACGAGGAGAAGGGGAAGAGAAAGTGGAAGGGAAAGGGGAATTTAGAAATGTTCCAACTAGGCGCCACACCGAAGATATCAATTATTTTCTCAATGATGTTATATTCCTTTATACTAATCATATACCCCATACATATCTATATATACATATATATATATATGATAACCATAAGATTCATCAAATGATTATACAAGTGTGTACAAGAAAAACAAAGTATAGATACATAGATAGATAGATAGATAGATAAATGGATGGATGGATAGATAGATACATGAAGATGGAAAAAGATTATAAAAAAAGGGGAGGGGTAGGATAAGGGGTGGTGGCGAGGGGGTCGAGGGAACGGGGTAGGGTTAGGGGTAGGGGGAAAGATACGACGGCCTAAATCATCGTTTTACGATGCTGTTCAACCGACATCATCGTATAGAAGGAATCGTTACCACGTTCTCCTATAATCACTATTAAACAAGGTGCAGGGTCATCGACGTGGTGATCTTAACGTAACGGTATTTCCCGGACGCGGTACACGGTCCAGGTATTTTCCCCATTCTCACGATTCTCTTGCTTCTTCTTCTTTTTCTTCTTCTTCTTCTTTCTTCTTGTTTTTATTTTTCTTTATCGAACATATCCGAAGAAATTTTAGTAATTTTAAATAATCCAATTATATCCACGATAAGATTAATGATTTGTTATAAATATTATGAAAATTTGTTTTATTTTGTATTTTTTTTTTTAGGAGTAATTTAAATGATGAATTATTTTGAGATTATCTAGGTCTGTAGATTAAGAACATTTTCAATAGATGGTGTTGTATTGCAATTGAATTATTTCAATTTATATATGACATAACCTTATTTTTTTTAATGGTATTGTAATTGTGATATTATTTTGTTGTGTTGTTATAATTATATAATTATAAAAATTATAATAACAATTATTATATTATTATATAATTTAATATATAATTTTCTAATTATAAATTTAATTATAAATTTATATAAATTTATATAATTATATAAAATCAGAAAATCAAAAGTATTTTTTTACTCTTTTTATATTTTATAAAAAAAAAAATAAATTTTATATTATATATAAAAAGTAAAATGAATATACTAAATAAATATATAAATATAATTATAATTAATATAATATTTTTATATAAAATAAAATACTAAATAAATATAAAATTCAATACTAATAAAAATATTTTATACAAAATATTAAGTAAAAATACTTTACTATTTATTAAATAATTTAGAATTATATTAAATCAACATTTTATAACAAAACCATAGCAAAGTGTAACTCCAATCATCCTATTAATATCATATAAAAATAAATAATATAAATATTATTTACGAAAAATATACAAAGGGAGTGGTGGAAAATAGGAAAGTGTATAAAAAGAACCTAACTAAGGTGTGTAACGATATCAAGGTTGGTATAATTACAAGAGTCAAATTTTTACGAGCCACTTATCAAATACCTTCCCATATATCTTTTGTATCCTTTTTTCTTCTTATTCTTTTACTACTACTACTATTACTACTACTATTACTACTACTATCTATCTCCTTCAGTTGATTTTTATTTATTTCATATCTTTTTTTTTTCTCTTCTTTTAAATATTTTTTTCTTAACTATTATTAGCGGTAATGCATGCCATTAGCGTGAAGAAGGTTCGTGAGGGAGAGTCTCGATATACTCAAGGGAATTCGCGAGCTTTATAAAAGCCGGCAACTTGTCGGGCCGTTTGCTCTCCTCTAACAGGCCTGTCCAAGTCTCTCTCTCTCTCTTTTTCTCACTCTCTCTTTTTCATTCTCTTATATTCTCTCACTTTCTCATTCTTTCACTCTTTTACTTTTTTTTACTCTCTCACTCTTTCATTCCTTTTTTCTATCTTTCTCTTTCTGCATTACCTGCCAGGTTTGCAAGAGATAGCAAAAGACTGGATAAGAGTAAAAAGAGAAAAATGAGAGGGAGAGAGAGAGAGAGAGAGAGAGAGAGAGAGAATGAATAAGAGAGAGTGAGAGAGAAAGAGAATATTTCTTTGGGACCACCAGGCAGGAAGCGAACCGTGTCGTGTGCAAAAGTTTGCCACCAGTATAGGAAAATCAATTCTGAGGGATACAAATTGTTGAATATTTGTTAATATGATGTTTAGAACAATTGGATAATTTGTAATATGATATTAAAAAAACTGTCAGTATGTTTATAGATTTTTTTCTAATTTTTATCTTTAATATTTTGATCAATATTGTTGAATGATATATCCTAATATATATCTAGTAACATTTTTATATTTACAAATTCACTGTCACAATGTTTGTTCATTTATAACTTCCAGACTATTGAACTGATTTTAATGAAATGAATTTTATTTTGTGTAATTTTCTTCAACTTACAATATAGGATAGTTTTATACAGCGATTATTTTGTATTTTTTATCGCTAATTTAAAGGTTATGTAGGTTTGTAGGTACTGTAGGTTTTCAATAGATGGTGCTATATTGCAATTCATTTACAGTATTTCAATTTACAAACGACATAACTCTACTTTTTTAAATATATATATATATATATATATATAGATTTATATAAAATTTAATAATAAATTTTCTGTATATATTAAGTCTGGAAATATATACCATTAATATACAGTAAAATATACTATATCAAATTTTATAATAAATATATTTATCAACATATTTCAATTATGATATTATTATATAAATTTCAATCTCTTAAAACTACGAATTATAAATAATATATTTTTAAATATAATATTTCATCATATTATAATTTTATAAACAAATTCAAATCATCATCAGATCTAATAAAATTTCATGACTCTAATCATTATAATATTATTTTCTATACAATTTAACCTAATCGAATATGACATTAAAATTGATCAACTATACACTTATTACAAAAAAAAAAAAAAATACCAATAAAGTTTATTTCACATACATACACCCATATATACATATACATATTTTCTTGTTCATTTTTATTTTTCTAATTCAATCTAATCAAATATTTACAGAAGATATATTACATATATCATTTAGTTACACGATCAAAATATTACTGAAGTAATGTTTGCATACCATACCATGCCATTAGCAAACTCAGTGTACTATATCAGTGATTGCTATAATGAACCTAATGACTATAGAACTTATGAAGAGTCCACTAGATTACTAGTTTTATTTGTAGCCTTTCATGTGGTAAGAAAAAGTTAACTTAAGGTACAAACGACGACAAAAAAGAAACCCCTTTTACCCTGTACCCAGCAACCCCCCTCTTCCTCCCTCCACCCTCCACCCCCTCCTCGTTCCCTCCATAAAATCGAGTCAGAGCTTAATCGCAACGATCCACGCATTTTCATTCGAGAAAATATTTTAGGAAAAGAAGAAAAGTGGTAGTTGGAGGAATGGGGGTGGGTTGGGAAGGTGGTTGATGACAGTTGGATGGTAGGAGGAAGAGGAAAAGGAGGAGAATGAGGTAGAGGAAGGGGTGGGGGTGCTAAAGGGGGAATTGAAATTTATTGTTACCGAGTTATCCTAGAAAATGGGCAGAAAAAGTGACTTTTTGTATCCTAAGGGATACAACAAGGGATTTACGTTGAAACTCGTTGAAGAAGAAGAAAGAAAGAAAAAGAGTGATTGAGAATGGGAAGGAGGTGAGTTAAGGGTGGGGGTGGGAGGTGAAGGGTGGGGGGTTAAGAAAGATAAAAAGATGAAGAATAAGAAAATACGAAGAAGATGTCTCGACCATATTCCAGGTTCGCATCGTTAAGCAGTAAAAAATAATAAATCACTGGGTGGTTTTGTTTTTTTTTTGGGAGGGGTGGGTGCAGGGGGATGGAGATTTTTATTTTTTTTTTTAAGTCAAGGGACCCCACGAGAAGATATAAATTTAATAACTTAACTACTCTTGTGCATAATGTGTGTGTGTTTTGTTTATATTTAATTGTATTGTTCATTTTTCATTTCATTTGTGTATTTTTAATGTTTAGTTGAAGATTATAGTAAATTAATAATTATTATACGTTGGAAATGTGGTTAATATTTATTATTATAAGTATTTTATTATTAAAAATATTTTCTATTGAACAAGGGGCTGACGATAAGGGTTTGGAAAATATTT
This sequence comes from Polistes dominula, assembly GCF_049000335.1. Taxonomy (NCBI): domain Eukaryota; kingdom Metazoa; phylum Arthropoda; class Insecta; order Hymenoptera; family Vespidae; genus Polistes; species Polistes dominula. Next base: position 2,060,652 of record NW_028301061.1, on the reverse strand, counting down.
CTCTTTTTTTCGAACCACAAAATTATTCGTTTGTTTTTTTTCAGGATTTTTATTTTCATTTTATTCTCTTTTATTTTTTTTTATTACACATAATTGGAATTAGAAAATTTAATTATACAATTAAATTAATAAAATAAAATGTCAAATGAAAAATACAATTTTTTTTAACCTCAAATTCGAAGAATCCGCAAAGAAATGTGTGTTTGAGAATAATTTCTGTGTTTATCGTTTTCAATGGGAAAAAAAATAAATTCAACCCCCGATCAGGCTGACATTTAACGTTTATGGTCAAAATATTACGAAGAAATATATAAAAAATATTTGTAAAAAATATGCAATTATTTTCTTGTTTCCTTTCTCCCTCCAAAAAAAAAAAAAAAATTTTTACTGTTAAATACGAAGCAGTATTATAATATCGTCGTAGTATAATATCGTTTCTTACTTAAACGAAATATTTAACGACGTACGAATAACAAAAATATCATAAAGAATAATAATAATAATAATAATAAAAATAAACAAAATAAATAATCCAAAAAATTCTTTTCGAAAAAAAGAAAAAGAAATAATCTTTCTTCCATTATATTACATTTTTCTTTTTCATTTTATCAAATCATATTTTTGTCCAAGTAAAATTTGGCGTAACTTAGTGTCACCTAAATTTTGTCTCCATTTAAAAAATACATACATACATATATACATATATATTTTTTATATTTAAACACAAATTCACATTTAAAACTCTTTCTCACTTTTATTACATTCCCAAGAAGAAAGAAATAAAATAAAAAAAAAAAAAACTAAAAAGAGAGAAGGGGTTGCGTCAAAAGAAAAGTATCGAGAGAAGAAAGGTTTTGACAAGGGGGTTGTTTTTTACATTTTATTATTATTTTTTTTTAACATCGGTTAGCTAGCCAACCAACCAACCAACCAACCAACCAACTAACCAACCAACCAACCAGCTAGCTACTTAACGTTCAGAATCTCTCCAGGTGAGATATGAAATTAAATTCATTAGCCTTCTCGCGGTTATAATAAATCGAATGATTGTGCTCGGAATAGAAGAAGGTATAACCGCGAAAGGGGCCTTATAACTCAGCTTGCCTGAATGGAAAATGATGAGAAATGTCTCTCATTGAACGCTGGGGGGTCCAGAAGGTGTGCAAAGAGAACGAACGACGATGAAGAGTAAGGTGGGGTAAGAGGGAGGACGAGGAATACGAGGAGGGGGTGAGGGAGAACGTGTGTGTTGTGTATGGTGTTGTGTTGCGTTGTGTTGTGTTGTGTTGTGTTGTGTTGTGTGTATGCCAGAGTTGAGTCAGTTCGTTCCTATACAAGTTTTATACACGTTGGTTGCATGCTTCTGAGTGAGAGTATAAGAGTGAGAGAGAGAGAGAGAGAGAGAAAGAGAGAGAGAAAGAGAGTGTGGGAGCCACTTATCGCAACCATCTCAAACCTTTTGCTGTCTTCCCTTTTTTTATTTCTTTTTCTATATCTTTTTTTTTTTCTTTTTCTTTTTCTTTTCTCTTTTACACTCTCTTAAAGCGCGTGAACGAAGAAAGAAGGACCTGAATCGTACGCGAGCAACCCATAAACACCCGCATAACGATCCTCTCTCTCTCTCTCTCTCTCTCTCTCTCTCTTTCTTGCTCTTTCTCTTTCTCTCACTTATTCTACCTTTATTTTTGTTACTTTTAATTTTTATCGTTTATTATTATTATTATTATTATTATTTTTAAATGGGTTATGTGTTGGGGTTTGTTTTTATTTATTGTTAATATATTTTTAATATTTTTTTTATGTATTTTTAATTGTATTATTTTTTAATTCGTTTTGTTGTTGTTGTTTTTTTTTTTTTTTATATTTTTGACTCTTGTTAAATTACTTTGCTAATTTTATTTTTGTTATCTTTGTCTTGCACGTTTATTATTAAGATATTTTTTAATTTGTTATATCTGTCTGTCTTCTCTTTCTATTTTATTTTTGGTATTTTTTTTAAATGCGTTTCTGGTGATGGTTTTTTTTTTTTTAAGTTATTATTAATACAGTTTTTAATTCCTTCTTTTTCTTTCTATATTTTGTTCTTGTTCTTTCAATATTTTGATCGTTTTACTTTTTTCGTTAATATATTTTTTTTCTGTTTAGATTTTATTTTTATCTCGTTCAATTTCTTTTTTATTATTTTATTTTCTATCCTTATTTCTCCTTCACTACCTATCTTTCTCCGTAATTAAATATATATATTTTTTTAAAAAATAATTTGTCATCATCTTACTTAATTTTTTTTTATTAATTTATTTTTTGTCTCTTTTTCTCTTTCTTTTGCTTACCCTTTTTTTTTTTTTTTAATTCTATCCTTTCTTTTTTTTTTTCTGGTGTTTTTCAAGAAACCTTTTTTAAAAATAAAACTCTTCTTCGAACAGAAGGGTCTTTCGCACGTGCTCCTTGGTCCTTCTCCTTCTCTCTCTCTCTCTCTCTCTCTCTTTCATTCTCTCTTTTTCTCTTTCTCTCTTTCTCTTCTTGTTTTTTTACAACACTAATGTTCAAAGTCATTCTTCTTGCCCTCGCCCTCGCGAATTCTCTCTCTTCCCTGTTCTTATTTATTTCTTTTTATTTCCCCATTTCTTTCTCCACCCCTTTCCCCCTTCTCTCTCTCTTTCTCTTTCTATTTCTCTCTTTTTCTTTTTCTCATTCTGTCTCTCTTTTTATGTGTTTCTTCTTCTTTATGTTCGATTTGGACGAATGCAAGGGTTTTCGTCGTGTTTCCTCTTGCTTCAACCGGGATTCCCGCAGCGCATTTTTCTCCCTTCTCCCTACTTCCCTTTCCCCCGTTTCTCTTTCTTCTCTCCAACCCTTTAAGGGCTCGTATAAGAGGACGCGCGGGTATCGTTTCAACCCAGCTGGGTATCCCGTATTAATATTCAGCTAATTATGCTCGACGCGTCGATTACGTGCCTCCGGGCAGGTGTCCAGGTGTTTCACATGAGCCTGTTAGCGCGAAACACCTTCCTTCCTTCCCCCCCACTTTACCCCTTTCCCTTTCTGCCACCCCCCATTTCTCTTCATTATCTTCTTTCAGAATATGTTCAACTTGTTCTCTCGTAATACAGAAAGGAAAACAAAATGAGGAAGTGGGGGGTTAAACTGTTCTATGATTTGGTGTTTATTATTTATTATTTATGTTTTGTTTAATTTTTTTTTTTTTTTTGTAAATAATTAACATTTAAAATCATTCTTTTTTCTCCTTTCATTTTTTTTTTTCAAAATATTTAACTTGTTCTCTCGTAATACAGAAAGAAAAATAATAAAACAATAAAATGAGGAAATGGGGGTTAAACTGTTTTATGATTTGGTATTTTTTAATTATTTTATTTATTTTTTATTGAATTTTTTTTTTAAATAATTAACATCTACAATCATACTATTTTTTTACATATATTTTTATATACTTCCTTTTTTTATTTTTTATTTTTTATTAATGGAAACATTGCAAGATTGCAATTACGAACATCACCTTTGTTCTTTCGCAATAGAAAAAGAAATTAAATTATACAGGAAAACTGTATTATGACTTGGTATTTTTTTATTTTATAATTTTATAATTTTTGATAATTGTTATCAACGATCATTCTTTTTTTTTTTTTTTTTTACATATATTTTTATACATTTTCTTTTTTTTTTATTTTTATTTTTTATCCAATCATTGCAAGATTACAGGATGTATCATTACTTTTCGATTTTTTTTTTTTTTTTGTATGAAAAATATTTACTGCATTTTTGATAATAATTTTTAACACGTTTGTATAAATATTTTTCTAAAATAATAATAATTGAATTAAGTAGTAAAACTCAATAATACCATTTACAGTAGTTTTATATATATATATTTATAATATATAAAATATGATTAAAATGAATACATAAAACGATTGTCAGTATTAAGAAACATTTTGTACTTTCTCTTTCGTAACTTAACATTCAACAATTTTCTATGATCTTAATAAAATACTGTAGTGAATAAAGACGTGAAAATATAAACGTGATAAAGTGAATTCGTATAAATAAGCTTTAAAGATCTTGCGATATACAGGATATTATAAATCATAGAAATTTGTCAACAACTAATCGTCCGTTCCATTCATCTTATACATTCGTTTTGTCCAAATTAAATTAATTCCTTATATAAAAAAAAAAAAAAAAAAAAAAAAATAAAAAAATAAAAAAAAGAATCAAAGCAACAAAAGCAACACCAAAAAAAGCAATAAGAAAAAGAGAGATAAAATAATATAATAATTTAAATATAATTATAATATATAATATATAATAAAATTATAATATAATAAGAGAAAGAAAAAAGAAAAAAAAGAAAAATGAACAAAAGTAGAAAAAATAAATAAAAATAATAAAAATTGTGTCATATTACATTTGTGTATTTTTTTTTTTTTTTAGATAAATAAATAAAAATAATTACAGTAAAAAAAAAAGTATAATAAATAAAAATGATAGAAATAATGGATGATCTGTCATAAGACAATTTGTGCCCTTTTTTCTTTTTTCTTTTTTATTAGAATAAATAAATGAAAATAAATATAATAATAATAAAAAAAGTGAAGAACAATAAAATATATGAAAAAGGTGTTAATATGAAATAATAGTCAAACATTACTTTGTATATTAATACAAACAAACATACGATTGGTGTGATACAATTCGATTTTCAGTTTTCATCATCATGGTGTGAGTTAGCATAGTCGCGAGCAAACCAGGCACACGAAGTTGGCTAATTTATCCGATAGCCGCTTACGCTTATAAATCACTTGGTGGAAAGGGCAGTGTGACTGATTTATGGTGGTGCATTTAAATGGAACAAAGTAACCAGTTCTCGTACAACCCGACTAACTGTGAGTGAGAGAAAGAAAGAGAGAGAGAGAGAGAGAGAGAGAGAGAGAGAGAGAGAGAGAGAGATGAAAAGAGTCAAACGGAAATAAAGTTAGGGAAAAAGAGAATTTAAAGTATAGTGAGCTTTTTATCTGTTCACGACAGATTTCGAATCGTTCGAAAAATATAATCGTCTAATTGATATCATCTTGACAAAAATTATCTTCATTCGGTTTATCTCTCACATGTTTTTTTTTTTTTTTTTATAGAAACATGAGACTGCTCGTTCGTTTTATTTTTTGAATCACACTCACTTTTCTAGTATTTTTTATAAATTATTAACAATTGAATTATTTGATTGATTTAATTATTTAACATTTAAATAATATTTTTTCTTCTCTTTTTTTTACTAGTATTAAAAATATTATTGTATATATAATTAATTGTTTTTAATTTAATTATTTAATTGATACTGATATATCTTACAAAATTTATTTTATATTGTTTTAGTCTATCAATTTCTTTTTTTTATTTTTTTTTAATATTTTTTTAATTATCCAAATTTTTCTAAATTGTCAAAAATTCTATCATTCCATTGACATTAATTTAAATATTATTTTTTTATATTTTTATATATATATAAATTGTTTTAAATTTAATTATTTAATTGGTACTATATTGAAAAATTTATTTAATTTATTTAATTGATCATTTTGGATAATTATTTCTTTATTTATATATATTTTTTTAATAATCAAAATTTTTAAAATAATTATCTAATTATTTATTAATTTATAACTATACAGAAGAAGAAGAAGAAGTTTATTTTTCAGGTATACCCCTTTTAGGGTGTTTACCCCGAAGGCCCCCCCTACATGTTCGTTCCCCTTGACAATATACTTAATTCTAAATTTATAACTGTATATTAATTATTTAAATAATTTATATAAATCTTTCAAAATTGAACTATCCTAACCAACCTAATTTAAGTATTATATTATTATTTTATTTTATTATATTATTATTTTATTATATTATTTTATTTTTGTTTTGTTTCCAATTGTTATAAATATTGTATATTTTATTTATATCGATGATTTATTAATTATAATAGATCTTAATTTTATTTATATTATTAACAAATAATTATATATATATATATATATATATTAAAATAAATCATGAAAAAATCTTGTTCTCAATATTTAATTCTAATTTTATTTGATTTTATTTAATTTTTATTCCCAACATATTTCTTTTCTAAATACCCTCTTTAATATTTTTCTTTCTTCATGTTTATAATACTATTGATTTTATTTATTTATTTTTTTTTTTTTTTCACACATTTTAGGATTTTGTTTTACGTTTTAGAAATCACCTGTTGAAAGTATCTCATCGAGTTTTAGAAACATATAAAATTGTTTTTGTATTCCAGTTGAGAAAATAAAACAGAAAACGCATTTAATCTGACGTGCTTTGGCAAACCGCTCTTACGAGCTTTGAAATGTTTTAGAGTATGTTGTGTCGTAGAATATATATATATATATTCTACCTATATATAGTATATCGGACCTCACCCACCGATTCGTGCTACATTATGCTAATGCCTCGTCAATTGTGATTTTCATTCAATTTAAGCCCCATGTTGTGCGCTTGTTGAAAGATACGTAGATACGAGAATACAGTGGTTGCCATTTACTATGCTCTTTTCCATTTCAAAGAAATACTATAAACCCTAACCCTCCCTCCACCCCCATCTTTTATTTTTTCTTCTTCTTCTTTCCTCTCACATCTAGTCTCTTATACTTCTTTCTTCTTATCATTGTATCTATCTCTTTTTCTATCTTTATAGAGAAACCTTTAAAAGATGTTTGTATATTGATTTTATTTTTCTTTATTTTTATTTTTATTATGTTACTAACAATACTGTAATGTAAGTACAATGATTTCGAATGAACCACAGAGAGTATCGTTCATTTATTGCAATTTCATTTCTAATAAAAATTATTTAAAAACGCAAAATAAATTATAAAACAAATTTTCGTATGCTTCTTGCATTGAGCAAGGGGATGGGGTAAAATATAATGATAGATACATATATATATATATATTATTTCAATTTAATTCTGATAATAATTTGTATGATATAAAATATAGTAAAGAATATTTTAAATAAAATATTAAATATATGTTTCGTATAGTTTGAAAATAATTACAAATAAAAATAATTATCATTTGTTGTAATTTAATTTCTATGAAAATTATTAAATATTTTTATACGTGTTAAGGGTGAGCAAAGGGACAAAGGGTAACATATAAATATATAAATAAAATAAAATAAAAAATTTATTACTTCAATGTAATCCTGATAACGATTTGCATTGTATTGTATTGCATATTGTATTGAATATATTTACAATTATAAATATATTAAATATATATTGTAAATATCTATTTATAATATAAATATACATTTATAATGAATAAAGTAATATATATATATATATTATTTCTTTAATTAAATAATAAAGTCAATATATATATATATATATATTACATATTTATAACAAATATATATTGTATAAAGAATATTTTCAATAAAAATTAAATATATTTCCTATACACTCTCGTAATAATTATTACTAAAAATAAATAGATAAAAAATAATAATAAGTTTTTTACAATTTTGTTTGTACATTTTTAAGTTATTATAAAATGATCAATAAAACGTATACTGTTTCACGAACAAATGACTAAAAATTCCAGAAAAAAATTGATTTATTAAAAAATAAAAAATATCAAAAGAATTGAGACAGTGATAGAGTGCTAAAGACACTTTGATTGAAATATAAAAAATAAAAACCAAAAAAAAAAAAAACAAAACAAAAAAATAAAATAAAATAAAAAAGAAGGGATATCGAAGTTGTTAGAATGCGGATCACTGACTGAGATTCGAGTTTAAGTTTTCTATCTCTCTCTTTCTCTCTCTCTTTCTCTCTCTCTCTCTCTCTCTTACTCTCTTACTCTTTTACTCTCTCTCTCTTTCTCTCTCTTTTCTTTCACAGCAAAGTCCCGTCGTGTTATCAAGATACGCCAAGGTGGTAATCCTGTGTGGTACCCGTATGCACGGACGAAGCAGGACGAAGTTCTCGCATACGTGCTCCTTTCGAAAAAGGGCGAAGGGAGATCCTAAGAAGACACGCTCGTAAGAGAGAAAGAGAACAAGAAAACGCGTTGGGTGCTCGAACAAAGATAGAGAGAAATGGGAGAGGAGAGGAAAGAAAGAGAGAGAGAGGAATGGGGGTAGGGAGGAATGGGGCGGGGGTAGGTGGGGGGGGGGGTTACTAAAGGGGAAGAAGAAACCGCGAAAGAGTAGCTTAGTATACTTCGCTCGTGCTATGCTACGGGCCACGTAATGTATCAGTAAGGTAAACCGGTATCGTCTTCGAACACCGAACGATACCAATCCTCTCCCCCCACCCCTCCCCCTCCCTCTTCCCCCTTCCCCCTCCCTCCTCCTCCTCCTATCTCTCTTTCTCTTTCTTTCTCTTTTATTTGATTATTTTCTCTTTACTTTCTCATTCTTTTACTTGTTCATTATTTTGTTAGCTTTTTTTTTATTTTCTATTAATTTTTCTTACTTCCTATCTTCCTCTCTCTCTCTTTCACTCTCTCTCTCTCTCTTTCACTCTCTCTCTCTCTCTCTCTCATTTTGTTATATATTCTATTTATATTATCATTCTTATTTATTCATTATTTTATTTTTGTTTTTATTCTCTAATAATTTCCTATGATTCTTTTTCTTTCTCTCTCACATTTTGTAATTTTCTCTTTTTAACATTCCTCATTTTTATTCATTGTTCTTCTTTTATACTTTATTTTATTTTTTATTAATTTATTTAATTTTATTTTCTTCTCTCTTATTATTTTCCTCACACTCCTCTTCTCTCCTCTCCTTTCCTCATCTCTTCTCTTCTCTTCTCTTCTCTTCTCTTTTCTTCTATTCTTTTTTTTTCTATACATTAATTTAATTCTTTCCATATATTTTTCTTTATACTACTGTTTTTCTAATTTACTATCATATTATTTTCATTACACTCTTCTTCTCTTCTCTCTCTCTTTTTTTTTTCATCTCATCTCATCTCATCTCATCTTATCTCATCTCATCTCACATGATCTCTCTTTATCTAACTATTAATAAATTTTATTCTCCAATAATTTTGTTTTTTCTTCTATTATCTCAATCATTATTTCTTTCTTTCTTTTTTTTTTTTTTTTTTATTATATCTTCATTTACATATTTCTTCCTTAATTATCTCTCTTGTTTTTTTTTTTTTTTTTTTTTTTTTTTTTTTTTTTTTATTTCATACACATATTTACGTAACACAGACATAATATCTATTTTTAAATCGATCTTTCTTTCAAATATACTTTCTAAACGTACGTTAATAAATTAAACAGATAAAACCCAAATGGTGATCTAGCATACATAAAAGTGAACATAATCGTGACCATTAAAAGCCAATCTCTCTATTCCATAAGAAACTATTATTTCTAATCTCTATAATGTTATATTATTTCTAAACACCAATTCACGCTTGTTGCAAATCTAACATCTACTAAGGAATATTTAATCTCAATACTTATACATACATACACGTCATATTCCCATACATACACACACACACACATCCATCCATTCCATTCCATCCATCCATCCATACATACCTACATACATACATACATACATACATACATACATAGAAAAAAAAAAGGAATAAAAAGATATTTCAGGATGTAAATCGTGAATGTTTAATGAGGAAAAGAGAAAGAAAAAGAACAAGAAAAAAAAACAGAGATAGAAAGAGAGAGAGAGAGAGAGGGTGAGAGGGTGAGAGAAGGAAAGAAAGAGAACATTGAGAAAGTTCTAAAAAAAAAAAAAAAAAAAACCCATCGAAATTCATCGTTGAAATGTTACAATAAACGCCATCGAGGTATATCATCCTGTAAAATCCCTTTCTCTATTCCATCGTTCCTTCTGCCAACGTCAAAAGCATCACTTTGACGAGTTGTTGGAGAAAAAAGAAAGAGATAGAGATAAAAAGAGAGAGAGAGAGAGAGAGAGAGAGAGAGAGAAAACATACAAAAATATTTATATACATATCAAATGAACAGAGACAGAAAATACAGTATTGTATTATTTATCTATATATATATATATGTGTATGTAGTTTGTATGATAAAAAGAAATAGTATATTTTTTACCGTAAAAGGAAGAGAGGAAAAGAGAAAGAGTATTTTTATTTAATGAAAAAAAAAAAAAAAAGGAAAAGAAGTATTTTTGTTTGATATAAAGATTGTTCATATTATATAATACAATGTGAAAGAGAGAGAGAGAGAGAGAGAGATAGAAATAGATGTTGAAATGAATTCTTTATGTTTTTAAACAAAATGTAATATTTATTCGAATTTATATTTATAAAACAATTTCCACTAATTTTGGCAACATTCACTACTACCATGGAAGGGTAAAGGTACGGTTAGGGTTAATTAATATATTAAAATATTAATTGTATATTAAATATTACAATATATTATAAATGGTAATTGCAATATTTATATTTAATAATTAGAATAAAATAAAATAATAATATAATATTAAATAATAATATTTAGTATACTACTAAAATAGAAATTGTCATAATTATTTTAAGGGTGGATTAATATTAAAAAATAGTAATTTTATATTAAATAATAAATATATTATAAGTGGTAATTGTAATAATTAAATTTAATAATTAAAAAATAAAAAGAAAAATAATACAATATTAAATAAAAATATTTAATATTAATAAATAAAATAATATTATTAATTTATTATATTTATATTTATTATATTTAATTAATTTAATATTTTAAATATTAGTATTTTAAATATAATATATATATATAAATATAATAAATTAATAATAATATTAAATTATACTATAAAATATAATTAATAATATTAAATAATACTAAATAAAAAATTGTCATAATTATTTTAATCAAACATATAAAAATGATACCAAGAATTAATGCAATCTGATTTACTATTAAGACAATCAATTAATATACATATATATATATATGTGTCAAAAAAATAGAAAGAAAAACACACACATGATTACACACATATATACATATGTATACGTAAAATATGAATGTTACTGATTATTAATGTGAATATGTCTAATATATGTGTTTGTGTGAGAAAAAAAACATAGATGGAAAGTATATTTGAGTGTGAAGTATATAAGAGACAGAAAAAAGAGAAAAAATTTGACCAATTGTATATGTGAGGGGAAAAAAAAAGAGACAGAAAGAGAGATAGATAGATAGAGAGAGAGAGAGAGAGAGAGAGGGCAAGGGAAAAAAGGGAAAGGGAAAAACGAGAGGATTTATGGGCGGTCTCGCGTCCGAGTGTCGTTAAACGAGTGTCGGATCTGAATGGAGTAAATGGGCTGTGATTTGTACATTGGCAGGCTCGTAATCTACCCAACGTTGCTTTTCGAAATGTTTCGTACCTACCCCCATTCTTCGATCTCTAGGAGAATCTTTCTCCTTCTTTTTCTTTCTCTTATATTTTCGTATCTTTTCTTTTCTTTCTTCTTCTTTTTGGATGAGAAGAATAGCTCATGTTTTGGGCCAGTCTTTTATAGCCCAGTTTTCTTCTTCCATTTGGATGATCTCTCATCCTTCTTATGATTTTTCTTCTTTTATATATATATATATATATATATATATATATATATATATATATGTGTGTGTATGTGTGTTGTATTTTGAAGTAGATAATGACAGTAGTTGTTAACATATACTATAATATGAAGAGGAAAGTTTACGTATGTTTACTGGGTTTTTACAAATACGTTAGGTTCATCTTTAGTGATATCTTTCAATGAAAAATATACGAGTGTATATGTGTGATAATATGTTAGTGTGAGATAAAGAAAGATTGAGCTTGTTGTGAATCATTGAAAAACAGCTGTTCGTAGGATCAACTAGGATCTATTAGGATCTTTTGGCTTAAGACTTTTGACCCGTATATCAAAGTCTTTGAAATTTATATTTCATAGTTGCTGGAACGTCTTCCGAATCGTTCTTCCGAGATTAATGACAGGATTTTTAAATGTTTCATATAATATATTTTGTCAATGTTTAATATATTCTTTTATGTTGATTTTATTTATTGATAATATATGAGAACTGATAAAATGATTTTGTTTGTTTGATAATTGAATCTTTAGGTTATTATTTCGTTCGTAGATTTTTTTCTTGATTTCTTTTCCTTCAATTCACGTTGCTTTGTTGTTTTGTTATAAAATTATTTCAATTATTTTACAATACGTCGTTAGATTTTAAATGCATCCAAGATGCACCTAAGATGCATCCAAGCATATTGAAAAATTACCAATTATTATTATTATTATTATAATTATGTTATTCTAGATAATACGAAGAAACTTTTTCCCCAATCCCAATATTATATATATATATATATATATATATATATATATATATATATATAATTTATTTTTATAAAATTAATTTTTTATAAATATAAATTTATAATAATATTAAATTTATTATTATATTAAATAATAAATTTATATTATTATTTAATTTATTATTAAATTAAATAATAAATTTATATTATAATATTAAATTTATTAGTATATATAAATATAAAATATTTATATATAATATAATATATAAAAAAAATTTATAATATATAATATATATATAATACATAATATATATATATATATATATATATATATATATATATAATATAATATATAATAAAAAAATATATTTTATATTTATATATAATAAATACATTTGAAATTCTGCACAAAACCTTTCATATTATTATTATTATTACAAAGACACATATACATACACACATATATACATAAAAAAATCTCAAGATTGACGTGGTCATTTATTAAACACATACATATCAAAATACAATTTTTTGGATTAAATACCAAATATTTATTATACATTAAATATTTCTTACATACACTAAACGACTCATGTGAATTCTCTCTCCAATTTCAATTTTTCACCATAACATATATACATGCACATGTGTATATGGTGGTAACGTGTTAACGTAGAATTTACGGGAAGTAGCATTCCACCATAAGAACCAGCAGTAAATCGGATAACCCTAAGTGACAATGGTTTGGAAGGTTAAGCGTGTTTGCCCTTCTCTCGAAGGCCCATTCAACTCGACAATGGGTCCTAAGAGAACGCTTTTTGGTTTTCGTTATCCCCACCTCACCCCACCCCACCACACGACGTATTACTATTCTCTGGCGCCCCGAGGGTGAATAAGTTTCCTTCAAGAAAATTCCCCCGTTCCCATTCACCCCCCTCCTCCTCCTCCTCCTCACCATCACTTTACATTCTATCTCTCTCTTTCTTTCATACTTTTATTCTTTTATTTATTCCTTTCTTTCGTCTTTCATTTCGGCAGGCGGCACAGATCCTCTTCCTACGGGAAGTAGGTTTTTTTTTTTCTTTTTCCTTAAAAAGGTGCCACCACACCGGGCCACCGGGAGTAGTAGCCCCATAGTCAAATGGTATTGGGTACTACTGGGCACGGGTACTGGCACGAGTTTCCTGCCAAGTAAAATACACGCCCATGATCACCCACAATGAGCCTAATCAAGCAAAGACTTGTACATACAATCGACAACAAACCATTTATATTCGTGAACGTAATAATGTAAGTGTATGTAGGTGTGTTTTTGTGAATGAGTGAGTGAGTGAGTGAGTGAGTGAATGAGTGAGTGAGTTTTATCTTCTGGTAGATCAATCGTGTCTAGAGAAATTTATTTTGTCCATTCGTTTTGGGTTTGGACTGTTGAAAATTTGTTGACGACAGCTGCAACTTAAACGAGACTAAGAAGATTCGTGACGAATTTTTGTATGTTTGTATGTGTTTAAGTGTGTTGGTAAGTGTCCTCTCTTGGATGCTCCTTTTAGATTTATACAATACTAACCTCTTGACTGCTATTAACGCCTATTAACAGTTTTTATTTTTTTTATTTTTTTTATTTTTCTTTGGAAGATTTAACATGTCATAAATTTAGAAAGTGTATAGTTTATTTTATTTCTATTTCAAGTTTCAATATATTTTGTTTCTCTTTGTTTTTTTTTTTTTTATTTATTGTATATTATTGACGTATGGTTTTTGAACTGTTTGTGCACACAATTTTTTTTTTATAAAAAAATATGCTTTTAAATTATATAAAAAAATTTGCTTGTAACAATTTTCTATTAAATAAATTAATATTTTTTTTTTTTGGGGCACACACCTAAATTTTATTTTATATTTTTTTATATAATTTATTTGTAGAATATAATAAATTTAATAATAATAAAAAAATTAAACATTGGGTAATAATTGTATTGAAATATTATTTTATAAACAAATTTGTTTGCAACAATTTTCTATTAAATAAATTAATATTTTTTTTTTTTGGGGCACACACCTAAATTTTATTTTATATTTTTTTATATAATTCATTCGTAGAATATAATAAATTAATTAATATTTTTATTAATATAATAATTATTATTATAAATTAATTATAATATATAAATTATATAAATTAAAATATTTAATAATAATAATTAATATTATGTATTTTATTTATTTGTATTCTATAAATAATATAATTTGCAGAATACAATAATATTATTTAATATAATATATTAATATTAATAAAAATAATTTAATATATTATGTATTAATATTATATATATATTATATTTGTATTCTACAAATAATATTATTTGTAGAATAGAATAAATTATATAATAAAAAAAAAAAACCCATAGCATCACATAACACGTGGTATTGAAATATTATTATATAAATAAATTTACTCTCTCGACAATTGTATATTAAACAAATTAAATTATCCAAACCCGACACTACAATTTAAACAAAATAATTCAATAATCAATAATTCGTATAATTAAATAACAATTAATAAATATCATATTACTTTCGTCATCGTTACATTTCCAAAAATAATCCAACGTATATTTTGTCACAAATCATATCAATCATTTCCCAATCGAAAGACGTTTTTTAAAAAAAAAAGGTCCAAGGGAACGAAAAAGGTCAAATTAAATAAACGAAATAATTCGATCGGTCATCTTCTTTCGTTATAAACATTTCTTTAAATGCAATTCTTAAAATGCTTTTAGGTTAGTTTGCTTATGTAAAAGTATACGGTTGCATTGAAAAATGCAAGATGCAACGAATATTCGGTTGCTGTAAGGACAAACACGTGGTTGTATTATTGGATTACGTTAGTCTATTGTCATGACTATTGTTATGTTACACATAGGACATCTGCTCGTCTAGGATACCACCCCTCCCCTCCTCCTCATCCTCACTTACCCCCGACGAAAAACTTTTATCGTTTTACGAAAGAAGGAATATGAAAATAATAATTTCCCTTTGACCACCTTAACCTACCTCCCCACCTCAAATCTCATATCCCCGTCGTATGGCCCTTCAAATACCAAAAGTGTCTACTCTTATGATTGATATTTATTCGAGTGACTGTCACAAAAAATCCCAGGTAGTTTCTTTCTTTTTTTCTTTTTTTTTTTTTGCTTCTTCTTATTCTATTCTGAAATCTTTTACTTCCTTACTTCCTTATTTTCTTTTTTCTAGTTTTGTTGAAGAAAAATATACAGGGGTTAAGTTAGGTTAGATTTGAGTTGGGTTTGAGAGTGTAAGACAGTATGTATGTTAGGTTATTTTAGTATTGGTTTTTTTTTTATAAGTTAGTATTAATAATAAATTTGTTGATAATGTTAATAATGAATTGTAATTTAATTATTAATATTAATATTATTATTGTATGGTAAAATGTAATGTAATTATAATTGTAGTTGTAATTGTAATTGTAATTGTAATTGTAATATATTTTGGTTTATTGATATATTTAATTTTTATTTAAAAAAAAATGGTATATGTATATATTAAAAATAATGTAACTGTAAATATATAGTATTTTTTGCAATATTAATTTAAATATTAATTTAAAGAAAAATTACACATAGACAAATTACCAAATTAAATAAAAAAGATACTAAAAATAATATTATTTATTTTAATATTATAAAATAAATATAAAATAAATTAATATTATAAAATATATATATATATATTGTATAAGAATATAAAATACAAAAAATTAATATATAAAAAAATAAATATAAAAATAAATATGTTATATAAAAATATAAAATACAAAAAATATAATAAAATAAAAATATACAAATAAAAAAATAAATTAAAAAAAATAAAATTCTAAAAAAGTAAATATATATTATATAAAATTATAAAATAAAAAAAATATATATATAAAAATAAGTATATCAAATAAATATATTATATATATATATATATATATATATATATATATATATATATATATATATATATATATATATATAAAAGTATATGAAATAAAATATATTATAAAAAAATAAAAACGATACTAATACACTATACAACAAAATAATAATTTTTACTCAACCTAAATGTTCATTTTTTTTTTGTGCAATTTAAGAACACGTTTCTATATATGGATATATATATATATATATAGAAATAACATTTCACATATATAAGAACATATTTGTACAATAGAAATAAGCGTGAAAGATTTTAGTCAGATTAGAAATAACGTTCTTCTTTTCTTATATTCTATTCGATATTCGATCTTTTGGAAATTCTTCTTTTTTCTATTTTTTTTTTCTTTTTCTTTTTCTTTTTTGATCGACGATGACACGCGAAGATATCGTGTCAGTAAAAGTTGGTCCGGTGTCACCCCTAGATGCTGTCATAGCTATTTTAAATCGGATTTTCCTTCAAGTTACGAAGTATAGGGAGAAGAATTCTAAGTAAATGCAGATATACATACACACACACTCTCTCTCTCTC
Organism: Polistes dominula; assembly: GCF_049000335.1. Classification (NCBI taxonomy): domain Eukaryota; kingdom Metazoa; phylum Arthropoda; class Insecta; order Hymenoptera; family Vespidae; genus Polistes; species Polistes dominula. The sequence continues at coordinate 2,043,749 of NW_028301061.1, read as the reverse complement.
ACACACACACACAAACATACATACACACACACAAATACATATATATAGAGAATATAATTCTTAAGGAAAAATATTGGAATGGAAAATTTTGGAAAGTCACCTAGAAATTCGTTACTTTCAACAATGTGAGTTAGATTTTGAATGTAACATCATTTTTATCTTTCTATCTCTTATTCTATCTCTCTTTCTTTTTAATCTTTTTTTATTCTTCTTCTTCTATCGTAAAAGATTCGACTACTTTGAAGTATTGTTAGAAAAATCGGATCAGAAAACGACGTTGGTCACGAGCCTGAGGGTCGAAGTTTGAAAACTTCGTTTATGGTTGTACGATGAAACGCAAGGTTTTCACTAACTTTTTGATTTGTAAGACTAAAAAGGGTTCACTCTTCTCATTTCCTTTATACACTTCTTCTTCATATTATTATTATTATTATTATTATTATTATTATTATTATTCTTATTCATTTATTCTCTTTATGGATAAGTGAGAAGTTTTATCGAACTTTACTAAAAAGTTTTTTAGGGTAAAGGATATACTTAAAAAAAGAATTAAAATAGAAAGAAAGAGTTATCATGATTGAATTATACTTTGAAAAAATAATTATATTGTTAAAGAGTTAAGTGAAATAAAAAATTCATTTTACTATATCGTTTCATTCTTCCCTTAAGGTTCATTTACAAAGTACTTTAAATCATTGAATTAATTTCTTTTACAGATTTTATTAATATATTATTATATTATATTAAATATAAATTATTACATAAATTATTATATAAATTATTATAAAACATATTAATAAAATTAATTATATTAAATATTAATATTATTATATTAAATAAAAACATTATTGTATCCACACACATTTAATATTTATTTTATTGGTTTTTTTTTTTATATATATATAGCTCATTTATTATATTTTTTAATATTATATTTTCAATTAATTATTAATGTATTATATATTTTTATATTATATTATAATAAATATATAGTTACTCTCAGTAATATATATTTTAAATTATATTTACTATAAATTTTTGCATTAGTTGTACGAGTCTGTTCAATAATTACTGAAGTTTTGATTATACGAGATTTATGGTAAATAATATTGTAAGGGTAGCGGGTAGACCACCCTTCGTAATTATGATGAAGATTGGTCTACTTCAGGGATGCGACCCTGCCCACACGCGAGCCATGATTTTCTCGAAATTTCAATCATTTCGAGAAATCATGTCCAAACCTTCTAATCCTACCACACCCCCACCCCAACAAATCCTATCATATGTTTTATTACTTTTTCACTTTATACATCGATTGAATTTATTTAATATTATATTCATTCGTTAGTTTCATTTTTTTTTTTTAATTATTATATTTGTGTATCGTTCAAAATGTTTTTTTTATGATCAATCATAGTTATTATTTTTTATTGGACTATCGTGATATTAAATATTTCTAACGAACAAATATTTCTCTCTCGCGTATATTTTTCTAATATTAAAGATACGTTATACGAATAAATATTAGAAATATAATGAATAGTTTGATGTAAAAATTGTTAGAAGTAACGTTTTTATTTTGTATCTGTGATAAACGGAATAATATTATTGACATCGTTGAAACGATTTCGAGAGAGAGAGAGAGAGAGACGCGTCAGAAGAGAACGGGGGAACGTCTGTTATTAAAATAACTTTGTAGTTGTTTATATAAAAACACTTGTAGATCTGTTAAACTATAGTTATATACTTCGTACATTAGAACGTTTTGGTAAATAGAGTACGTGTAGGTCGTTTCCATGTATTCAATAATACTCGATAGATAACAACATGCGTCATTTCTTTACGAAACGTTGGAAGGAGTGAACGTACATTGGCATACTCGATTAAAATAATAACTGTATCTAAGATTTTATATCAATTTATAATTGTTCTTATTAATTACAACGTTGCCTTGTCTTTTCTTACCGGTTGTGTTAAAAAAAACATTAGAAATTAATAAGATTTCAGGAAACATAATTTCTTTTCTCGTACAGTGATTTCATTGATCACGTATACCGAATACCAAACCTTATTCTGTACTTGAAAATTATTTTTGATTCTAGGAACGGACACTTCTGATGTTAATCAGAACCTTCTTCAGTCTCATTTCAACGAGTTGATTATTTTTTGGCAATTACTTTAATTATCAGATATATAATTGTTAATATTAATACATGAAAGTATGAATTTAAATATGAGATGCATCTTTAAGAAAGAAATAATAAATGAAATGTTAAAAGAACATAGAAATAGCTACTTAGAAGACTACTTAACTCTTTATTATTATAGTTTAAGAGTCGAGATCGCGAGATAAAGTATACAAGAATCGATCGTACGTAATCGTCGCGTTTCAAGCTGATTAAACGAGATTACCCACGATTTGCTTGCTTGTTTCTTCCTTCATAGCTTGCTTGGTTACTTGCTAGCTTCCTAGCATGCTAGCTTGCTTCCTAGGTTGCTTGCCTATTCATGTTTCTAGCCTGAGGCTATTGCGACACGAATGAGTAAAATCCTGGCACGCGGTAGCATCATAGAAAAGAAGAAAAAAACAACAAAAAAAAAAGAAAAAATAAAGAAAGAAAGGAAGAAGAGAAAAATATGAGAAATATTGGAAAATATCAGATATTTATATATGATGTGGTTTTATAGATGATATAAATATATATATATATATATGTGTGTGTTTGATGGTTTGTATCTCATAGGGAAAATGGTTTGTTTTTTTATTTGAAGAATTAAAAAAAAAAAAAAAAAAAAGATAAAGAATAAAAAGCAATACGAAGATAAAATATCGATAGAAGAAAAAGAATGTAATAGTAGAGAATAAAATCAAGAAACATGACACTTCCGCGAATAGAATTGACCATGATCGATGGACTCTTTCTTGGATGAAAAACATCGTTCATTTCTTTTTTTCTTTTTTTTTTTTTTTAAATTTATTTATTCATTACAGTACATCGTAAAATCATAGTCAAACAATTGTAAGATCGTTGATAAGAATCGGTTGACAAGAAAAGAGATCTTTAATGATTGATCATTATAATTATTAAGATTATTTTCTTACAAGATTATGATTTGATTCTACGAATGATAGGATTTTCCTTTTTATATCTTGTTTTGTTCTTTTTTATTTTATTATGCTACATTAATAGTATTATAATATATATGTGTTCATATATGAATTTTTTTAAATGATTAATAATTTTTTTTAATAATTTTGTCATCAGATTATTCAGAAAGTTGTTGACAAAGTTTCTTGAAACAGAATGTATTTATTATTAGAAAATATTAATTTTTAATTTGTGGTAGAAACTTTGTAAGTTATTTTTGAATATATAATTTGTAGGTTATATTATACTATATATATATACTTTTATTATTTGATTATCCAGAAAGTGGTTGCTAATTTTAAATAAAAATAATTCCATACTAAAAAATATTAATATTTACCATAACCTAATTTGGAATTATTATAGTATAATATATATATTACAATTATAATATATTAAATACACATATATATGTATATATTTATCCACACAATTTTCTTAAAAATTTCAAAATACATTTCCCTTTCGATTACTCAGAAAGTGGTTGCCAATTTCAAACCAAATTACTTCCATATTAAAAAATATTAATATTTACCATAACCTAACTTGGAATTATTATAGTATAATACATATACTACAATTATAATATTATAAATATATATATATACTTCTACACAATTTTCCTAAAAATCATCAATACCTTCCCTTCAAAATACATTTACTATTAGATTATTCAGAAAGTGGTTGCTAATTTCCAACAAAATTAATTCCATATTAAAAATTATTAATCTTTCTCATAACCCACCTTGAAATTATCATAGTATACATATACCACAATTATAAAATATTAAATACATATATACTTCTACACAATTTTCCTAAAAATCATCAATACCTTCCTTTTAATATACATTAACCATTAGATTACTCAGAAAATTCTTTGCCAAAGTTATAAAAATAAAAAGAAAACATTAATTCAACATTAGACAAAAAAAAATATTAATCTTTATTAACTTTCCAAGCTACCTAACACATACAAACCCACACACACACACACACAAACACAGACACAAATAATATGATATGTGTACATTTACGAGGATAGAAGAAATGAAGGTGGAGACGAGGATCGTGAGTAAGAAAGGAGGAGAAAATCTATGGTTTTTAAAGAGCGTAAAAGCCAAGACTAGGCGTTCAATGTATCTCTCTCTCTCTCTCTCTCTCTCACTCTTTTACTCAATCTCTCTCTCTCTCTCTCTCTCACTCTCATTTTATAGTGTGGGTTCTTTATCTCTGGTTGAGAGTTGCTCCTCTTTGACTCTTTCCACTGTTCGAACGGCCCGATAGATAATTGGCGTTGCGTGCCTCGAAGATAAACGGCCGTGATTGGCGAAAATAACGATTAATAATTATCCACTCGCGGGATCCGCCGAGTCGGCCTGCCCTCTCATCTTAAAAAGACCTGTGTGTGCACGATGAGAACAGTCAGAAAGAAAGAGAGAGAGAGAGAGAGAGAGAGAGAATTGGCGAGTGAGAGGCGCCAATAGGAAGGAAGAAGAAGACGAAGAACACAAAGTTGCATCCTTGCCTTGTTGTATTGCCTTACCATGAATTTGACGTCAAGTCCTGGCTTTCTTACTGAAGTCTCCTCACATTTCTTCCTTCTCTCTCTCTCTCTCTCTCTCTCTCTCTCTCTCTCTATCTATCTATCTATCTATTTTCTTCTTTTTCTATTTCTATCTATCTTTTTTTTTCTTCTTCTCATTCTTGCCTTTATGGAAGCTGTACTTTGAGAAGAACAGAAAACTACTACTCGGTTCTTCTTTCCCCTCCCCCCTCCTCCCCCCTCTCCCCTCTCCCCTCTCCCGTCCTCCTGTTCTGATCATCCTGGAGTCCCACAGAGAAATCAGATTATCCGTACAATGTACTTCAGCCACGAGATTCCATTCATTTTTTTTTACTTCTTCTTCTTCTATCCCCACCCCCTACACTACTCATACCCTTTCTTTCTTTATCTAATAGGAGTGTAAGAGAGAGAACACGCGGGGAAGTCAGTTGGAGGGTTCTATGGGGGTTCTTCTCTCGGTTTAACCCTCCATGGAATACATATATACTTATATATATGTATATAGGAAGAAAAGCTCCTCTTGAATTTCTGGTTAACCGTAACTCGGATTTGTAACTGGATTTTCGATGATCATTCGTTGATATGTATATTTGATATATTTATTTGTATGTATATATATATATATATATGTATGTGTGTATGTGATTGTAGATACATTCAAATACTGTAGAATTATAATATATATATATGTTATCTACTGAAGTTTCCACGTGGTTCATTTCCATGCTGTTAGTTTGTTGGGGTTATGTTAGTTTCATGGAGTTGTGTGAAACGGATTGTTTTTTCTTTTTATTTTTTTTTTGCATACTATTTTGTAAATTTTTAAACATCCTCTCTTCTTTTCTTGTGTTTCTTCTTTCTTTTCTCGTTTATTATTTTGTTTTATCTTTTTGTAAAAGTTGAAATAATTTTGGTTTGTTTGTTTTCTTTTTTGACAAAAAAAAAAAAAAAAAGGAAAAGGGTCACGTTTAGTCTACCTTACTTCTTGTACTTTATCGGGTGCGATAAAAATCGCGATGTTTTTTTTTTCGGATTGTGTCGGAGAAATGAGAGAAGAAACAATCGAAACTGCCTCGAGCAGGATTGCTGATGTGAAAGGTGGCAGCAGCAGCAGCAGCAGCAACAGCAGCAACAGCAGCAGCAGCAACAGCAGCAGCAATGCATAAACCGGCATTCGTTTGCTCGAGGATAAAACAACACAACACAGTGTGATTTGGGTTCGTGTAAAACGATCGAAGATGACGATGGATAATCGTTAAGTTCTATGGCGGTCTTTAAAATGTCACCCAAAAAAAAAAAGAACAAAATAAAAATGAGAAGAAGAAAAAACAATAAAAAAACAATGAAAACAATTTGAGAGAATAAAAGAATGAATTTCTGTACTTTCTTTTGCACACAAATTGTTTAAATCTAAATGGGTTATTAATTTTATTTAAACAATATAATATGCATCTGAAAATTTTATTTTATTAATTATTTATCATTGGAAGATATGCAAATTGTTTTTTTTTTTTATCTATTTCATTCTTTTTATTTATTTTTTTTTAATAAAACTGAGTGTGGAATATTAAAAAAAGAACAAATAATAAAGTAATGTATTAAGTCTGGTTGAACGCCATTTTTTTAAAATGAAAATAATGAAAATGGCGACCCTCGACTCGCCATATTGGTGGTTAACCTAAAATACTATCTTTTTTGGTTAGAATATTATTAGGAATCATTGCTTCGACAAATTTAACAATAAATAATTACAAACGTATAATGTTTATAGTATCTACCATAAAAAAACAAGCATAATCCTTGATATATACAAATATAAACTTAAAAAAAAAAACAACCTATGCATATTTCATAAAATAATGATACGCCATGTTTATACAAAATGTCTACCCAAATCATTCAACAAAAAATATTAATTACATACTCGTGTACATCTTTTAACCGTGTGTTGTAAAAAAATTACAAAAAAAAAAGAAATTTACAGGGTGACACAAACAGAGTTTAATTAATTTTCAATAATCGACATGAATAAAAAATTGAATACTCAAATAGGAAAAGAAACAAACAACGGCATTTACAGTAATATACAAATAAAATAAAATATTAGAAACAAATAAAGAAAACTATTAGCATAAAATATCTATATATATATATATATATATATATATATATACATATAATAGCATAACGATTAAAAAAAAACAAAAATGGTACTTTAAACGAGATCACGGTGTTAAATCTCTATAAACGTATCCGGTTAGTTTGCGTGTCCATGATTTGACCAAGTATAAAAGTGTTTTATAAGTATATCAATGTATACGTGTTAAATACGTAAGAGAGAAGGAATGAGAGAAGGGAAAGAGATAGATATAGATAAATAGATAGATAGAGAGAAAGAAAGAACATATATACAGACACACAGATACACATTACAGGCATACACACACACACACATAGATACAGACACAAGGGCCGAGATTAACTCGAGTAATCCTTTCACGCGTGCCATTCGGCGTGACTGTCGCACATGGCCGATCAACGAGAGCGCGTCGTGACGTCGAGTGGAACGCGCCGTATATATATATATATATACATGTGTATAAGTATGCGTGCGCGCACGAGCGCAAATAAGCGACGACAACGTACAAGAGAGAAAGAGTAAGAGATAGAGGATTTCTGACGCGTGCCACGCATTACGATTAACCGTCATTCACACTTTGACTCCGACTAACGTGTGCCACGCGTAAATTTTCTACGCCTTCGAGCGACTCTAACTGAAAAAGAGAGAGAGAGAGAGAGAGAGAAAGAGAGAAAGAGAGAGTGTATGTTTGTGTATTTGTTAATATAGGTGTTGAGTGAGATTAGAAAAACGCCTACTACTCGTTAGACTTGATTCTTTCTTTATAAATGGATTGAGATTTCTTGTGATTCATATTATTATTATTATTATTTTGTATTATTTAAGGGATTATTATGTTCATTGAGATATGTTAATTTATTGGATTATATATGTTCTTGTATTTTTAATTTGTAGGATAGAGTATTTTGTTGGTTGTTTATATGAGTTGTGTGTGAAATTCGAATTTTGGTTTGTTTCAACTTACAATTTTATATTATTACAGTTTTAAACTTACAGTTATTATTAATTATATATATAATTATTTATTAGTTAATATATAACTATATATATATATATATATATAATATATAGTTAACTATATAGTTATATATGTATATAAGTTTAATGTACTGTATTAAACTTATAGTTTTAATTATTGTAGATGTTTCATTATATTTATATTATTTTAATGTATATAAATTATTTATAATTAAATAAGAAAGAATAATAAATTTACCCAAAAAATAAATAAATAAATAGGAAAAAATAAGAACACTCATAATTAATATAATTATTTCTGACAATTCATATAAATAATTTTTACTAATTGCAATAAACAAAAACAAAAACTAACCGTACGATTATCAAAAATTAGGAAAAAATATGTCGCAAATAAGAAAACATGTTAAAAAAAAATAATAATCATAATTATTGTTGCAAAAAAAAAAAAAGAAAAAGAACAAAAACTATGTATAATAAAACATTACCAAAAAAAAAAAAAAAATAAAATAAAATAAAACAAAAATGTAACTGTAAGATTACCAAAAATTAGGAAAAACTTCAGACAGAAACAACACTTCAGATAAAAACATAAAAAAAAAAAACAAAAAAAAAAATCATAATTATTGTTGCAAAAAAAAAAAAGAAAAAAAAACAAAAAATGTAATGAAACATTGCAAAAAAAAAAAAAACCATCTCGCATTCTTGGAACGATCGAAGATCGTGAGATCGAGAGAATCGGTAAGATGTAAAATGAGGAAGGATCGGTGAGTTAAGGATGAGGAGCATGAGTTGGTGATGCAGGAGGTGGAGTAGGAGGAGGAGGAGGAGGAGGAGGAAGAGTTAAGCGTTCGAGTATGTTACTACTACTACTACCACTACTATCACTACTACTACTAATACTAATATTACTACTACTACTACTACTACTATCATATGAAGGATGATAGGCGATACGTGCTTTCGCGAGGTGAAATCTTTCCCTGGCAACCAGTTTATCGAACTGCTGGGAAAAGAATCTTGGATAGTGAACGGAGAGAGAGAGAGAGAAAGAGAGAGAGAGAGAAAGAAGGAGGCAAACTTCGAGGGCATATTCCTCTCTCAAAGCGTCCCGCTTACGGACCTCGACGATATATCGTGTACGTATATGTATATATATATATGTATATATATATTGTAAGAGTAGTTATGGAATCGCGTGCGCGAACTCGATGAGAGAATTTTTCTACCATTGGTAAACTGACTTCGAATACTGTTCTCTTTTTTTTCTTCTTCTTCTTCTTCCTCTTCTTCTTCATTTTCTTCTTTTTATTCATCGTCAAACGATTTCAAACTATTTATCTTAAAAGGGTTTTTATCATTTTGATTAGATTTATCTTATGACAATTAAATGAATGATACACGTATGTATTTGTTGGGTGTTTAAATGAATTGATGATAGTTACTTGAATTGGTTTTATTCTAAAATATGATAATATTTGTTTAATTGTATTTAGAATTAGTTTAGGTTCATTTCAGGTTTAAGAACAAATTTTATTTGTTGAGTATTAAAATGAGTTGATGATAGTTTTTTGAATTGATTTTGTTTGTTCAATTTGTTTTTATTCTTAAATATGATAATATTTGTTTAATTACATTCAGAATTAGGTTAGGATTATGTTAGGATTAATAAATTAACATTACATCCCATCTAAATTAACAATATAATGTTAGCATTATTAAGAATGATTCTTTTGGATGACCCAAACAATAAAAATAAGTTAAATTTCATTATTATAAAAAATAAAAGCAATAATTTTCTACTCTTCATCAAATTAGAATTCCATAACCTAAATTTAAAAAATCCTAACGAGATATTAACGAAATAAATAAAAAACAAAGTATAGTATTTTATCCAAACTGAACTCAACATAAAATTGTATATTAATTTCTTATCATACCAAACCAAATTAATCCAAATTGCAGTTACCAAAATTACCAGCAACCCTTTCTATCTCATATCACCTAACCTCAAAGTTACAAAGGTAAATCCCCTCTCCAAAAAATGTGTTAGAATAAAAGTATAGTGTGATACGTAATGATGATCACAAACCCCTAAAATTAGTCACAAAATCCTAACGAAATAAATCAAAACCTAAAGTATAGTATTGTATACAAATTTGACTCAACATAAAATTGTATATTAATTTCCTATAAAAAAAAACCAACCCAAATACATCCAAATACCAGTTACCAAAATTACCAGCAACCCTTTCTATCTCATATCACCTAACCTCAAAGTTCCTACAAAGTTAAATCCTCCCCACCCTAAAAAAAATGTGTGAAAAGTATAGTGTGATACGTAATGGTGATTCGTGTCGTAGAATTGTCGGGTTACGTGACGCGATATGATTTGATAAGTTGTGTCAACTGCTCGTTAGTTAATTGTTAGGATTGGTACTCTCTCTCTCTCTCTCTCTCTCAAACACACTCTCTGTGTTTCTCTATCTTTCTCATATGAACTATACTAACTCATCTCATGGTATATCTCTTTCAAGTATGCAGATAAACGTGAGACTATGTAATTGTAGTAGTAGAAATTGTACAAGAGAGTGAGAGAGTGAGATAGAAAGCTAACCCAACACCCTTTTCGTCACCATCCGTGGTTGGTGTTTCACAAACCGTTCGTTCATTCGTTCGTGTAGTAGCCAGTGTCCAATGAATGCCCTTCATTTCCATACTTCACCCGCGTTTTGGTCAGACAGAGTAAGGGAGAATCGACTAACCAGATTATTTAACCCTCGTTCACTAACCCTCCACCACGTTCATTCTATATCTATCTCTCTTACCAACTTTCAACTTGAACACTCTGAAAAAGTCGCCCTATTCGTGACCATGGTATAACGTTAATTCCCTTCCAAAAAAAAAAAAAAAAAAAGAATTGATATGGTTATTCTCTTTTCATACAATAGTAGTAGAAGAAGAAGAAGAAAAAGAATAAGAGGTGGAGAAACAGATAAGGGAAGAATTTGCCCTTAGGCAACTCACATTCTTAATCGTATCAATTTCTACATTGTGGTCCCTTTTATTTGATTTCTCTTTTTTTTTCTTCTTTTGTTTCCTCCTACCCTTCTTTTCCTTTTCTATTTCTGATCGTGATTCAATCAATTCGGGGTAAAGTTAGATGATTGATAATTTATTGTTCGTTGTTAATTTTCATCAAACACGTTCATATATATATATATATAATTTGTGTATGTGTGCGTGAGTTTTTTCAACTTAGGTTATAAAATAGTTTAGATCATTTTTTATTGGTTATTTAAGGATTAATTATTTATAGGTTATGTAGGTCTCTAGGTTGTTTAAATATTCAATAGATGGCGGTGTATTACAATTCAATTAATTGGCTATATTCACGTGGTACGTTTTTTCTTCAGATTTTCACGTGTATTATTATTTTATGTGTTCCATTACTAATTGCGTTATTATTTTATGTGTTGTTATAATTTACTAAATAGTTCAGAATTATATTAAATAAATATTTTGTAAGAATTATATTGATATAAGAATAAAAATAATGAATAAAGAATAAACGAGATTATAGGTCTTAAAGATTATCAGAAAGACGAAGTTAAAGTATTTCATGGTTGAATGATTAAGAAGATATTCTCATTCTAACGGGTTACCGGTTGATACTACATACTTGAAAGCTTAACTACATAAGATAGACGATGTCCATGTGGTTACCGGTAGTCAAGAGAAGCATGATCTGGAAATACTTGTTTTCTCATTCTTTCTCACTTGTTCATTCGTTGATTCGTTCATTGGTTTGGTTTGGTTTGGTTCGCTAGTTCGTTCGAGCGTGATAATGGCACGTGTGAAAAACCAAATGCATGCCTGCGGTATCGTTTGCGGGATGCGAAACAAACGTTTCACGGCTTCCGCTATTTCTCTCATCTGGGTTTGCAACAGTTCATTCTGTTCCTTGGTTGCTTGGGTTTCGTGCTGTTAGCTTTTTGGTAGGAGATTGCTTGCTTGAAAATGTCATGATTGTGTGTGTGTGTGTGTGTGTGTGTGATGGTGGTGGTTGTACGAGGGTTTGTCGCAAAGAGATAGGAACAAGCTATGAGTGTGAGTGAGTTAGAATGAGTTAGAATGAGTTAGAGTGAGAGAAAGTAGGATGAGTGAGATCGAGTTGGCAAAAGGGGTTATAACATAATTGTATTAGTCCGTGGCAGGGTCCATGGACCACCACCTTCACCACCACTACCACCACCACCATAGAGGGGACCCGTGAAATTAATGCCTTTGGCTTATCAGTGGCCTGACACTTCAGCGCCAAAAGTCCTGCCCCTCGTGCCCAAGGGCGTAGGGTATTTCTACCCATTCGATTTTCAAATTATACAGATTCTTCTTTTTTTATTTTATTTTTTTAAATATTCATATTTTTTTAATGAACAGGTGGATGGTATTTTAGTGAATACTGTGTGTTTTAAATGATATAATCATAGTTTTGATTTTTATTGTTTGTTTTATAATATGAACAATGTTTATTGGATTAATAGAAGTGTAAATTAATATTGGGTATTGTTTTTAATTATTTAAGATAAGAAATTAAATAATTGTACAATTTAAAATATTTTAATTCAATTAACAAGATTCATGTTTCTATGGGGGGTGAGAATGTTTCGAGGAACTAACGATGAAATTTGTTTTGAATTTTTGTTCAATAAAATAATTCATAGTCACATTTTTGGTTTAACAATTGTTTAATATAAACTAAAAAGAATGGAATTATATTTCATAGAAAAAAAAATAAGGCAACTTGGAAACTCAAAGGTTAAGAATTCAAAGGTTAAAGGATTTTAAACGAAAGTTAAAAGGAAAATAAAGAGTTGAAAGTTCGTAAAGGGTTTTTTTTTTTTTTTTTAAAGTCTCGTATTGAACATTTACGTTCAACAAGGATTTCGGTTATTTTCTTTCTCCTAATGAGAACCCTATTAGGAAGTAACAGTGGAAGGTGGTATTCGCGGGTGCTTTCTTCACAAGACAACCCCCTTCTCCCCATTCCAATTGGGTGCGATGTAAATCAGATTAATTAGAGACCAACGGTGGCACGAAAAGAAATGAGAGAGGGGGTTCAAATTCTAAAATGTTGTTCTCATTGATCTCGTAGTATCACGTTTTTCTTCTGAAAATTTTATTAAAAAAAAAGAATATATCGAAATTTGATTAAAATTATAATTAAAAAAATATATAAATAACATTGTTCCATTTCTTTGCAATAAATTTGTAATAATTTTGTCAGACGTTTGCATAATTTTTTACTGTTTTTTGGTGAGTGTGTCAAAATTAAGAATAGAAAAAAAAAAAAATAGAAAAATGATAATAACCGGACCAAAGTGTTTTGTGAAAAAAAAGGGGAGCCCCAAAAAGAAGAAGAAGAAGAAGAAGAAGGAAAAAAAAAGTAAAACCGGTGTTAACACAACTTGCGTTTTCTAAGAAAACGAAATAGCCCAGAGTCAGTCACTGCCAGATGTTTAAACTTGTCACTCGTTTCAAAACTAACACACGAATAATATACAATAACATTTGAACATTATAATAGTAGTAGTAAGTAAGTAAGTAAGTAAGTAAGTAATATACTCGTCTAAGGTCTTTTCGAAGAAAAAGAAAAACGAACAAGAAAAAATGAAAAATGTCCTATTCGAAGAAAGTTATGACCGTACTAGTCACGCTCTCTTTTTGAACATATCGACGACGGCCCTGCTTTTTGGTACCCCAACACCTAAAGTATACTCTTTTATACGTGTTTTCACATAATTGTTCTGAGAAATCTCAAAATGGAAAGAAACGTTTCGTTCCTCCCCTTTTGTCACCCCAACTTTTCATAAAAGTTCGTAGTAATTGTGTAAAATATGTAAAATGTTTTGTAATGTTAAAAAAATATTACGTTCATTTGTAGTTAATTTTTTTTTTTTTTTTTTTTTGATAACCAGTTGATGGTGATACACAAAATGTCTTTTACTATATAATTTTTAGCTAATTTTCTGATAACCATTGTTGTTGGTGATAAGCTAAACATTTTAATCCTAAAATTGTACAAACAAAAAAAGCTTTATTAATTATTATTCAGTTTTTATTAACCACAATAACTGATATTTTATTTATAATTAAGAAATAAATTATGCTACACAAATAATAAAAAAATAATAAAAAAATATAAAAAAACCACCCTAGAAATCTGATAGTATTTTTTTTTTTGAATTTTTTTCTAATTTTGCATTTGTTTCTGTTCTGTTCGGTTTATTTGCAAATTGTTTTCCTTTCTCAATTTCTCCCCCTCTTTTTTGTTTTTTACACGAAAATAAGTCATCTTCTAACCAAATACATAACCATACACATACACATAGACAAAAACACAAGTGGGTGCACGTTAATCTTAAACTTGCGGGATACAAGGATAGTTTGAGATGGGGTGGGTCCAGTTTGAGGGGTCAGAACAGAAAAAAATTGGATCGGTCACGGACACGTGGTGTTAGAAAAAGATGGGAAAAAAAAATGAGAACAAGTAACAGAACTAAAATCTTTCCATCAACCCTTACTCTCTCTCTCTTTCTGCCCCCCGCCCCTATCCTTTAGAATTTTTCTTTTCATCTTACAGTAAAAAAAAAAGAAAAGAGAAAAAAACCAGTTAGAATAGTTTTCAGAAGTTTGATAAAGAAAATAGAAAATAGAAAGAACAAGATCAAAAATGTTCAAGAGAAAGATAGAAAAGAAGCAAATCGTTCATCCCTTGAAGCCATCGAAAAGGCAACGGGGCTCGCGTTTTTGGGGTGATGCTGAGTCATACGCACCCCCGTCCCTAGTATGGCAACGCATAGCGGATACATGGCGTGTCACCCCGAATATTATTCGAGTGCCTGACAGCGCAATCTGTGAATGCAAGATATTGTCTGCCGTCGCCTCGGGAACGAGACCTTTTCTATCTTTCTCACTCTCACTAACTCTCACTCATTCATTCACATATTCATTCTTACACATTCTCAGATTTTCTGTAAATGTACATATAGTGCTAAGGCATGTGCCAAGGGTGGTGCCATCAGGAATGCGAGCACATACTAGGAAACATAACCAATGAGGATTCTGATATTCTCATCCTTTGTGATGTCCATTTTCAGAATTTCTAAACTCGAAAATACCCATGGAATTTTGTTTTAATTTTTGTTATTAATGGTATTAAACAATTATGATTCGTGTGGGTTTATTTTTTTTTTTTTCATTTTTTCATTTTTTTGGGGGTTAAATGTATTTGTACGTATGTGGTGTATGTATTATACAATGAATATTAAAATAATATGTAAATTAATATTCATTAATAATTTCTAATATTGGTAATATAAATTAGGCATGAAACAATATAAAATTTTTAATATATATAAATAATAATGTATATATATATATATATATATATATATATATATATATATATATATATATATATATATATAATTAAATTATATATATAATAAATATATATATAATTTAATATTATAAATCAATTTTAATATATAATATATAAATAATAACACACACGAAATAATTCGAATGGAATACATAAAATAATAATATATACACACATACACACACACACACACACAAAATAGAAAAATTAAGGTTATGTCGTATTTAAATTGAAATAATTGAATTGAAATACAACGCCATCTATTTACTTAATACTTAAACAACTTGAAAGTAAAGAATAATAAATTAATAATTGTGTGAACATGAAATAATAATAACAATAATAATAATAATAATAATTGTATCCTTTTGACAAAAGGGTTCTCTTGGAAACATAAGAGGGTGTTCTAACGTAAAAGGGAAAGGGAGCAAAAATAAAAATAAACAAATGTAAAAAAGGAACAAAAAAGGTAACAAATTCTCTTTCGCGTTTATTGTCCGTTCCAAACTCGTAGAATCCAACGAAGAAGAAGAAGAAGGGCAAGAAATGAAGAGAAGGGAAGAACTTAGAACTTAGCCCTTTTTTTTCTTCCTAATGGTGTGCTATATATCGTCTAGTTTTAAACACCAAAATGCGTAGCGTGCATGAACGAATGAATGGAAGGTACGAAACTAAGGAATGAACACTGAGGAATGAACGAGGGGGGAACACAAAAAAAAACACGAGAACAAGAAAAGGGATGAGAAAAGAGTAATAGGGAAAGTTGTGTCAAAGAAGAAGAAGAAGAAGAAGAAGAAGGGCGACAAAGAAAGAAGAAAGACACGGTTTAAACATTTTATTTACGCGCAAGCCGTGTTTTATGGGTTCTCCCCCCCCACCCCACCCCTCCACCCCTCCACCCCCCCAGTTTGAACGAAGGGAGAACGTTAAATATGCGAGAGAATGAAAGTAAGAATGAAAGAAGGAAAGAAAAAAATTAACTAAAGAAGTCTCACACCACACTCACCTACTCTCCCCTTCTCCTTTTTTACCCCAATACCATCATCTTGTGGTCAACCATAAAAATAGATCGATTCTATATTGGTTATTTCGATGCTATCGAAATTTCGTTAAATAAAAATTGATTTTTTTTTGAATTATTTCAATTCACTTTTTATTCAACATTTAATATTCATTTTATTAATTATTATATTTTTTATATTATTATTTTTAATTTTATTTTAATTTTATTATTAATAATTTGTCTCACACCACACCCCCTCTCCCCTTTTTTACTCCAAACCATCATCTTGTGGTCAACCATAAAAATAGATCGATTCTATATTGGTTATTTCGATGCTATCGAAATTTCGTTAAATAGAAATTGGTTTTTTTGGAATTATTTCAATTCACTTTTTATTTAACATTTAATATTCATTTTATTAATAATTATATTTTTTATATTATTATTTTTAATTTTATTATTAATAATTTGTAATATTAAATTTTATTAGAAATACAAAATCTAAACTGGGTTTACCGATAATGAAAGATTGAAAGAAAGAAAATAAAATACAAGTAACGATCGTGACTGTTTCTCTTCATGTGGGTCTTTTTCATCTCTCTTATGTTCTCTCTCTCTCTCTCTTTTAAAAAATAAATAAAAAAATTAAAAGAGAAAGAGAAAGAGAGAGAAGTTAACATGAATTTATGCACGAACGGGTTACGGGTGCGTCAAAACCGCGGTGAGTAAAACGTACAAACGAAAGAAGAAGATAGAAGAGAATAAAGAAGAGGAGGAGAATGAAGAAGAGGATGAGGAGGAGGGAGGAGGAGAAGGGGGAGGAGGTACGAGTAAATAAGGACGTAAATCGGTCCTAAGCCGTAAATTTAACGCGCATTTGTTCCTAATTTAAAGCGTCTCTGGGTCCACCAAACGACGATCATGTATCTTCCTATTCCTATCTCTCTCTTTCTTTCATTCTCTCTCTTTCTTTCTCTCTCTGTCTTTTATTTTAAAATTACTTCATCTATCTATCTATCTATCTATCTATCTATCTGTATTTGTTTCTATTTATTTTCTATCTATTTCTAACTTATTTTCAGTTCTATTCACACTACTATTACATTAAATGTTATTTCAATTACGTGTACTATATATGTTCATTTACTTTTATTTTTTACTGTACTTTCTATCTTTTAATTATTAGTTTGAAAATTATTATGAATTTTTTTTCTTTGACTATCTTCTTCTTTATTTTCTCATTTTTTTGATCTCTATTTTTATTTTGCACTTGATTTATAAAAATTCATTTGTTGAATTAACTGTTTATTCTTCTTTTTATTATTCTTACTTTGAAATATTATTAATATTTTATTTTTTTATTTGACTGTTTTGTTTGCATTTTCTTATTTTTTGATTTTTTTTTTTGGATTTTACACTTGATCGATAATAATATAAAAATTTATTTGTTAATTAATTGTTTCTTCTTCTTATTATTTTTCTTTTCTTTTAAAGATTTATTTATTCATTTAATATTTTGTTTTTATTTTTTTTTCAATTATTTCTTTCATAGTTTCTTTCATAATATTTTTTTTTGTTTTTTTTTGTTAAAAGATTTATTCATTTAATTTTGTTCTTATATTTTTCAATTATTTATTTCAATTTATCTTACACTCTCTCTCTCTCTCTCTCTTTCTCTCTGTCTTTTTCTTTCTTATTGTTTCTTCTAATTTCATTTATTTCCTCTTTTTCTTATTTATTTTTTCTTATTTTTTTTTCTTTGTCTCACTTTTTCTTTTCTTTTTTTTTTCTTCTTCTTCTTCTTCTTGTCTCACTCTTTTTATTTGATTTGATTTTATTTTATCATTCTGGTTTGTAACACTTGAAAAAAAAGGGGGTAATTCTCAAATGGGGGTAAGGAGGGTTATCCACAGAAGGAACACATCGGTTTTGCGGTGATTCTCTTTAGCGGTTTGTTCTTCGAAAATGTCGTAAAAAAAAAAAAAGAAAAAGAACAAGTAGAAGAAGAAGAAGAAGAAGAAGAAGAAGAAGAAGTAGAAGAAGAAGAAGAAGAAGAAGAGATCCAAGAAGAAACGATTAATCTTTCTTCTAAGGACGAACCAAAACTTCTACCCACTTGCGGTTAACTTCCTTTTACTTCTTTTCTTATTCCTCTCTCTCTCTTTCTTCTTCTTCTTATTCTTCTTCTTCTTATTCATTCTCTATCTATCTATCTTTCTCTCTTTCTCTCTCTCTCTTTCTCTTTTTCCCTTTTTATTCCGATCGTCTAGAGAATTTAGTATGCACTACATTTAAATGTCCAACTTAACGACAACGTATGCATCTACTTTACGTACTTTTAAATCACGTCATTACGTGACTCTAATAAATTCTAAAAGTTACAA
Source organism: Polistes dominula (assembly GCF_049000335.1). Taxonomy (NCBI): domain Eukaryota; kingdom Metazoa; phylum Arthropoda; class Insecta; order Hymenoptera; family Vespidae; genus Polistes; species Polistes dominula. Next base: position 2,025,084 of record NW_028301061.1, on the reverse strand, counting down.
AAAAAAAAAAAAAAAAAACATAAATAAATAAAAAAAAAGGGAATAAAAACAATCGCTAATATTTCAATCTTAGAAATTTATTATTTATATTTATAAATATATAATTTAGAATTAAAGTATTATTTTATAGAATACATACGATTTCATATAATTCATATTTATATATTAATAAAATGTGTAATAGTGTAAATATGTATAAATAATAAAAATTATGTTAAATAATTGAATTGAATGAAAATGAAATGATAAAATTAAAATGATAAAATTGAAATGAATAATTTTAAATAAAATAAAAATGATAAAGTTTTTTAAAATTTAATATACCTTTTATAAATCTTATAATACAACATAACCTATAATACAAGAATATATATATATATCATAATCTAAAAAAAGTAGCAATAATATTATTAAAAATAAATAAAAGTAGTAATAATAGTATTATGGTTTTCCATATATAGAAAGAACAATATTCTAGTATGGGTTTTGACTAAGAAAAAATATAAAATAAAATTTTATAACCTTTAAAATATAATAACGAATACAACACTGTATATCATCTAAAAAAAAAAAATAGCAATAATATTATTAAAACTAAATAAAAATAGTAATTATAGTATTACGATTTTCCATATGTAGCTAGGACATTATTCTGCCATAAGTTTTGACCATTTTGACCAAGAAAAGAAATTAAATAAAATTTTATAACCTTTAAAATATAATAAAGAATACAACATTGTATATCATCTAAAAAAAAAAAAAAAAAAAAAAAATAGCAATAATATTATAAAAAATAAATAAAAATAGTAATTATAGTATTACGATTTTCCATATGTAGCTAGGACATTATTCTGCCATAGGTTTTGACCATTTTGACCAAGAAAAGAAATTAAATAAAATCTTATAACTTAAAGAATACAACAATACATATATATACATCATTATATAAAAAATATAGCAACAATTTTATTAATAAAAATAAATAAAAGTAGTAATAATAGTATTATGGTTTTCCATATGTAGAAAGGATAGTATTCTGGTATGGGTTTTGACCAGGATATGTCGATAAAGCTACGCATTGTCCGATGGTCACGTGTTTTCGTTTATATACACCCTCCCTAACGTCACCAACCCCCTACTCTTCATACAGTAGTATACTTTCATGTGCTACCCTCGACCCAAGGCGCACCATCCTTGTTTATATATTAAACTATGGGGTTAATACCGTGGCTTACTCTAATACCAGGGCAACCCTTTGGCCCTGCGATATGCTGATAAGGAATATGCATGCAGACACACTTCCCTTTTCTATCCTTCCTTTTCCCTTTCCCTTTTCCTTCCACCCCCAACCTCACCTCCTATTCCTCTTTCTCTCACTTTCTTTTTTTTTTTATCTTCTACTTCAACCCTTGCATACGTTAGTTACAGAGATTCTCTTTTAAAGGTATAAATAAATAGTTTGATAAATTTATGATTTTATTTATAAACATTTATATATTTAATAATTTAATAATAATTATTTAATAATTTTTAGGATTTATTTCGTATGAGTTTTATTTTAATTCACTTCGAATCGTTATTATTATTATTATTATTATTATTATTATTATTATTATTATTATTATTATTATTATTTTTGCATTTGTTGTTTGTTAATTTAAATTTGAATTTTTTAATTTACTGATTTTATTTTGTGTTTAGTTTTTGGTATTTGTGTAGAAAGTATTCTTCATATTTAAATAATTTAGATGTTGATTAATTAAAAAATTGTAATATTAAAATTAAAATATTGATATTTATCTATGTCATAATCTATTACAAATACAATAAAAATTTAATCTATATAGTTAGACAGATAATTAATTTATTATCTAAAGATTTAACTCTTATACATCAAAACAATTATTATTCGTACTTTTGTAGAAAACTTTGAAAGCTTTCACCCTATTCTATTTTTGAATAGTTGTCCAAAGTTGGTTGAGGATACACCCTGTTGTAAAGTGTGAAACGTTGAAACGTGAAACGAAAATGAAACCGTGATATACACACACACACGTTCTTTCCAAAGAGAAATAGAAAGAGAAATAGAGTGTGAGAAACCATCGAAAATAAAAAGAAAAAAAAAAGAAAACGTCGCTTGAAAGCTTTCGATTTCCGGGGCACCGAGGGATAAAAAAAAAAAAAAAAAGAAAACACAAGAAAAGGGTTGACAAATAAAAAAATCAAATAAAAGATAAAACACAAAAGTGAAGTGAATAAAAATTCGATTTGTGATTTGAAATACAACAGTTGAAGTTATTAAATTACTAAAAATAAAAAATATCAAAAAAATGTATACATATATATATATATATATATATATATATATATATATATAAAAACTTTGAAAGATTAGAAAGTGATGGTGAGGAAGGGGATTAGGGAGTTGAAGAAGGATGAAGTTCGGCAAATGATTCGAGTACCGGAACGCGGATGAAGAGAACAGATAATCAAATGAAAATGGGTAACGCTTAAAAGTCAAGGGTTGGGGGTTGAGGTTGAGGTTGGGGGTTAGGGGTTGGGGGTAGAGATGGGCGACCCCGAGCTAGCAGCACCAACTAACAACAATGCGAGATACAGAAACGTATAAGGGGTGAAAGAGGAGAGGGTCGCGTACTCTCGGGTTCGGTTCACAGATAACACACTTCCTCCCCCTTAACCCCCCCCCCCTCCACTCCCCACACCCTACCCCACCTTCCCCTCTTCTCCCCTTTTCTCTTTCTATTTTACCGTGTAACTCACGCTGAACATTTTATCCCTCTCTTTCTTTCTCTCATTCGTTCCTAACAGCATCCCGAAAAGCTCGCGTTTGCTATTTCTCTTCAACCCACCTTTCTTCCATCTCTCTCTATTCTTTTTATTTTTTTTTTATTTTCTCTCTCTCTTTCTCTCTATCTCTCGTTTGTACTCGCGGTTGTTCTGCTAGGGCCACCCTTCTGGAAAACGGTGTTGCATTGGCGTCGACATTCATTTTACCATTGTTTTATATCAGCCACCTTTTCTTCTTCTTCTTCTTCGTTTTTTTATTTTTCACTTCTTTCCGTCCACCATGGAAAAAAATGTGTGGGTGTGTGTGTGGTGTGTGTGTGTGAGAGGGAGAATTTTTTTTGTTTTATTTTTGTTCTTCTTCTTTTTTTATTTCTAATTAAGTTTACTACGTCATTTCTCTCTTTTTTTTTCCCCCCAACACCTGTTTCTTTCACACGTAACACATGTTTCATCCTTTTTTTCACATTAATTAATTAGAATTATTTTGTTCATTAGTAAATGTTTTTTTTTTTTTATTATTTATTTTAATTAGTTAGGGAGAGTCAACACTATTCAAGTCTGATCGTTGTAAGGTAAATTTCAATCCTTCTTGTGGTAAAATATTTAAAATATTTTCAACTTTCTTGTTAGACTCACAGCTCACAAGTTTTATCAACCTTGTTCGTTGAGAACTCAAAACACTTTCAATTTTTGTTCTGGTTAACTCAACATACTTTCAATTCTTCTTCTGGTCAACTTAAAACACTTTCAACCATTTTTATGATAAAATATTTAAAGTATTTTTAATCTTCTCGTTAAGCTCAAAAGTTTTATCAACTTTGTTCGTTGAAAACTCAAAACACTTTCAATATTTTTTTTTGGTAATCTCAAAACACTTTCAATCATTCTTGGCAGACTCAAAACTTTTCAACTTTGTTCTTCCAAAGCTCAGAACTTTTCAACTTTGCTCATGTGAAGCTCAGAACTTCTCAATCTTCTTAGTGAAGTTCAAAACTTTTCAACTTTGCTCATGTGAAGCTCAGAACTTCTCAATCTTCTTAGTTAAGCTCAAAACTTCTCAATCTTCTTAGTTAAATTCAGAACTTTTCAACTTTGCTCATGTGAAGCTCAGAACTTCTCAATCTTCTTAGTTAAGCTCAAAACTTTTCAAACTTTTTTTACCTTAAGCTCAGAACTTTTCAACTCTTCTTATTTAAAGCTCAAGACTTTTCAACTTTGCTTACCTAAGGCTCAAAACTTTTCAAACTTTCTTATTAAAGTTCAAAACGTTTCAACTTTGCCTTTCTAAAGCTCAAAACTATTCAACCTTCTTAGTTAAGCTAAAAATTTTTCAACTCAACAAATGGAACAATGGACAACAAACTATTATGCAAATGAAAAAATAACCATAAAATATAAAAATCAATGAAATAAATAAACAATAATTTAAATTCCAAATAGAATTTCTTTTGAATCCTAATTACCAATCCAATATCCAACCAATTAAACTATATTTTAAAGATAGGATAGAAATAAGATTAAATCAAGTAATATCAAACGTGATTGACATTAAACATTTTACAAATGGGTTTCTTTTGATTTTTATTTTAACTTTGTTCCTGATAGAAGTTGATTAGTCCATGACGTGAAGGACCATGACTGAGAAAGGCCTATCATGACATCCTCATGGGATTTCCCTACTCCTTCTTTCTCTCACACACTCACTAACTCACTCACTCACTTACTATGTCACTCTGTATTTATCTATCCCTATCTGTATTTAAATCTTGGTAGTGTGTTAGTCGTCAGTTTCCCTCATCATAGTCAAACCGATGTTTCTCTTACTCCTAGTTGTACGTTTTCACTGAGATAGGTGATGTTGATTGTAATGGTAGTGGTGATGGTGGTAGTAGAAGAAGGGGTAGGTAGAAGAGGAGGAAGAGGAGGAGGAGGAGGTGGTGGATTGTTCCACAACGTCGATAAATTGTCCGAGGTTAACAGGTGAGTACAGGGCCGAGAAACGACGATAATAATGGCGGCGATAAACGCGTCAATAATACGTGCCAACCTGTAAGCTCACATACACACATATCTATATATGTATACACGTATGGACTAGGTGAGGAGTGTAACTGGCAAGTTATTCGTAAATGCGAATATCATCGTAGTATGATCCTAAGTTATATCGTTTCTCAGTTACACATTCTACATATGATAGTACCCAAGTTACTACGATTTTACACGAGCTTAACAACTATGACGGCTTGTCCATACTAACTTCAATGATTAAACCTTTTATTATGTGTTATATATCCCACCTATCATATTCTACGTATGGGTATGTTCATTTGTGATATTTTCAATCTATCAAATTGTCATAATTTATTGTGACGTCATGTCGTAACTCATATCTGATTTATTATTAACACCCCTTCAAAAAAAAATAAAAATAAAAATAAAAATAAAAATAAAAAAGAAAAATTATTATAGCAATATAATTTTATATTTATTATTTGACATATCTTTACAATACTGCAATCAATGTTATATAGGTAATATTTTATAATTATTATTAAAAATATTTTATTTTTATTGTATTTGTTATTTAAATTTTAAAATAATTTTCAATTTAAATGAATAACAAATTTTTAATTATGTATAATATTTAATGTGTGTTTTAGTATTTAAATTATGTGTAAAAAAAAAAAAGGTATTATTAATTAATTATTTATTATTAAATTTATACAAATAAAATTAAATATATTTAATTATTTAACTTATGTGTAAGAAAATTTAATTAATAATAGAAATCAATTATCTGCGATAAGTTTTTATTATTTAAAATGAAAGAATAATCACAATGAATAAGTAAAATAATTAAGTATCCTATTTCCTCTTTCCTCCCCTCACACCACTATACAAAGTATAATAATACTTTAATAAAAATTCTACATTCCAAAGATACTTCAGATAATCAACAATGTGTTACTTATCTAAGAAATGATCGAAGAAAATCATTCGGCTGATGATGAATCGAGATAGTCGTGAGATGAAATTAACGTGTAATTACTATTGACAGTTCTCGTCAAGAGACTTGACAGGATGGTTAGATCATTGAACGGGTGGGTGCTGCTTACAAAGTACATTTCCTATAACACACACACATACACACACACACACACACACACACATAAATATAGATAAACGAGAAGCCTATGTTCGAATAGAAGAAGAGTACACTGTCCCAATATTGCCGAGTCATTGGCGGCATTTAAGAAAATAGAAAGAAAAGAACAAAAATCAAATGAAATGTAATGAAAGAGAATAAGTGTATTGACCGTGCACACGCGCACGGGCCCCTGGTACAGGCCCCGGAACCGGTAACGGGCCCTGGGTACAGATACATGTCTTGGTACAGGCTCTGGTACGGGGTCCCTGGTATAAACACGGGCTCTGGTACAGGCTTTAGCACCGGTACGGGCCCTGGAACTGGCACGGGCCCCTGGTACGGGCCCAGGCACGAGCGGTGTCTACATTAATGATGTGGCAATATTTTATTTAAACATACCGAAGCACTTCGATACTCGAAAGTTTCTTTTCTTTTTCTTTCTTTCTTTCTCTAGCGGTCCCAATGCTTCGGCAACCGGTTTTTCTTTTTCTCCATTTTTTTTTCTCTTTTTTTTTTTTTTTATTCTTTTTTTATTCACACGTATATACACGTGAATACTAAATTTCTACGTTATCGCATTTCTCGGCCGATTTCATTTTTCATCCTACTATGTTTCTCCTTCTCTCTTTCTCTCTCTCTCTCTCTCTCTCTCTCTCTCTCTCTTTCTATTTATTTTGTATAGGTTGAACGAAGTGTATCATTTTACAGACCAAAGATCGATACGTATTCCAATGTATGTATAAATTTATAATATTATTATTCATCTCTTCGCGATGTTTTCACAGCCAATCAAAATAACCCACATGTACCATTTTATTATTATCGTATTAACACAAATTTTTGTTAATCATATTTCACAAATTATTATACAACTTTTATTTTATTTTTATTTTTATTTTTATTTTTTCTTATCAATGAAACGAAATATATATTCTGAAATTATTAACAAAATATCTAAAAAATGAAACATCTAATAATAATAATGATAATAATAATAAATATGATCAACACCTTTCCATTTGATGAAATAATAATAAAAAAAAAAAACACTTGCATTAGGAATATTAAATTATTAAAAAAAATTGTATAACATTTAAAAAAATCATCTAGATGGTATGTAAGATTAGAATCATGAATACAATTCATCTAATATTATCTTTTAATCTAATGTGTGGAAGAATGCATTTTAAAATGATTAAAATAATAGATGTTGGATGACATTAAAAGAAAAGAACATCGATTACTCCATCTACGTTTAACAACTGGTTTTATTGATTTTTATTTTCTTGTTTTTTTTTTTTTTTTTTTTTTTCATTGAACATTCGATGAAACTGTTCTTTTTCAATCATTTGTTCAATCACCTAACTCCTCGTTCTCTCATTTTTTTCATGTTAACATTAAAAGAGAAAAGAGTGGGCGTATCTTATCTGTTGGAGGATAGCATAGGGATTTTTTTTTTTCTTTCATCCATCTGGCTCCGTAACTACGGATCACGTGTCTAATTGTTCGGATAAAATGGTGGAACGAGGGCACGGTGCATAAAGTACGTTTAGCGTTCGCTAGATCGGCTGGTTCCGAAGGTGCTTCAGCTTTCTCCTGTTCATGCTAGTTGTGTTCATGTACACCCGGTGACCCAAGCAACTAAATATTCCAACATTTATTATTATAATCAAATCTTTAAATCATTTCAACGTATTTTTCTAAAACTACTTTAATACCAGAACCAATTTATGAATTTAAGAAACGAGTCATTGAAAAAAATACAAAACAAAATTCTATCCCTTTTTTTAGGTTAACTCAATTAGATCAAATATTCATCGGATAATTTTATATTAATTTTAATTGAATATTATTGTCCCTTTTTTTAAATTCAATTCAAACAAAGATTCTTAAATTTGTTATTTGTAAATGACAAAACGTACACCCCAATTAGGGTAACTTGAGTTGGTCCAAATTATGTTTCTATGTATTATCAAACTATTTGACAATTTTATTTTGTAATTCGTTGTCACGAGAATAATATAAAATGAAAATTGATTATAATAAATGAAAAATAAATAGGGTGAAAGTTAGGATATCATCTAGTGTTAGATTATTTTGCATCACCCCGTATAGGTGCATGTAAATGCATCGTGGCAGATATATTTATGCGAGAGGGTATTACGGAGAGTGCGGTACCTACGTGTATCTTGATGGGAAACACTCCCACGATTATGTGGCATGCAATGCAATTCCCTTTTGCCTTGCCCCAACACACAACCGGCGAGCACCCAACATCGTTTTCTTTCTTTCTTTCTTTATTTATTTCTCTCTCTCTCTCTCATTTTGTGTTTCATTTTCTATCTTTTTTCTTTTTTCTTACTCCCAACAACTCTCCAGTTCGCGTTCTGTATGGATGGCACCAGGTATTAACGATCTAATTAAGAATATGAGCCCTCAGGCATCCGTGAGATTTTATTTCTTTCACTCTCACTCACTCACTCTCTCTCTCTCTCTCTCTCTCTCTCTCTCTCTCTCTTAATCTATCTTTTTTAATTTTTATTTTCTTTTTTTATTTCTCATCATACCATCCAAGATTTTCACTCTTATTCGTGATCGTGTTTCATTTCTTTCTCATTCTCGTTTATCTTATTCTTTAGAAGAAGAACAAATTATCTCGGTTAGATGATAAAAGATCTTTAATGTGATCACGATTAAAAGTGATTATTATAATTAATGCAATTCGTTTAGATTTTTGTTCAATCAATTATTCAAGAATCTAATTATTGAATTGAATTAGAAAGTTTGGGTCGATTAAAATATTTTCAGAAGAAGGTGAGAGGGGGTTTCTTAATCAGATAATCTGATGCTTTGCAATACTTGATGAAGTGAACCTGAAGGATTCTGTTTAATATCTTCAGTGGGACAAATAAAATTGATCTCATATGGTTTAAACCTCAGCCTCAGTTTTAGGGGATTTTTAAATCAGGTGGTATGTTGATTTTTGACAATTGGTACACCGAGTATGATGCCCCTCTACTTCAGTTTGTCAGTGGGACAAATAAAATGTGTCCTGTTATTGGTTTGATCAAATGTGTTTTGCAATTCAACCCTTTTCTGATGATACTTGGTGAAGTGAACCTGTAGGTTTCTGTTTAGTATCTTCAGTGGGACAAATAAAATTGGTCTCATATGGTTTGCACCTCAGCCTCAGTTTTGGGGAATTTTTAAATCAGGTGGTATGTTGATTTTTGACAATTGGTACACCAAGTATGATGCCTTTCTACTTAGGTTTGTAAATGGGACAAATTAAGTAATTGTCCCATTATTGGTTTGATCAAATGTGTTTGCACTTCAACCCTTTTCTGATGATACTTGGTACACCAATTATGATGTCCTTCTATTTCATTTTGTCAATAAGATAAATAAAATAAGTGTCCTGTTATTGGTTTGATCAAAAGTTTGGGTACAAAAATGTTTTTGATCAAAGTGTTTCTAAACTTCAACTCTTTTCCTCAGCACATTTTTACAAATCAACTCGAATATTTCTGGCAACTGAATAAACAAAAAGAATGATTTAAAAAAGAAAATGTTTTGGGGGGTTTGTACAAATGGAAAGTTAGAAGAGATCACCATAAGAATGTTAAGAACTAGTATTGGTGGTGGGATACGAAAAAACGGAAGATCTTTCGTCGTTCTGTAAGAAGAATCGGGGGTCTCGAAAAAGAGTTAAGGAAAAGAAAAAAAAAACAATCAAAAAAAAAAAAAGAGAAAGAGAAAGGTAGAAAGAATTGGCGAGTTGCATAGAAGACAGAAAGAAAGGAGATGAAGAAGAAGAAGAAGGAATAAGAATAAGAAGAGGGTTGAAAAAAAAAGGGAAAAGAAAAAAGGTTGGTAGAAAAAAAGGCGGAAGGTGGATCGCAGGGAATCGGGGCATTAGCATAAGCTAAAACGAACTAAGCGTGCCCATATAGCACAGAAATAAATAGCCTACCATCTTCTATCTATGGGCAGACGTAAGAGGTTTAGTACGGTGCCCTTTTCTCTCTCTCTCTCTCATTCTCCTTCTTTACTTATATTTTGTTCTTTTTCCTTCTTTCTACTTTACAACCAAAAAAAAAAGAAAGTTATTTTTTTCCAATTCAACCCACATCATATCTTTCTCTCTGACATTCGAAAAACCAGATATATATATAAACATTTGTCGGTGTTCAATAATAATTATTAATATTCATTATTTGTTTTTAAATATTGTATATTGTTAAAAGACTTCTGTGTATCTCGTAAATAAAACACTATGATTGTGTTGAAATCAAGTATTTTACGAACGATTCTTGTGGATGTAACTTTGAAAGGGGAATCACATTTTACATACTGCATCGGAAAACTCTAGCGTATGCTTATTATTCACTAGATATATCCCTAGTTAAAACACGCCATCTATGGTAGATTGATCGATTGATTGGCGCCAAATTTGAAACGTTTATTGTTTTACTATTTAAGTTTAATATATAATTAGATAATTGCTTTATAGATTTTTCTTATAATATTATTAATTATTATATAATAATAAAAAAATTTAATTAACGTATCATATTAAAAACAATTAATATATTTTTTACAAATACCTGTATGACTTTTATTTTGTTGTATGTACAATTTTAATGTAAAAATTGTAAGAAAAATTGTTATTTAATTTTTCGATTATATAAAAGAGACAAAAGGTATGATATGGTTGATGGTGGTGGTTTGGTTGGATGGTTAACTCGTTTAGCTAGGGAAGAGAAAGATGGGTTAGGAGATAGTTAGCGGAGTATACTCGGACTCTTTGAACAGACCCTGTGCTTGTCATCGAAAACGAACAGAATGTGAGAGAAAGAGAGAGATAGGAATTGTAGTAGAGTTGACCATCTCTCTAAAGCTGAACCGAGATAGATTCTACAGATTGAAGAGAGAAACAGAAACACTAACTGAGAGAAACAGAGAGAGAATTGTTGGAGATAGGAACGATGAGAAACGTATTGTCTCGCACGTTTCTGTTCGATGACGATCATACCTACAACCACTCCGTTAGTTGGTTCAAGTTGGATGACAGTTACCGTGATCTTATCTACTCGTCGATTAGACGAGTTAGACGTTGAGAGACATTCTAGCTACGAACTTCTTCCGGTTTTAAACCTCGATCGATTGGTTCAAAGGAAAAATATGATACTTTGTTTTTTTTTTTAGGTAGGTCAGCTCTTTCGTGTTGATCATTTTAATCATATTAAATAATGTAATAGATTCTTTTTGATAGTTTTATCAAAGATTTAAGTGTTTAGGTTGTGCTTAATAAGGATTATCAATTTATTTTGTTACAAATGAATATTATTTAGTTGATATTGTTTAATTACGTTATTGGACTTTTTCAGGAATCCCCTAAACTATTGTACCATATATTGATTGATACAATTGTAATTGTTAAATAAAAAATAACAAATGTTATTAATATTTTTCTATTGTTCGAAAAATTCAGATATCTAGGGATTCATCTTACCTTATAAAAATCCTAGATATTTTTATAACTAGCCTAAATATTGGAACACGAGTTAATGCAACTTCAATGTGAGATTGAAGTATTCAATAAATTTGTAAAATGGTTAGAAAGTAATAACAAATTATACGATAAGTTGTTAGTTAACAATTTTAGTATAATTAATTTTGAAAAATTGTTTGCAAAAAGTGAAAAAGAGAGTATGGCGTTTGACCTGGACATGAGAAATAGGAACAATTGGGTATCTACTGTTACATCGTGTGTAGTATTACCAAGTAAAGCCCCCAGTCGATATCGAATGCTGTCTAACCTTCTATTCTCTATCCAGACTACCTTTGGTGAGTTAGCAAACCCATCGAGATAACGTTCGCACACCAACCAACCGACCTTCCGCGAACGGTATTTCTAAACGTGCTTTTCGAGAATGTCAGATAGGAAGTCTTCAAGAGATTCACCTATACTTAGGACTCTCTTATTTTACTTCGATATTGAATATACCCTATACCTTCATTTATATGATAAATTTAATACCCACCCATATATATTTTCCAAACATAAACTATATATTCTTTTTTCAGCCCTTAGATTCATAAAAGTTGCTCATAAAAAATGTGTGTCTAATACAAAAAAAAATAAAACAGATAATGTAAACAATCTTTTGCTTTTATGATAATTGAAAATATTTAGATGAGATTCTAAGTATGATAGAATATAGTAATTAGGGTAATCAGGTATTTAAATTTTGTTATTGGGTTTTAGCAAAAGGTATTATCATCAGGTACCCATGTTGTCTATTATCAAATTAAAACCATAAAAGTAGATACTATGCAATATACATTTTTGTACCTAGTAAAAAAAGAAAGTAAATCCTAAAAGATAATAAAAGGTATTAAATCTTACCTGTCGTGAATAAAACGATAGCCTTGAGACAACTGTATTCGGCTGTGTCAACGTGCAGGGCCTTGAGTTTTTCAACTTGTTCTTGAAAGATTCTAATGTGATCCATGAAAGCTACCACCCGATCGGCAGCCATTGGTGACGCGTGTAAACCGGCAGCTGCCAATAATGGTGCCACACTAAGTGGCATAGAACATTGGCTCGCATTAAGTACAAAAGCTCGCTCCATACTAGCCTCAACAATGCAACCTGATCGGTCACCTGTAGTTCCGGGAAAAATGGTATATTTCTTGCCCATTCTACTGCGGAAAATAAAAGCCTAGCTGCCAATTCGCATATACTATCGATTCCCATGATGTTACTGCTTGCTTGACCGCACGGCCCGTATCTCGTTGTTGTCGGATACGGTTCGGCACGTAACAACATTCCGATATATGACGATAGGTAGGACCCGTTTATACCCGCGCACGATATCGCATCACCGTTCGTCATTGAAAATTGTCCTGGTAATCCTGGCAACGTTGGTTGCGATGCTGGCACGCGACCCCTCTGTACAGCTGAAAATATACAAATTTTTCTAAGTTATTGACATATATTATGTGTTTATATGTATACATATATTAGTTTGTGAATAATTTATTTTCATTCTTATCTTTAAACCATGTTTTTTCGTATTGCTGCCGGATATATACGGCACCTATCTAATAATTTATGTTTGGGAGCGCTGAATTTAGGTAGCATCCATGTGATAATTTGCTTATAAGAGTATGTTAGATATAAATAAGGGTTAGTATTTTTTTTTATTATACTGGGTGTACCAAAATATTAGTACAAATTCGTCAAGTTAATTATACTATCAAATGTAAAATGTATTTATATTTATTTCGAATATTTATTAGATAATCGAGCGTGTTTAATTGAAAATATATTTGTATAATATTTAATAATGCTATTATTATTCAATTAATATTATAATCAATTGATCATAATAATTATAATGATTAATAAGACAAAATAAATGGTTATACGTGTAATTGTAAAAATAAATCACCTAGTCATACTTTGTACGCGACATTTAAATGAAAGTGCCTTATTGCAAACAGGAAAACCGACACCTGGTTGACTCAAGCGAAGAAGACATGTCTTCTTCGAGTATGTGTGTCTATGTATGTGTGTGCAAATATTGTACAACGACAAATAACCCCCATGGATAAGAGTCAACGAGACCGTTCGTTCGTTCCTTGCTGGTGGTAATAGTAATGATGGTGTGTACACCCACCATAGGTCTCATTGTTAATAAAAAAACGTAACAGAGGAAAGGAAGGGAAGTAGAATAAGTTGAAAAAATTAATAACGATGAAAAATATTCAACAATTATTATTTTTTCTAAAGTCTTGTATCATATATTTCATTTCCCCCTTTTTATTCTCCATGATTTTATGAATGTTTATGATGTATTGGAAAAGTAATCAATAAGATTGGTAACTTTCACTCAAAATAATTATTACTTGTTACCATAAACTACGTTACGATCCAATAAATAATATCTCTTAATGATCATATAATGATAAAAAGAGAAAGAGAGTGAGAATAAGTGAGGTTAGGTGAGAGAATGTTGAGGAAAGATAAATAAAATATGTGCAAATTAATTCGGGTTTTTTTTTACTCTTATCTCATTTTATATGCACAATGAAAAAGATTGATTGTACTGAAATAAATGTTGCAAGTTTTGACATGTGCAATTTTAAATGATATATTTTATTTTTGATTTAAAAAAATTGGTATTGCAATTTATTATTTGTTTTACAAATTTACTCATATTTTTCTAATGAGTTTATTCTGAAGTAGGAGAAACATAAGAAAAGAGTACGAAAAAAAATTGATTTATTTAAAAATTTTATGATAATCATAGAATTAAAAATGGGTTTAGATTTTTTGTTTGCAATTACCATAAAGGACAGGAACCTTCTATTATCACTTCCAACCTTTTGTTTTATAGTTCTTCTTTTATTTTTTTTATTATTATTGTTGTTGTTGTTGTTGTTGTTGTTGTGTACCGTTTGCCACGAATCTATTTGCGATTTCAACGTTTCTACTTTCACTTGCAATAACCGTTAAAGGTAAAATGCAACGAATATAATAACCAGTCACATACAAATCAACTGGAGAAAACATCTTCGGAAATTAATAAAAGGGTTCGTCACGATTTTCAACCAATCGATCTATGAAAACTATCGAGAGTAGTAGTAGTAGTAGTAGTAGTAGTAGTAGTAGAAGAATATTATTAGCCAATCATAATATATAAAATGACTTTGATTCTAAATTTATTCTGATAGAAATGATAATTAGATAAAAATGATAAATGATAGGGTAAACTTTCTAAATAAAAAAAAAATTAACAAAAAAATATCACGTAACTAATACGAAAGATAGGATTGTTTATAATAAAAATTGTATATATATATGTACTAATAATAATTCATGGTTTAAAAAATTAAAAATAATTTTACAATGTTGATAGATTATATTGCAAATGTTCGAACGTATTTTGAGAAAATATTTTATTATTTTATTTTTTAAATATAATTAAATTTAATTTAAAATAAATAAATAAATAAATAAATAAATAAATAAATATATATATATATATGTATATAATATATTATATTAAATTTAATTAAATTAATATAATAAAGTATCAAATATATTATACTACATAATTATAAATAATTATAAAATATATTATAATATATAACTACATATATTATTATTATTATTATTATTATTATTATTATTATTATTATTATTATAATTTAATTCTGTTTTACTATAATGAAAATATATAATTATAATTACTTAAAATTCTTTGTGTATGTTAATAATATAAAATAAAACAATCTATCAAAGTTACTTAATTATCTAATATAAATCTTAAAATAATTTATACAACAATTTCAAATACAATTTTATATCTCCAATATATTTATTCTATCAAATATATTTTACAAATATTCTACAACTAATCATCATAGTAAATCATTCATAAATATAAACGATAAAACAATTCTCAAACATCATATTAAAAAAAAAAAAATAAATAAATATAAAAAATATTCAAACGAGACATTGTTAAATTCTTTTGTTTTTTTTTTTTCAAATAAGAAAAAAACTTATGGAAAGAGAAGTAGAAAACAAAAAGGGTGAAATAAGAAGAAGAAGAAGAAGAAGAAGAAGTAGAAGAAGGAATCGAAGGAAGAGGAAGAGATGCACATGCACGCGAACGAGTGGGGTACAAGTGAGGTGGTAGGAGGTTAAAAGAGGGGAGAGTGGGGGAAGGTGGACAGTTAGAAAGACGGATAGGAGAAAAAAAAATAAAAAAATAAAAAATAAAAAGCAAGAGAGAGAGAGAGAGAGAGAGGATACGAGTCCTGCAGTACGCAAGGAGAAACGGCACCCTGCTGTGAAACGCCTGGATTCCAACCTTCGCCCTACGGCTAACGAACGAATGGACTCCCTTCGTATCTTCTTTCTTTTTTTATATTTTTATTTTTATTTTTTATTTTTTTTTTTTTATATTTCTTTATTTGTTGTATTTTTTCTTCTTTTATCTTTGCTTCTGCACCCCCGTCTTTTCGAAGTCCCTTGTCCATTGCCTTTTTAGTTCCGCAAGAGAAAACTATGTTCGAACATCGGCACGATTTTATATTTGAATTATTATTATTATTATTATTATTATTGTACAATAATTAAATTAAACTATTTAGACTAATTAATTTTAAATAAGATCACGATAAATAATTATTTCCAAATGTTTATTACATTGATTTGATATTTTCTTCTACTACTTTGTCTTCTTTTTCGTTTTAATGATCAAAGATTTGAGATTAGGGTTGAAGTATTAAGGATTACGATAGAATTACGTAATGACGAGAATGTGACGCGTTAAAACAAGAGATAAACTTGTCCTTTAGTGCATGCGGGTGAGCTTGTTCAGATCCGGTTGGATAAGAGAAAGAATGATTCATTGGCAGTAATTTTTTTTTTTTTTGCTAACAGTGACTAGGCTTTCGAACGAGAAAATTCCAAATCGTAGACTAAGGATAAAGGATGTTATATGTCCTGTAGAAAATAATATACTCAATTCATCATAATTCATTGTTTCATTGTTATAAATTAAACAATTTCATAATATTAATCCTCTAATATATATAAATTACGTGTCACGTTGTTTGTTCGCAATGGACTCCTAAACTACTGAACCGATTTTAATCAAATTTTGCACACTGTATGCAATTTTATCCAACTTGAAAGATAGGATTGTTAATATCTCAATTTATTGCGAATTATTTCAGTTTATTAACAAAGAGTCATGATTATCTCTGTTAGTTTGATAAGATTCTAACAGATCGCGGTATAGACGTGTGTATCGGACTAATTGTGAGCTACAGCAACGCGTGACTGGACACCCCTAGTAATTATATATATTATTTCATAAATTATAATTTAAATTAATTCCAATTTCATAATTGTAATTCAGTTGTACACTATTACAAATATTAATTACTATCTAATACTATTACTATTGCTATATAATATAATATTATTAATTATACATATTATTCAATAAATTATTATCTGAAATAATACAAATTTCATAATTGTAATTCAGTTGTACACTATTGCAAATATTAATTAGTATCTAATACAATATTAATAATTATATATATATATATATATATATATATATAATATTCAATAAATTATTAATTAAAGTAGTTCAACTTTCATAAAAATATTATCAATTACATATACAAAAAACAAAATCAATATAAACCGATAATATCTTGAAATAAACTAAAAGAGGTATGAATACTTTATCCACTACTATTCTCGATCTTTCTCTTAAGGAAGAACTCGAATTGGCGTATGCAGATTTGGTACCGTTAGCAACTCTACCTGTCGTTGTTTATTCAGCTTACTATTCCTCTCTCTTTCTCTCTCTCTCTCTCTCTCTTTCTCTCTTTCTTACTCTCTCATTTCAATACAAGTAAAAAGAAAAGTTTCAAAGGTTTCACTATAGAAGTATACCTTTTCTACATACATATATACATACATACATTTATATATATATATATTCTTAATCGAACTTTGATATATACATATATATATATAGATATACCAATACACCATATACATTATATATATATATATATATATATATATATATATATATATATATATATAAACAAATACAAAATGTATGCTTAGTAATCGTGAGGTGTTTCATTCTCGCGTGACGTCGACACAGTTCGTGTAAGATCGGACACTACGAGCTGTGAGTTTCACCTCGTTAAGAGGTGTCTCCTTCCCCCCTTGCCACCTTAACCCCGCCTCCCCCCCGCCTCCCCCCCGCCTCCCCCCCAGTCCCTCTCCCAGATAAGACCATGAAGAAGACCAGAAGAAGAAGAAGGAAGATGCTTCTCTTAAGCTTCTGCTGAACGAGCTACATTCAACTGGAATAAATTTCAGAGCCGTGAACTTCCTACGTTTACGATCCATAAACATCAATGACAGACGGAGAAATTGAGGAATTCGATGCTAACTCAAGAGGATAAGGAAAGAAATATATGTGTATGTGTGTGTGTATGTATATATACGTATGTATAAGTGTATGAGAATGTCGGTTATATAGAGTCGCATCTTTGAAAAAGTTCATCGGGGGACGTGGATTGATGATCCTGTAAGGTTTCTTTCAAAGTGTTAGTTAGAATGTGAGTTAAGAGAAAGATGAAAGGATTGTTATACAGTTTCGTTTCTTTCTCACCTATCTGTCCCAACATATTCTTACACACTGTATCTTTTTTTTTTTTCTTGTTTTTTAAATCGTTTTAGTTACGTACAATGAGCCCAAGGATCGTTGAAAATAATTATAAACATGATTATGGTGGTGGTAGAATGATGATCAATCTTCACACGAGTTTTACTATACACTTCGATAATAAACGAATTATTGGTATGCCATGGATAATGGTTATGGTTGAATGTTCAGAATATTATAGAAAGAAAGAGTAAAAATGAGGGATAGATGTATATATTTGTGTATGTGCGTGTGTGTGTGTGTGTTGGTGATGATGATAATGATGATGATGATGATGATGATAAAGTGGGGGAAGTTTGAGCACCCGTCGAGCGTGTGATTTAAAATGCTAATTTTTTTCGTTTACAACGACAGCTAAGTTGATTAAGATGGTTCGATGGTATATATAAGAATTTCATTAACGTTTTTAGTTACGTTTAGTTAGGATAGTTTAGATAAAAAATATTTCTTTTTTTTTTTTTACGACTATTATAAAAACTAGACAAAATGTAGTAGTGATGGTGGTGGTGATGGTTATTATGGTAGTTTGAAGTTCGTTGATGTGTATTTTAATGAAGTGTTTCTCGATAGATTACAGTAGTTTTCTTTTTTCTTTTGTTTAGAATTTTATTTATGAACAATTAATACGAATATATTTTTATTAATATATCGTTAAATTTTTATATTAATTTAGTAAATTATAACAACACATAAAATAATATCACAATTAGAATGTAATTGAGATTTCTAGCACTTGAATACGCTATCTGGTGGCTAAATTCCAAATTACAGTAGATAGATCGAATTGCTATGCCACGTGGGATCTCTAGCACTTGAATACGCTATCTGGTGGCTAAATTCCAAATTACAGTAGATAGATCGAATTGCTATGCCACGTGGGATCTCTAGCACTTGAATACGCTATCTGGTGGTTAAATTCAAAATTACAGTAGATAGGTCGAATTACTACGCCACGCCCCTGCCAGAGATCCCAATACGTGACAAAAAAATAGAAAAAAGTAAGGTTATGTCGTATTTAAATTGAAATAATTGAATTGAAATACCGCGCCACCTATTGAAAAATTACAGTAACTCGAAACTTAGATAACCTCTAAATACTAAATCGTTAAATTAATATTTCATCTTTGAAATTTAAATTTCGAAAAATATTTTAATTTATTTTTAATAAAAGTACATTTTTTTTTTTTTGTTAGTAGTAAAATTAAATATTTATTGTAATTTATTAATTATTAAAATTATTTGACAAATAATTATACACCAATGTTTTTTTTTTTTTTTTTTTTTTTTAATTTACCAATAAACCATCTGATGAATAATTGAAAAAAGGAAATCAGGGAAAATTGTGAATCTTTTTGAGAATTTTTTTGTCCATTTTGAAAGATGCCTAAACGATGACCTATTGACCTCAAGCGGATAGCTCACATGTAGGTCGTTGCAGATGTCGGAGAAATTGTAGGCGTATGGATTCTTCTTTTACTCTTTCACTCTTTTTCCCTTTTTTTCCTCCCCGAATACCACCCTTCACCCTCCTACCCATCTCCCGGTCACCCATCATCGACATTTTTCTTTTTCATTTTTTTTTTTATTTAACATTTAACATTATTTTAAAGTATATTTCTTTTTTTTTATGGCTAATAAGTTATTCGAAAAATAATAATACTAATCATGATTTTTATGTTTATGCAATTAACAGTATTGCATAATAAATCAACTGTAATTTTTGTGTAAAAAATACATTTTGTTTTCTCTGTTCGATTAATACGACACACTGAATTGATCGTAAATATTATTTTTACGAGATATTCTTTTGGTCATATATATGTTAATAAATGAAAAAACATAACCTAACTTGCTTTCTATTTTTTTGTATTTTATTTTATTCGTATTTTCATTTTAAGATAAAATATATACAGGTAAAATATATTTGCTTATTATTTTCATTCTTTCGACATTTTATTTTGTAACTTGTAATAATTGTATTAAATTCATTTTGATAATATTCATAAAAAAGGATAATATTAATTTTATTTAATTAATACCTACTGTATAAAATTAATTTTGATAATATTAATTAAAAAGTAAATTAATATTAGTACAATAGTTAATAATATTAGTAAAATAATTAATAATATTAGTAAAAAAAGGATAATATTAATTATAATTAATTAATACTGTATAAAATTAGTTTTGATAATATTAATTAAAAAAGTAAATTAATATTAGTACAATAGATAATAATATTAGTAAAATAGATAATATTATATTATAATTAATTAATACTGTATAAAATTAATTTTTTATAATATTAATAAAAAAGATAATAATAATTATTATTAATTAATACTGTATAAAATTAGTTTTGATAATATTAATATAAGAGTATATTAATATTAGTACAATAGTTAATGATATTAGTAAAATAGATAATAATATTAATAAAAAAAAGATAATATTAATTATAATTAATAAATACTGTATAAAATTATTTTTCTTTATAATATTAATAAAAAAGAGAAAACAAAGAAACCTAGAAAACTCTAAAAAAAAAACTCATCCTAACCTAAAAACTTTCTAATTATAGAATCAAACAAAAGGTAAAACATAAAAAAATATTTACAAAAATATCTGCAAAAATATATAAAAAAAAAAAAAAGAAATTACTTCCAAGATATATTTTCAACGATTATTATCTTTTTATATTTCAGTAAATACATTGTTAAAGAATCATCTATTGGTTTGATCTAACATTAAAAAAGTTTGTCGAGTACTTTAAACGAGAGTGCAACGATAAGTATCTACGTGGATGATTCGACTCTGTAAAAAAAGGTCTTTCTTTTACTATTTCTTTCTTTCATTCCTTTCTTTCTTTCTTTTCTATCTTCTCTCTCTCTCTTTCTCTCTTTCGTGGCTTTTAAGTTCGTCCGTGTTGAACAACGTCGTTCGCCATTAAAGTTATAGGCGCGACTTCTCGGACAAGGGAGAGGAGAAGAAGAAAACGATAAGTAGACAGTTCTTTTATCTCGAACTAGGTCGTGACGTTAGTACGATAGTCGGTTCGTATATTGAGAGACACAACCTCGATAGAAAAGAAAGAGAAAGAAAAAGAACAAAATATTATATATATATATGTATATAATATATAATGTAAAATATATGCCCCCCCCCCCCAACCCATAATTATGCAAGTGGTCTAATTGTAACTCAAGATTTTAAATTAAAATCAGTTTATATATATGATCTGATATATTAACTGATATAATACAAACATTAAACTGTTATATTAATCATTAATGATTACATGTTATATAACTATATATATATATATATATATATATAGTTATATAATATTATAATAATTATTTCATAATAATAAAATATATATAATACTAATAAAATAAATAAAATATTATAATATAATATAATTATATTTTATAATTAATTATAATATTATAATTAAAATAATAATTACAATATATAATAAAATTATAATATTATATAATATTATATAATATTATATTAATTATAATATTTTGTAATATATAAAAATTATAATAATATAATATTATAATTAAAATAATAATTACATTATAATAAAATTATATATTATAATTGATTATAATATTATATAATTACAATTAATTATAATATTATGTAATTATAATTACAATATAATACAATATATATATAATAATAATAAAATAAATAAAAAAATTGATTATAAAATACTCTATAATAAAATAACTTAAGTATATGAAAAAAAAAAATATATAAAAATCGAAGTAGTTAGTTATGTTCAAATATCCAAATAATTGAATTGTAATAAAATGCCATCTATTGAAAGCATACAGAACCTGGAGACTTATATAACCTCTAAATAATAAATTCTTAAATTAAACATAACAAAATATATAAATGATTTAAACCACATTCATAGTTATGGCAACATATATAATAAAATAATCATTCATTTGTCATTAATCATTTGTTTCAATTAATAATATTTTTATTTAATATATATGATCAATAATTTAATCAGATTTTAAGATATTAAGAGAGAATATTAAATGTGTACGTAAAAAATCAATTAAATAATAATATGAATCTGAATTCATAATTAATTCATTTAGATTGTAATCTTTTACATCTTAATATGATTAATTATTTATTCAGATAATATTAGTAGATATCATGCTTCTGATAGAATATTACAAAAATTCATTGTGTCAGATGTCATGAATCATAATCCCTATATAACTAATTGATTCTAATTCTAATACTTTTCTCATCTTATCAAAATATAATTAAGTCTTTATTTAGATCTTATTGTTAATTTAATATGAAAGTTTTGACAGAATATTAATGAAGTATTCCGAAAATATTATTCAGATGTCATGTATTTTTAATTCTTAATTAATTGATTTCAATTCAATTTCTGTAGATTTTAATATATTAATTTCTAATTAATTAATTTCAATTCAATTTCTGTAGATTTTTAAAGATTAATTTCTAATTAATTAATTTCAATTCAATTCCTGTAGATTTTAATATAATAATTCCTAATTAATTGATTTTAATTCAATTCCTGTAGATTTTAAAATATTAATTTCTAATTAATTAATTTCAATTCAATTCCTGTAGATTTTTAAAGATTAATTTCTAATTAATTAATTTCAATTCAATTCCTGTAGATTTTAATATAATAATTCCTAATTAATTGATTTCAATTCAATTCCTGTAGATTTTAATATAATAATTCCTAATTAATTGATTTCAATTCAATTCCTGTAGATTTTAATATATTAATTCCTAATTAATTAATTTCAATACATTTCTGTAGATTTTAATATATTAATTTCTAATTAATTAATTTCAATTCAATTTCTGTAGATTTTTAAAGATTAATTTCTAATTAATTAATTTCAATTCAATTCCTGTAGATTTTAAAATATTAATTCCTAATTAATTAATATTAATTTGAATCTCTTTCATACTTTCAAAAAATATTAATTATTTACTTAGTTATCATGCTTTTGACAAAATATTAAAAAAAAAAAAAAATAATATCAAAGATGTATATAAATAAATAAATAAATAATTCCCAAAATTTCCACCTAATTTCTTACAAATTAAAACCCATTTGTATATAAACAAAAATATAACAACTTATTTAATAAATTTCTAAATTGTATAAATACTAATTTCTAATTTACATAATAACTAATTTCTAATAAATATAATAAAAATAATAAAATATAATAATAATTTCTATTTATACAGGGTGATTCTTGGAACGGAGACGAGTAATAACTTTTTTTAAGTAACAATAGAAAAAAATCATAAAGAAAAAAGTTATATGACACAACAAATGTCAACTTTCTATGACCTTACTTTTTTTGAAAATGCATCGATGCACCCACCACATGCAGTTGCACTTTTTTTTTTTAAACGAAACTTCATATTTTTTTTTTTTTTACACTATTCCATTCCTTTATTTATTCTGCGTTAAAAAGTATTCAGTGAAGATCATCGAAATATTAATACTTTACGAAATAATAAATAATATAATAATTAATTTCTAATAATATTGAGACGTATTAAAAAATCTAAACAATGTGTTTAATAAACAATTGGAATGTTTCTGGACAAGTAATCTTAATAAATCTCATTCAAGTAATTTCTAAGTATTATAAACCTGTTAGAAGAAACTACAAAGTAATAAAGTATCATAGCTAAAAATAGTCATTAGAAATAGTTTCATTCTTTTCTTGTGTTAAATAATGTCACACATATTATTCCTTAAAGTCAACTAACTTGTGAAGGTGATAGAAAACTTTGAACTTAAGTAGTGTATTTTTTTCTTTTTTTTTTTAATTATTTATCGAATAAATTGCAATATGTGAATTAACACACATTAATAGATCCCCTTTTAAAAGAATTTCATTCGTACTAATTATCTAACTGAATGTAACGAGACAACAACAACAACAACAACAACCATTACTGTGGAATCTTGATCTTTGATCTTGAGAAATAACTTTTTTTTTTTTAAACAAAATGAATGAGTGAGTGAGAGAGAGAGAGAGAGAGAGAGAGAGAGAGAGAGGGAATGAGAGAAAGAGTGAGAGAGAAACATTGGTATGTGAAAAGGAGAAGAAACATTTCTAATAAAAATGTTTATACCGTGTTAAAAGATAGATGGATAGATAGATTAGTAGATAATTTACTAGGGGTTTTAATCGTTTGATTTAAAAGGTAAATAGAAGATGAATTTAAACGTAAATGGCAAGACTTAATTAACCCCGTACACAGACGATATTTGAAATAGTCAAATAAGAGAAAGGTATGCTCAATCTATTTGCAAATAATGAATTAAATATATTTTTCATGAATAATTAACGAAGAAAATAATTATAGATTTAATATTAATGATATATCATTATGAAATATATCATTGAAAAATAATTTAGTTAATTATTAGTTTAATTAATTAATTTAGTAAATAATTATAGTTATTAATTATTAAATTAAATTTATTTATTACATTTAGTAAATAATAATTAAATAAAATATTTTATTATTTTAATAATAATATATAATTATATATTATTTAGTATATTATAATTTATTAATTATATATTAATTAATAATATATAATAATATATATATTTATTATATATTTAATAATAATAATATATTATTATATAATTTTGTATTATATAATTATTAAAATATAATTTAATATATATATATATAAATTTAATAAAAATAATAATTAAATAAAATATTTTATTATTTTAATAATAATATATTATTTACTAAATTAATTTATGTTAGTTAATTTTAATTTAGTAAATAATAATAATTAAATATAATAATCAAATGATTAATTCCTTATAATCGAATATTATAATTAATATTATAATTAATATTAATATTAATTGTTGATTTAGTTTTAGTAATACAAAAAAAATTCTAATATTTTATTATGTTATTAAATAAATAGATAAATATTTTACGTTGATATTATTAATTGAATTTATCTACATTTTGATACAGGAGTATTAAAATGCAATGTATTTTTTAGAAAATAAAAGAAAAATACAATAAATAACAAATAATAGAAAACTAGAGAGGTGTATTAGTATAATATATCTTTTCGAAAGGATACAACACGGAAGAATTTTTGTTATGTTCCTAATAAGTAGGTGTTCGTATCCTCGGGGCCCTAAGTTCCGGTTTCTAGGTGCAAACCTTTTCTCGAGTAGCTTGCAATAGTTCGCTTAAAAATTTTCTATTAAATTTCTAACTCATATTATTGTTGTCCCATTATTTATTATTTTTAACATCTTTAATAACAACAAATCATTATACTTGATTTGATAGTAATCAAAAATGATCAAATAAACTAACAAGTATCATTAATTAATCAGAATGATATACACATGTTAATAAAATCAATTTAATAATAATATTACTAATATAATATTCTAATTGTATTAGTTGTAAGTGTAATTTTATGAAAGATCAAATTAGTATTATCGAATAACCTAATTGCAAAGCGTTAAACTTGAATATTAATAGTCGATGACAAGAACTAGACCTACTCTTACAATAATTATAATTAACTTTAAAACTATTACACATACATACACACACATAGATATTATAAGATCTTTAAACGATCATCCGGTTTCTAAAAGACCTTGGTAATCGATTATTATACTCCTTTCTCAAGTCGAGTACGTTTTCACCGGTCGTAGAACCGGACTCGATGAATCTCTCGTGAACCTCTTACACGTTTTTTATTTTTTTATTTTCCAGATAGATATAGTTTGAATGAATTTAGGAAGAAGAAAAAAGTACGAAAAGTGTGTCTGTGTGTGTATGTGTGTATGCATGTGTATGTCAGAAAGAGGATAGATAAAATTAAATATATTGGATCTTTTCTACAAACTTTCTAACTCTCACCGATGATGATTTCGACATAATAAATGTGACGAATTGAGAAATAAACTCATTAATGAAATATATTATATCAAATATATTATAAATTGTATAAAATGTTTGTGTGTGTGTGTGTGTTGTGTGTGTAACTACAGTAATCAAACAAGAGAAAAACATTAAGGAAATGTTTTATATAAATATTGAATGTATTGATCACGTGTTGCTACGGTTTTGTTATAAACTATTAATATAATATAATTCTAAATTATATTTAGTAAATTATATAACAAGATACAAAATAATACAACAATTAGTAATGGAATAAATAAAATAATATTACTCCAAAAAATATACAAAGTAAGGTTAGTTATGACATGAATATATCGAAATAATTAAATTGCGATACATCGCCATCTATTGAATACTTAAATAACAACCTAGGGATCTAGATAACCTCTAAATAATAAATCTTTCAATTGATATTTTATTTAATTGAATATTTAAAAATGAAGAACAATTGTATTGATGATACACATATGTGTGTGTTATTTTATTATAAATTAAAACTAATCGATTTACAGGGTTATAATTTCTGTATATGTATATATATATATATATATATGTGTTGGTGATCCTTCCTTCTTCTCATGGGGATTTAAATCCTCGTGGATTTACGAGATCTCGAGTGGCTTTGTTTCACTGGCACTCGGCCCGATTGCATTTTGAAATATTGTTGCACACAGGTAGTAGCAAAGGATGTACTTCTTCTACTACTACTACTACTACTATTACTACTTGCGAGATATCTCGATATAAAAGCTAAGTTAAACTCGCGAATATGGAAAAGGTCGATGGTGTCACGATTTCTCCCTCTCTATTATTCTCCATAGAACATTTAAAAGGTTCCATCTTAAGTTTTACCGTTGGTGACATCGATCAAGAAATACTGTTGCACAGTATGCAACATGCATTCCATACTGTAGAAATGTTTCAATGAAATTTATGTTTTTACTCGATCAATTATTTACAATATATTTTTTTCTTTCTTTTTTTTCTTTTTCAATATCATAGAAATTTATTTGAATTAATGGGATATCATATTTTTATTGATTAATTTATTAATATATTAATTATTTATTTACAAATGATAGAAAGAGTACGATAAGAATACATAGAATTAAAATTAAATAAATTATACATCAAACAAATTTATTTGCAACATTAATATTGTCCCATTGATAAATTTAATAATTCTATTACCATAAAACAAATTAAATAATAAAATAAGAATATTTAAACATAATTACAATATCCAACATTGTTATATCAAAAAAAAAAAAAAAAAAATTGAAACACCATAGCCTATAATAACTAATAATAACTGAGTTTATTATAAATAAACTCAAAACTAACATCGAAATAAATAAGATGCAAATTTTTGCGTCCTGTAAACATGTGTTGAAATATTCAGGTAAAAAAAGGTATATATAACACACGTGTTATGTTATAAATACGAATGGGTGTTTGACGTAATAGTAGAATGACTACTCGTGTTTGGTGGTGGTGGTGATGGTGGTGGTTGTATAGGAAGCGCGTGCGCGAATGTAACAGGAAGAGAAAAGAAGATAGGTGAGAGGGTGTGGAGAGTGAAGGATGGAGAAAGGAAAAGGGTGAAGAGAGGAGATGACGGAGGAGAAAAGAGGCGGAGTTCCTAACAGGACGAAGGATCGCCCAAGGCATCCTGTCGTGAGCCTGACTCACCGCCCAGAAGTCCGAACTAACGAACTTATCGTCCGTGCTCCTCCCGTGGATGGAATCACCGGCTTTAACCGGTCCCCAATCACTGAATCTGGCTACCGAATTTAGCTTTAACAAGTCCGCCGACATAACTAACATAATATACTTTTTAATCTTTAATTTTAATATTATAATATTTAATGGTTAGTATATTATTATTATTTAGTATGATTATTTGAATTGTTTTGTAGGATTTCAGAAAGATTGTTTATATTGTGTTTGATATTTTGTTGAGGAGTAGGATCAATTGTTATTTTGTATTTGGATAATTGGAATGTGTTGCAATGATGTTCTAAATGTAGTTTTTGTTTGGATTATTTGATAGGATTTGTGAAGATATTGGAATGAGTTGTTAACAATGTTGCATGTTGTACATTTATTGAATTATTATTTGGATTGTTTTGTACGTTTGTAGAAAGATTGCTTATGGTGTTTGCTATTTTGTTGAGGGATAGGATAAATTGTTATTTTGTATTTGGATAATTGGAATGTGTTGCAAGGATGTTCTAAATGTAGATTTTGTTTGGATTATTTGCTAGGATTTGTGAAGATATTGGAATGAGTTGTTAACAATGTTGCATGTTGTACACTTAATGAATTGTTTTGTAGGTTTGTAGAAAGATTGATTATAATATGGTGTTTACTATTTTGTTGAAGGATAGGATAAATTGTTATTTTGTATTTGGAAAATTGAAAGGTGTTGCAAAGATGTTTTAAATGTAATTGAGAAAATAATTGATAAGTGGTAAGTGAAGATATTAGAATGGGTTGCAGATAATGTTGCATGTTGTACATTTATTGAATTATTATGTGGATTGTTTTGTAGGTTTTATTGAAAGATTGTTTAAATGATGTTCGATATTTTGTTTAGGGTTAAAGGTACCCTAGTAGCACAAAATATTGAATACATGTGCATTTAATATTAAAAAGAGATTCAATATTGTAATATGTTGCAAAGATGTCCTAAATGTAATTTTAATTTGGATTATTTTTTAGAATTTGAAAGATAGTTGATAAGTGAAGATACTTGAATGGGTTGTTACCAATGTTGCATATTGTAAATTTCACGAATTAATATTTACCTTATTCATATTTTACATTACACTATATTAACATTTCTACTAATTTATAATTATTATAATTTATATATTTTTACAAATATTTAATTACACACAATACTACCAAATTTACAAAACATCTAACTACCAACATATTTCCTACATACTTCATTGTTAATAATCATTGATATTTTATTATAAATAAACACGTTAACATTTATTAATGTTTATGTTTAAATAGAAACTATCTTATGATGCATGTATTAAAATAAGTTATACGTGAGATGAATTTTTTCAGATTTTCAAAATAAGGGTTGGACTCTCTTTATATCTTTCTCACTCTCTTTCTCTCTTGGAGAGGTAACTTCCAAGCATTAAAGTCTTTCCTTCATACCCATCGGTTCAACTTAATTGTACGGTGATTAATGCTCGTGATTGCGATCAACTCTCATGTAGTACCTTCGGAAAGGGGCGTGTAAATCGTTTCCAACTTGTTGGACGAGATTTTCATTCTGTTCTTTTTTGTTTTTGTTTTTAATTTTTGTATTTTTTTTCTTCAAATTTTTCATTTCATTTTTATTCTTTACAAAAATTCCTTCTCTCTCTCTCTCTCTCTCTCTGTCTCTCTCTTCTTGTAGACGATTCTCTTTTTCCTTGTTTACTTTTTACATGAAAAATTATATAGCATCATACATTCGACGCGTTATTAACAACTTTACACCGATGTTTACCGTGTTAAATAATTTATAAGAATGTAAAACTAAAAAAGGTTAATTCATATGTACAGTTTTTTTGAACAAAAAAAGAAAAAATAATATATATTTATAAAAATGATAGAAAATAAATGAATATTTTTTTTTTCTTGTCAAATTTAAATTAAAACGATCTACATAAATGAAAACAAAATAAAATTATTTGAAAACAATTGAAATAAACATTGACCAAATATATTTAAAACATTTCAAACATTGCGCATAATTTGTTTGTTTGCGAATAATTGTTGTTATTATTCCCATAAAAAAAAAAAAAAAAAAAACACGATGACGTTTCGTTAAGATAATGAAGCTAAGATCTTGTAGATGTTATCTAAGATAATGACGATTACGTAAAAGAAGATAATGAGAAATTTATCTATTAAAATGAAGAGGTGCGAGAAATAGAGAAAGGTAATCAAACGATTAAAATCAACAAGATTGTAATAATAACGAGAATGAGTTAGTTAAAAGATTATTTTTACAAATGATTCAGATAAAATGATAATAAAACAAGAATGTGATTCAGATAAAAGGATAGAAAAAAAAACAGATTGGTAAATAACAAGAATAATTGAGAAGAGTCAAATAGTTCGATAGGAAATACAAATGATAAGGAAAGATAGTTTAATAAATAAAATAAATGAGATAAATGATTAAAAAGATTGTACAATAAGAAGAACGTAAGTGAGAAAAAGTATAAGATAGTTTTAATAACTAAAGATTGTATTAAGTGAGATAGATAGATATTACAGAAAGATAGTAAGCAATAGGTGGAAGGGGGTAAGGGGGGGGTAGTATGGGGTTATAGTAAGTATCATAAGTGAGATAGAAAGAAGTTGAGAGTTGGAATATACACCTGCGCGGATCGAGTGGTGGTGGGGAGGGGGGGGCCCTGAAGAGAACCAGTCGACGTGGAATAACTGGTATTAATACGTCACGTAATTACCGTGCGAGAGGTTATATATATATATATATAGGTGGTGTGTGTTGTATACCTGGTTCCTACGAACGAACCTTTAGTAATAAAAGGAAGAAAACAAGTAATAGTAGAAGAAGTAGAAGAAGAAGAAGAAGGAGTGGGAGGTGGATGAGAAGTTAAGTGAAGGTGGTGGGGGAGGTTTGAACGAATAAGAAGAAGAAGAAGAAAAAGAAGTGGGAGGTGGATGAGAAGTTAGAAAGTAGTGGGGGGTAGGTTCGAACGAGTAAGAAGAAGATGAAGATGAAGATGAAGAAGAATACAGTAAGGGTGAGTGAAAGAGCATGTGTTTGAGTGAATGAGTGAGAAGAAAGATGGATGTTAGAAAGAGAAAGATAAAGATAGATAGATAGAGAGTACTTTCTGATCCTTGCAAAAGGAGAGTTTCTTCTGACTCGACCTCTATTTTCTTTCTCTCTCTCTCTCTCTCTCTATCTTTCTCATTTTCTTACGTGGAAGAAGAGACTACTACCTTTCAGAACACAATATGCATCGTGTGCATGTCGGTGTTTCCATGCAGAAGCGGAGGTCGCTCCAAGCTATGCTTCTGTTCCAAGCTATTATGATAATTTCGAGTCGGGAAGAAGGTTACCGACTACTACTACTACTACTACTACTACTATTACTACTAGTACTACTAGTACTATTACTAACTTATTTTTCCTTGTCTATTTAGAAAATTTTTAGAATCCACCCCCTCCACTCGTATTACAAACCTAAATCACCCACCACTCTCCACCACTTTTCATTTCTATTAGGGTAAACCAAAAGTTCATGTGTGTGTGTTTTTGTAAATTAATATTTGCAAAATTAATTTTACAATAAACAATTTTATTATGTGTAGTTTATAAAACAATTTGTAGTAAAATAAATGCACGAATTTTTGTTACACATTTTAATATTATTATTTTATTGATACTAATTCTGTATTTTAGAATGTATCCCCACTCTTATCACAAATCTAAATCCCCCACCACTCCCCACCATTTTTAATTTCTTCCATTACGGTAAAGCAAAATTTCGCGTGTACGTCTGCGTTTTTGTTTTTAAATTAATATTACCAAAATTAACTTTATAATAAACAATCCCATTACGCAGTTTATAATAATACAATTTTTAATAAAATAATTAGAAACAATATTTAAAGTAAGCAAAAATAAAAAACAGGACCTAAAAAAATATGAATCTCTTATCGTTGTCAACGAATTATTATTATCAATGGTATAATGAATTAAAATTCACACCGCCATGATTTCTTGCCAATCGAAAGAAATCAATTATTTAAATATGCATTGAATATACATTCGACACATTTAGAAATTTAAAATAGACTCATTTCATTCGCATGTAACTCATTAGAAAATTCCGTCCTTGCTCATTTTAAACATAGTGTCATGACGATGACAGAAGAGTGGGGGTTGGGAAATGAGTGGGGGAATTGATGAGAGAGGAGGAGGGGGAAGAGGACAACAAGCTGTTGCAAATTTTGTTTTTCTTTCTCTCTCTCTCTCTCTCTCTCTCTCACTCAATATCGAATACGTTTTAAACGCGTTTCCGGTTAAATACACACACAACACACACACAAACACATATACATATATACACATGAATCTATAAATTCATCTACATATGCAAATGCATTGTTTTATTCGACTAACACAAACTTAAACACCTATCGTATATATTTGTGTGTGCATAAGTTATACATTAATATAACACGTTTAAACAAAAGGTAAAAGAAAGAAATAAAATAAAAAAAAGAGGGGGAAAAAAAAGCAACATAAAAGAACATTTCGTGTACGATCGTATATATTAAAACACGTATGTTTTATGTATATTTGTAATATAAATATATGCATATGAATAATATATTCTTTTTTTTTTTGCTTCTTTACCCCCCTCCCCCCACCCCCCACTTTACTCGTCGTTACAATACTCGTTACGCGAGCCATTTAAATTATCGTCCATTAATTTCCGTGCTCGTAAAGAAACAAAAAGAAAAGATTTTACGTGCGTGTGTGTGTCCATGTGCGTGTGTGTTATGTGTGTGCATAAAAAAGATCCTAGAATAGAATGCAATAAAAATTACAATGTAATAATTTTATAGACACGTTAATGGTGAATATGTCAAAATGAAATAATACAAATAGAAAAATGTAATTTTGTGTATTTTTTTTGAAATATTTTAAAATAAACTAAATTTTAATTAGGTTCTTTTTTTTTTTTTAAATTTTGTTAAATTAAATAATAGAAATAGATAAATAAATGCATACAATTTGTTAATATTTTAATTATTTCTAATTTAATTGTAAAATTTAGTCTTTTGTTTATTGTCACGTTAGATTTCGTTTATTATTTCTTGTTTTAAATGTCACAGTTAATTATAAAAAAAATATATATATATATAGGTATATATACATTATATAGTTTTAAAGTGTAGTTATAAAAATAGAGAGAGAGAGAGAGAGAGAGAGAGAGAGAGAGAGAAGAAACGATACGCTCTTTTAAAAATATATATTATTACTCGCGTAATTGTGGTTGGTAAATGGCGTAGAGGTGTCACGCAAATGAATTCCAATTACGGGACACTTCCAGTTACGGACATTATCGTGCCTCCCCTTTCTCTTCTTCACTCCCTCTCTCTTTCCCTTCCCCTTCCCTAAACCAGTCTTTACTATAGAACGCATTTGAAAATAAATGTCTTCGTATTACTATCGTTGAAAAACGTATATATATGTATATGTATAAATAATTCTAGTTATTTTCGAATGTAAAAACTTGTCAATTAATCAATGTTATGCAATTGAAAATTACTTACAAATTGTTATAATGAAAATATTTAAAAGATAAGTGAAAAAATTGTATTTAATTAATTAATAAAAATATAAAACTAAATGTAACATTCTTACGAATCGAGTTTAAAAATTATTTTCTAATATTAAAGCTTCTCAATTAACAAATTTATTAGATTGCAAATTACTTACAAATGTTTATAATGAAAATATTTATAAAAATAAGTAAAAAAAAAAAAAAGAGTTGTATTGAATTATTTAATAAAAATATGTCAAATTAAATTAAAGAAATTAAATGTATCATTCGTATGAACAGAACTAGAAAATTATTTTCTAATATTGAAACTTTTCAATGAACCAACTCATTAATTTACAAATTATTTACTAAATTTTTGTAATGAAAATATTTAAGAAAAATAAGTACAAAAAATTGTATTGAATTAATGAATAAAATATATATATATATAAATATGAAATTAAAAAGAAACGACTAAATATATGTATAAATAAAAAAACTAGTAACATTTACCGTAGTTAATAATCAGATAAGAAGTTAACTGCTAGGACAAGTAGACAATTTTTTTTTTTTTTATTATTATGTTTTTATTTTAACCTTATCCGGTATTAATAAAAGATAATAAGCAAGAGTTAGGAGTGTAGGATGAGAGGAAGATGAGACGAGTTCGATCGAGTTAAAAGGTGGTTCTCGATAAGGAAAACAAGAAGAACAAAAACAAAACAAAACGAAGAAGAAGAAGAAGAAGAAGAGGAGGAGTACGGTAAAAAGATTTTAAAAGAGTTAAAAAAAGAAAGAAAGAAAAAAAAAAAGAAGAAGAAGAAGAGGAAGAAGGAAGAATTAAAAAAAAAAAAAAAAATGAAAAAAATAAAAAGTAAAAGCAAAAGCAAAATAAAAAAATAAAAAAAAAAATAGAAGAAGAAAAACGAAGTGGTGGAAGGAAGAAAGAAATAAGATTGCGAAAGAGAGAGGTCGGACGAGGTTACAAGGTTACACGCGTCCAGAACCAGGGCCCAATGCTCGCGTACTGGGCCCGCCTAAGATTCCCACGGTGTCCGCTCGCGGCGAGGCCCCGACTAAGCCCCGACGAGGCCCCGTCGAGGCCCCGCTTCGCATGCTACTCTCCATCCTATATGCCTCCTTCTTAATGTTATAAGAGAAATGAAAAAATAAACTATGTTATATATATATATCAAATTAAAAAGAAACAAATATATATATATATAATGTATAAATAAAGATTATAACATTTACTGTATGTTAGTTATTAATAATCAGATAAGAAGTTAATTGCTAAGATAAGTAGATTGTAATTTTAGAAGTAATTTTGTTGTTTTTATTTTAACCTTATCCAGTATATATATATATATAACATTTTAAACTTTTTTATATGTGTGTGGTTAGATAAAAATATACATGAATTATGTGTATATATAATATTTTGTAATTATGTTTATATATTTAATATTTGTATTTTGTAATGTAGGTTGTTAAAGTATATTTGTTTTTTTATCTTAATGAACGTGTATATTATATTATATAATATTTGTTTTTTTTTTTTTTTTTTTTTTAATATAATTGACGTTGTTAGAGAGTAATTTTTTTTTTTTTTTTAATTTATAATGTATGTGTTTATTATATTATATAATATTTGTTTTTTGTAATTTAAGTTGTTAGAGTAATTTATTTTTTAAATTTAATCTACATATGTGTATATTATATTATACAATGCTAAACAAATGTATTGCATGGTTGTAATATATATTGTATTTACAATTGTTAGATTATTTTAGAAATTATTTTTTAATTGGTATTGCTTATTTAATTTTTAATATTGTAATTTTGTAATAAGTAAGTCATTTTATTTTGTAATATATATATATATATATTACAAATATAATATATAATTTTGTAGTGTAACATTTAAATGTGTTTTGTTAATCATAGAAAAATTAAATTTGATTTAGGGATAAAATATTTATATGATATTAAACACATATTCTTATATATCAAATAAATTTCAATTATTATACAATCTTAGAAAAATATTCAACCAACTATAATAATACTAAACAATAATTCATACAAGCTTAATTATTATTTGAAAACTAACTTAAACTTGTGTTTCAAATTACAATATCAATAATATCTATTAATTGACAACAAAATAAAATAATAAACAAATGATTATATACAAATATTTTATTAAATAATAATACTATATCAAATACTTGTATATATAATACATAAATACTTATATACTTGTATATAAGAGTATGTATACCTTGTTTATATACACGTATCAGTTTTTATGAGAATAATTCTCTGTAACTGTGTTTACGTGTATGTTTATATGTGTTGTATATGGGAGAATGAGAGAAAGAAGGAGAGATGAGAAGAAGTAGAAGAAGAAGAAGAAGCAGAAGAAGAAGAAGAAGAAGAAGAAGAAGAAGAAGAAGTAGAAGAAGGTGGATACCAAAGAACGATCCTGCAAGAACGCGTTATTAATATCTGCTTTCGTTCACCTCAGACCGGCCACTGCCGGTGATTCGAGATCGAGTACGTTGCCTCGATGAACTTCGACTTTTACTACTACAAACACATACTATTCATATACATAACTACGTTTATACTCTTAGACAACTTTACCATATACACTTTTATTATACTACGTTTACGTTTAACTTCTCTCTCTCTCTCTCTCTCTCTCTCTCTTTGTCTCTCTTGCATTTGACTCGTTAAATAAACTTTGCTTTTGTTTTCATTTACAACAAATTTTTTCTTATCAACCTTACACCAATAATTGTTATAACTATTTATTAATTGTTTTTATTAATAATAATTGTTTTATAACACTTATATATTACATATAATAATTGTTATAATATTTTTATGAATTTAATTCAATCATAGTATGAATTTTATTGAAATCTTATTTGATTATTTTATTTTAATAATTAATCATTTTATTATTTATTTTAATAAATTGTATCAATCAAAGATTAAACAACAAATTGTACGATCAATAAAAAAAAATATTCCATCCGTACAAAAATATTTCCAACTAAATGTATTCACCATTCAAAAGGGGTTAATTAATATTCCCCTTGATTTTTATTTTTATTTGTTATATTTCATTTTTCTTTCTCATCGGCCATGTTTACGCGTAATCACCAACGTTCTTTATATCTTTCTGCCAAACCCACCGTTTTACCTTTCTACCCTTTTTCTTTATTTCTTTTTGCATTCTTTTTCACATACCAAGTATACCAAAAAAAAGAAAAAGAAAAATGCACAAATAAAGGAAAAAATTAAAATAAACAAGAAATGAATGAAAAGAAATAAGTCATCATTAACAACAACAACAACAACAATAACAATAACAATAATAATAATAACAATAATAATAATAATAAATCAAATACGAGTAATAATAATAAATGCGTGATGCACGCTACCGCGTGAATCATTCTCCATTTTTTTTCTTTTTTTTTTTTTTGCTTCTTCGAAACTTCTTACAATTCCTTTTTACGTGGGAGTTTACTGACTGAAGGAATTCCATCCGGAAAGAAAGACGCGTTCCTTTGACCCACTCCCGGCACCAATGGTTCCGTGGGATGCACAACACATTTCTTTTCATTCCACGGGACACATTGTATCATGGTTGTTTTCTTATTTTTTTTTTTTTTAAACCTCACGTGTCTTTGCATCGTTGAGAAGGTTAGGGCCGTGCATTTCTTTTCTTTTTTTTTTTGTTATTCCTATGTGTGACCTTGACAGAGAAATCTGCACTACTTTAAAATAACTTTCAATATGTGTCGATTATTTTTTTTTTTATAATTTATTAATTATGTTTTTTTTTGTTTGATTTATTTTATGATTAATTTGAATGATGTTTTCATTCAATTACAATTTTATTTTATTATTTTTCTATTTTTTTTTTTCATTATTAATTAATTCGTGGTAAGGAAATAATTTTATTAAATTACAATTTTATTTTATGATTATAGAATAAAATTTTATATCATTAAATAAAATTATAATAATTATATTAAATATTAATAATTGTATCGTTGAATTAATTTTCAAGTGTGTGTATGATTTATTTTTTAAATAATAAAAATTTAATTAACAATTAAGCTACTAAATAAATTATAAACATATATATATATTAATTTAAATTAAAAAATAATCTAATTAAAATTTAATTTTGTTCAAAAAAAAGAAAATTCATATAATTATTTATCAAATAATTGTATCGTTGAATTAATTTTTGAATGTATTTTTGGTTTATTCCTTAAATAATATAAATTTTAAAAATTAATAATTAAATTAAAATTTAAATTATAAATATATGAAATTAAATTAACAAATAACGTGATTAAAATTTAATTTTGTTTACAAAAGAATAACTCAAAATAATTATTAAATATTAATAATTGTATCGTCGAATTAATTTTCAATTATGTGTATGATTTATTTTTTAAATAAGAAAAATTTAATTATTAATTAAATTATTAACTAAATTACACATATATTAAATTAAATAAAAAAAAATAATAATTTCTATTAAAATGTAATTGTCTTAAAAATTAATGTAATTAAATAAAACTCTAATTTTATTTTATGATTAATTTTATTAATTACAAAAAAAATTCGAATGCAATTAAATCTTTTAATATAATTTGATATTAGTTTGTTAAAATGACAAGAAAAAAATTCATGAAACGAAGAAAGTCGTTTTGTACACGTCATCATAGTGTTGTTATCCTTGACCCTACACAATTCACCCTTCTATTTTGAAATGTACTTATACTTTCGCATGAGTGTCCCAAAGACGGAAGGGCTTTTTCTTATTCTTCAACATGGGACAAATTATTTCGAAAAAAATCTTCTCACGATTGTATATTATAATAAAAAGTATATACGACACCATAATGGACATTCCCATAAACCCTTTACACGTAATAAATATTCGCAGATATATATATATATATATATATATATATTCATTGAACAAAATCATTCAATATCATTTATATTAATTAACAAATTGATCTGATTATTTGTATTCATTTTATCAATCTCAAAAGTATATTGTAAAATGTGATTGGCTGTAAGAATAATTGTCAAAAAAAATAAAAATGAGATGGTTCATTTTGATGTTCATTTTGAACATTTGTTAAATTCAAATGTAAGTATTCCATTGATTAATTCAAATAAAAATCAAATTTATATTGAAACAAACATTCCATCAGGTGGTACACACCACCCACTTCAAAAGTCAAACAATTTCAACCAAATTTAAATCAAACCAATCGAATACTAAATCATAAATCTAACTGTATCTTAAATTGAATCTCAGAAAATATAAAAAAAAAACTAATGTTCAACTATAAATAATAATATTCCAATGGAATCGAACTTTGAATCTGATTATAATTAACAGAAGCAAAGATATTGAATCAGTTGAGTAAGAAAAATAGAAAAATAAAAATCAAGAAAACAAGAAAGATAGTGTGTATGTGAGAGAGAGAGAGAGAGAGAAACTAAGATAGGAAACGTATAACGGAGATAAGAAATAAAGAAATAAAAAGAAATAAATAAAAGAAAGAAAGAAAGAAGGAAAGAAAGAAAGAGACTCGTCGAGCAATGCAAATAGCAACAGCCGTTAGTCGGTGGAACCCACCTGCCTTGCATCTCGAACCAGTCCACGATGGACGTGGGCAGACACGTATCCAACCTGTCCACTTGGTTCAGAAAACGCGCGTGCGCGCAACCATGCTCTTTTCCCATTGCTAACACGAACGTAAACTTTATGTTTGTTATAACGCACCTACTTATTCTTATTCTATATTTGTGAATGTATACATATATGTATTATTATTATTATTATTATTATATATTAGTTGATATCAAAGTTAAGAATATTTTATTCGATTATTTTTGTCTTTATTTAAATATAACACACACTGATATACATATGTTACTTCAATACCATTTGATTTGATTTGATTTTTATTTAATTTATTATTTTGCATAGTATTTTATTTTATGTTATTTTGTTTTATTTTATTATTTTGCATTGTATTGTATTTTATTTTAATTTATTTTATTTTATTTTTTTCTATTTTATTTTATTCTATTTTATTATATTTAATTCTATTTTATTTTATTATTTTGCATGGCATTTTATTTTATGTTATTCTGTTTTATTTTATTATTTTGCATTGTATTGTATTTTATTTTATTTTATTCTATTTTATTATATTTAATTCTATTTTATTTTATTATTTTGCATAGCATTTTATTTTATGTTATTCTGTTTTATTTTATTATTTTGCATTGTATTGTATTTTATTTTATTCTATTTTATTTTATTATTTTCCATAGTATTTTATTTTATGTTATTCTGTTTTATTTTATTATTTTGCATTGTATTTTATTTTAGTTTATTCTATTTCATTTTATTTTATTCTATTTTATTTTCTTTTTATTTATTTGATTATTTTGCATTGTATTTTATTTATTTATTTTTTTTTTTTAATTTATTATATTTTACTCTATATTATTTCATTTTATTTTATTTTATTTTCTTCTTCTATTTTATTTTAATACAAATAATTATTACCAATTATTAATAATATTTATTCTCTCTTAATTATTTATATTTTTGTATAATCTATTGCAAAACATTTCAAAGACATATTTTATTAATTTTTCATTTTATTTTCTATAACAAACTTATAATTAACTCTTTATTCTACTCTAATACACGAATTTATTTTTAATACAATTTAACGATACAATAAATAATATTTCTCTCACAAAATTACAAATATTGTTTTATATAATTTATATCAAACATTTGAACATAAATTTTCTAAACTTTGCTGAAATATTTCAATCAATTTTTATAAACAAACTTAAGTCTCATTTTTAAATATATTTTTAATTAATTCTATTACATTTGTTCTGAAAAATATTCTGATTTGATAAAATGATTAAATAATGTATGTTGATTTTATTTATCCACGACCATTCGCAACCTGTCCTTCTTGAACAAGGAATAAAATGAAAAGATAAAAAAAAAAAAAAAAAAGAAAAAGAAAAAGAAAGGAAGAAAATAGAAGGACGAATAATATCATTTCAAAGATGCTTCTTAAACACGGAAGAGGATAGTTTAAACGTTCATACTGGCCGCATTTTGCGCACGAACTTTCACATTCTGATCTCTCGGTGAATCTTCTAAGAGTAGGATGAAGGGGAAGATAGGGGGGTGGGGGGAAGTTACAAGTAGGATACACAACACACTGAGATTTATCTTTATAACACACTAAACCTAAAACAGTTATGTGCTATTATTTATATTTTATTACAATCTCGTTCACTTAGAATTTATTATTCAAAATGGGATAAAAAATGGTTACAATTATTATTTAATAATATTTACGAATGTGAAATTGTTTTAATTGTTATTGCAATATTTTCAAATTCACAAAATAAATAATTAAAATAATATTTGTGATTTAAAGGAAAAAAAAAAGAAAGAATTTAATTAATTTATTATTATATTTATATTTATTGAAAATTATTTCAAAATTTAATTATTTAAATTATATTTTAAAAACTATTATTATTATTATTATTATTATTATTATAAAATAATAAATTAATAATAAATTTATATTAAATTATTAATATAGATAAATTTGAAAACAATTTAGGATAATATTAAATGCACCCTCTCAGACACGACGATATTTATCACATAAAATAATCAAATTAATTGCATGATAAATACAACGAAAAAAATTTAATATTTACCACAAATTAATACGAATAATCCAATCAACCATTTTAAGAAAAATTCTACAAATCTAATACCATTGAATACAAATATAACATTTGTCACTAATAATTTGTCAAACTTAAATAACACATCTTCAAAAAATAATCCAATCTAATGTATTAAACACACACACACACACGCACACACGCCAAAACAAATTTCATATCAGTAATCATAAATTCATTGAAATCAATCCAATTTCAAAATCAAAGATCAAAAATCATAATCAGATTGTTATCGATCAAACGAAATAATCTAGATCACGATGATTATGTTAATTATATGATAGCTATTTAGTTTCCAATGTAAACCATGCGAAACCAAGAAAAAGCAACCACCATAAATGAAGTGAACGAATGTATGAGTGAGTAGTGAGTTGAGTGAAACAAAACGGTGCACACACACACACACACACACACACACACATATATATATAATATGTGTATGCAGTGTTCAACGTTGAATATGCATTTCGGACACGACCACCGATTGTAATCCCTCGAACAGACGGTGTCAGGCTCTCTTGACCCGCCAGTTTTGTCATGGTAATGTGCCTACTTTGTATATTAATGTTCGGAAAGAGATTATACGGGTAAATATGGTGATGTCGAATACCTATGTATGTATGTATGTATCTACGTATGTATGGTGTTGTTACATTTACAGTAGTAATCGTGAACGTCACCGATCCTAACTGGTTGTTAACTTCGTGCGAAACACGACCCTTCTTCTCTCTGAATATTATAAATTCTTATACACTATATATTTCCCTTTTCTTCTTCACCCCTTCCCACCCCCATAACACACATTATTCATTTACCTACACTTCTTTCCAATTATTATGTTTACTTCATCACTAGTTTGTTTCTCATATTTTTCATATATTCTTTCATTTCATTTCTGATGTCATCGATCTGATTGGATACAAATAATAATAATAATAATAAAAAATAAAGAAGAAGAAGAAGAAGAAGAATAAATGATTTGTTAGGAATGAGAATGAATGATCGAGAAATCTCGGAAAGATCTAAACGATACTTAAAGTTTTAACTTAGTGTTGTGTATTTGTAGGATGATAGCTGGCGCCTGAGCATCGTTCACGGTCTCGTGCACCGTTTGATAGCATGTGTAAGAAAGAGAAAAAGATAGTAAGAATGAGAGAGAGAAAGAAAGAGAGAGAGAAAGAAAAAGAGTATGAATATTTTCTTTCAATAATCGTTACTGCTAAGTTTGTCATTAACTCGAAAGAATTTTCCAACAGATAAATTCCCAATGCTTGTTCATATTTGCACACGTCTGTTTGTCTCTCTCTCTCTCTCTCTCTCTCTCTCTTTCTCTTTCTATGAATGTAATTGTGTTTGTGTGTATGTATATACGCGTATGTGTTTATGTTGAAATAAATAGATAAAGAGAAATAACTGGAAATAATATGATTTGTTTATACAAAGAAAGAACAGAGATTGGTGTTCTAGAAAACTTTGATCTGTAAAAGAAAGATTAACAAAAAAAAAAAAAAAAAAAAAAAAAAGTATGAAACAGTGATACTAGAAAATATATACAGGTAACTAAGATGTATTACAAATAAAAGAACAAAAAAAGAATAATAATAATAATAATAATAACAATCTATCTCTTTCTATCTTTAAATCGTTAACAAAAAGTATCAAAGTAAAAAGGGAGGGTGGTGGGTGGGTAGGGGTAGTTTAAGTATTATTCTCTACCATTATATTCTTGACTTATTTTCAAGTTGAAAGTATAATCGAACAAGGATGTTGTTCCGTTCAACTAGCAAAAGGTTGGTACGTTTAGACGAAGACGAAGCGGAAAAGGGTATTCCTCCTCCTCTCCCACCTCCTCCTTCTCTTCCTCTTCATCTTCTTCTTCTTCTTCTTCTTCTTCTTGTTCTTGTTCTTATTCGTCCATGGAGTGTAGAGAAACCGAGGTCCTGCCGACCGGATTACTAATCATTTCCCGGGCCCGAGAAACCTCGCTAATTGATTAAAGTCACGATCCTGACCCTGCTGTAATATCGGCAATCTCTGTGCTTGCACAGGCGCTCACGGTTGTGTGTTTCACGAAAGTAAAAGATAAAAAAAAAAAAACAAAAAAAAAGGACGAACAAAAATAAGGAAGAAGAATGAAATAAATAAAGTTCGATAGAATGAAGGAATGAACGAAATAGATTGTTCATCAGATTTTACATTTTTTTTTTTTTTTAGTTCTCTCGTCCACCATTATTGTTATTTGTACTCTATTTTTGTGTGTGTGTGTGTGTGTAGTCCACCATCTTTGTTCCATGTTTCTTATTTTCGCCATGTTTATTTCTCGTTCCTTACGTTTGTGTGTTTTATATTTTTGTTTCCTTGTTTCTCCTGTTCCCAATTTTGTATCAATTTTTCTTAATTTTGTTCCTCGTTCCTCATTTTCATTAAACATCCAATTGAACTTAACCTAACTTTCCAAGTATCCACATTTTTCATTTATTTTCCTCATTCCTCATTTTCATTACACACTCAATTGTACTTAACCTAACTTTTTGAAGATTTTTCTTCCCAACTTTTTTATTCCCAATTACTTTGTTCCCCTGTTCATTTTTTTGTTTCATTTTTGATTT
Source organism: Polistes dominula (assembly GCF_049000335.1). NCBI lineage: Eukaryota > Metazoa > Arthropoda > Insecta > Hymenoptera > Vespidae > Polistes > Polistes dominula. Next base: position 1,981,037 of record NW_028301061.1, on the reverse strand, counting down.
TACCATCCGATTCGTACGTTCGTGAATGGTTATTTTGTGTATCCTTTTTACGTATATATCGTTTTATCTTTTTCTTCAATTCTTTTTCTTTCTCTGTTTCGTTACCTTCATCCATTGTTGCATCCTTCCACCCTGGCAAGGGAAACAATGTCTAATTTCAGTAACTTCAACCATAATGGCCGTCGTTGCAAACTGCGATACCTTGTGGGACCCTTGTCCCTTGTCCCCTGTCCCCCCCCCTTTTAAACCCTTCCCTGCAACGATCTTCTTCGAAGCTACTCAGAGATAAGTGAAATCCAACGTACTGGACCGGACTGCTCTCTACCAGAACGTTCCAGACCGGAACCCACATCTTTCCAATCGATCAGGTACGATTGAAACGATAATTTTTACTATTTCTTTTATTTATATTTATATTATAATTAATTGTAACTTTAACTCGTTTTCTTTTCATGATATACGTGTGTGTGTGTGTGCGTGTGTGATACATAAATGAAAGTTAAACGAGATATTTGCTGTTAACGACCGACATTAAGAATGAAATGTTTGATATTATCAATCAAACAAGCATGTAACAAAATAAAATAAAAGTATCGTTAGATTGATTTGCGATCATTAACGAGAACACAGTATTACGAATGTAATCATGAATTTAACTATTACTTCAACTAAATGTATTCTAAGTGGATCAAAAGTCAGCGATAGTTGATCGAGTTTGTTAGAAAATAATTCAACGTTGTTGAATAATAAAATGTAATAAAATATATTTCTTGGATATTATCGGAATATTTTTTCATTGGTGTAGAATAACATTGGTCCAATCGATGAATGTTTTCTTTATACTGTCAAGAAAAAAAAAAAAAAGGTATATGAAAGATATAATTTTGAACAAATTCGAAGATTTCTCAAAAGGGATATACTACACACGTATTCATTCGTGATACGCCCGCGTAATTATAACGGACCATAAGAGAATAAGAAAGAAATAAATAAAGAGATGAATAAAAAAAAATAAAAAAATAAAAAAATAAAAAAGAAGAGTGGGCCGTTTGATAATGACTTTCTGAATGCAGGTCTGTGAGGACGAAATTAGGGTTATTTGCGTCTTTCTACTCGACCTGTTCCTTCTTGACTCCTCCCCCACGTGTGTGTGCATCTTATCTTCTTTCTTCTTTATTCTTTATTCTTCTTTATCTTCATTTTCTTCTTCTTCTTCTTCTTCTTCTTCTTCTTTTATTCAGGCGTTAACGAACCTTCTTTATTTCTTTTTCATCGTCACAAGTACACAACGAATCTTATTAACATCTTAAAACAATCCAACATGGGGATCAACAAGGTATCACTGTTTAATATTATGTACTTGGTATACACATTACAGGTAATTTAATTAGATGAATTTTAATATACTCGTTAATTTGAATACTTTTCTATGAATATTATACAGTGTATGTATAAGTGTATGCATTTATGTACGTATTTACATAAAAAAATTCAATGCCCCATTTGTTGGTTTGAATCAATGAAGTTCAAAATTAAAACGATTTTAATGAAACTTTTTATTTTGTTTGATTATTTTTATTTTTTATTGTTCATTTAAAGATTTATTGTTTATACGTTATCTAGGTATCTAAGTTCTGTAAGTTTTCAATAGATGGTGTAATATTACTATTCAATTATTTTGATATATTCCACGTCATAACTAACCTTACTTTGTATATTTTTTCTTATATTATTATTTTATGTTGTTGTTGTTGTAATTTATTAAATAATTTAGAATTATATTAATTCAACATTTTATTATACATTCGTTAAAATGAATACTTTTGTATGAATATAATACAGTGTAACATTGTTGGTTTCCAATGAAGCTCGAAACTAAATCGATTTTAATGAAATTCTTTTTATTTTGTTTCATTATTTTTATATCTTATGGTTAATTTAAGAGTTTATTATTTAGAAGTTATCTAGGTCTTTAGATACTCTAAGTTTTCAACAGATATCGCTGTATTACAATTCAATTATTTTAATACATTCACGTCATACGTTTTTCAGATTTACATAACACAACTAAACTCACTTTATTTATTTTCAATGTTCTTATAATTTATTATAATATAGTTTAGAATTATATTAAATCAACATTTTATGATACATTCGTTAAATCGAATACTTTTCTATGAATATATATATATATGTAGATATATGCGTAAAAGTAAATATATATATATATCTACATAGATGATCGTAGTTGTGAGCTTTCGCAATTAAGGGTTAATTAAATTGAGCGGCTTCCTAGATTTCTGTAATCATCGCGGACAGTATCTGCGGGGTAATCTTCAGCGCATCCTGTCTGCCTTAAGGCCCCACGGAAGGAAGGGGCCCTCGAGCTAAGGTCATGCACCCCGCTGACCTCGGACCACTGTCTTTCTCTTTCTCTTTCTTTCTTTCTTTCTTTCTTCTTCTTCTTCTTCTTCTTCTTTAGCGGACTCTTCCTCCACCTTCGTAATTTTTTCTTTTTCTTCTGCTTCTTCTTCTTCTTCTTCTTCTTCTTCTTCTTCTTCTTTTTCTTATAAGGATCTTGTGAAAGAGAGAGAGAGAAAAGGATACCGGTCGAGCATACTACACACGGACGTTACGTGCCCCGGTGCGAAGGAACTCGAATTATTATCAAAGAAGACCGGGGCATCGGATAATGGGCGGATGTCGCTGTGACAGAACAGAAAACCCTATCTCGCGGAATTTCTGTGGGAAGAAACTGTACGGACGTTCATAATTCCCCCCACCCCACCCCCACCCCTTTCACAATTCTCCCCCCACCACTATCATAACTCTTCATTCCATTTATCCCACTTTGTTCCTTTTCATTTTATTCGAAAGTTTTATTTTGATAACAAGTAAGTAGTATTCGTTTTTATTTATATCATCATTGAAACTTATCGCAAGTATTTTATATATATATATATTTTTTTTTTGGCGGGAAAAAAACTTCTTTTACTGTATTTTTTTTATTTTTTTTAAATTGAATTGATACATATATTAATTATTTTAAAGATCAACTGTACAGTTTAGTCATAAATATTTTTACAATTGAAGTTAGTTAATGGGGGATTGAAAAAAAATATTTTGTAATACAAGTTACTGTAAATATAGTAGTACGTCCTGTAAAATTATATTGCATTTGAATAAAATACAAATGAAATTGAATACAAGTAACCAATATTCATTTTTGTTTATATGATTAAAACTTATCGGAAGTATTTTATATTTTTGTTTGGCGAGAAAAAATTCGTTTACTGTATTTTGAAAATTAAATTGGTAGATATTTTGATTTTTTTGACAGATCAAAATTTTGTAAAGATCAACCGTACAGTTTAATCGTAAATATTTTTACAATTTGAATTAGTGGACGAGGTAAACGAAATTTTGTAATACGAGTTACTGTAAATATCGTACGTCGTTGTAAAATAATATTGCATTTGAATAAAATACAAATGAAATTGAATAATAAATATATAAATAAACAAATATATATATTTATCATTTTCAAACTAAATAAATAAAATGGAAGAATAGTAACAGGTTGAAATATCATTACGATCAAAATCATAAATATAAAAATTATTATAAAAACCCTTCAAAAAAAGGAACCAAGAAAAAAATACAGACCATTAATAAAAATCTAATGATTATTAAAAAATCATCTCTCTCTCTCTCTCTCTCTCAATCAAATTTTATCTTTTAAATGTTAAATCGAATAGAATATAATATGACCATTATTTCAGTTTTAAGTCCCAAACAAACAAGGTCAAAGATTCTTATCTGCACTAGCAAAGAATCAAGTTCGAACGTTCCTTCTTCTTGAAGACTTCAAGAAGAAGAAGAAGAAGAAGAAGAAGAATAAGAAGAAGAAGAAAGAGGGAAAGGGTAACGTGGGGAAGGGGGCATATTGAAAAGTGGGGATAAGGCGTGAGAACACCGTCGGCCTTTCCGTCGGCCTTTCCGCAGGCCACTATTAACCCTGAAACTACTCTAAAGGGGCCCCCCCCCTAACCGACTACAAAATCGGCTTCTCTAAGACGACGTGTTTTGCAACATCTACCGATCTCTTATGTTGTGTTATCCTTTTCCTCTATTTTTTTTTTTTTTTTTTTTTTTGTATAAACGTGCTCAAAAAAAGTTCTCAACGTGTTCTACAAAATGAGGATTAGATATTTGTAGATTATTATTGAGTAATATGATATTTTTAAACAATTCGTATGATTTGTTAATTTCATTTTGTTATGTTGGAATATTAAAGAATATTTGTTTTTTTTTTTTTTTAATTTTATATTCAAATTTTGATCGAGTATTTTTTATAATATTTTGTAGAATTATCATTTGGTATTAATGTATCGATGATTATTTACAATAATATTAATAATAAAATAAATAAATAAATAACTGATGATAATAAACACAATTACAATGATTAAAAAATAATTAAATTCTAATTCTAAATAATTAAAAAAAATTAAATGAAAATTCTAAATAATTTAAAATAATTAAATTAATATTACAAATAATTAAAAAATTGATGATAATAAATAAATTAATATTAATTTAAAAATAAATTTTTCTTATTAATTGTAATAGTAAAAAATAAAAAGTAAAAACTGCCAATACTAAGAAAAATAAAAATAAATAAATTAATATTAATTTAAAGTGTATATTATATATCCACCCTTTTACATTCTCAAATTCCTTTTAAAGTTAAACCATGTGTTCTAATAAAAAAAAAAAAAAAGAAAAAATAAATAAAAATAAAAGTTAAACCGAGTATAATAATAAAATAAAATGTTTCTAATTTCTGATGTAGAAACATTAAACAATATAAGTCATTCTCTTTATTCTTCTAATTACAGTGATGTTCTTGTTTAATAAGGAGATCTTTTTTTACGATCTAATTTAATGAATCTTTCCAAAGAATTAGCCATACGTCATTTTCCCTTGTTCTCAACTTCCTCTTTTTTTCAAATCATTAAATCAAATGAGTTACGTTTGACGTACTAACCTTTAACTATACACAACACAACACATTTACACATATTTGCACGTATTTGCAAGTATTTATATACTAACATCCTAAGTGTACACATGTACAAGATAATTAAGATAAAATATCATAGTAGTAGATACTTAGATAAAAAAAATAATAATAAAAAAAAAGTCAAACACAGAAATATAAATTTCATATAATTTTCAATTATCGTTAAAAAAAAAAAAAAAAAAAAGAAAAAAAAAGTCTAACACACTGTTCAGATATTGCGTTTGCACTAATGATTCATATTTTTGTTAATAATAATAATAATAATAATACTAATAAATAAAACAAAACTTAAAAAACAAACCAGCATTCGATTAATTTGCGGTTACAATCATTTTTGTTTTTTATGGTTTTTTTTTCTTTTTTTTTTTTATTGCATATACCAATGTTACTTAACTAAAGTGAACGGTAACATTCCGTATCCGCTTTTAATGCAAATTGGTTTAAAAGTGTATATGTAATATTAAAACTACTACCAACTTATGATTACTGTAATTTGTATTTTCTTAATTCTTACTAAAACACATCGTCCACGTGTGTTTCCCATATTAATTAAATTTTTTCTTATCACATGTTTTCAACAAAAAAAAAAAAAAGCTCCGTTACGCTAAATATAATATTTGTCATATATTTGAATATAAATAAAAAAAAAAAAAAAAATATAAAAATTAAATTGTTAAAGTTAATTAAATCTTAATAATAAAATTAACGTAACAGAATTTTTTTTTCTTTTTATGATTGAGAAAGAGAAACAGAGAAACGTAGTTTTGTTTGTTTGCAACAATTTTGAATACAAAGTAAAAAAAAAAAAAAAAAGAAAATAATAAAATAAAATAAAATAAAATTTACAAATTTATTCTAATAAATAATAAAATATAATAAAATATAATAAAATAATAAATTAATAATTTAAAAACAAAAAATTGTATCAATAAAATAAAATAATCAAATAAAATTTCAATGGTGAAATTAAATTACTATACGTGTTGTTATATATATATATAATAAAAATCTCGTACTGTAATTGAATGAAATTGACATAAAATTGTTGTTGTTATATTGTTAAATTATTTCTGTATAAAAGAATTTAAAATCTATCTCAATATATTTCAATATAAAAATGATTATATTGTGTAAACATGAAAAGATGACCATCATCACCACTTTGACTTTCTTTATTTCTCTTTCTCAAGTTTCTATATATATGTGTGTAATAAAAATTAAATCTAATAAGATAGTTAGATAAAAAAAAGGTTCAGTACAATGCATACCTTCCCGGCGCATGCCCATCTTCAAGCACTTCTTCAGCCGACAGAATTGGCACTGATTTCTGTGATGTTGGTCGATGGGACAGGTCCTGTTTCCTCGACAAGAGTACGACAGATTCCTCCTGACACTCCTCTTGAAGAAACTCTTGCATCCTTTAAGCAAAAAAATAATATACGTGCTCTCATTATAATTCATTCAATTTTTAGATTTTTTTTCTTTTTTTTTCTTATCATTCTTACTTCTACTCATACAACATCATGATACACGTATATGTAACAAACGTATGTGTATACATTGTATGAAATGATAAATTAAAAATAAAATATATTTCAAATATTTATATTAAAGTATTAATATATAATCAAATTGAAAATCAATTATTCGAATTGATTTTTGAGAGAGGAAAATTTGTAAAAATTAATTCATAGCACTATATTAATTTTATTCAATAACTTTACGACAAATTTACTTTGATTGATCATTAAACGAAAATAATTATCAATAATTAATCAAATTTTTTTAAATATAAAAACTAATACATTATAATTTAATAAGATGACTTTGAAAAATTAGTCCACTTTAACACGTTGACGTCGGCGCCGATTTTCAGTGTCTGCGCTGTGGGACGGCACTCGAATCTAAGATGCGCTTCATCTGGCGGCGCGTGATTTTTGCTTGTTTAAACCTGAACCAATGTGGATCACCGGTGGTACACGCCGCCCGATGGGACAGTCTAATGCGGGCCACCGGTGGTACACGCCGCCCGATGGGACAGTCTAATGTGGGCCACCGGTGGTACACGCCGCCCGATGGGACAGTCTAGTGTGGGCCACCGGTGGTACGCGCCAACGTGAACGTGTCAAGTGATCATTTTTAATTAAATTCAATTATTATTATATTAGGTGGTTGAAAAAGTCTTTTTGTTTTTCTTTTGTAAAAATGAAGACAATTTTTGTTTCGAGGTTAAACCTAAATTAGGTTTTCAAGTGGTTAATTCATAAATAGTTGAATTTGATAAATATAACCTCTAATATCGATCTCATGTGTTACTACTTGTAGATTTGCATCAACTAATGTTATTATTGCGTTAGGGTTTCTATGTACAATTCTATGTACAATTAATTAATGAAAAAATAAATAAATAATATTAAATAGAATGATTTTTTTCTTCGTATACTATAAAAATTGATGATTCTTCATGAATATCATTAATACATATACGATTTCATATGTGTTATTATTTATATGTTTGAGTATATCTATGCTTACTATATATGGTAATGAAATGTACTGAGTTATATATATATATATAGGTATTATTATCGAGTAACATGGCCAAGCCAATTAAGATTTAATCGATTAAATCGCATTACCGTTAAAGACCACCACGTAGAAAAGAATACTTCGAGTTGATCTTGATCGAAACTCGATTGTTATCTTCTACATATATATATATACTTTTATCAATCATCTAATTAAAAAAAAAAATGATGATTGTAATTTAAAAAAAATTACAAAAATCTAACCACCCAATAATAAATGATTATATTTTATTTTACAAATTTGATTAACAAAACTCAAACTAATTTCATTTCTAAAGGAAACCAATAAAAAACGATGAATTATTTCAATAAAATTTTGTAAATAAAAAAGAATAAAAAAAAACAAAATAAAAACAATTAACAATAATTATTAAGTGAAGACAACAAATTCAGGATATTTTTTTATTTAGAAAAATTATGTACTGATTATTTGATAAAAATAATTATGAGGTGAGATTGAAGTGGTGGTTGGGGGTGCAGTAAAATCATGTGCTCATATGTCATATGTTCATGTGTTAATATGTTCATATGTTCATGTGTTAATATGTTCATGTGTTCATGTGTTCATGTGTTCATGTGTTCATGTGTTCATGTGTTCATGTGTTAATATGTTCATGTGTTCATGTGTTCATGTGTTAATATGATCATGTGCTCATGTGTTAATATGTTCATTTGTTAATATGTTCATGTGTTCATGTGTTAATGTGTTCATGTGTTAATATGTTCATGTGTTAATATGTTCATGTGTTAATATGTTCATGTGTTCATATGTTCATGTGTTTGTGTATTCGTGTGTGGGTTTTGAGAAGAATTATTAAGAATGTAAAAATAAAAAAAAAAGATGTAAGATATTTTATGAAAGTTTAAAGAGAAGATTCGAAAGTACTGGGTGGACATGATCACGAAAATCCTATTAGTTGTTGTCTGGATGAAATCAAGGACTATGTTCAACATTTATCTCTCTTTCTCACTTACTCATTCAGTCTTCATTAACCTCGATAGGTAACGGTAAACTTTCCTTCCGATTATTCACGAACATTTTCGAGATGCACGTTTTAGATTTTCTATGACATACTATGAAAAAAATGGAAAGTCAATCATTTTTCATTTTAATGTCAAAGAAATGTGGTGCCCGTAATTATGAAAGTAGTCTAAGTCGTGTATCTCTTGTTTTGAGATATTTACAGATTTTTATTTGAACATTATATGAATTTAATATAATATTGAAATAACAAACATTATCTCTGACGATTTATCTTTGACAATATCTTGAAAATTACATTGAATTTATTTAATTTAAAATAATGTGGTGCGTAATAACTGATAAAATCATTTTTTGTTTTTTTTTTTTTTTTCATTTTGACTTACATTAAACCACTTTCATAATTATGGGCATAAATATCATTTTTATTATTTTTTTCTTTTTTTTTTTTTTCAATGAACTTTATAATAAATTCTAATATATTTATATACATTGAAAGTATTTTTGTTTGTTCTAAAAAAAAAAAAAAATTAAAATTTCATAAATTAATCATTGTATTTTTTATTATATGTATTTAATTATTTTATCATTTTTTAATAATAATTTATATATATATATATATATTTTTTATATTTTATTATAATAATATTATAATATAATAATTATTATTATAGATATTATATTATAATAATAATTTATAATGTTAATATTTATAAATTATATACAATAATATATTATTTTTATAATATTATTAAAAATTTATTATTAAAATAAATAAAAAAAAATATCAAAAAAATGAAGAATCAAATATAAAAATTGTATTAAAAATATTTTATTAAATGAATCTATGAAATATAAAATACTTTGTGGTAACTGCATTAAATTATTGCAAATGTTTTGTATTTTTAAATAAATTTATAATAACAATCAATGATACTTCATGAATTTTTATAATTAATAAAAATAATAATAACAAAAAAAAACATAAACATTTTATAGTAAATAATTAATCAGTTTATAAGATGATTAAATCAGATTAATAAACATCAATTAAAATAAAATTCTATTTGTCTAAACTTAAGAAAACTTTACACCCTTTTCATCCCCATTATCACATGGATATTCTATACATATTATTTTCTCTTATCGTTAAACATTCAAGAAAGGAAATAGAAATTCCCATAACGTTCTAGAATTCGTGAAGTTAACTGTGCGAAACAACGTATAAGAGGAATAAGAGTAAGAGAAGTTGAGTTCTAAAGGATAAAGGACGTTGTAAACGGGTTGTGCAAGATGCTCGTAAAGGACTCTAAGGATATTACAAGAGTAATAGAAAAAAACCAAAATATACTTAGATAAAAATAGGAATATAAAAACCTTATGTTCTTTCAATATTACATTTCAACATTAAATTATATATATATATTATTAAATAAAATGAAAAATATTATTTAAAATAAAGTAAAATAAAATACAATTAAATTAAATTAAATTAAATTAAATATAGAATACAATGGAATTTAATATAATTAAATTAAATAATTACAAAATAAAATAAAATATAATAATTACAATACAATACAATAAATATAATACAATATTATTTAAAATAAAATAAAATAAAATAAAATAAGATAAAACTAAATTAAATTAAATAGAATACAATGCAATATAATATAATTAATTAAAATAATTACAAAATAAAATAATATAAAATTAAATATAATAAAATAAATTAAAACAAATCAAACTAAAAAATAAGAAAAGAAAAATTTGTTCAACCCAACCTAATTTGTGCAACCTAACTAAAACCCTGTTTTAACACATAATAAAATAAATATATATATATATATATTATAAATAATAGGGATAAATCGATAAAGGGGAACGGGGAGACAGGAAGACAGGAATATATATATATATAAATTTAAAATATGTTTTTCAATAAAAAATTATTTGTGCAAGGCCATCGTCCTGAATTTCTTCGACGTCCACTTCATCATCATCATCATCATCATCGTCATCATCATCATCATCATCATCATCATCATCTTCTTCTTCATGTTCTTCTTCTTCTTTATCGTCGCGTTGTCGTCGGCACAACGGCCACCGCTGAGAAAGGGAACGCGGGGTCACCATAACTACAAATTGCATCGTTACACGCAAATTACGCGATTATAGTGCGCGAGGCAAGCCACTAGAAGAAGAAGAAGAAGAAGAAGTAGAAGAAGAAGAAGAAGAAGAAGAAGAAGAAGACTTAGACTATTCTCGAGTATATTCCTTTTCTTCACATATGTTATGGCTACCTGGTAGCATAATCCACAAGAAGCGAGAGTGATGTGGGCGACGAAGGGGAAAGGGTTGTCCTACGCCTACGTGTTATACACGATGAACCATACACAAATTTATTCATACAAATTTGTCTTCTCTTTTCCCCCTCCCCCTAAAATTTACCATTGTATTATTGTTCATTTAATTATAATATCATTATTATTATTATTTCAAATTATTATATACCAGATTTATTATATTATTTTATTTATAGACAATCATTTGTGTTTAAATATTATTATTATTATTTTAATGCAATTTGTGTATGATCATTTGTTGATTAAATAAAAAATTACAATTTATTTAACAATTGTTAATAAGATTTTGAAGAAAATATATCAAACAAAACTATATTGGGATGCGCGTGACAGGAGCGTGGCGCATAGCAATTCGACCTATCTACTCTAATGTTATAATTTAATCACCAGATAGCGTATTCAAGTGCTAGAAATCCCACGTGGCATATCAAAGTTCGACCTATCTACTCTAATTTTGAATGTAGTCACCAGATAGCGTATTCAAGTGCTAGAGATCTTAATACTGGATTAGGAATTTAGTCCCAAATCATCAAATGACTATTGATAAATATATCAATGACTAATCAAATGACTAATTTATAAAAAAAAAAAATAAAGAAAAATGATTAAATAAGAATTTCAAAACAATGTCGAATTAAAATAATTCTAAATAAACAATAACATTGTTGATACAAGAAATACTAAAGAGTTTGATTCGTTTATTATAACTTTTGTATTGTTTTAAAGGATAAAAGTAAAAAAAAAAATCAAAGAATCCTTTTATTGCTTAGGGATAGGTACTTGAAGGTATTCGAAATGCGGAAGAAGGAAGGAAAGAAGAAAGGACAAGAAAGAAAAGAAAAGGGATAGAAAAGGGTGCCGTTTCAGGCACTCGTAGAACACATGGAATGGAACGGAGTAGTATCTTCCTTCTCTTCTCTTAGGGCAATGAAAATTCAATGACGCGAGCAATTTGAGCTGTAAAGGGCCGAAAGGGGTAGGGGAAACTATGTGCAAGCTGCAATCTGAAAGTATAAACAGTGTACTTGCGTACTCGTCTCTTTTTATTTCTCATTTTCTTTTTACTATCTCATTTTATATTGCATTTACTTATATACTTTTTATCTACCAGTCTTAATAAAAACCACTTCTATACTTCTATACATATATATGTATATATATGTATAGAAGTATAGAAGTGTATTTGTTTGTAAGTGTATGTGTACAGGGTATTTTGTGTATTTCTATAGGATGGTTTTACACGTGAAGTGTTACAAGTTATTACATTTTTTGTAAATTAATTATTTATATTAATTTTTGTAAATTATTTTTAGCGGAAATATTTTTAACTTTAATAAATAAAATGTTACTTATATTATTTATTAAATATAAGAAAATATTTATTAATTTTATTTTGTTTTATTTTATTTAATATTAGATCAATAGTTTGTAGGATTATCAAAGATTAAAATTATTATATTTTATTTTATTTTATATAATTATTTTTATTTATTATATTATACTGCATCATATTGTATTTTATATTTAATTTAAAATATTAAAATATTAAAACTAAATATAATACATTATAAATATACTATAGTAATTTCTTTTTCTATTTATATATATATGTTAATAGTTTAATAATATAATTATTTAATTTAATAATAATAATTTCTAATTTAAATAATAATAATTAATCTAATAATAATTTCTTTCTATATATATATATATATATATAGAATAATATAATATAATTAATTTCTAATAATAAAATATATATTTAAAATAATATATATATTTTAATATATATTATTAAAATATTATATAAAATGTTATATAAAATATAACAAAATAATAATTATTTTAATATAATAAAATTAATATTATAATTATATTATATATAAATTATATATATTAATTTTATTATATTAAAATATTTATTATTTTGTATTTCATATATATATATATATATAAATATTATTTTTTATTATTATGGTTATACACATAACACTTATATTTTTTAATAAGAATCATAAACTGTAACATTGTTTTTTATTTATCGCTCTTGAATTAATGAGATTCAATAATAAGTATGTCAAGTTATAAATAAATAAAATAAAAATAAACAACACACACACATACACACACACGATTACATTAATAAATTGACACAGTTGATTAGTTGAAACAACAATTTTGAATAACACTCATTTTTAACAACAATCTGTCATATTATTAATATAAAATTATCTTTATACTAAGAAAGAAGAAAGTAAGTAAAGTATAACATTAGATATACTAGAATTCAATACGATACATAATCATCGAATTAGCATCAACGATTTCAAGGATAACAACCATGAGATCCGTAACGATCACCTGTTCCTTTTTTTATTTTTTTTCAATAAAACATCAATAATATATCATCTAGGGATTCTGTTTTACATTCAGCGAGAAAATGTTTACCTGCTTATACCTCGAAATTGGTGATGCGTACGATATATCGAGTCTTACTACTAACAGACATACACATACATGTATACATGTATACATATATACATGTACATACACATGTACATATAAAGATGAAGATAAAAGGTAAAAAAAAAAGAAAAAAGAAAAAAGAAAGATTGAAAATGTTGGGTGTGTTTCAACGAGTCAGTCTTACGGAAAATGATTACCTTAGAAATAGTGACACGAACTATCAATTCCATGAAATCGAACGATAAAAAGAAACTAAGATAATCTATAATAATAATAATAATAAAAAAGAAGAAGAAGAAGAAGAAATAGAAGATGAAAGAAAAAGAAAAAAATGAGTCAGGTAAGAAAATTGTTAATGGGATGATCGTCAATTGTATACTTGCATTAGTATTCTTACTTTATATTTCCATTCCTCCCCTTTTACCCTTCACCATCTTCTAATCAATGGCACCTATACTAATGACAAACCTTGTTGCATAGAAGGTGGATCAGTTTTTTTTTCTTTTTTTTTTTTTTTTTTTTTATTCTGCGAAAATTATGGACCACGATCAAAGTCAGGCGCACGCGTATCACTTAGGAATGGTACAATCATTTTACGGTGTGAGTCATGAAAGTGACTTATGATTTAATGTTCGAAGAAAATTCTTCGATATTTTATTATTGTTTTTTGTTTTGTTAGTTAAGGTTTTGTTGAGAATTTGAATGATTGATATGTAATTTTGTTGTTGTTGTTGTAAATTATTATAATATTCATAATTGTTTTGAATGTTATATTAACAAGTTGTTACATATTTTAAGTATACGTGTGTATATTTAATATATTATATAATATTTTTTTTTACTTTTTTTTTTTTTAAATTAATAATAATAATTTGATTATTTTATATATTTTTTATTAATTTAATTTTATATATTTTTATTATTAGAATTTAAAAAAAAAATACTATTTGTATTTCGAATTTAATAATAATTTGATTATTTTATATATATATATATATATATTTATTTATTTTGTATATTTTTTATTATTATTATTTTACATATTATTTATTATTTTTATTTTATATATTTTTTATTAATTTAATTTTAAATATTTTTATTATTAGAATTTAAAAAAAAATACTATTTGTATTTCGAATTTAATAATAATTTGATATATATATATATATATATTTTATTTTGTTTATTTTTTATTATTATTATTTTACATATTTTTATTATTAGAATATAAAAAAAAATATTTAATAAAAAGGGTTATATTTTATTTTAACTATTTATCTAAATAAAAATAATTCTTTTATAAATAATATAATAGAACATTAAGTTTATTGATAATTGTTTTGAATGATACTAAAAATAAGTGGTTTCATATTTTAAGTGTATGTGTATTTAATAAATTGTTAAGTATTTATTTTTAAATAAAAGGTAATAGAATTATTGAAAATAATTGTACGATGATAAAATAATTTTTTTTTAAATTAACATTGTAAACTATAAATTATAATAATTTTATACTAGAAAAATTAGAATTATTGCAAATCAAAAAAAAAAAAAAAGAAACAGGTTAAACAAGTTTGTAAAAATATTTATGAATAAACTTCGTAAATTATATTTATTCTATTAATTTCAAAAAATAATAAAAAAGAATTAGAATTATTAAAAAAAAAAAACTAAAAAAAAAAAAAAACAAGTAACATAAATTTATAAAAATATTTATCGATGAACGTAACAAATTACATTTATTATATTGATTTATAAAACAAAAAGGATTAGAATTATCGAAAAAATAGAAAATAAAAATAAAAATAAAAAGAAAAGAGGTAGTAGTATTCGCAGTGGTGTAGAAACGTAAAGTGTATTTCTCAGGTTGGCAGAATTTAAAAGAATAAGACGATGTACCTGCACGCACGGACGCGCATAGGAACTCTAGTTGGTGTATATGCAACGGGCATAGAATTACCAACCCGCGACTTACCTGGACGCATCCTCTGTGACCAATTATCCCACTAACGAACCCCCCATCCCCCTGTCTCCTCTGTCCCCGCACCACCTTACACCACACACCATACCATAGAAGCGTTGCTTACCTGTTATTTGCAAGGAAAGAAGAAAATACGCCTAGCATGAGTCCGAGTATGTCTACCTATCTATCTGCTGCTTACCAACAACACCCAACCCAACTCAACTTAAACTTAACTCAACCCAACTCAACCAACCAGACCAAACACACCAACGTTCCTTCTTCTTCTTCTTCTTCTTCTTCTTCTTCTTCTTCTTATTTTACTTGGTTTTTTTTTTAATGTTTTTTCTTTTTTTTTTCCACCACCATTCTCTTCAGGCTAATTAATTATAACAATGTCGTTAATTTCACGCGCTCGACTCGAAACTTATTCAACTCGGTCTATTTTTGGTACTAAATACTACTAATTTCCTTTCTTTTTTTTTTTTATTATATTTATTCTATTTGCTTTTCCTTTTTCGTTTTCTTTGTTTTTTTTTTTTTCCCAGGTAAATACGTTCCCGTTAGTTACGCGGGACCATTTTTGGTACGCACCTGCTGTACTTGCTTTGCAAATCTTTTTTTTTTTAAGTGTAATCATAGATTTTTTTTTCTTTAATTTGTTAACATTAAGATTGATGATTTTAATTAATTATCAAATCATTTTTAATATTTGTATTTTATATTAATTAATAATTAAACGATAATTACAATACATTGTACGATTGTCTGAGATCATTTTTGGCACGCACTTGCTGTACTTGCTACAAATCTTTTTTTCTTAAGTGTAATCATAGATATTTTTTTCTTTACTTTGTTAATATTAAGATTGATGATTTTAATTAATTATTAAATTATTTTTAATATTTGTATTTTATATTAATTAATAATTAAACGATAATTACAATACATTGTACGATTGTTTGAGACCATTTTTGGCACGCACTTGCTGTACTTGCTACAAATCTTTTTTTTCTTAAGTTTAATCATAGATTTTTTTTCTTTACTTTGTTAACATTAAGATTGATGATTTTAATTAATTATTAAATCATTTGTAATATTTGTATTTTATATTAATTAATAATTAAACGATAATTACAATTCATTGTACGATTGTTTTTCTATTCAAATTAAAATTCATATGAAAAATAATTCTATATACCTTTAAATAATAATTATTTCTATTTAAAGTTCGCGTTAAAAATAACAAATTAATAATTTACAACAATTTAGGTTATCATAAAATTATTAAAAAAAAAAAAAAAATAAAAACACAAATAACCAACAAACCAAATACCATTGAACCACGTCAATTTCCTCGAATACAAAAATTCCAACAACATAATTAATATAACATATAACAATATATACAAATAATATACAAAAAAAAAATAATAATTACTAAACAAAACGACTGACAAAATTAACGATATAAAAATATTAATGTGTGATGAGATGAGGAGAGGGGGAAGTGAAGTTGAGTGGGTGGAAGGGTTGAAATGTTTAGTAGGATCACTGGCAAATGTATTTTAAAGAGAATAAAACAAAGGAAATAGAATTTCTAGTATCGTCAACTGAAATAATCTATCTCTTTCTTCTCATTCTCTTTCTCTTTCTTCTCATTCTCTTTCTCTATCTTTCCCATCCCTTTTAACAGGGCTTCTTCTCCGAGGTCTTTCCCTTTCTCGCAGTCTTACGGTTACTTACAGACTTATGTACGGACTTATGTACGTCTCTACGGTATACCCTTAACAAATAGGAAGAGAAGCCAGACATTCTGCACCAGGTTACTCCCCTACCACCCCCCTACCCCTTACGACCACCTCCCTACCACCCCCCTTCCCCTTCCTTCATTCTTTACCTTACTACATCCTCACCCTTACCACCCCCATTAGGGTGGGCTAATCGCTCTAACGAGATCATATTATATTATTCCGACTTTACTAATCTTTATTAATCTCGTTTCTACTCTATGGGGTATGTGCAAACCATAGTATCCCATAGTAACTCCTTATTCTCCACAAATCCACCAAACATTTCTCTTATTCTTATTATTCTACGTATTCTCTTTTCAAGTAATTTCTAGGTTTGTAATTTTATAATCGATTGTATGAACAATTTTATTGTTACATTTATGTAATTGAAGAAACGTTAATTTGATTTTTGTGTGTGTATTAATTGTAAATGTTTAATGATTTGATGTAATACTATTATTCGTATTTTTCAATTGAATTATTTGATATTATGTAGATTAGAATTATTGTAAATAGTATGTTTGGTGGTAAAATAATTTTTTTCTTTTTTGGAATTAACGTTGTCAATTATTTATTATATTAATTTTACAAAAAAAAAAAATATATTTGAATTATTGAAGATAATTTATTATTAAAGATCAAAGTTTTTGTTTTCACGATGAAAAATCTAACGAATAAATAATTGTATTATAATAAAATAATTATTTGAAGAAAAAAAAGAAAAAAAGACAACAAGGAAAAGTGTATAAATAAAATATATGAAAATATTCGACATAAATAATAATAATAATAATAATAATAATAATAATAATAATAATATCTTTTTTTTCAATTCTCTTTTTATTATACTACGTGGAATTATGCGTGTAATGGTATTTGTGGTATCATTATCATCATGGTAAGATAGTTCGTTTCCCTTTGCTAATTATTTGTCCTTACTTGGTGAGAGATAAAACATAATAATGAATGAATGAATGAATGTATGAATGTATGAATGAATAATAGTTGTTCACTAACACTACTAAACACAAATTAATATCTCTAACGTAGTTTTGTAAAATTTATTAACTTCCCGTCGGTAAGATATTCATTTTCTAATTCACAAAACCCTTTTCGTGATAAAATAAAAGATCTCTTTACCATTCGTTACTTTTATATTACATACTTCATATATTACACTTACCTATTATTATTATTATTATTATTTTTTTTTTTTCCATAAAAAAATATAAATGAATTAAATCTGATGAATAATTTTGTTCAAAAAAGAAGAAGAAGAAAAAACAAAACAAT